>NC_060175.1:83206484-83806484 GCF_021184085.1 Oncorhynchus gorbuscha | reverse complement strand
TATAGCCTCCACATTGACTCTGTACCAGTAACCCCTGTATATAGCCTCCACATTGACTCTGTACCAGTAACCCCTGTATATAGCCTCCACATTGACTCTGTACCAGTAACCCCTGTATATAGCCTCCACATTGACTCTGTACCAGTAACCCCTGTATATAGCCTCCACATTGACTCTGTACCAGTAACCCCTGTATATAGCCTCCACATTGACTCTGTACCAGTAACCCCTGTATATAGCCTCCACATTGACTCTGTACCAGTAACCCCTGTATATAGCCTCCACATTGACTCTGTACCAGTAACCCCTGTATATAGCCTCCACATTGACTCTGTACCAGTAACCCCTGTATATAGCCTCCACATTGACTCTGTACCAGTAACCCCTGTATATAGCCTCCACATTGACTCTGTACCAGTAACCCCTGTATATAGCCTCCACATTGACTCTGTACCAGTAACCCCTGTATATAGCCTCCACATTGACTCTGTACCAGTAACCCCTGTATATAGCCTCCACATTGACTCTGTACCAGTAACCCCTGTATATAGCCTCCACATTGACTCTGTACCAGTAACCCCTGTATATAGCCTCCACATTGACTCTGTACCAGTAACCCCTGTATAGCCTCAATACTGTTATTGTATTGTTGCCCCTTAATTATGTGTTATTGTTTTTTATTTGTCATTTCTTTTTTCAGTAAACGCTTATTTTTCGTAACTGCATTGTTGGTTAAGGGCTCGTAAGTAAGCATTTAACTATATGGTCTACACCGGTTGTATTCGGTGCATGTGACAAATAACATTAGATTTAATTTACTATATAACCATGACTTCAAAGAGAAACACTATGCGAGATGCTTTCATTAAAGTCAAACTTTATGTGGAGTTTGTCATTACAAATAAAACATGACAGTTACAAGTCCAGTACCACTGTTGGAGTACTGTTCGTCCCTGAAGCCTCTTCTTCCCTTTTCACCCTCTCTTCCTACATCACCCTGAGAGCGGAACAGGAAAACAAAAGTTCTGACACATAACTCAGAGGTCAGCATTATGGGAGTGTTGTGTATTGAGTCGTGGTCTGGCTCCTGGGTGGAGAATGCTGGAGGAGAGGAAGGCTCCTGGGTGGGGAGAGATGGAGGAGAGGAAGGCTCCTGGGTGGGGAGAGATGGAGGAGAGGAAGGCTCCTGGGTGGAGAATGTTGGAGGAGAGGAAGGTTCCTGGGTGGGAAGAGATGGAGGAGAGGAAGGCCTCTGGGTGGTGAGAGATGGAGGAGAGGAAGGCCCCTGGGTGGGGAGAGATGGAGGAGAGGAAGGCCTCTGGGTGGGGAGAGATGGAGGAGAGGAATGGTTCTGGCTGGGGGGAGATGGAGGAGAGGAAGGTCTCTGGGTGGGGAGAGATGGAGGAGAGGAAGGCCTCTGGGTGGGGAGAGATGGAGGAGGGGAAGGCTCCTGGGTGGGGAGAGATGGAGGAGAGGAAGGACTCTGGGTGGGGAGAGATGGAGGAGAGGAAGGCCTCTGGGTGGGGAGAGATGGAGGAGAGGAAGGCCTCTGCGTGGGGAGAGATGGATGGCCCCTGGGTGGGGAGAGATGGAGGAGAGGAAGGCCTCTGGGTGGGGAGAGATGGATTGCCCCTGGGTGGGGAGAGATGGAGGAGAGGAAGACCTCTGTGTGGGGAGAGATGGATGGCCCCTGGGTGGCTAAACCTAAGGAACTGTGAAAACAGAACAAGCAAAGGCCAGCTTGGCAGAGACAGTCATGAAGGAAAGTTTCTGCTACGTTTACTGCTTCCTGAGCAGGAGAGGCTACAGTATAATTCAGTGGTTAAGTTAAACTGCACATGAGCACACACAAATGCAGATAATTACATATTTCTGACATCCTTACATCTGCCTACTCCCTCCTATCTCGCTCGTCCGCCATCTCGCTCTCTCTCGCTCGCCCGCCATCTCGATCTCTCTCTCGCCCGCCCGCCCCCTCTCACCTGCCCGCTCTCTCTCTCACCCTCTCTCTCGCTGGCTCGCCCGCCCGCTCTCTCTCGCCCACCCTCGCTCTCTCTTGCCCAACCTCGCTCTCCCTCCAGCCTGCTCTTTCTCTCCAGCCTGCTCTCCTACTCCAGCCTGCTCTCTCTCTCTCCAGCCTGCGCTCTCTCTCCCCCACTCTCCCGCCCGCTCACGCTCTCTCTCACCCGCTCAAGCCCGCTCTCTCTCTCGCCCGCTCTCTCTCACACGTCCGCTCTCTCTCTCGCGCCAGTTCTCTCTCTCGCCCGCCCTCGCTCTCACTCGCCCTCGCTCTCACTCTCGCCCGCTCATGCTCTCTCTCTCTCGCCCGCTCTCGCCCGCTCTAACTCTCTCTCGCCCGCCCGCTCTCTCTCTCGCCCGCTCTCTTTCTCTCTCGCCCGCTCTCTCTCTCTTTCCCCTGCCAACTCTCTCCCGCTCTCTCTCTCTCTCCCCCGCCAGCTCTCTCTTTCTCTCGCCCGATCTCACTCTCTTGCCCGCTCTCCCTCTCAACTTTCCGCTCTCTCTCTCTCTCGCCCGCTCTCTCTCTCTCGCCCGCTCTCTCTCTCCCTCTCCCGCTCTCTCTCCCCCGCCAGCTCTCTCCCGCTCTCTCTCTCTCTCCCGCTCTCTCTCGCCCGCTCTCTCTCTCTCTCCAGCCTGCGCTCTCTCTCACGCGCTCTCTCCCTCTCAATCGCCCGCTCTCTCTCTCTCTCCAGCCTGCGCTCTCTCTCACGCGCTCTCTCCCTCTCAATCGCCCGCTATCTCTCTCCCCCACTCTCCCGCCCGCTCACGCTCTCTCTCACCCGCTCAAGCCCGCTCTCTCTCTCGCCCGCTCTCTCCCTCTCAATCGCCCGCTCTCTCTCTCTCTCGCTCGCTCTCTCTCTCTCGCCCGCTCTCTCTCTCTCGCCCGCTCTCTCTCTCCCTCTCCCGCTCTCTCTCCCCCGCCAGCTCTCTCCCGCTCTCTCTCTCTCTCCCGCTCTCTCTCTCCCGCTCTCTCTCTCTCTTTCTCGCCCGCTCTCTCTCTCTCTCGCCCGCTCTCTCTCTCTCTCGCCCACTCTCTCTCTCTTTCTCGCCCGCTCTCTCTCTCTTTCGCCCGCTCTCTCTCTCTCGCCAGCTCTCTCTCTCGTCAGCTCTCTCTCGCACGCCCTCTATCTCTCTCTCGCCAGCTCTCTCTCTCTCGCCCGCTGTCTCTCTCTCGCGCGCTCTCTCTCGCACGCCCGCTCTCTCTCTCTCTCTCTCGCACGCCTTCTCTCTCACACGCCCTCTCTCGCTCGCCCTCTCTCTCTCTCTATCTATTTCTCGCGCCCTCTCTCACTCGCCCTCTCTCTCGCCCGCTCTCTCTCTCTCGCCCGCTCTCGCCTTTTCTATAGCCCGCCCTCTCTGCGGCGAGCTCACTCTGCGGCGAGCTCACTCTTCACTCTGCCGCGAGCTCACTCTTCACTCTGCGGCGAGCTCACTCTTCACTCTGCGGCGAGCTCACTCTGCAGCGAGCTCACTCTGCGGCGAGCTCACTCTTCACTCTGCCGCGAGCTCACTCTTCACTCTGCCGCGAGCTCACTCTTCACTCTGTGGCGAGCTCACTCTTCACTCTGCGGAGAGCTCACTCTTCACTCTGCGGAGAGCTCACTCTTCACTCTGCGGCGAGCTCACTCTTCACTCTGCGGCGAGCTCACTCTTCACTCTGCGGCGAGCTCACTCTTCACTCTGCGGCGAGCTCACTCTTCACTCTGCGGCGAGCTCACTCTTCACTCTGCGGGGAGCTCACTCTTCACTCTGCGGCGAGCTCACTCTTCACTCTGCCGAGAGCTCACTCTTCACTCTGCGGCGAGCTCACTCTTCACTCTGCGGCGAGCTCACTCTTCACTCTGCGGCGAGCTCACTCTTCACTCTGCGGCGAGCTCACTCTTCACTCTGCGGCGAGCTCACTCTTCACTCTGCGGCGAGCTCACTCTTCACTCTGCGGCGAGCTCACTCTTCACTCTGCGGCGAGCTCACTCTTCACTCTGCGGCGAGCTCACTCTTCACTCTGCGGCGAGCTCACTCTTCACTCTGCGGCGAGCTCACTCTTCACTCTGCCGCGAGCTCACTCTTCACTCTGTCGCGAGCTCACTCTTCACTCTGCCGCGAGCTCACTCTTCACTCTGCCGCGAGCTCACTCTTCACTCTGCCGCGAGCTCACTCTTCACTCTGCGGCGAGCTCACGCTTCACTCTGCCGCGAGCTCACTCTTCACTCTGCGGCGAGCTCACTCTTCACTCTGCCGCGAGCTCACTCTTCACTCTGCGGCGAGCTCACTCTTCACTCTGCGGCGAGCTCACTCTTCACTCTGCGGCGAGCTCACTCTTCACTCTGCGGCGAGCTCACTCTTCACTCTGCGGCGAGCTCACTCTTCACTCTGCGGCGAGCTCACTCTTCACTCTGCGGCGAGCTCACTCTTCACTCTGCGGCGAGCTCACTCTTCACTCTGCCGCGAGCTCACTCTTCACTCTGCGGCGAGCTCACTCTTCACTCTGCCGCGAGCTCACTCTTCACTCTGCCGCGAGCTCACTCTTCACTCTGCCGCGAGCTCACTCTTCACTCTGCGGCGAGCTCACTCTTCACTCTGCCGCGAGCTCACTCTTCACTCTGCGGCGAGCTCACTCTTCACTCTGCCGCGAGCTCACTCTCTCCTGCCTGCTCTGTTGCTCATCTTTTTTTTATACCAAGTTTGAGACTCTCTGCAGTTATCAAGTTTTCTTCTCTCCGACTCTGAGACTTTAAACTTTAACAACTGTTCTGGGAATTCCTTTGAAGGGAACACACCTCATGAATATGCAGTCACACTTTTCTGTCTGAATGAACAAAAACAAGAGGATGTTAACATTCTTGGTAACGCACACACATACTGAATACATAACTGCAAACCCAGTCGTTATCAGAGACCCAGTCGTAAACAAGCCTCCCATCTAGAAGTAGATTCCTTTTCCTGGTTCCTGGCATTTAGTTACCACAGGAAAGCCATGTTATAGACTAGTGGTGCTCTGTGAACAGCCATGGTCTAGTAAAGCAAATGGGATTTTGTCTATCGGCGACATTGCGGTGTCAAGCAAGAGAAAATAAAGAGAAGGGGTGATGTGGAGGATAGAGTCAGGTGAGACTATGATTCCCTGCTCGTCGTTATAGCACAGCCTCACACGAACTGATCTGACCCGACTACCAGACAACGGCAGAAAGGAGAGCCACAGTGCATCCTGGGAAAGCAGCTCTCCATGGCCTTTGCTCTTTTCTCATGGTCTGCATTACACAGGCCAGACGCCGGAGACTAAAGGGGATCACATGACCTGCCTGGCAACAACAGGCAATCTGATCCTAGACCAGTACAAGTCACCCACGGTCATGGGTCTATGAGTCTGACTGCCACCGCACAAACCATTGACAGCCAATAGACCAGCGCCCAGACCACCACTACCTGAGTACAGAGACAGAGATCCTGGTGCAGAGCTGGAAGTTGAACTTTCTAGCATGTCCAACTGGCCTCAGAGGCAAATGCTATAGGCATATGCTGCCATGAGTAAAGCAAATTCTGGACAACTTAAATAGGGGCAAGTCACCAGGTTAAACCCTGACTAATTGATTTGACACAGCAGAATTTACAGGCCTGCGTTAGCTCAGGGGTCCAGACTCCACATTTAACGTTCAACATTGTTTGGTTCCAGAGATCACAAGGTCTGGCCCTACAAGGATAATAAAACTCTAACCATATCAAATGACTTCGTGGATGTAAGGCACCGCGAACGATCAATCCATCCGACTTCAGTAATGTCGTACATACAGTAGGAATAAGACAGGAATTAAAGTCTCCGGCTCCCTGACTAAGAATAAAAGAGTTAAGTTCGACCCTCTGGGCTTTTTCTCTCAAGACAGCAGCGACGGCGTGGAGGGAAGGAGGGAGTCAGCTGACCCTGGTTTCAACCAGAAACTTGATCTTTACGGCAGCTCCCTGCAAAACAATCTTGCTATTGTGATCACTCTACATTTTCCTCCTCTCCTGGTATGTTAAGGGAATGTAAGACTATGTTTATTAGGTTCCTATCCTCTTCACTCTCGGGAATCACAACCCTTCACTACGTGGTTTTACAAGCAACAGATACCTCGTCCAGGCAAAGACCAAACCACAGACACGTACTTGGATCCAGTCTCTGAACAGGGTGGCACGATCCAAATTCAAATGACTAGAAAAGAGATTTAACTGATGCTGAGCTTCACAATGTTTCCGTGGTGGGTTATCTTCCCTCTACAAAAACCCGTTGTGGCAGTAGAATCACACCAGGAGGAGCTGAGTAACAACCACAACAAGGTACTGACTGACCACAGACTAGTTTTAATAACCTCGTTGACTTCACTTCATTAGGGGGGATTGTTGTGTTTCATCGGGAGCTGCATTAACAGCTACAGGAGAATGAGAGGCAGAGCGTTCTGATGAATAGGGACAGATTAGAAGGTTGTAAAGCTACCGGTCATTTAACAAAGTTAACGAAATCTTCAGTAATTTTGGTAATTAACAGAATCTATGGAATTCTGTCGTAACTTTGGTCATTTATACTTGAATCACTTTTTAATTTTAAAAAAGTATTCATATAGTTTTCATTTATTGTGTTTGTGTCCATGGGTTTCTAGTAGATAAACCACATGGTTCATTAGAATATAGCCTAATTAATGGAAAAATCATCTTAACAACCATTTGAATTAACTCTGCAACTCTTCCAACTATTGTCTTTTTTCACAACTGCCACCAGTTTGACGCCAAAAACATTGAAAACAAATACATATTGAAATAGTCAAATAAATACACCATATTAAACGCTGATGGTATTCACTAAGGTGGAGGATCATGTTTAACAGCTTTGTCATTCCATTTTTTTATCATGTTATTTCATTATTTCAAATGTGAGACGGCCTCACAGATGGCCAGACATGATTACAGACACCTGTGATAATCGGAAGTACCAAAAGGGTTACTAGATGTCTTGTGATAGATGACATAAAATCCGTGAAAGATACCAAAATGATGGTAGTTTACTGGTCAACTAATACACCCTCGTTTTTCAACCCGAGACAGACTAGAGGGACACAAAAGAGACTGGCCGCGTCAGTTGGCCCGGACTGACACATGAAATGGGACACTGCAGCTTCGGACATGACCTCCCTCCGTTTTTCCAGGAAGATGGCCTCTTTTGCATGGATGGAACATGTGCCTGGCACAGCAAGAGCTTGGGCTGTCACTCAGATCTAATGCACAGTCAGACTCTCAGTGCTAACTATTCCACACACATATTAGCCTTTCTAAAAGTACAAAATAAACAGATGCTGTATATGCTTTACTTCTTCATATGTACTGTGTTGACTTTGTTATTCTGGTCGTACTTTGTGGTGTGAGAACATAAGAACATAGGATCCCCTAGCCAGTGTCACCCTACTGTAGTCTTGTGGTGTGAGAACATAAGAACATAGGATCCCCTAGCCAGTGTCACCCTACTGTAGTCTTGTGGTGTGAGAACATAATAACATAGGATCCCCTAACCAGTGTCACCCTACTGTAGTCTTGTGGTGTGAGAACATAAGAACATAGGATCCCCTAGCCAGTGTCACCCTACTGTAGTCTAGTGGTGTGAGAACATAAGAACATAGGATCCCCTAGCCAGTGTCACCCTACTGTAGTCTTGTGGTGTGAGAACATAAGAACATAGGATCCCCTAACCAGTGTCACCCTACTGTAGTCTTGTGGTGTGAGAACATAAGAACATAGGATCCCCTAGCCAGTGTCACCCTACTGTAGTCTAGTGGTGTGAGAACATAAGAACATAGGATCCCCTAGCCAGTGTCACCCTACTGTAGTCTTGTGGTGTGAGAACATAAGAACATAGGATCCCCTAGCCAGTGTCACCCTACTGTAGTCTTGTGGTGTGCTTGCATGCTCTCGCTTCTGTGTTGCTGTAAAAGTAAATATATCTAGAGAATCATGCTAGTGACTAATCATGAAAAAAAAATAAACATGTTCATTAGCAGTGTAACAGTATAATTTTTAAACCGTCCCCTCGCCCATACCCGGGCGCGAACCAGGGACCTTCTGCACACCATCAACAACAGTCACCAACGAAGCATCGTTACCCATCGCTCCACAAAAGCCGCGGCCCTTGCAGAGCAAGGGGAACTACTACTTCAAGGTCTCAGAGCAAGTGACGTAACCGATTGAAACGCTATTTAGCGCACACCGCTAACTAAGCTAGCCGTTTCACATCCGTTTACAGCAGCATATACCACAACAAAATGTTTCTTCTCAATATTTCGATATTTGCCAGTGCATGGATGGGCTAGTTTCTGAAAACGGCATTACTTTTGAGACCTGTTCAAACAACCGTGAATAGTTGGTTGGGGATGACTAATTTGCAAACAGATGTAGCCTATCTAAATGTATGGCTCATTCTGGAGGAAAAAGCTATCATATTTGTAGAGTCTACTATTCTGAAGACAGTGAGGTAATATGTGGCAATGAGTAGTTACATATTTGTTAGTGCGCGGTTCAAGGGACAAGGGGGGCTACCTGACACTTGATAAAAAGCTGTCCCGTCGGGCTTTGTCTACCGTAGGTCCCGACGCCGTGATTCCATCTGCAGACGGGGAGATATCGTTTATTACTCACAACCACCAGCAATTCATTATCCATGTCCCCTTCAAGTATATGAAAAGTGTAGTCTGTTTTAAAACAAATAACCTACAAATTGTAATTGATTTTCCCGAGAAATGTGTAACAATTCAGCAATGGAATGCGGCCTCTCACTCTGGAAAAAAACTGCTGCCCTGAACATCTGCTTACAGAGGGCAGCGTTTAAAAGACATCCCACCAGGATACGATGGTTGTAGCCCCTTTGAAATCGACTTATGTTTCGAAATGTAGCCTATTTGTAGAATGATAGACCTAACTGCAGGTACCAATAATAGACTACACTATGTCAGTTAGTTTCATCGGGTAGGTAGGTAGGTTAGCCTACTGCTGCAATACTGTATAACACAGAACAATTATCTGGTATGCACATGAAAGAAAATGTGTTACCTTGTAAGAATGTCACAACAACGCAACAGGTTCTAAATCCACATTATAAATATTCCTCCAAAAAGCCAATGTCGTCTGTTACTAGTCCTGTGAAGCCTATTTGTGAAATGACTGTCGAGTAACATACAGGGAAAGAGACCGGTGGCCAAGGATGAGATTCGTCAGTAGGCTACAAGTGAGGGAGAAATAATTAGTTATCGCAAGCAACTTGGTATGTCCAGCCCCTGAAGAAGACGAAAATAGAAGTCTAAGCGGGTAGCACCAAAAATAGCGTCACACGACTTCTCTCTACCTTTGTTTCCGCATATGAGCTTTCTATTGGTACACTATGTAGCCAATCCGAACCACTACTTATCAGTGTCTGAAACTTTGTTCACAGTTTGTTGTCAGATGGCTTCTACAGCTCCACCTGCTGACATAAGCAACAGCTGTTTATTGGAACAGAATAACTGTTACGACAGTCCTTTACTTGCACATTCTGGACAACACTACTATAAACATGTTACATCTTGTGTAATAACGCATATCCACCCTTCCAAAATGTTTCTCAAAGTAGCATTTTCATGTATGGTTAAAGCTACATTTGTACATGCATGACCACAATCAAGTAAACTGCACAGTATGATAAAGTGTTTACAAATGCTCAAGTAGTTATTGGCTCATGTAACAGGCAGCATAGCAGGGAAATATGAAACTCTGAGAAAAGACTAAAGTGAAAATGTCATGTTTGTCAGCTTTATCTGAACAACTTTAATTTCACAGATGAATTCTACAAAATGTCTTAATGAGTGCATAGCCTTCTAGGAAATGGTGATCCTTGACCAATACCTTTCTCCCCCTGTTATGAGTCACATCATAGATTAATGTTTCTTGGAAGAGGAAGGAATAGTTACCAAGGGCTTCCTGTGTATTTCTCAGACAAGGTAACCCATACACGTCCCTTTATCTGTCACATGATGCACAGGCCTCCCACTGCCTCTTCATGTGACCCCGATGCTTTGTATAATAGTAATGACAGTGACGTTGTGTGTTTTGAGGACAGAAATGACAAAGTGCTCAATGAGATGAAAGAGTTTAGTTAATCTTTCAAAGGCTGTTTTCCCAGCTTAAGCACTGCTTTTATTTCCATTCAGCATCTGTGATCCAGTTTCCAAGCCCACCAGTAAAACAAACCGTTCATGCACACCAAAAACGAAACCTAGCCCATACTCACCTTTAAATGCATAAGCTCAGGGGGAGCCCAGCACCCTTACCAGAAATCCTCCCAAAGTGTGGGTGTTTATGTATGTGTGCGTTTGTGTGGTTTGTCTTGTCAATTACACAATTCCCCAATTTGAATCACATCCGGTATGAGCTGAAAATAACGAGAACACAGCCTGTATGACAGTGAAACGGCACAGCAGTCTAGCAGCCCACAGTAAGATACACACACCAGTGTAGGCTCCTCAGAGGAGGAAGGGGAGAACCATCCTCCTCAGTGAATTTCATAAAGATAAAAATAGTGAAACATTAAAGTTAGGGTTAGATTAAACTATAATACATATAATCACATCACCAAATAATTCATTCAAAACGCACTGTTTTGCAATGAATCCTACAGTAGCCTCAACAGCACTCTGTAGGGTAGCTCCATGGTGTAGCCGGAGGACAGCTAGCTTCAGTCCTTCCCTGGGTACCTTGACTTCAATACAAAACCTAGGAGGCTTATGGTTCTCACCCCCTTCTATAGACTTACAATGTAATTATGACAGCATCCGGAGGATGTCCTCCAACCTATCAGAGCTGTTGCAGCATGAACTGACACGTTGTCCAAACAATCACAGATCAGAGAATAAATCTAGTACTGAAAGCATAAGTTACAGCTAGCTTAGCACTGCAGTGCATAAAATGTGGTGAGTAGTTGACTGTTAAACTGCATGATTGGAGTGGGTTTACTAACACGTTAGTTCTAGTAGCTATGTTGACTAGGACGTTAGCTAATATGGTGGTAACAATGTAGGCTGTGTGTAGCAGTTATAGTATGAAGGTTTGGCTTGGAACGTTTTTTCCCCCTGGTCACTGTTGTGTTGTGTAAGCCAAGGGAAAAGGTGAGAGGAGGAAAGCGCATAGATGCGAGAAGGAGTTATACAATAAGCAACGTGATCATGCTGTTTATGTGGCTGCTATGAAAGTGAACTGTGTTCGCGGGTGATCAGGGATGTATTCAATCTGCCATTCCTGTTAAAAAATAAACTATTCTTAAACAGAAGCAAATGTGGATAAACCTACCTGAATTTGTCCAATAGCAACTCTTGTTTGCAATTGTTGGACTAATGATTACACCTGTAGATCAGCTAGATGCAGGCAAGAGTGTGCAAGGCGTTATTGAATGTCAGTCTGTCACCTTAATTCCTAAGAGTGTTCATGGCCTGTGCAACTACATTGTAAACCATAATTCGTTGGCTAGGTTATAGCAACCTCATGGTGGGTATAGGGAAAAATCAAGTATCATGTAGTAGCCTAAACCAGGGCTCTCTAGCCCTGCTGCCGTTCTGTAGGTTTTTGCTCCAACCTCAATCTAGCACACCTGATTCTAATAATCAGCTGGTTGATAAGCTGAATCATCTTAGTTACAACTGGGGTTGGAGTGAAAACCTACAGGAAGGTAAGCTCTCCAGGGACAGGGTTGGAAAAACCTGGCCTAAACCTATTGATGTTACATTGAGCTGTGTGAATCCAAATGCTGTAATAGAAATAAGGCCACGCTCCGAAATAAAGAAAATTGCCCACCCTCATCTTAACCGGCACCGACGGCCACTACACACACATATGATCAAACACAGGCACAAGCTTAGGTTCACAGGAGGCAAGGCACTGGCCAACGTGAACCTCGCTGTATGTAACACCCAAATGGAAAAGACAGCAGTCAATCTGTTTCTCTAGACTGATGCTAAAATATTCTATTTTCCCCAGATGAAGCAGTGCCTAATTTTTGATGACAATCTTTGAAAGCCAATGCAACACACTCATAGGACTTCCAAAAATTGAATTGAATCAAATTGATCCAAAATGTCCAAACAGAAACTAGACTCAGAGAGGACACTGTGAAAACATGTTGAAATGTATTTTTTGTAAGATTCTTAGCATTTTTCAGATGTCAGTTAATTTGAGAGGAAGAGGCCTCTATGTTAGTTCTATATGTACAGGATGTGGTCAGCTGTGTTCTACATGTGCGTAGTTAACTCCCACCTGCACAATTACACAACCGGACAAGGATTCACTCTCTCACACAGTTTTAAATGTCAAATCACTACACAAAATAAGTCAAAGCTTCCAAAAAGATGCAAGATGAGTACTCTCAAATACATTTCCCAAAACAAGTTCCATGGCAAGATTATGGGCTTCCTCTAAGTTACATTAGAATAGGCAAGATGTACTTTTCTGTATATTCCAAGTCATTTAACTAGATTCAGATATTATTTTAGGCCTTTCAGGATCGGACCTGGTAACCTCTGCCCCAGATCACAAGGTGGTCCAGAGAGGATGGAGGCAGACAGGGATGGAGGGAGGAGGAAGCCAGGATGAAGGCAGCCATTGTCTGGGTACCAGGCAGGGCTCAGCTGGGCCCCTGGGACACCAAGCTCCATGCTGTGGCACCATGCGGCACACGGGTTAGAGTAAACACTGAGCCCAGCCTCTAGCCTAAACCTTCAGTACTGGTTATTGTCTCTGAGTAGGCAGGCAGACACACACACACACGCACACTCTAAATAATGTCCCTCAATGAAATACAAGGTCAAATTTAGATTCAGCTAAGATCGTCTTTGTCAGCCCCACTTCTCAGAATGGCAGCAACAGCGCAGTCAACTGTTAGGCTATGTCTTTTTTGCTGAAATGTAGTTCCTGATAATGACATGTCTGATGTGTTAATTTAAATCAAAGTCAATCATGTGAGTCGAAAAAGGGATAGAAACCATGCTAAAACTGAACAAAAACAACTACACAGAAATCAATGGCACTGGGATCTAAAATATAATAGGTTCTATCTGCAAAAAGATGATCCTGAGATAACTGGCTTCAGAGTTCCGAACCCTCATTGGTTTGAATGGTGTCAGCAATTTGAATTGTGGTATTTAGAGAAATATATAGGTAGAGAACATTGAACAGAACAAGGCTACGTCAATAATTACATTGACAAAAATGCAGATAGAACCTTAACCTCCCGACATACACTACTGGTCCAAAGTTTTAGAACACCTACTCATTCAAGGGTTTTTCTTTATTTTTACTATTTTCTACATTGTAGAATAATAGTGAAGACATCAAAACTATGACACAACACACAACACATAATCATCATCAAAAAAGTGTTAAATATATTTTATATTTGAAATTCTTCAAATAGCCACCCTTTGCCTTGATGAAAGCTTTGCATCATCTGTGGATCTGTTGGGGCAGTATGCAAATTGGAGTGGGTCTAGGGTTTCTGGGATAATTGTGTTGATGTGAGCCATGATCAGCCTTTCAAAGCACTTCATGGCTACAGATGCGAGTGCTATGGGTCGGTAGTCATTTAGGCAGGTTACCTTAGCGTTCGTGGGCATAGGCACTATGGTGGTCTGCTTAAAACATGTTGGTATTACACTAGGACAGGGAGAGGTTGAAAATGTCAGTGAAGACACTTGCCAGTTGGTCAGCGCATGTTCGCAGTACACGTCCTGGTAATCCATCTGGCCCTGTGGCTTTGAGAATGTTGACCTGTTTAAAGGTCTTACTCACATCGGCTGCGGAGACCGTGATCACACAGTCTCCCGGAACAGCTGGTGCTCTCATGCATATTTCAGTGCCATTTGCCTCGAAGCGAGCATAGAAGTAGTTTAGCTCGTCTGGTAGGCTCGTGTCACATGGCAGCTCTCGGCTGTGCTTCCCTTTGTAATCTGTAATGGTTTGCAAGCCCTGCTACATCCGACGAGCATCTGAATCGCACTACACCGGTCCTATCTTAGTTCCGTATTGAAGCTTTTCCTGTTTGATGGGATTTCTTATAAACTTCTGGGTTAAAGTCCTGCTCCTTGAAAGCGGCAGCTCTAGCCTTTAGCTCAGTGTGGATGTTGCCTGTAATCCATGGCTTCTGGTTGGGGTACGTGCAGTCGCTGTGGGGACGTCGTCATTGATGCACTTATTGATGAAGTCAATGACTGATGTGGTGTACTCCTCAAAGCCATCGGAGGAATCCCGGAATATATTCCAGTCTGTGCAAAACAGTCTTGTAGTTTAGCATTTGCTTCATCTGACCACTTTTTTATTGATCCAGTTCATTTTAGCTTGTAAGCAGGAATCAGGAGGATATAATTATAGTCAGATTTGCCAAATGGAGGGTGAGGGAAAGCTTTGTATGTGTCTCTGTGTGTGGAGTAAAGGTGGTCTAGAGTTTTTTTCCCCCTCTGGTTGCACATTTACATGCTGATAGAAATTTGGTAAAATGGATTTAAGTTTCTCTACATTAAAGTCTCCGGCTACTAGGAGCGCCGCCTCTGGGTGAGCGTTTTCTTATGGCAGAATACAACTCATTCAATGCTGTCTTAGTGCCA
Organism: Oncorhynchus gorbuscha; assembly: GCF_021184085.1. Lineage (NCBI taxonomy): Eukaryota > Metazoa > Chordata > Actinopteri > Salmoniformes > Salmonidae > Oncorhynchus > Oncorhynchus gorbuscha. Next base: position 83,791,830 of record NC_060175.1, on the reverse strand, counting down.
GCCTCTGACTGTGGTGGTATATAAACAGCTACGACAAAGACAGATAAACTCTCCAAGTAGATAGTGTGGTCTACAGCTTATCAGGAGATACTCTACCTCAGGCGAGCAATAGCTGGAGACTTCCTTAGATATCGTGCACCAGCTGTTATTTACAAAAATACATAGACCGCCACCCCTTCTCTCACCAGACGTTGCTGTTCAACCTGCCGGTACAGCGTATCATAGTGTTGTCGTTCAGCCACGACTCCGTGAAGCATAAGATATTGCCATTTCGAATGTCCCGTTGGTAGTTTAATCTGCCCGTAAGTCATCTATTTTATTCTCCAAAGATTGCATGTTAGCTAGCAGAATGGAAGGAAGTGGGGGTTTATTCGATCGCCTAGGAATTCTCGGAAGGCTGCCTGCCCTTTGGCCCCTTTTCTCCGCCTCCTCTCGTTCCCGAGAAAGCAGTATATCGTTCACGTCGGGCACGTTAAAGGAAAAAAGGATTCTGCCAGTCCATGGTTAGTAATCGCAGTCCTGATGCCCAGAAGTTATTTTTGGTCATAAAAGACGGTAACGGCAACATTATGTACAAAATACGTTTTTAAAAAATCAGTTACAAAAAATGTAAATAAACAAACAAAAAAACAATCGGTTGGGGACACGTAAAACCTCTGCCTTCTTCTCCAGCGCCATTATCACTTGAGAGCCAGTTTCATCATAGCGCTCGATGGTTTTTAATACTGCACTTGAAGAAACCTTTTTTTCCAAATTGACTGACCTTCATGTCTTAAAGTACTGATGGACTGTTTCTCTTTGCTTATTTGAGCTGTTCTTGCCATAATATGGACTTGGTCTTTTACCAGATAGCGCTATCTTCTGTATATCCCACTACCTTGTCACAACACAACTGATTGGCTCAAACGCATTAAGAAGGAAATCAATTCCACAAATTCACTTTTAACAAGGGACACCTGTTAATTGAAATGCTTCCACGTGACTACCTTGAGAGAAAGCCAAGAGTGTGAAAAGCTGTCAAGGCAAAGGGCAGCTATTTGAATAATCTCAAATATAAAATATATTTTGATTTGTTTAACACTTTTTTTGGTTACTACATGATTCCATATGTGTTATTTCATAGTTTTGATCTCTTCACTATTACTCTACAATGTAGAAAATAGTAAAAATAAAGAAAAACCCTTGAATGAGTAGGTGTTCTCAAACTTTTGACCGGTAGTGTGCATTCATACACATACAGTATACAGAAGTGTATGTCAGCGTTCAGTCAGTCAAGCACACACAACACAAGCACAGTGTGTCTTTGTCATTGTGACCTTTAGTGAAACCTCTTGGCCCTTGAATGCCAGCCAGCCTGCAAACCCGGTCATATGAAACAACTATATCCGATTACATCTCTCTCTGCCTGCCCTGGCCTCAATGCATCTACTCTACACTCTTGTCTCCAACACACAGAAACACACGCACACACTCATTTACAAACAGGGACTTTTAGTTTTTCTGATGTCTAGTACAATGTCTGATCAAGATGACCAGGGAAGGGGTAGCATAGCTATAAAGCCATCCATTTAGGGAGTTTAATCCGATTCGATGTGGCATTCAGCTACCGGGAGACCAGAGGTTGCCAACAGTGGTGGTTGTTGTTTAGTGTAAAATGTCAGGCCGACAGCCTGAGCTTACCACAACTCATGTAACACCCTGCCTCTCAACTGATCTTTACACACACAATTTAACATTCTGTTGTATAAATGATGCCTTATAGGCCTACTCCATCACCACTGAACAAATGATCAAGATAAGAGATATCCACACTAATTCAGCGTCTAAGTGTATATGGTTTAAGAAATAATACAGATGTTGTTTTCTCACTATCTAAATATAGGCATGGTTGTGAATGGGTTTCTTCCTGAATAGAGCTTTTTAGAATTTACATTTGTGAATTTTCATCTATATTTGTGTGAAATATGTTTTCCTGCCGTGAATCACTTCTGTTCTGTGTTTACATGAGAATCACCTCTGTTCTGTGCTTAAAAGAAAATCACTTCTGTTCTGTGCTTAAAAGAGAATCACTTCTGTTCTGTGTTTAAAAGAGAATCACTTCTGTTCTGTGCTTAAAAGAGAATCACTTCTGTTCTGTGCTTAAAAGAGAATCACTTCTGTTCTGTGTTTAAAAGAGAATCACTTCTGTTCTGTGCTTAAAAGAGAATCACTTCTGTTCTGTGTTTAAAAGAGAATCACTTCTGTTCTGTGTTTAAAAGAGAATCACTTCTGTTCTGTGTTTAAAAGAGAATCACTTCTGTTCTGTGCTTAAAAGAGAATCACTTCTGTTCTGTGTTTAAAAGAGAATCACTTCTGTTCTGTGTTTAAAAGAGAATCACTTCTGTTCTGTGTTTAAAAGAGAATCACTTCTGTTCTGTGTTTAAAAGAGAATCACTTCTGTTCTGTGCTTAAAAGAGAATCACTTCTGTTCTGTGTTTAAAAGAGAATCACTTCTGTTCTGTGCTTAAAAGAGAATCACTTCTGTTCTGTGCTTAAAAGAGAATCACTTCTGTTCTGTGCTTAAAAGAGAATCACTTCTGTTCTATGCTTAAAAGAGAATCACTTCTGTTCTGTGTTTAAAAGAGAATCACTTCTGTTCTGTGTTTAAAAGAGAATCACTTCTGTTCTGTGTTTAAAAGAGAATCACTTCTGTTCTGTGTTTAAAAGAGAATCACTTCTGTTCTGTGTTTAAAAGAGAATCACTTCTGTTCTGTGTTTAAAAGAGAATCACTTCTGTTCTGTGTTTAAAAGAGAATCTCTTCTGTTCTGTGTTTAAAAGATAATCTCTTCTGTTCTGTGTTTAAAAGAGAATCACTTCTGTTCTGTGTTTAAAAGAGAATCACTTCTGTTCTGTGTTTAAAAGAGAATCTCTTCTGTTCTGTGCTTAAAAGAGAATCACTTCTGTTCCGTGTTTAAAAGAGAATCACTTCTGTTCTGTGCTTAAAAGAGAATCACTTCTGTTCTGTGCTTAAAAGTCCTCCTAAAGCAGCAAGTTGGTAATTACAAGCATTTTAATTCAATATAGAAACAGATGTAACTACATTAGAGTTCTGTGGACTAGCTGTTTAGATTCATGAGGCTGTTTAGATCAAGGCACTGTTGGACAGTATGCATTTGTCTGCTTGTGAAAATTCAGCACTCTGCATTTACTTGAATGTATATAAATGAGATCATTTTAAATCTGTGGAGTATGACTCATAGTTCACCAATATGAAACACAATACACAATGGTGTGAATAGTATCAGTAGTGTAGTGACTTTATGCAGAAACCCTCCTGGTAAATATCCTTGAACAGAAACACTAGCCCGTGGCGGAGTGAAACAGAGAAATATACACTTACAAAACATTAAGGACACCTTCCTAATATTGAGTTGCACCTGGTCAGTCATGTCAAGGAAAGAGCAGATATCCTTAATGTTTTGTACACTCAGTGTATGTCAATTGATAGGCTTCTCCTTTGTTACTGCAGTGTGAGAGAAAAAAACGAAAAGCTGGAAAGTGAGAGGAGGGAGTAGTGCGTCTGCTGTGAGGTCCCAGTGGCCAGCATGGTCCTTCTCTTTAAGAAGCCAGCAGGAATGTGATGAATATTGGATAAGGAGTTATGGAAGCAGCCATACAGTTATAACACTAAGAGTATTTTGAGAGCGAGAGAGAAGGGACTTTTTTGCAGGACAGTTTTTTTGAGAATGAGATCAGTGGAAGTTTAGAGAAGGGTGGAGTCACATGTCTGTGTGTACTGTGTGTGTGTGTGTGTGTTTGAAAGAGGTTGACAGAAATTGGATAACAGGGTGTGCTAGCTTTGTAAAAGCAGGGAGCAGCAGTGAGGGAGGGTGTGGTCTGGGTTTACAGTACAGGATTGTGAGTCATTCCACATCTACACCAAGCCAATATTCCAATGCTGCTGCAAGACTAAAGCACATTCTGTACAACAGTAAGGCCTGAAAAATAATCTCAACTCTCTGACAAGCACTTAGCACCTTGGTGGAAATCCCATGTTACAAGTTTTAAATGAGAAAAGTGCTCAGTCGGTTAAGAATAGGCTATTTTTGGGGGTCTTCTTTGGTTTTATGATAAAACAAATATAATACTCTCCTCTTAACCCTGTGTGTGGTTCTGCACAATATGGTAAAACTACTGTGCACGCTGTTTGTAGTAAAACGATGCACTCTGTTCTCTGTTATATGGCTACATGAAGAAACAGTCGAACTGGAACCAGTTTGGTATAATCCTGTCACCGAGGCAAAGTTCCATCAGGTTTATTTACAGTAGTATCCCTTCATCTTACAGTACAGAAACCAAAACATCCCTGTACACATACATTACTAACTGTAGTGGACACCAATTAGGAGCATGATGGTGAGCATACTGTATGTCAGTTGGCCCTCGCTTATCTGTCACACGTACATCTACTTCATACACAGATACTTCATACACACAAATTCACAGGGACACGCATAAACACATTTTCCATGTTTTTTAGTGTCCATTCATTCACTAACGTGGTGGGCGGGTGTGTGAGAGCGAGCGTCTGAAACATACGGCTGTGTCAGAGGCCCAACTGGAACGTCTCGGTTACAGCAGCTCATCCTCGACATTATCAGCAGCTCTGTTCACACTCAGTACCCCACCAGCAGCCCACGTGGCGGTCTCTCTAGAATAGTTATCAACCTCAACTGTTGTCATGAAAAAAAAAAGTCAAGCAAAGTAAATCTCCTACTCAAATGGAACTTGACACTGATTTCATGCATTTTTTTTGTAGACAATATGTAGACAATATCAATATGGTACGAGAAAACAACATAGCCCAAGGGGAATCCCAGAGGGGCACCACAATATCTGTAACGACATTCAGAATGAGATTTCATATCGCAACAATAACAAGACAAAGGAGGTGAGTGTTGGAAACGGAAATCCAAAAACAGCCTGTCACTCTCTCTCCTGTTGTCTTTCCTTTGTCTCTCTTTGCATCGGTTACTTGTATGATGCCAAGGAAACGGTTGCCTATCTAGTCCTTGTATGTGATAACTGTATGTACCTAGAATTATATCAAATGTCACACGAGTACTAAGTTAAAATACTTTCTGATTGTAACGATCAACACAGTTTGTTATGAGGCCAGAAGTTCAGCATCTGTAGTTACACTCTATCACCAGAGGGGGGCAGGCAGTCAGGTAGGAAATCACTCCACTGTTTTATCTGTCTCCTCTGGACCATTTGCTGCCCTGTGGCTTCATCTTCTCCATGACCCCTCTAACTCCACCTCATTACTCTCAACCCCTTCATCTGAATCACCTCTTCACTTAAAGACTTCATGTGGACTCCACAGGGATAAGAACATCTCTGGAATACCAAACACAACAAAACAACAGGTCGGCTATAATTTCCCAACTTCCATATTGATTCACTAGGCACAAATCAGGCCTACCGTTGTCTATCGTCCAACATCAAATCAGGCCTACCGTTGTCTATCGTCCAACATCAAATCAGGCCTACCGTTGTCTATCGTCCAACATCAAATACACCAAACAAGTTTGCCATAGATACACAACCCTTGGATGGCAACGTGCAAACTTTCCGTGTCGCTCCATGTGTTTTGAGACGTGAGTGACATTTTACACCAGACCAATACCCACCCTGCCCCCTGCCTTCACTCTCAGCTTTGACTCCAAGCTCCAACACAGCCCTCCGTGCCTGGGAATAGAGGGGAGAGAGAACCATATCCTGACAGGATATCCTGAACTCCTGCTCCTGGGCTCCATGTGACCCCTTAACCCTTCCTGACCTACAGCTATAGACACAGCTCAGACCCAGCACACGCAGCCACTGTGCACCCTCCACACCACTATGCTACCTCCAGTCTGAATGATGTGTTACTCGGTAGGACATTAAATCACAGCCACTCTGATCAAAATAATTGTGTGTGGGGGAGTGTGCTTGCCTATCCATGTGTGTTGCGAGCTGTTCACATGCTGAGAGTGGAAGAGGGTTCCCAGTGGACGCAGCACAGGGTCGCCCAGAGACTGGAGTGGAAATCAACACTTCCTGCCAGGACAGGAAGGGCTACTGCTGTTGCCCCTTATCACTGACTACACAGGCTGCCCTGCCAGCAGGGAGGAAGAGATGAGTGACAGACAGCGACAGTCAGATTGAGGGAGAAGACAAAGGCTACATGGATAGAAAGTTAGATAAATTGATAGGATTAGAGTGGAATGTAAGGGATGTGGATAGGGAATGATAGGCTACTCTAAAGTGAGGTGCCAGATCATCAGCCTGATTAAGGTATCGGTTATGGTCGGTGACAAAAATACACAAATCTAACAACTAAGATTAGATAGAAAGCATTCTTTGAGATTGTCTGTTTGTACAGTATATGAACGTAAAACAAATCTGCATGCGGTTCATTGTGATCGATTTTGAGTTTGTAGTGACAAGGTGGTTAAATACTGTATGTATCGCCATAACAAACCCCTGGTGTTATTATGATAACATGCAGGACACCGTCAGCGGCTACGCATCGACTTCTCCCAGCCTACGCATAGTCAAGTTAACTTTGCTACTCCTCCAACAGTTGTGTATGCAAAGGGAAACAGTGTTTGGGAGCAGGGTGAGGAAGGTCTCAGCAATCAGCACTTAGGATTGTCCCAGATGAACACAAGCCACTCCCTCCCTTTCAGAAAAACCCATGGCAGAGGCCAGAGCACCCTCCTCTCCGGTTCCTAAGTAAACTAAGGGGATTAAGTGACATCAACAGAATAACCAAAAACAAATTCCCTCTGCCTTTAGCAGGTCCTCTCTTTGACAATTTTTCTGCCCTCTTAAAGTTAACACTCCACAAATGCGGGGTGACTCACTAGTGTGGGTGGGTCTGTTTCCAATTTTCTCACCCCTCTGCCCAAAAAAGAAAACGTTATTCCAAAAACAACAAAACACGCAACAAAAAAAGCCACACTTAAATGTTCCACTCTATTAAAGACACAGGCCAAATTAAAGCAGCTCCATCTTGTGGCTCCGCAAACGCTTCTCATTGTTTTCCTTCCTTTCTTTGAGGGAGCGTGGGAGCACACTCAGAGCAGAGGAGAAACCTGTGCTGAAAACCACAGGAGGAAGCCGGTAACATGAGCAGGGGGATGCATAATGAGCCGGGGGAGAAGAGAAGAGAGGGAAAGAAGCCAGGGAAAGGGCGAGAATGATAGAGTGAGAGAGCACTTTTACTGGGTACTAAGTTAATATCTAAAGCACAAACTTAAAAAAACTAAACTTTACATAGAACAAAGTTATTACACCAGTGACTTGTTATATTAACAGCCAGTTAAATAAGGCATTTCTACATAGAGACTTTCTCCTTCCACAATCGTGGGGGGAAACAAAGGTGCTATCTAGAACCTTAAAGGGTTCTTCGGCTGTCCCCATAGGAGAAGAACCTTTGAAGAACCTTTTTTTGGTTGCAGGTAGAACCCTTTTGTGTTCCATATAGAACCCTTTCCACAGAGGATTCTACATGGAATCCAAAAGGGGGACAGCCGAAGAACCCTTTTGCAATCCTTTTCCCCAGTGCATACTATCACAGTTAGAGTAGAGCTGAAGCAGGCTCTTACCAGCTCGTAGGGTGAACATCCAGTTAGGTTAGCGCCAGGATGTCTCTACGCCATATCCAGTCCACAGCATGCAGTTCAGCTCCCTCTATCCAGGCTAGCAGGGAGAAAGTGAGGGGCGGGAACAAAAGGCACAGAGGGAGAGAGTGAGGAAGTGGGAGAAAGAGATGAACCACTCTGAGCTGACTGGTGGACTCTCACACACAGTCACACGTATGCCCAGCCTGTACGCAGTTGCCCCCCCCCCCCTTATTGCTGACTCTGGGGCAGCTTATGTCAGAGTTGCCTCAGAAGCTGAAGCGGATGGTAGAGGAAGAGAAAGAGAGGATTAGAGTGTGGGTAGCGATGTGTGTAGCGGTGTGTGTGTGTGTGTGTGTGTGTGTGTGTGTGTGTGTGTGTGTGTGTGTGTGTGTGTGTGTGTGTGTGTGTGTGTGTGTGTGTGTGTGTGTGTGTGTGTGTGTGTGTGTGTGTGTGTGTGTGTGTGTGTGTGTGTGTGTGTGTGTGTGTGTGTGTGTGTGTGTGTGTGAGAGAGCGGAGCTGCAGCAAGGGGGGTTAAGGTAGGAGGGACCGGCACTGTTCGGAGAGTGCCGGAGGCAGTCTACTAAAGACAATGGCAGGAAACACTATATCAGGAGGCAACACACAGATTCAAAAATCATTTAAAAGGGCAAAAAGAATGACATCCACATGGAAAACAAACTATGCCTCGACTGCAAACAATGATATACAAAACAACAATGGTAAAGATAAGAGATGTTTAGCCCTGCTGTTTGTCCTACTGTATACCAACATCACTGTTTCACTGCTAGGAATGCACACACACAAATCATATCTTGTGATAACAGTAGCTCCCCCAGTACTCCCTGTTTAGCCTTTGCTGCTGGGCCACAACAGGCAGTAGTCTGTCCCCAGTCTGACTGCACACACAAGGGGATGGATTTCACCCTAATTCAATTTCTTCTCCAAGGGGAAAGGTGAACCAGGGGGACTTGGATTAACGTGTCTCTTGTGGTGCTGCCCGTCTCACACTGTGGAGAGCTGATAGTAGAGGGGATGATTAGCTAATTGTTAGTAAACTGTTGACTGGGTCAGTTTGACTAATTAGTCTGCAGTCTTGTGGATCAAACTAGAGAGCAGAGTTCCATGAACAAAAACAGTCCAAGCCCTTCACATTCATTACTGTAATACGACATGATAAATTGGCTGCAGGTTATGAAGACTGTTCAAGCCAGATGAATTTCATTCTGGAAAAATAAAACAATGCTGTGCGTCACTGTCGGCAGAGCAGCGTGGCAAACACAGTGAACGTGTTTATCATTAACAAGACTAAATACATGGCTGAGGTCCTACTAGAGTGGGTACGTAACATGCACACTCACAAACACCTACAGAGGTGGATGTGTGATGTTTGCAGTGATTGATCTGTGTCCTCTCCCCTCTGTTTAGTTTACCAACCTCTCTGCTAAGCCTTAAATCTAACGCTGCTCTCCAACTGACAGGAGAGAGGAGGCACTAAGTCTAGACTCCCTGTAGCCCTGCTTACAATGTACACCGCTTTGAAAGAGATGTGGAATGAATGTACATGATCTTCTTACGCAATGTTTACTTCCAAAAATTGGAACCATGCAACCGTGTGGTTGATGGAGAATGTACAGTATTTGAAAAATAACTTAATCTTTGAATCTGAGTGTAGGGGATGAAATGTGAAAATATTATTTTCTGAATCTAGATTTCATGATACTGTAGATCTGTCTGTTAGAGAACATGGTGTGGAATATATATCTTTCTAGTCTAGGTGGATGTTGACTCGATGCTAAAGGCCACAGTTAAATGAGTGTAGAAGTAGAAAGGCATTAAGGATAGGTACTGATCTCAGTCAGACTGGGGGGGTATGTGGAGCGGAACCCATACACTTTTAGGGGGAAAAAAGGTGCTATCCAGAACCTAAAAGGGTTCATCGGTTGTCCCCATAGGAGAACCCTTTGAAGAACCCTTTTGAGTACCATGTAGAACCGTTTACACAGAGGGTTCGATATGGAAACAAAAAGGGTTCTCCTATGGGGACAACTAAAGGACCCTTTTGAGTACCATGTAGAACCGTTTACACAGAGGGTTCGATATGGAAACAAAAAGGGTTCTCCTATGGGGACAACTAAAGAACCCTTTTGAGTACCATGTAGAACCGTTTACACAGAGGGTTTGATATGGAACCAAAAAGGGTTCTCCTATGGGGACAACTAAAGAACCCTTTTGAGTACCATGTAGAACCGTTTACACAGAGGGTTTGATATGGACCCAAAAAGGGTTCTCCTATGGGGACAACTAAAGAACCCTTTTGGAAGCATTAGAGTATGAATGGAATGTTTCACTGACGGACTGTTGCTGTATATGTTACTATGTGGCTAGGGGGATGTCTTATTTTACATTCCCCTCACTGTATCCTGAAACGAGCTCCGTTACAATCCCCTTGTAAAATGCAACATAAAAAAAAACTAAATGGACATGCGACGACTCCCCTTTGGGAAAGAGGAATTCCTTCTCTGGGCTGGAACCAAGTCAACCTCCCTTTCTCCTGCTTCATTTAGGCTTTCATCTTGTTTAAAACTGGCCTGTACACAACCCTTACAACCAGTCAAATAAATCTACCCCTATGATAACAATACTCAGATTGTTTTTGGATCACTGTGCATTCAGCTGCAGACTCCTATTTCATTTCTAGTATAATTTGTCTCTTCCTCTTCCGCATACTGACAAATAATCTTCAACATTTAAATAACAATATGGTGGAAAGAAAAACATGGGGAACTGAGGACATAGAATGACAGAGGAAACAGTCCAGTGGGATTAATACACACACAGCGAGAGTAAGAGGGAGAGATTCTGTGAGAGGTGGGCAGAGAGTCCCAGCGGGGTCCTGGTGTCTGTGTGGTCTGGTCCGGCTGTGTATGTGGTGCTGTTGGGAAACAGGCCTGACTCACTACAGCACACAGAACCACAGTAACGCTATGTAGCCTTCAGCTTCACATGCAACCAGAACAGAGCAAGAATGCATGCTCTTCTCTCGTCCTCCATGTCCAATCCCTCCCTCCCTATTGCCCAGGCTGCAGATGCGTGCCTGGGCCTGGGTTAAAATCTCTGAGGCCCATCTTTAAGGCCATATCTGATGATTGCAGCAGACAGAGCTCTCAGCTCAAGGACATAGTGGTGTGTTTAACAGCATGTTTTGGATGCTTCTGCACCATGTATTAGACACCAATATCAGTCACACAAGACGATGTTTAACATCTCCAGAAGACTGTTTCCTTGGGTTAAAATCTGGTACATCATGTCCCCTCTGTCGTCCTCAACTGGATCACATGGTCAAACCATGGTTGAGCACAGGTCCAATCGGCTTGGTCTGGTCCTGAGAGTTGAGAAAGTTGAGTTGAGAGGCCATGGTGGATAATGCTAATTAATGCTGGTCGTGGTTGTGATGTAAGAGCAGACATAACCCTTTGACCCCCTGACCTTAGTAATGATTCTGAGATTCATAATGGATTCCGTGGAGACAGAGACACTGGGCTGCTGCTGCTCACTCAGAGAGGCTACTCTTTCTGTTCCACCAAGTGGAACATATCTACAATTGGATAAAAAAATGTATTCTATCGCTTTGTTTCACGGAGGAGAAGGAATTAGTTGGGAAATAGTTTTAATCCCGTTTTAATTTTGACACGGCCAGAACTCAAACTCAAAAACATTATTAAGAACAGAAAAAAAGTGAACAGAACATAAAGGTGTGTTGAGAAGGCGATTTTAAAGGGCTGGTGCTCTTTTTTCTCCTGTACAGCCAACAGGCATTTGGGGCGGAACAGACAGGCGACTGTAGAGGGCCCCCAACCCCATCTGCTTTTGTAGGTCACCATTACATCAGCATGTTTATGGAAAAGACTTAGAAACACTTTTCATCTTGACCTACTTTTAGATTTATGTATGTGGCAATACTCTGGTTTCTCAACATTATTCACTGTATCAATTATGGAGTTAGGTTACCTTGGTTTCCAGTAATGAGAGAGAAATTGCATCAATGGATGCGCAGATTAGAATATTCCCTTATTAATGAAGTTCAAAAGTAATATGTAAGAAGTTAGGGTGCACATTATGTGAAGGGGTTGGGACTCTTCGGGATCGGTGACACCCCCCCACACCCCCACGGGACCGTTGAGCTAACGTGCCCTAATGTGATTAGCATGAGGTTGTAAGTAACAACAACATTTCTCAGGACATAGACACATCTGATATGGGCAGAAATCTTAAATTCTTGTTAATCTAACTGCACTGTCCCATTTACAGTAGATATTACAGTGAAATAATATCATGCTATTGTTTGAGGAGAGTGCACAGTTATGTACTTGAAAATGTATCAATAAACCAGTTAGGCACATTTGGGCAAACTTGATACAACATTTTGAACAGAAATGCAACGGTTCATTGGATCAGTCTAAAACGTTGAACATACACTACTACCATCTAGTGGCCAAAATCTAAAATGTGACTAAAGTTGAAAAATACATTCTGGGCCTTCTCTTGCATTTCAAAGATGATTAAAATATATATAGCAAATACGCATGTTTTTTTCTTTGTATCATATTTTACCAGATCTAATGTGTGTTATTCTCCTACATTAGTTTCACATTTCCACAAACTTCACGGTGTTTCCTTTCAAATGGGATGAAGCATATGCATATCCTTGCTTCAGGTCCTGTGCTACAGGCAGTTAGATTTGGGTATGTCATTTTAGGCGAAAGAGACTGGCTATTGGGAGAGCGCTCTCAGACAGATGAGTCGGAGGGTTTGGGTCTGGTATTATGTGATGAATGACTCCATGTTGACTGGTCCCAGGGGTTAAGTACTGACTCTGGCCTCTCAGGGAGTGCAACCTGGCCTCAGAGTATTTCGTATAATTCAGTAAATGTGACCAACTGCCGTGATTCAGTCTTATGTAACAACATTGGATAAAAGCAGAGACACAGAGCTACAAAATAGTGCATCATATACTGCATTTGAGGAACATTAGGAAAGTAATTCCGCTTTGAAAGTTAATAAGAGAAAATGGCCTTTGAATGATTGGTACCTACTGGAGAGCTCCTCTGTCTACACCCATTCAATATCATACACACCCTATTAAGCTTTAGCCCCACCCATCTCTTAAATATACATGTTTTAATTCTTTATTTAATTAGGCAAGTCAGTTAATTAAGAACAAATTCTTATTTTACAATAACGGCCTAACCCGGCCAAACCATCCCCTAACCCGGATGATGGTGGGCCAATTGTGCACCGCCCTATGGGACTCCCAATCACGGCCGGTTATGATACAGCCCGGGATCAAACCAGGTTCTGTAGTGACGCCTCTAGCACTGAGATGCAGTGTCTTGGACCGCAGTGCCAACAATATTTGATCTGAGCATTCTGTTCTAACAGTCAAGTACTCAAGCTAACTAGCTAACGTGAGAGAACTGCACACTGACCATTTTACTCACCCTAGCAGGCTGTTTTTATGTTATCCAGAGTGCAACAATTTACTCTTTTTTTGCCATATTCAATGGGTGCTGAGCATTTGTACATTTGTCAGTTATTCTGCACTCTGGCACAATCAGATGTATATACTGTACTCGATACCATCTACTGTATCTTGCCTATGCTGCTCTGTACCATCACTCATTCATATATCCTTATGTACATATTCTTTATCCCCTTACACTGTGTATAAGACAGTAGTTTTGGAATTGTTAGTTAGATTACTTGTTGGTTATTACTGCATTGTCAGAACTAGAAGCACAAGCATTTCGCTACACTCGCATTAACATCTGCTAACCATGTGTATGTGACAAATACAATTTGATTTGATTTGATTTGAGAGTGCTCTGATATCGGAGTAGATCGAGCTCCCAGAAGACATTTCTGGCAAAAACTGTATTTCAATTTTTTTTAGTAATTTAACGTTCAAATGGCTCTCCTTGTGAAGTAGTGACCCGCGACATACGCATAGTTTCTGAAACGAGTCACAAATGTGAAACATTCCATTTAGTATGATATCTTTCGGTATGTCTTCATTTGTGTATGTGCATCACCCATTTCGTATATGTTACGAATTTGCTAAATGTACTGCCAGTTGTGGCCCAAGACTGTATGTGACCAATTCTAGCTAGGTGGCTAATGTTAGCTAGGCTAGATGTTAGGGTTAGGGGCTGAGGTTAAGTTTAGAGGTTAAAGGGTTCGGGGAAGGGTTAATTAACATGCCAAGTAATTCCAAAGTAGCTAATAAGTACAAAGTAGTTTAAGTTGCTAATGAGCTACAATCCTAAAGTTGTCTGTGATGAGATGGTTACTTAAGTCAAAAACAAAACTCTCTCTCTTATGCAACCATACCAAACGTAAAATATCATGCAAATTTGAGTGTCACGGATTCACTTTTACTATGTTACGTCTCGTCTATGAGACCAGGCTGGGGAGCAGTGCACCACAAAGGTCACCACTGGGCACAGAAATCACTTCAATGTCTAGTTTTGATTTCCATTTGCTTCAGTTATCAACTAATGTGAATTCAACGTGAAATCAACAAAACATTTCACCATGTCATTGGATTTAGGTTATAAGTTGGGTGAAAAAAAATGTAATGAAAAAAATATACATTGACCTTACGTTGAATACTTTTTGCAATGTTGATTCAACGCCATCGCATGGATTTTGGGGGTTGAAATGATGTGGAAACAACACTGATTCCACCAGTTTTTGCCCAGTGGGTCATGTTTTTCTCTTCCCTACAGAGTAGTGCTAAACTAGAGCGTGGTTTCTCTCGCCACACATAATTCTCTCTCTAACACGCACGCACGCACACACCTATACCAAAGATATGAACACACACACCCTGTGCATACTCAATGTCCTACTGTCCTCCGAATATTGACGTATCTGACAGACTATTAATTGACCTTTATTGTTATTACATCTGTGCACATTAGCTTCATTATTTCATCCCAGTAGACATTGGTGTAGTACTTCTGGTCAGGAGGAAAATCATTTTCCCCTGTTACTGAAATTCCCATGGAGAGAGCGAGTCTGGGAGAAACAGGAAGGAAAATGGCAGCAAGGAACCAGAGGCTGGATCTTCCAGGGGCCAGCAGAGCCAGTAGTCTCAGGGCATGTAGAGGCTGATTGGATAGTGTTCTCCCCACTGTCCGGTCGGTCCAGCCGTAAATGTAGAGGAGGAACATGGAGGGGTTTTAGAAAGCCATCAGAAAAGGCTATGGTTTGGTAGAGACAAATGTGCTTTAGACACACTAAAGTATTTGTGTGAGAGACTGGGTGAGGGATTGTACGTGTGTGTGCGTGGGTTGGGGTGTGTGATGGGGGATTGCTGTTCCAGTCAGCTGTGGCCTGTCCGTCAGAGACACCGCTATTTCAGATCCTCAGCCAAGTAAACATTTATCTTGCTAAATAATTATAACATCATGCAAACATGGTGCTTGAAGAGATTTGGCAGATTAACACAGTTGGTAAATGCCATAAGCATGAACACACACAAATGATAATGCACAGTGCCACCTATGTACATTACATTACCAAAAGTATGTGGACACCTGCTCATCGAACATATCATGGCAAAATCATGGGCATTAATATGGAGGTCGGGCACTGATGTTGGGCAAGAAAGCCTGGCTTGCAGTCGGCGTTCCAATTCATCCAAAAGGTGTTCGATGGGGTTGAGGTCAGGGCTCTGTGCAGGCCACTCAAGTTCTTCCACACCGATCTTGACAAAACATATCTGTATGGACCTTACTTTGTGCATGGGGGCATTGTCACGCTGTAACAGTAATGTTCCTTCCCCAAACTGTAGAAACAAAGCTGGAAACACAGAATCAACTAGAATATCATTGAATGCTGTAGAGTTCACATTTCCCTTCACTGGAACTAAGGGGCCTAGCCTGAACCAAACTTTAGCGTTGTCCTGGTATCCACCAAACCCATATTTGTCCTTCGGACTGCCAGATGGTGAAGCTGATTCATCACTCCAGAGAACGCGTTTCCACTGCTCCGGAGTCCAATGGCGGCAGCTTTACACCACTCCAGCCTACGCTTGGCATTGCGCATGGTGATCTTAGCCATGTGTGTGGCTGCTCGGCCATTGAAACCCATTTCATGAAGCGACTGACGAACAGTTACTGTGCTGATGCTGCTTCCAGAGGCAGTTTGGAACTCGATAGTGAGTGTTGCAACCGAGGACAGATGATTTTTACGCGCATTGCGCTTCAGCAAAATCAGTCCCGTTCTGTGAGCTTGTGTGGCCTACCACTTTGCGGCTGAGCATTTGACCAACTAACTTGTAGGAAAGGTGGCACCCTATGACGGTGGCATGTTGAAAGTCACTGAGCTCTTCAGTAAGGCCATTCTACTTCCAATGTTTGTCTTTGGAGATTGCATGACTGTGCGCATGATTGTAAACACCTGTCAGCAACGGGTGTGGCTGAACTAGAGAAATCCACTCATTTGAAGGGGTGTCCACATACTTTTGTATATAGTGTATTAAGCATACATATTATAACAACTGCCTCCCAAACCAAATTCTCGCTCTCATGCAGCAGCATGAGTAAGAGGAGCAGCTGCAGAGCTCAGGCAGGAGGAGGGAGGAATGTGAGGGGTGGACAGACCCAGAGGAGGGAGAGAGCCAGGAGCCAAGGCTCTGCCCAGATACAGTCAGTTCCCCATTCACTAGGTTAGCAGCAGCAGGGTCCCACAGGGCTTGGCTGGGGGGTTCAGACAGCTTTGATGGTGTGAAGCTGCAGACAGAGACTGAGGAACTACACACTGTCTCACGTCCCCACACTGTCTCACATCACCAATTCTGCAACTGCATAGAGGCACTACTGATGAAGTAATCAAACGACCCTGTCACGTGCAAAGATACAGGAATTTTAAGAAACACAGTACACATGGTACAGGACGGTTTCTGTTTCCACACTGAGCTAAAGGCTAGAGCTGCCGCTTTTAAGGAGCGGGACACTAATCCAGACACTTGTAAGAATCCCGCTACGACCTCCGATGAGCCATCCAATAAGCAAAGCGTCAATAGCCACAACCCATAAGATTGCTAAATAGTTCATCAAAAAGCTACCGGGACTATCTGCATTGACCCCCCCTTTGCACGTAACTATTTTGACTCATCACACGCTCCTACTAATGCTTACAAAGCTTGAGACAAATAAAATGTGATTTGATTCAATTGGATAAATACTTTTTTTTTTGCAGACCATCACCACACTTTTTTCAGGGACTTTTCTGCAGAGTGAATGCTTTCAGAGGGGGAGTCATCAAAACAGGAAACTTTTTATGTTGCTGAAACATTCCTTTTTTTAACTCTCACAGGCGAACTAAAATAAATAACCCACTTTAGGCTGTCTGAGGCTGAACTGAAGGATGCGACCCAAGAGAGAGAAAGAGGGACCAGAGAGACCAACCCCAGAGAGGGGTGGAGGTCCCAGCACCTTGTGAAGTCATTTCCTGTAAGACAGCACAGCCCTGACTCTGTGGCTGCAGCAGCCTGCCTTCATGACTGCAGTCCTCCATACTGTAACATGTCTGGGGGCTACACCCTCATCTTTAGACCCAGCAGTAATAGCACCACCATCTAGTCATCAAATACATCTGGCTGCTCTACTATAGTCTATAACCTTTTTTTACACTTCTACTCATAGACTGAAGGTGGCTGATATTCTTAAGGCACCTTCGATAATATTTCCTAGCCCCTTTGAGAGGTATCCATGTATACAATATCCCCTATAAAAATATTAACACTTTTTTTTCTTCCAGTTGACCAAAGTGGGATGAAAAAAGTGAACAATCTACACAAAATACTCTGTAATGTCAAAGTGGAAGAACATTTTTAGCATTTTAATAGGAATTAAGATGAATAGGAATGAAATAACTAAAATAGTTGGTGCAGGGGTGTTCAGACCGCTGAGTAAATTCATGTTATAAAACACCTTAGGCAGTGATTCCAAGTCTCTAAGAGCTTTACACACCTGCATTGTGCAATATTAGTCCATTATTCTTTTCATAATTCTTCAAGCTCTGTCAAGATGTTGGGGATCATTACTAAACAGCCATTTTCAAGTCTTGCCATAGAAATTCTAACAGATTTTAGTCAAACTGTAACTTGGCCACTCAGGAACAGTCACTGTCTTTTTTTGGTAAGCAACTCAAGTGTACATTTACCCTCGTGTTGCAGATTATTGTCCTGCTGAAAGGTGAATTCCTCTCCTAGTGTTTGGTGTAAAGCAAACTGAAGCAGGTTTTACTGTAGGATTTTGCCTGTGCTTAGCTCCATCTCGTTTCCTTTTATCCTGCATACCCATGCCATGATGCAGCCACCACCACGCTTGAAAATAAGTGGGAAGTTACTCAGTGATGCATTTAAACCTAAAAGTGTATTCTTTAGCATTATTACTTTGGTGCCTTGTCGCATACAAAATAGTGTTTTGGAATTTTTCCTCTGTATATTTGTATTATTTTCACTGTCATTTAAGTCATTATTGTGGAGTCACTACAATGTTGTTGATCCATTCTCAGTTTTCTCACAGCCATTGAACTCTGTATCTGTTTTAATGGCCTCATGGTAACATCCCTCAACAGTTTCATTCCTGTCCTGCAGCTCAGGTCAGAAGTACGACTATCTTTGAGCTGTCTGGGTGGTTTAATACATAATCCACAGCATCCTTATTAACTTGACTACGCGTAAAGAGATATTCAACGTCTGATTTGTTATTGTTACCCATCTACCAATCACTGCCCTTCTTCGTGAGGCTCACCCTGTTCTTCGTAGTTGAATCTGTGCTTGAAATTCAGTACTTGATTGAGGGACCTTTACAGATGTTGTATGCGTGGGGGACAGAGGAAAGGTTAGTCATTAGAAAAATAATGTCAACCCCTACTATTTCCCACAGAGTGAGTCCATGTAACTTATGTGATTCGTTGAGCCAAATTTGACTCCTGAACTAACGTTGGCTTGCCTGAACAAAGGGCTGAATATGTATGTTTTAGTCATCAGATTTCTATTAATAAACCACTTTGACCTTTGAATATTTTGATTAATCCCACTTTGCAACACAATAAAATGTGAAGAAATCCCAGGGGTATAAATGATTTTGGAAGGCACTGTAAAGGCCTACACCTGGAGACAATGAGGACATGCGGAACAAAATACGCACACATACAAAACCCCTCTGTATGAAATGGAGCAGCAACTGTGGAAATGATTTCCTCTTGCAGCCAATCATCTGGGCCATTCCCAGCTCTGGAGACACACAGGCACATCTTTGTTTGTGCACGCTGCATGATTCTATGTTTTCTATTAGTCACAGTTTTACTATCTGGCCGGCCCCTACAGAAGTCCGGCCAACCGTCTGCACCCTGACTGCTGCCGAATACTATGATCTCTGAAGGAGATGACAAGTCATTGAGGAAACTGTCACTAACAGAGACAAGCCTCTAGATGTGACACTAAGCCAATACGAACCTGTTATCCCCAGCCAGGTCTTCGTCTCATCCAGGAGCAGCAGAGAGACTTGACTCACCAGAAGATTCAGTCACCAATCCAGCGAAGACAGCCACTTCTCTCCACTCCATCTCCCAGCTGCTGCAGTGAAATGATGCCAGGCTGTGGAGGCTGGTCTGCAATTTGGAGCTGGACAGAGAGGAGACAGACACACTGACAGACAGATGGACACACTGACAGACACTGGCATACACACAGACTACAGACATTCTAATTATGGATAACTTAGAGTGGAATGGGCCTTTGATTCCTATAGAATTCTCCTTTGTTAACTCAGAGGTAAACATGGTACAGTAGGCCAGTCCAAGACTGCCAGTTATCCAGGGTCTATTGGTATTTGGTGTGCTGCTGTGCCCCTTGAGGTAGTGGCCATGGATTCCTGAAATGAATAAGGATCCGCCGCTTTTTTACAATTTAGCCTGAAATGACATTCTCAAATCTACCTGCCTGTAGCAAGGATATGCATATTCTTAGTACCATTTGAAAGGAAACATTTCCACCTAATTTTGTGGAAATGTGAAAGGAATGTAGGAGAATATAACACAATAGATCTGGTAAAATACACACAAAAAAAACGTTATTTTGAAAAGCAAGAGAAAGGCCATAATGTATTATTCTAGCCCAGGTGCTTTATACATCTTGGCCACAAGATGGCAGCAGTGTATGTGCAAAGTGTTAGACTGATCCAATGAACCATTGCATTTTAGATCAAAATTTTGTATCAAGACTGCCCAAATATGCCTAATTTGTTTATTAATAACTTTGTTCAAAATTGTGCACTCTCCTCAAACAATAGCATGGTATCGCTGTAATAGTTACTGTAAATTGGATAGTGCAGTTAGATTAACACGATTTTAAAGCCTTCTGCCAATATCAGACATCTATGTCCCAGCAACCGTCCCTTGGAAGGGCACTGATCCCTTCCCTTCCAGGCTATCTGCATTGTGTCCCGCCACCCGCCAACCCCTCTTTTTATGCTTCTGCTACTCTCTGTTCATCATATATGCACAGTCACTTTAACCATACCTACATGTACACACTACCTCAATAAGCCTGACTAACAGGTGTCTGTATATAACCTTGCTACTCTTTTTTCAAACGCCTTTCCACTGTTGTTTTATTTCTTTACACACACACACACACACACACACACACACACACACACACACACACACACACACACACACACACACACACACACACACACACACACACACACACACACACACACACACACACACACACACACACACACACACACACACACACACACACACACACACACACACACACACACACACACACACACACTTGTTTTGGGCACCATTGGTTAGAGCCTGTAAGTAAGCATTTCCCTGTTAGGTTTACACCTGTTGTATTCGGCGCGTGTGACAATTAAACTTTGATTTGATCCCGAAGAAGTTAACATAATTCAAACCAAAAGTCACAGCAGAGGAGGATTCTCCAATGACAGAATTCCTCTCAACCCACACATACTTCTTACAGTTACAGCCGTCAACATGTAATCAGCTGGTATGAAGAGCAGTGGAATTGAGGAAAAAGAGCTGCTGTTCCATAGAAAAGTTAAGTGACAGTTATACGATAAATCATTGGGATTTCAAATGGACAATTACAATGTTCCAGTTTCTATTGTCTAGAGGGTGAGTGTTTTTTTAAACCATTTTCTGTGGAGTGAGAAAAGTATGATTCCCCATCATGCAATCTGAGCAAACCCCTGGGATACACATTTCAATCCCAATTCCAGTCCCCAAAAAAGACGTCCTATTTTTACCAGCGTTACACTCCATAGAGGGAAAGCACCAGCCCTCAGCTTTTGGTTTTCCCGCAGATATGTTGTCCCTCCAGAAATGAAAATAAACACACAGAAAACCACAAGGATAAATTTGACTGCTTGTGTGGAAAAGACATGTTTTCTGTCTCTGTGAATGCTCTCTTGCATCCTTAAAAATAGATCGTTGAGGGGAAACGTTGGGGGGGGGGGGGGGGGGGGAGTAGTGGATGATTAAGTATATTAATGGCTGGCATTGAGTGTCCACAGAGACAAAGAGGGAATCATTGATATTTTGCTTATAAACATGCAAGGAGGGATGAATACGCCACAAAGCATATATCATCCAGAATATCTATGGTATACATGCAATTCAAAACTAACAAATGCCAAGTAAGAATGTAGGATCCTATGAGTATCATAAGACAGTGTAATGCAAAAGACAGAAACAGATGTGATGTTAAATTACACATGCAAAACTGTGTTCATCAGAGGGTTGGTGCTCACTGGCTAAATAGGCTGCTGAGGTTTGTTCAATTCTGTTTGCTTAGCGTTGGCTAATGGACACAGTATCACCTGTTGGTCCATATCTAACTGGGTATCCCACTGGGTAATGTGGGAAATGTCTCGCTGAAATAACTGAAACTGTCCAGCTTTGGTATCACAAACAGATACATTTTTTGACAAATTCCTCCCAGTGCAAGCCAGTGATATAGCAGCTACATGTAGCAACTGCCAAAATAAATGAACCACTTAAGTAAGTGGGGGATACAAAGTATATTGAAAGCAGGTGTTTGTTCCTGAGTGACTTAAACAATTCACATCCTTTCATGCTTAGGGTCATGTATAAAACATATCTAGTTGCCTATTCTTTTTTACTGTCCTGGCTAGAAGAGATCTCTGACTTTGAAAGAGGGGTCTCAAAAGGAGCATAGGGTGTGTGCCTGTCTGTCACCAGATCTCAAACCTATGTAAAACTTACGCCTGAGAAAGCGTTTTCCACCACCACCACCACCACCAACAAAATACCAAATTATGGAATTTCCAAACACTTGTAGAATCTATACCAAGGAGCATTGAAGCTAGTCTGGCGGCTCAAAGCCATTTAAGAGATTGTATGATGGTGTTTCCTTTATTTTGGCAGTTACCTGTATATTGTAGCTGGTGTGCAGGGTGGGGCTGGTATAAAGTATAGTGTGCCTCTTGGCAGTGACAATGGATGCTTCACTTCTCCAGCTGCAGTAACAGTTGTCAGCTGCTCTTCCCGGATCTCCACGGTAACGTGAGCCACGCTGTTATCGGATCCAGGGAGCTTTTCCTCCCCGGGAAAGAAAAATATGTAGGGGAGGAAGAGAAGGAGAGAGCGAGAGAGGGGGGCAGAGGGTTTGGTCATGGCCCCATGTGGGAGTATTTAATAACAAACATTAAAAATACCACAGAAATCCTTAACCACATTCCCACGGTCTGACTGTAGCCAGGCCCTGACAGCAGGGTTAGAAATACCCGCCCCTGGACTTGTTCCAGAGTGTGCACGCACGCACGCACAAATACTGTTGAGCGTGAAAAACCCAGCAGCGTTGCAGTTCTTGACACAAACTGGTGCACCTGGCACCTACTATCATACCCCATTGTAAAGGCACTTACAATGTTTTCGGAAAGTATTCAAATCCCTTACATTTTTCCACGTTGTTACATTACAGCCTTAATCTAAAATGGTTTAAATTGGTTTTGTTTTTACTAAAAATATTTTTAAACAGAAATATATTATTTACATAAGTATTCAGACCTTTCGCTATGAGACTCGAAATTGAGCTCAGGTGCATCCTATTTCCATTGATCATCCTTGAGTTGTTTGTACAACTTGATTGGAGTCCACCTGTGGTACATTCAATTGATTGAACATGATTTGTAAAGGCACACCTGTCTGTATAAGGTCCCACAGTGGACAGTGCATGTCAGAGCAAAAACCAAGCCATGAGTTCGAAGGAATTGTCCGTAGAGCACCGAGACAGGATTGTGTCGAGGCACAGATCTGGAGAAGGGTACCAAAATATTTCTGTAGCATTGAAGGTCCCCAAGACAACAGTGGACATCATCTCTATTTTTATTTGTACATTTTTTGTACTTTATTTATAGATTATTTTATTTATAGACTTCCAGTGAAAGAGGACAAGACGGCGAGCTAGCAGCGAGGTAAACAGTTGTATTACACATATGTGAGAATGCCTCAAAATGGGGTCCCAGAAGCCACTCAAAGATTGGCATGACCAAAATGTGCCCCACAGTCACTGGACACTGGTGTCATGTCAAACACTTGGTCATTATTTTGATGTATTCTTGCCAATCCGTCATTAGAGTAATGTTTAACTGAATGAGCCCATGCCTTTCCAAAATGATGAGATGTGGATATGCTCAATACTTTGTTACCAATCATCGTCGGGCAGCTCGCCACCCATGTCTTGCTCCCATGCAGATTTAGAATTTGCCAAGGAAGGCGGGATTAATGTTCTGTATTATGTCATATAATCTGGAGATTGTGCCCTTCAGATACGGGTTAAGATCTAAGCACCTCTCGACTGGACACTTAGTGATTTGATTTATTTATTTGGGGGCTCGGGTAGAAATTAAGGGAAATGTTTTTTGGCAAAGCTGAGAGTTTGCAGGTATCTAAAAAAGTGGGTATTGGGAATATTATGGTCAACCCTCAGAGCATTGAATGAGACAAATGTGTCACAAAAAAAACACCAGACCATTCCTGTCAGAACTGGAATGCTGTGTCAATCTGTGATGCTGGGAAGAGATTGGCCAATTTTGCATTTGCACACACTGTATATATACACACTTTCCTTTTTTTCCCCTATTGTGTTATTGACTGTACGCACTTCTTTATTCCATGTGTAACTCTGTTGCTTGTGTCACACTGCTTTGCTTCATCTTGGCCAGGTTGCAGTTGTAAATGAGAACTTGTTCTCAACTAGTTAAATAAAGGTTAAATAAAGGTGAAATTAAACATTTTAAAAGATTAGATGTTAATGGAGAGAAGCAGTTTGCTTGTTTAAAGCTAAAGTGATTTTGGGAATTGGGACCAGATTATAAAGGAGTTCTTGACAGTGGGATTCAAAACATGGGTGCCAAGCTACCTACGGATAGACACTGAGCTCTCTCTGTCCATTTCTTAATAGGATACCCTACTAACATACTGTGAGCAAGTTTAATACTAACAAGTTTATACTCCCAAAGGACCACCTGTATTATTCTTTACTATTTGACTGGTTGGTCCGCCTTAGTGCTTAATAATTACCAAGCATTTGCCAGTTACTTTTTGGTGTTCTGGCTTGTTAGGATGTTTAACCGAGGATTACATTTATACAAATGTTAAATTATACTGGGTTTGTTTTCCAATTATTGTATCCCAAGTGGATGGGGTTGGTTGGGGGGGACATACATAAAAGTGAAGACATCAAAACTATGAAATAACACATGGAATCATGTAGTAAACAAAAAAAGTGTTATAAAATATTTATTTGTTTATTTGAGATTCTTCAAATGTCCACCCTTTGCCTTGATGACAGCTTTGCACATTATTCGTATTCACTTAACCAGCTTCACCTGGAATGCTTTTCCAACAGGCTTGAAGGAGTTCCCACATATGCTGAGCACTTATTCGCTGCTTTTCCTTCACGCTGGTGCCCGACTCATCCCAAACCATCTCAATTTGGTAGAGGTTGGGGGATTGTGGAGGCCAGGTCATCTGATGCAGCACTCCATCACTTTCTTTCTTGGTAAAATAGTCCTTATACAGCCTGGAGGTGTGTTGGATCATTGTCCAGTTGAAAAACAAATGATAGTCCCACTAAGCACAAACCAGATGGGATGGCGAATCGATGCAGAATGCTGTGGTAGCCATGCTGGTTAAGTGTGCCTTGAATTCTAAATACATCACAGTGTCACCATCAAAGCACCCCCACACCCTCATACCTCCTCCTCCATGCTTTACGGTAGGAAATACACATGCAGAGATCATCCATTCACCCACACCACGTCTCACAAAGACACGGCGGTTGGAACCAAAAATTTGGACTCCAGACCAAAGGACACATTTCTACCGGTCTAATGTACAATGCTCATGTTTCTTGGCACAAGCAAGTCTCTTCTTCTTATTGGTGTCCTTTAGTAGTGGTTTCTTTGCAGCAATTCAACCATGGAGGCCTGATTCACAGTCTCCTCTAAACATTTGCTGTTTGTTACTTGAACTCTGTGAAGCATTTATTTGGGCTGCAATTTCTGAAGCTGGTAACTCTAATGAACTCATCCTCTACAGCAGAAGTAACTCTGGGTCTTCACCTTTATTTAACCAGGTAGGCCAGTTGAGAACAAGTTCTCATTTACAAGTGCGACCTGGCCAAGATAAAACAAAGCAGTGTGACAAAAAAACAAGAGTTTCAAACAAACGTACAGTCAATAACACAAGAGAAAAATCTATGAACAGTGTGTGCAAATGTAGGGAGGTAAGGCAATAAATAGGCCATAGGTGAAATAATTACAATTTAGCATTAACACTGGAGTGATAGATGTGCAGATGATGATGTGCAAGTGTGCTGATCTTGCCATAATAAGGACCTGGCCTTTTACCAAATAGGGCAATCTTCTGTATACAACCACTTCCTTGTCACAACTAATTGGCTCAAATGCATTAATGAAATCTGTGTTGCAGCTGATTTAACTTCTACCAATCCCAAAGAAATCAATCAAATCAACTTAAGTAATTCTACTCTGCTCTTTACAACCTGGACATCCCTGGTCTCAATTCAGATGAACAAACTAACATGGATACCTCAATAAGTTATGAAGCTACTCTGGCACCCGAGTCCATGCAGAGCGTTGAAGCTCCTGGGCCTGATGGCTTCCCTATTGAATTGTATACAGAACTATCCCCTATCCTCAATGTGCATTGAAATCCTTTCTAGTCAGACACTGCCCCAGACATTTACCCAGGCGACTATTTTGGTTTTGCTTAGAAGGACAAGAATCCAAAAGACTGTGTCTCATACCGCCCTATAAGCCTTTTGTGCTGCGATTATGCAATTCTCACAAGGTCCATTCGCGCCATTTAGAGACAGTGATACCTAATATAATTAACTCAGACCAAACCGGATTTGTCTCAGGTAGGTAATCTTTCTAGAATATGCGCCGGCTATTTGTTGTTTATTCTGCCCACTCAACTCGACAGCCAGAGGTTGTCATCTCTCGATGCTGAGAAGGCTTACAACCGGGTTGAGTGGGAATATGTATTTACGGTCCTAGAGAGATTTGGGTTTGACCCGTCATTCCTTTCCTGGATGAAGATGTTGTACTCGTCCTCAGTGGTTTCTGTTCCCTCTCCACAGGGGGGCCACGTAGAGTTGCTGTTTATCCCCTTCCCTATTTGATATGGCTATTGAGCCTCTTGCTATCAGCCTGCACGTGGACTAGAGGATTAAGGGAATACTAAGGGGCTACTGAACTCACAAGGTGTCCTTATTATGCAGACAATCTTCTTTTCTACATCTCTAACCCTGTGGAGTCCATACCCTATCATCTATTGGACATTCTCTGGTTACAAGTTAAACCTAACAAAAAGTGTGCTCCTCCCCATTATGCCAATTTCCCATTTAAGGTGGAGCATCACATCTTTACTTATTTGGGGATAAAGGTCACAAGCTCATTTAAGGCTCTTTAAACATAACTTCAAAAGGCGCCTGGCGCGCACTAAAAGGATTTCACAAGGTTGTCGTCTCTTCACATTTTCATTAGCAGGTCACATTCATTCTGTTAAGATGACTGTACTACCTAGGTTATTGCACGTGTTCCAAATGATTCCCATTTCCCAAGTCAATGTTCAAAACAACTGGACAGCTACATTTCCAACTTAATTTGGAATAAGTCAAATCTATTAAGGAGAACGGTATAACCTTAATCCCCCATTTTTTTACACTACTACTGGTCAGCAAATGTATCTAAATGTGTTCATTAGGTTTCTACATTTGAAAATAAGGATGGTCCAACTTGGGCCATCATGGAGTTACAGTCAAGCCTTCCAACGACTAGGCTAATTAGTACCGTGCCACCAAGCACCGAGGCTATTCAGCCGTAGCCAGTTGGTAAAAATAATTGTGCCATGTACTGTAAATAAAATATTATTCAAACTAGTATATTGTGATGCCTTACAGAGGACATCCTCCTTCCCAAGAAGGTAGTGGAAATTGACTACGATGGGTCTGGGCGGCTCCCCATTCTTCGATGTGGACTGTAAGCTTCTGTGAGTACGGTTCAGGGTTGGGGTGTAATCGAGACCTAGAATTGCTCATACATTAGCAGTTTAGTTATGAACAGGGTAGGCCACCATCCGCCTACAGTCTCAAGCTGTGGAACAAGTCTCTGAATGTCCTTGAGTGGCCCAGCCAGAGCCCGGACTTGAACTAGATCGAACATCTCTGGAGAGACCTGAAAATAGCTGTGCAGTGATGCTCACTCATCCAACCTGACAGAGTTTGAGAGGATCTGCAGAGAAGAACGGGAGAAACTCCCCAAATACAGGTGTCCCAAGCTTGTAGCGTCATACCCAAGAAGACTCGATACTGTAATCGCTGCTTCAACAAAGTACTGAGTAAAGGATCTGAATACATTTGCACAAAAAAAGGAGTATTATGGGGAATTACGTGTAGATTGACCAGGGGGGAAAAACTACTTTATCCATTTTAGAATAAGGCAGTAACATAACAAAATGAGAAAAAAGTGAAGGGGTTTGAATACTCTCCAAAACTGTTGTCTTGCCCATTCACCCACTGAACGGCACACATACACAATTCATGTCTCAAGGACTTCATTTTTAAAATGTTATTTAACCTGTCTTCTCCCCTTCATCTAAACTGATTAAAGTGGATTTAACAAGTGACATCAATAAGGGATCATAGCTTTCATCTGATTGGTCTGTCATGGAAAGAGCATGTTTTCCAAATGTTTTCTATACTCAAGTGTATACCGACTGATCAGTTTGTCAATAGAAACACACAATCACTAAAGCTCAAGCAAGAACATGCTCACAACACAAAATACAGTTGAAGTCGGAATTTTACATACACTTAGGTTGGAGTAATTAAAACTAGTTTTTCAACCACTCCAAAATTGTTTTGTTAACAAACTAGAGTTCTGGCAAGTCGGTTAGGACATCTACTTTGTGCATGACACAAGTAATTTTTCCAACAATTGTTTACAGATAATTTCACTCATAATTCACTATATCACAATTCCAGTGGGTCAGATGTTTACATACACTAAGTTGACTGTGCCTTTAAACAGCTTGGAAAATTCCAGAAAATGATGTCATGGCTTTAGAAGTTTCTGATTGGCTAATTGACATAATTTGAGTCAATTGGAGGTGTACCTGTGGATGTATTTCAAGGCCTACCTTCAAACTCAGTGCCTCTTTCCTTGACACCATGGGAAAATAAAAAATAAATCAGCCAATACCTCAGAAGAAATAATTGTAGACCTCCACAAGTCTGGTTCATCCTTGGGAGAAATTTTCAAATGTTGAAGGTACCACGTTCATCTGTACAAACAATAGTATGCAAGTATAAACACCATGGGACCACGCAGCCGTCATACCGCTCAGGAAGGAGACGCCTTCTGTCTCCTAGAGATGAACGTACTTTGGTGCGAAAATTGCAAATCAATCCCAGAACAACAGCAAAGGACCTTGTGAAGATACTGGAGGAAACGGGTACAAAAGTATCTATATCCACAGTAAAACGAGGCCTATATCGACATGACCTGAAAGGCTGCTTCCTGACATCAGTCAGGAAGTTAAAGCTTGGTTGCAAATGGGTCTTCCAAATGGACAATGACCCCAAGCATACTTCCAAAGTTGTGCCAAAATGGCTTTAGGACAACAAAGTCAAGGTATTGGAGTGGCCATCACAAAGCCCTGACCTCAATCCAATAGAAAATGTGTGGTCAGAACTGAAAAAGTGTGTGCGAGCAAGGAGGCCTACAAACCTGACTCAGTTACACCAGCTCTGTCAGGAGGAATGGGCCAAAATTCACCCAACTTATTGTGGGAAGCTTGTGGAAGCCTCCCTGAAACATTTGACCCAAGTTAACCAATTTCAAGGCAATGCTAGGATTAAATGTCAGGAATTGTGAAAAAATGAGTTTAAATGTATTTGGCTAAGGTGTATGTCATCTTTCGACTTCAACTGTATGTTGTGTCAAGATGGATCACACACAATAGTAAAGTGAGGAAGTGTTGATAACGGTAGATAGTACTGGTTAGCAATATCTTCCCTTCAAAGGAATGCTTTTTGGCAGTTTTCTCAAGCAGACACTTCCACCAGGCCATGTCCTGTCCTCCATAGTTACAGATAGGAAGGCCGGACGGTGGCTTCTGTGCTGTGGGGAAGGAAACTAAAAGGTCCATTACTTTCCGCTGCTGAAACAATGCGTCTCAGGAGAGGCAGGCTTGTTGGTCTGGAGTCGGTCTCCCCAGCTCGTGCTGCTCTGTTCACCCATCATGCTACAGTTTAATAAACCCTCCATGGAACGCAACATTCTGGGTCGACGGTCCCTGGCATATAATGTAGACAGAAGAAAATAAGTAATTGATAGTTATCAAACTTTCAACAAGTGCTAGATGCTATCCCCTTTCCCTGGAGCACTTAGATCAAGTCAAATAATGAATAGGTAATTGTTAGTTGTCGGCTATCAGAGTGCTAGATTCTCCTCCCCTCATGTGGGTTGCAAAGTACATTCACGCGGTCGCCAGTGGCTCCATGACCCAGTCACTGGGATTAGATTCCTGCCAGGGATTCCATTTGCCCTCCCTTCATGTTTCAAATCGTGCGTCAGCACTGTTACAGTAGGCATTTTTTCTCCCCGAACCAACTCCTTCTCCCAAAGCAGTCTAGACCAAACCGCCACGCCACCGCCTCGAGCCCCCCTCTACTCCTTAGCTGAACTGAACCACCCAGCGCCCCTCTCGCTCTCCTCCCACTCTGCTCTCCACAGCTCAAGGTCAAGGACAACCTCCCTCCTCAGAGCTACAAAACTAGCCCTGTGAAACTCAAACTAGCCCATCTGAACCACTGCAAGAGGAGCGATCAGGAGGGGGAGCCATAGGCTTGAACCCCTTTACGCCAGATTCTCCTCAGGGGTATTTTGGCACACTGTAAGGCATACTCTCCTGTGAAATCACTTCATGTGTAGTCCAGCGGAGCTATGTTGGACATACAGTGCATTCAGAAAGTATTCAGACCCCTTCCCCTTTTTGTTACGTTAGAGCCTTATTCTGAAATGGGATACAACTACCCCCCCCCCTAATCAATCTACACACAATACCCAATAATAAAAACGATGACATGTTTCTACAACTTGATTGGATTCCACCTGTAAATTACATTAATTGAACATGATTTGGAAAGGCACACACCTGTCTATATAAAAGGTCCCACAGTTGACAGTGCATGTCAGAGCAAAAACCAAGCCATGGGGTCGAAGGAATTGTCCGTAGAGCTCAGAGACAGGATTGTGTCGAGGCACAGATCTGGGGAAGGGTACCAAAAAATGTCTGCAGCATTGAAGCTCCTCAAGAACACAGTGGCCTCCATCATATTTAAATGGAAGAAGTTTGGAACCACCAAGACTATTCTTAGAGCTGGCTGTCGGGCCAAAATGAGCAATCGGAGAAGGGCTTTGGTCAGAGAGGTGACCAAGAACCCGATGGTCACTCCTACAGAGCTCCAGAATTCCTCTGTGGACATGGGAGAACATTCCAGAAGGAGAACCATTTCTGCAGCACTCCAACAAATAGGCCTTTATGGCAGAGTGACCAGACAGAAGCCACTCCTCAGTTAAAGGCACATGACAGCCTGCTGGGAGTTTGCCAAAAGGCACCTAAAAAGGACTCTCACCATGAGAAACAAGATTCTCTGTTCTGATGAAAACAAGATTGAACTCTTTGGCCTAAATACCAAGCGTCACATCTGGAGGAAACCTGGCACCAGCCCTACAGTGAAGCATTGTGGTGGCAGCAGCATCATGCTGTGGGGATGTTTTTCAGCGGCAGGGACTGGGAGACTAGTCAGGATGGGGGAAAGATGTATGGAGCAAAGTACAGAAAGATCCTTGATGAAAACCTGCCCCAGACAGCTCAGGATACAAGCTTGTAGCGTCATAGCCAAGAAGACTGGAGGCTGTAATCGCTGCCAAAGGTGCTTCAACAAAGTACTGAGTAAAGGGTCTGAATGTAATGGGGTTAGATATTTTTTTGCAAAAACATCTAAAAATCTGTTTTTGCTTTGACATTATGGGGTATTGTGTGTAAATTGATGAGGGGAAAAACAATAATACTGTAAAAGGCTGTAACATAACAACATGGAAAAAGTCAAGGGATCTGAATACTTTCCGAATGCACTGTATTTATTCTGTTATACTCAGCGATGTTCCAGGAAGGAACATCTGAATCTCTGAGCAGAGCAGGATATGACTAATCATCTCAGAAGGGGGCTGAATCAATAACTTGACTGTTAGCGGTTGGTTAAGCAATACGCAGGAATGTGATTTTATAAACACTTCCGAGTGAGTCCTTCATGAGGCAATCATGACGCACACAGATAATTAGCAATCAACACTGTGTTTCATAGCATCTGGCTAGTGTTTTCAAGGCACTCATAAAAACGAGATTGCCAACCCATAGACTTCAGTCCTTCCACGCCAACATGCAACAAGGCACCATCCAGTTAGACGTGTCCACTTCAGACCCCTTCAAAATCTGAGGCGGAGTTTAACAAGATGTGCTGCCTCCCACCTCGCCAGCAACTTCACTTACCTTGGGTCCACCATCACCAACAGCCGCATCGGAAAAGCAGTCTCCACCTTTGGTAAACTGGCATACAGGGTACGGAACAACACAGAACGCACAAAGGTACAGGTGTACAAAGCTTGTGTCACCAGCTCGCTCCTGTATGGCAGCAAAACCTGGACACCATACTCACAACAAGAGCGAAGGCAAAACAACTTCCACCTGCACCGCCTGAGGCGAATACTGGACATGACTTGGAGAGAGCACAGCTACCCAGTATGTTCCCTCTGAGGCAGCGACGATTTTGCAGGCTGGGCCACGTTCGTCGGAATTAATATTCTCTATACAGAATTGTCTGCTGGAAAGAGACCAACTGACCACCCACAGCTACGCTATAAAGATGTCTGCAAGCAAGACCTCAAGTCCTTTGCCATCAACGTCAACACCTGGGAAGATACCGCCTAGGATCGTCTCCACTGGCAGCAGGGACTTCGCAGAGGGCTGCAGACAAGAGAAACTAGCCGTAGTTCAACAGAGAAGCAAAGAGGTAACAACATTCGGGCCGGCCTACAAATGTGACATCTGTGGCCGAGTCTGCCTCTCGTGGATTGGACCTCACAGCCACATCAGACGCTGTGCTGAGACCTCACGCCACAAGCCTACGATGCCGACAAGTCGAGACGAAGGAATTATTTTCTCTTTTGCATCTCAGAAGAAATATCCCAGAATTGTCTCTCCTTTCAACCATCTCTCTGCCTCTCGCAGGAAGTACAGACTCCTGTACATCGAAGTCATTCTCGATAGTCACATTGCAGAGATTGGATGACTTTCATAAAAGAAGCCAAACAGCCGGCCTCCTCCTCCTTGTGAGTGCATCTGCTCAGCAATAACGGGGCCCAATTTGAATGTGTAAAGTAAAGGCGATTTTAAAAAACACCCACACACACTTAATTGCACTTACAAATCTCACACGTTAAACTTTCAGAAGGCAAGCCATATGATCACAACCACCAACCAACTACGTATGTGCACTGACAAACAAAACCCTAATTCGTTTTCCCCACTCGGCCTCTCGCTGATCCCTAGAACCCATTCATATATGCATGATTCACATTAGTCCCAAAATGACTGGGGAGGTGGGCCAGTTGACAGAGAAAGAAGTTGACTAAGCAGGAGACTAGCTCTCTCTACTGGCCAAATGGGACAAAACAAGAGCAATTATTCTGGTGAAAAAGGCATCAAGAAACAGCAAGAGCTTTTTGTGCCATGTATACAAATGAGATCAAATGTTCAAGACTTATACAGGCCCTCCTTGAGGGTAACAAATCTAGTATGTTTCTTCTTGAGAAAATAGGAAAATACACATGATCTTTGCATTATTATGTACAGCGGTTTATTCGTGATTTTCCAAAACATTATATACTACATACAATGCACATAAATCAATGTACAATGGATCAACTTCAGAATAAAAGAAACGTAAAATATACAGAACGGGCGGTGATTGAACAAAGACAATGATAATACTATCAATTCGATCAATGACAAGGCTATGTTGAAAGACAGTTTGAAGCATCGAGTCTTGAGAATGACATGGTGTGCATGTATAAAAGTACTTATCTTGGGACTTTGAGATCAATTACAATGATTGATTACTAATGAGAAAATGGTTAGCAGAAGTCACAGTCAACACAATTCCACATCCAACTAGTCCAAGAGTTTACCAGTTTATGTTGCATTTTTTTCCACAAGATCAATTCAGATGCTACTTCATGAACTCAATCGTAACATATTGTCCTTTGAGAAGGCATCAAGGAAAATGGTTAGGATTATAAACAAACATACAAAAGGAGAACTCGACCACTAGTGCTTGCTAACAACTATTTACTGGCGTCCAATAGAAGTAAAGATTCAGAACAGTTCACACCACCTTCCATTCCAGTGACACTTTCGCTACATACAGCGTACCAACTGTATTTGGCAGAAGTATACATATGCTCTAATAACAACTACGTTAGCATAGCATGGCACTTAACATAAATATGAGGAAGAATGGCCAGTTGTTATATTTCACACAAATATACTGAACCACATCCTCTCTGCAGAGCAACGCACTATGATGGTCTATAGTATTAAATAAAAACTGTCAGGTGTGACATGGTGTCTATATACATGTTATGTTGGCCTTACGTACGTCCCTAAAGCATCACCTATGTTTTAAGGGATCTGTCTAAAGAGAGCCCGATAGCTTTAAAGAAGTGAAGCATATTTACGTCCGGTGGATCATCATTTGACATGTGCTTCCCAGAAGGGGTGAGCCGATGGTTATTCTCTAAACCACTAAAGATTGATTTGACAATAAAAGGAATGTAGTTGTGAAAAGCCACTTGAACAAGGTCTTAAAACAGAAAAAAAAAGTAATTTGTCTCATTAAACCCCTGATATTGTCCTAAAATAAGGCTCTGGGTTCTAGGCACACCAAGGTAACGGAGCTAAAATGTGCATTCAATGTTAAAAGACAAACTGTTAAATGACCCTGCGATGCCTACATCATTGCAGATTTGCTATAGTGATCATCAGTAATAGAATTCAGACGTAAGTCAGAGCACAGAGACAGAAACATGAGTATATCATTGGCAAAAACTGCTGGTGAAAGTGTGGACACTGAGCGTGTGCACATATTGTAGTTCTGTGTTTGTTTGTGACATGTGTGTAAGCAAGCGCATATTAAGAGGTAGAAGATAATGATCACAGCAAAACAAAAAGATTCCAAAAGTGACCAATATGACTACAAGACTAAAAGAGGCTTTCCTCCTCAGAGATACAATTTCCATCATATCTTTTCTCATCGCTCTCTAGCCAAATAAAACCTTTGCCTTTCAAGAAGAAAATAAAGACATAGGGAGGGGGGGTGAAAGTATGATTATACACACACACACATCTTCCTTGAGTCCTTTACAGAAACATTTAAACAGGATGCTTTGTTGGTAAAGCACTGTGCCACCATAGAGCTGTGTCCTGTACGTCAGAGTTTTACAATAAACACCTGGATTCCAGAGCGATGAGCTATGAGTAAGAGGGGCAGTAGAACACTTTGCTGAGAGCAGCCTGAGCAAGCAATGGCAAAGACGCAAGACAGAGACAACTAAAACATCAAGACAGGATCCCAACATAACCATTTCATAAAACCTTTCAGAAATCTTGACACGACATCATACACCTACTAACCGTGTACGATTGCTAACTGACGCCAACTGAGGCCTCTAGCATGAGGAAGCAATGTCATAATATCCCAGCTACAAGCTGTCCAAACCAAGTTGTTAGCATCGATGCATTGAAGGCGACACTTAATGAAAAGAGGAGCCATTTCACCACCCCCCCACCCCCAACACCAAGAGACGTGGAGTGGCGACAGCCCCCTCTTGAACTGTAGGCTTATTTTGAGATGTGTTGAGGTAAATCATCCAGCATTTGAGAAGTAAAAGGAATAAATAAAATGAATTAGTGTTAAAATAGATGAAACAATCATGCCAAAAATACATGTGCGGATGGGAGAGGTAGTTTGTTTTGGTTAACACAGCGCCTGGCGGCACAACTCTGTATACAATCAACTCTAACTGGGATTCAGGATTAGGGTTGCAAAATTCCAGGAACTTTCAATAAAAGTTTTTTGCAACTCTATTCAGAATTCAGCTGGCTTCACACGTCACCAGAAGAATACAACAGAGCCACCAAAAACGTATGCTGGGCCGCTGTGAGCAGTGCCTTATCAGGAATCTGTCTGCAACCATTTACAGAGCTTAATATTACACTGAAACAAGACATGTATTACTTCTATGGAATAGTTTTGCCAAGTCAGGTTATTTCATGTCGGTAAACCTGACAAGGCACTGATCACAGAGACACTGCCTCAAATCAGCCGTGGTGACTGCATGATATACGTATTATTAGTCATTCCTCAGCATCACCTACTCCTCTCAATAACAATACTGAGCAGGACTGGACACAGTGGCAGCGGGAACCATGGAGTCAGACGCACTATGACTCATAGTTTTTTTGTGTGAAATGTTGCGGCCTGCCTCTTGTACACATGATTGTCTTGCTGTGATAAAGAAAAACAGACCGACACCCTGTGTGTGAAAACAATGGGATCCCTCTATACGGGGTCTGCAATGCATCTCTCTAGGCAGTTTCACTTCAAACAAAGAACTTGACGAAAAACAGAACACTGCAGAGGTTGCCGAAGAGAAAGTCATGGCGTGTGTGTGGATGTATGCATATGTGTGTGTGTGTCACTGTGTTACGTTTGGTTCCCTTCTATGCTATTATGAACGTTTTCAGTTTCAATGAGGTATCTGTTAAATGTTGAACTGAGAGTTTTGTAAGGCTACCGAGGTGAAGTTGCTGACCTGTGTCGGGAGAGAGGGGTGCAGTTTTTGGGGTGTGTCTTTCTGAGCCAGCTTGGCAGCAGGCAGATAGCTCTTGGAGGAGTTCCTCCCATTAGAGCCCCTGACCCCATCTTCCCTACATTCCTTTACATTGGTTTATGCATATGTGATAGGTTCAAAAAAAGCCAGCTGTCTCCACATGACCTGGCTTACACACAGTGGGGTCTGGACAAGGGCTGCAGTGTGAGAAAACCACTTTGGGCCGGGAGGAGGCCACCTCAATATACGCTCTGCACACCGGTATTCTATGATTCTTATTCTAAAATCCATCTTTAAATTTGCTATACAGTCTCAGGGTTCACTCCCGAGTCCAACTCCCCAAGCGCTCCTCGCTAGATCAGTTCAGTGTCAGTCACTTCCTAGGTAAGGGACGTCACCTATCAATCAGTGACATATTCAAAGCCACTACACACGAATTCAGTCCCATCAGCCCTTGGTGCACTACAACCATCGAGTTGGGCCTGAATGGCTGCGGTCACGTTAAAGCTATGAAGAGTCCTGCGAGGCTGGCTGCGGTTCTATTGCAGAAAAAGAGGCGTTGGTTGGCTTGTTGAATAGAGGCATGCCCGTCGCTACGGTGACTGATTGATTGGCCTGTATCCTTGTCAGTTTGAGTTGAGGCAGTGTTAGTAGTAAAGCGCATGATTGTTGTCTTTTTCCTGGTTCCAATGGTGTGGTAGCTTTACAGAGCAGCTTTACAGAGCAGCTTTACAGAGCAGCTTTATAGAGCAGCAGGTTGAGTCAGAACGTCTCCTTGGTATGTGAGAAGGTCTTGACGCAGCTGAATGAACACTGATTTTAGGAAACAATCTTGATTAAAATCAAACCAGTCCAAAGTAATGAGTTTGCATCAAAACAAGTATAGATATATAGTTGTCAAAGCTTATTGAGACCTCAAAGAGAGGTACAACATAAGAAAATAGTCCATCTCATTTTTGCATATATCTCCAGAGCATACTTCTCAACTGAATTATCTTAGTATTTGCCATCTTCTTCCTTATGTACAGAAATGAGTGGTATTTACAGGCAATGACCACAAGAGGGAGAGCCAGACCTGCAGAACACGACTGTGATATGCTGACCCTTCGACTACTAAGCTAAACCAAACGGCTCTCAAACAAACTGGTGGGAGTGTGCATGTGATTGTATTTCATTGTGATTAGAATTTGATCTAGCGTTAAAAGCATCTTCAGATTAGATTAAAAAGTTTGAGTAATTACTACAGTCATGACAGACAGGTTTGACTAAAGAGGTTTTTTTTGTAGGCTTGCACACAGTTGAAGTTGGAAGTTTACATACACTTAGGTTGGAGTCATGAAAACTCTTTTTCAACCACTCCACAAATTTCTTGTTAAACTATAGTTCTGGCAAGTCTGTTAGGACATCTACTTTGTGCATGACTAGTCATCTTTCCAACAATTGTTTACAGACATATTATTTTACTTATAATTCACTGCATCACAATTCCAGTGGGTCAGAAGTTTACATACATTAAGTTGACTGTGCCTTTAAACAGTTTGGAAAATTCCAGAAAATTATGTCATGGCTTTAGAAGCTTCTGATGGGCTAATTGACATAATTTGAGTCAATTGGAGGTGTACCTGTGGATGTATTTCAAGGTCTACCTTCAAAGTCAGTGCCTCTTTGCTTGACATCACGGGAAAATCAAAAGAAATTAGCCAAGACCTCAGAAAAAAATTGTAGACCTCCACAAGTCTGGTACATATTTGGGAGAAATTTCCAAACGCCTAAAGGTACCACGTTCATCTGTACAAACAATAGTACGCAAGTATAAACACCAACACCACGCAGCCGTCATACCGCTCAGGAAGGAGACGCCTTCTGTCTCCTAGAGATGGGCGTACTTTGGTGCGTAAAGTGCAAATCAATCCCAGAACAACAGCAAAGTACCTTGTGAAGATGCTGGAGGAAACAGGTACAAAAGTAACTATATCCATAGTAAAACGAGGCCTATGTCGACATAACCTGAAAGGCAGCTCAGCAGGGAAGCCGCTGCTCCAAAACTGCCATAAAAAAAGCCAGACTACGGTTTGCAACTGCACATGGGGACAAAGATTGTACTTTTTGAGAAATGTCTTCTGGTCTGATGAAACAAAAATAGAACTGTCTGGACATAATGACCATTGTTATGTTTAGAGAAAAGGGGGGGATGCTTACAAGCCGAAGAAAACCATCCCAACCGTGAAGCACGGCAGTGGAAGCATCATGTTGTGGGGGTGCTTTGCTGCAGGAGGGACTGGTGCACTTCACTAAATATATGGCATCATGAAGATGGAAAATTATGTGGATATATTGAAGCAACATCTCACGACATCAGTCAGGAAGTTAAAGCTTGGTCACAAATGGGTCTTCCAAATGGACAATGACCCCAAGCACACTTCCAAAGTTGTGGCAAAATGGCTTAAGGACAACGAAGTCAAGTTATTGGAGTGGCCATCACAAAGCCCTGACCTCAATCCAATAGAAAATGTGTGGGCAGAACTGAAAAAGTGTGTGAGAGCAAGGAGGCCTACAAACCTGACTCAGTTACACCAGCTCTTTCAGGAGGAAATGGGCCAAAATACACCCAACTTATTGTGGGAAGCTTGTGGAAAGCTACCCAAAACGTTTGACCCAAGTTAAACAATTTAAAAGCAATGCTACCTACCAAATAGTATTTGAGTATATAACTTCTGACCCACTGGGATTGTGATGAAAGAAATAAAAGCTGAAAGAAATCATTATCTTACATTTCACATTCTTAAAATAAAGTGGTGATCCTAACTGACCTAAAACCGGGACTTTTTACTGGGATTATGAAAATCTGAGTTAAATGTATTTGGCTAAGGTGTATGTTAACTTCCGACTTCAACTGTACATATGTATTTAGCAACGGCTAACTTCTCCCTGAGGCATGGCCGTTAGCCACCTTACTAGGTTAGTTTAGCTCATTTTATTTTAGCTAGCCAATAATCCATAATGAAAATGAACTAAAAACATGTTGTTCTTTCCTCTTATGAAGGCAAGAGCTTTTTGAGTGGCAAATGTATATATTTTGAAGGGGCAAAAGATCCAAATAGTTTCCAGATTTTCCACACATATCCCATGTAGCCTACACTTTAACCAATCCATTAAGTCAGTGCCTGTGCACAACACCCTCTTGTGGTCATTCAATATACAAACATCAAAAATAGAAGGCCCCTCACACTCTACTCGGGGTGTGTCTGTGCGTGTATGCTTGTATGCATGCATTACATTCTTTACATTTGAAACACCATGTCAACACATACACACATTCATATGCACACAAATAGGGCCTACATATCCTATAATATACATTAGATTACTCATCCATTTGTTTTAATCGAAACCACCTTTTTTTAAATATAGATATTAGCTTATGTATGTATGTATGTATGTATGTATATATATTTATAAATACATTCTGTTTGAAATTCCCTTTTTCTTATCAATGGGAAATTCCAACCTTATCAAAGCCCCTCACTCTCTTTACCCATAATCCCTAATTAACCCCCCAAAACCTTCTTTGACAGTGACACTATCAGGTCCATTCGGCTATCCCCCCTCAGATACCCTTCCATCGCTGAACCCACCATCCAGCAACTCAACGCCATCTTGGGGGTCCCTCATGGGGAGGGGTCAGAGGGGCTGCTATGACACCTCGCTCCCAAACACCTCCAGCACCAGCGGGGTGAGCTGCATGCTGTGCTCTGGCTGGAAGGACAGCGAGCGGTACTGTTTGGAGTGCTCCTCGTTGAGGCTGCGCAGGTCGGCCAGCTTCTGGATCATCCTGGCGTAGAGCAGCCGCCCTCCTGGGTGGTTCACTCTGATGTAGGCCTGGAGCACCTCCGACAGACGGTCCTGGAGAACCTCGATCTTAGCGTGATCCTGCACCCCAGGTCGATCTACAGGGAGGAGAGAGAGGCCCTTAAAAGGAGGGGTGGAGAGAGGGGAATGCACACAAAAATACCATACAAACAGATGCTGTACATGTGCGCACAAACATGTACAAAAGCATGCAAAGCACACTAACAAGCACACATGACAGCGAGCGGGTAGATACCTGGAGACAGCAGGCAGATGGCCATGAGCAGCACGTGTTCCTCCTCATGGAGCTTGAGTTTCTTCAGGCCCACCTGGAATTTCACCAGTGGCTCCAACAGGTCCAGAGTGTGACCCGCTACAGGGAGGGGCCGACAGTGGGTTAAGTGTGTGCTCATTGTGGTTTGACAAGGTCCTCCATATTTATTTGGACAGTGAAGCTAAAATGTTTACATTTGTCTCGATACTCCAGGTACACTAAGTACTTGGACAAATTCACTTAGTGTATTAAAGTAGTCAAAAGCGTAGTGTTTGGTCCCATATTCCAAGCACACAATGACTAAATCAAGCTTGTGACAAACTTGTTGAATGCATTTGCAGTTTGTTTTGGTTGTGCTTTGTATTATGCTTTGCCCAATAGGAACTAAATGGTGAATAAATGTCATTTTGGAGTCACTTTTATTGAAAAATGAAATGAGATGTTTCTGAACATTTCTACATTAATGTGGATGCTGCCATGATTAGGGATAATCATGAATGAATCTTGAATAATGATGATTATACCCCAAAATAATAAAGATAATCTCCCCCCTAAAATGCTAAACTCTCACCATTACCAAAAACAGGGGGGGGTATATGGTCTTTATGCCTCTAACATTCTCACTCATCCGCATTGCGTTGTGCCTGAAAGCTCTTAGCCGTGGTATATTGGCCATATACCACACCCCCACGGGCCTTATTGCTCAACTATTCCTAATCAAGGTAGCTTCTACATTAAATCTGCAATATGTCCGTTTTTGGGCGACCAGACTAAATTCAACTTAGAAAAGTATGTTATAGATCTGTCATTCTCATTGAAAGCAAGTCTAAGAAACGGTAGATCTGTTTTATGTGTGCCATTTCTATTTCCCATTCTTAAGCTTCGTTTTTGCGTCTTTTACTTTCGGGTTTGTACACCTGTTTTAAACTGAGGAAAATATAATTCACAGCGGTTCACATGGTACAATGATACACTATGCTTCTTTCATCACAAACCAAAATTTGGAAAAACTATTCGAATTTTAGCAACAAAGAAATTGTGGAGCAATTTCTGTATAGTGCATTCAGAAACATTTTCTATTCTTATTTGCAATAAAAGTGACTCCAAAATGATAATTCCTGATTTGCCATTCATTTTTATATTGGGCACAACCAAAACGAACAGCAAATGCATTCAACACGTTTGTAGAGTCACAAGCTTGATGTAATCATTGTGTGCTATGAATATGGGACCAAATACTAAAACTCTTGACTAATTTAATACACTATAAGTGAATTTGTTCAAATACTTACGAATTATTCTGTTTTGTTACAGCCGTATTCTAAAATGTAAAAAAATATTTATCTTCCTCCTCGTCAATCTACATACACACAATACCCCATAATGAAAAAGCAAAGAGGTTTGTAAATGTATTAAAAATAAAAAACAGAAATACCTTTATTTACAAAAGTATTCAGACCATTTGCTATGAGATTCAAAATTGAGCTCAGGTGCATCCTGTTTCCATTGATCATCCTTGATGTTTGTACAACTTGATTGGAGTCCACCTGTGGTACATTCAATTGATTGGACATGATTTGGAAAGGCACACACCTGTCTATATAAGATCCCACAGTTGACAGTGCATGTCAGAGTAAAAACAAAGCCATGAGGTTGAAGGAATTGCCCGTAGTGCTCAGAGACAGGATTGTGTAGAAGCACAGATCTGGGTAAGGGTACCAAAACATTTCTGCAGGATTGAAGGTCCCCAAGAACACAGTGGCCTCCATCATTCTTAAATGGAAGAAGTTTGGCACCACCAAGACTCTGGCCAGACAGAAGCCACTCCTCTCAGTTAAAGGCACATGACAGCCTGCTGGGAGTTTGCCAAAAGGCACCTAAAGGACTCTGACCATGAGAAACAAAATGATCTGGTCTGATGAAACCAAGATTGAACTCTTTGGCCTGAATACCAAGCGTCACATCTGGAGGAAACCTGGCACCAGCCCTACAGTGAAGCATGGTGGTGGCAGCAGCATCATGCTGTGGGGATGTTTTTCAGCGGCAGGGACTGGGAGACTAGTTAGGATCGAGGCAAAGATGAACGGAGTAAAGTAGAGAGATCCTTTATGAATACCTGCTCCAGAGTGCTCAGAAACAAACTGGGGCAAAGGTTCCCCTTCCAACAGGAGAACGACCCTAAACACACAGCCAAGACAACGCAGGAGTGGCTTCGGGACAAGTCTCAATGTCCTAGAGTGGCCCAGCCAGAGCCCGGACTTGAACCTGATCGAGCATCTCTGGAGAGAACTGAAAATAGCTGTGCCGCGACGCTCCCCATCCAACCTGACAGAGCTTGAGAGGATCGGCAGAGAAGCATGGGAGACACTCCCCAAATACAGGTGTGCCATGCTTGTAGCGTCATACCCAATAAGACTAGAGGCTGTCATTGCTGCCAAAGGTGCTTCAACAAAGTACTGAGTAAAGGGTCTGAATACTTATGTAAATGTTATATTTAATATTTTTTTATTATACATTTGCAAACATTTATAAAAAACACTTTTTGCTTTGTCATTAAGGGGTAGTGTGTGTAGATTGAGGAAACTATTTAATCCATTTTAGAATAAGTATAACTTAACAAAATGTGGAAAAAGTCACGGAGTCTGAATACTTTCCAAATGCACTGTACATAGTGCTTCCATTTCTAAACAGTAAAACAGATATGAA
Source organism: Oncorhynchus gorbuscha (assembly GCF_021184085.1). Taxonomy (NCBI): domain Eukaryota; kingdom Metazoa; phylum Chordata; class Actinopteri; order Salmoniformes; family Salmonidae; genus Oncorhynchus; species Oncorhynchus gorbuscha. The sequence continues at coordinate 83,748,726 of NC_060175.1, read as the reverse complement.
AATACCCTAAAATAAGAGGTGGCATTCTTGCACAGTTGCTTTAAATGAAACATTTGATCTCAAAACCAAAAAGATGGGAGTATAGAGCCAAATGTAAACATGCGGCGGGGAGTGTACGAACAGTGTGTAGAGTGTGTGTGTGTGTACATGTATTTCACCCTTGGTGACGTCGTTGACGCAGTACTTGAAGTCGGCACCACCACCACAGCTCCAGGACATGTCCTCTAGGTTGAAGGACTGGTTGGAACGCAGCATGATGATCTCGATGGCACTGGATTTCAGCAGGGCGATCTGGTCCTCAGCAGTCAGCCCTCTGGAAACACACAATAAATGTATTGAGCCAAACATGCAGATTGACAGGGTGCCCTCACCACATCATACACAGAGGGCCTTATCTGCTTTTACTTTACCTGATGAGAAACTGTGGCAATAGCAACCTATTTCTCCCAATGTGAAATTCATTCCAGATTTGATGGCAGAGACAGTGTTTCATTGGTACCAAAAGATGAGGGAATCGGCATAACAACAATCAAAGGCTGGAATCTTACAGCACATTGGGCGATGTCATTCTTCTATTTCCAAACTAAACCAAGTAGTTCTTAACCTTCAAACTGGAATTGCCTCATTGTCATTGTCTGACAAATATTTAATTGCCATCTTTTGCTCGTTTCTATTTTTTTGTACACACAGATGAATTAATTGAATGAGCACTTTTTTCTAGAGTTTTTTAAGGGAGGGGGAGACCGGAAAGGACAGGTAGTACAATGAATTTTATGGTTACCGGGACAACAGCATTCCATGGTGCACTGCAGCGTGTGCTTCACTTAAATGCTATTGGAGGCATGAGCACACAGGCTTTACCTCATCCAACCTTCCATATTCACACACCGGTACGAAGGTTAACACCAAACTAACGGGACAGTCTATCCGCTCTGCCTCTGTGCCTATTCCCTTCTTATGATGAGTCATCATGAGCCTGACAGCCTTTGTTAGTGTGGCTGACACACAGCCAGCCAGGTTATTCTAAACAGATCCTCCGACACAAAGGGAATCCTGAATACATGCAACACTGACTGACATGGCTAGAAATGGAGATCTGTTTACACCTGTGATCTAACCCTTCGTCACAAATACAGGATTCAGCCATTTTACCTGAATGCTTTCTAAGACCGAAGTCTGAATAACGTTTCTTACCCATTTCGTTTAATTTGATTAAAAAACAAGCATATAGCCTCCCCTCCTCTCAATAAAGGCAGTTGTTTTTGTCCTGCCCAATGCAAATCAAACTGTCACCTGTGTCGAATACAACATGTGTAGACCTTACCGTGAAATGCTTACTTACAAAGCTTTAACCAATAGTGCAGTTCAAGAAAGAGTTAATAAAATATTTACCGAATAAATACGAGTAAAAAAATAATAAAAAGTAACAAAAATAACAACGTCGCTATATACAGGGTGCCCCGGTACGAATTGGAGTGGGTCTAGGGTATCCGGGAGGATGCTGTTGATATGAGCCATGACCAGCCTTTCAAAGCACTTCACTACTGACGTAAGTGCTACAGGGCGGTAATCATTCAGGCAGGTTACCTTAGTGTTCTTGGGCACAGGGACTATACTATGGTGGTCTGCTTGAAACATGTAGATATTACAGACTCAGTCAGGGAGAGGTTGAAAATGTCAGTGAAGACACTTGCCAGTTTGTCCGCGCATGCTTTTTCCCTTTGTAGTCCGTAACAGTTTTCAAGCCCTGCCACATCCAACGAGCATCAGAGCCAATGTGATAGGATTCAATCTTAATCCTGTATTGATGCTTTGCTTGTTTGATGGTTCATCGGAGGGCCGAGCAGGATTTCTTTTAAGCATCTGGATAAGTGTCCCGCTCCTTGAGCTCGATGCGGATGTTGCCTTTAATCCATGGCTTCTGGTTGGGATATGTACGTACAGTCACTGTGGGGACAATGTTGTCAATGCACTTATTGATGAAGCCGATGACTGAGGTGGTATACTCCTCAATGCCCTTTGATGAATCCCGGAACATATTCCAGCCTGTGCTAGCAAAACAGTCCTGTCGCATAGCATCCACGTCATCTGACCACTTCCGTATTGAGCGAGTCACTGGTACTTCCTACTTTAGTATTTGCTTGTAAGCAGGAATCAGGAGGATATAATTATGGTCAGATTTGCCAAAATGGAGGGCGGGAGAGAGCTTTGTATGCATCTCTGTGTGTGGAGTAAAGGTGGTCTAGAGTTTTTTTCCCCCTCTGGTTGCACATGCTGGTAGAAATTAGGTAAAACAGAAGTAAGTTTCCCTGCATTAAAGTCCCTGGCCACTAGGAGCGCCACCTCTGGATGAGCATTTTCTTAATATATATATAATATATGCCATTTAGCTATATAAGGCTTATGGCCTTATATAGCTGGTTGAGTGCGATCATAGTGCCAGCATCGGTTTGTGGAGGTAAATAGACGGCTACAAATAATATAGATGAGAATGCTCTTGGTAGAGAGTGTGGTCTACAGCTCATCATAAGGTACTCTATCTCAGGCGAGAAATACCTCGAGACTCCTTTAAAACCTCTTATGGATAGGGGGCAGCATTTTCACATTTGGATGAAAAGCGTGCCAAGAGTAAACTGCGTCCTACTCAGTCCCATATGCTAATATATGTATAGTATTAGTAGTTTTGGATAGAAAACACTCTGAAGTTTCTAAAACTGTTTGAATGATGTCTGTGAGTATAACAGAACGCATATGGCAGGCAAAAACCTGACAAAAAAATCCACCAGGAAGTGGGATTGAATATACAGTGGGATATGGGTTATCTTGCACTTCCTGTGGCTTCCACTAGATGTCAACAGTCTTTAGAACGTTGTTTCAGGCTTTTACTGTGAAGGGGGGCTGAATGGGAGGGGAATGAGTCAGAGGTCTGCCAGCAGCCTCGGTCTCGTGACGTGCGGTTCCATTGCTTTTCTACAGAGAAATGAATTCTCCAGGTGGGACATTATTGAACATTTATGATTTTAAAAAATCCTAAAGATTGATTCTATACATCGTTTGATTTGTTTCTACGACCAGTAATATATCTTTTTGGAATTTTCGTCCGACATTTCCGCTGGACTTGCCCGCGCCTTGTGAGTTTCGATTTGTTTACTAAACGCCCTAACAAAAGGAGGAATTTGGACATAAATGATAAACTTTATGGAACAAAACAAACATTTATTGTGGAACTGGGATTCCTGGGAGTGCATTCTGATGAAGATCAAAGGTAAGTGAATATTTATAATGCTATTTCTGACTTATGTTAACTCCAACATGGCGGATATATTCTTGGGTTGTGTATGTCGTCTGAGCGCCATACTCAGATTGCATGGTTTGCTGTTTCCGTAAAGTTAAAAAAAAATCTGACACAGCAGTTGCATTAAGGAGAAGTATATATTTAAATCTGTGAATAACACTTGTATCTTTTAATAATGTTTATTATGAGCATTTCTGTGATTTGATGTGGCTCTGTGCAAATTCACGGGATGTTTTGGAGGCAAAGCCAAATGTAAACTGAGGTTTTTGGATATAAATATGAACTTGATCGAACAAAACATACATGCATTGTGTAACATGTTGTCCCGGGAGTGTCATCTGATGAAGGATATCAAAGGTTAGTGATTCATTTTATCAATATTTCTGCTTTTTGTGACTCCTCACTTTGAAAAAAAATCGCTGTATGCTTTCTGTGACTATTTGCTGACCTAACAATGATATGTTCTGCTTTCGCCGAAAAGCTTTTTTGAAATCGAACACTGTGGTTGGATTAAGGAGAATTGTATCATTAAAATGGTGCCTAATAGATGTATGTTTGAGAAAATTAAATTATGAGATTTCTGTTGATTGAATTTGGCACCCTGCAATTTCATTGGCTGTTGGCTGTCTAGGACTGGGGTTTCGCTAGAGGAACTGCAGTCCTAGACAGGTTAATATTAGACATTGCGCACCAGCTGTTATTGACAAAAAGACACACACCCCCACCCCTCACCTTACCAGACCTAGCTTCTCTGTCCTGCCCATGCATGGAAAATCCTGCCAGCTCTATATTATCCATGTCGTAGTTCAGTCAAAACTCGGTGAAACATAAGATATTACAGTTTTTAAATGTTCCCTTGGTAGTATAATCTTGATCATAGGTCATCCATTTTATTTTCCAATGATTGCACGGTGACCAATAGAACAGACTTCGCCTACGAAGTCTCAGAAGGCAGCCCGAAATCCCCCCCCCCCTTCTTCACGCAAATGAAGGGATTTTGGCCCGTTCCTGAGAAAGCAGTATATCCATTGCGTTGGACTCAAGTAGTAAAGACTATTGATAAGGGTTTGGCTCGTGACACCTCTTTGAAATAAGTCTTAAATCATCAAAACTTTATTAAACTAATCAAGTTTGGGATGTGCGTAAAAAACCCTTGGGAAAGTATTCAGACCCCTTGACTTTTCACATTTTGTTACATTACAGCCTTATGGGCTGTCGTTTCTCTTTACTTATTTGAGCTGTTCTTGCCATAATATGGACTTGGTCTTTTACCAAATAGGGCGGGCTGTCTTCTGTATACCCCCATACTTTATCACAACACAACTAATTGGCTCAAACGCATTAAGGAAAGAAATTCCACAAATTAACTTTTAACAAGGAACACCTGTTAATTGAAATGCATTCCAGGTGAGCACAAACGCACACTTATGAAGATGGTTGAGAGAATGCCAAGAGTGTGCAAAGCCATCAAGGCAAAGTGTGGCTACTTTAAAGAATCTCAAATATAAAATATATTTTGATGTAATTATTTAACGGATTCATACACGAACAAACAGAGCACAAAATGTAATCAAAATGTTGTTTTAAAGTGTCATATAGTTTCCTTATATAAGTATGATCAGCAATGTTTTGTATTTTTGAAAATATTGAACCATATTTAACAAAACACTAACTTCTTTTTAAACTGTTACCGGGCTACCTTCAGACGAGTCTTGTGAGCATCCTAGAGCAAAATAACCAACGAACGTGTTGGTGGGAGTCTCACCTTTCCATAGAGGGGTCATATTAGTGTGTAGCCCAAACTGTTCGGACGCTACAGACAGAAGTTGGCAGAGTCCCGTGACTCTTGTGGGGGTTGTAGAGCAAAATAACCAACGTACGTGTTGGTGGGAGTCTCACCTTTCCATAGAGGGGTCATATTAGTGTGTAGCCCAAACTGTTCGGACGCTACAGACAGAAGTTGGCAGAGTCCCGTGACGCTTGTGGGGGTTGTAGAGCAAAATGGAGAACACCATTGTGTTTGTGACACGTGGGCCAAACCGTTCCGATGTTTTCATGAGAAGACCGATTTTCGGGACAAACACCACTGTAGCTTGGCCACCTTCCACCACAGATGTGAAAGGCCGCCATTTGCGGATGCGGTGGATTGAGATGCAGCTCATGCAAAAAAACATAACTCTAGTTTAGACAGATTTTGTTGGGGGATATTTATTATAATGCTAATTAGATTTCCACTTTAGATGGTGTAGAAATATACCAAGTCACTACAAAAATAACTCAGTTGCCGGAGACGAAGGAAGACGCTCAAGGATTTCTCCATGAGGCCAATGGTGACTTTAAAACAGTTACAAAGTTTAATGGCTGAGATAGGAGAAAACTGAGGATGGATCAACAACATTATAGTTAGCAAATAATTACTAACCTAATTGACAGAGTGAAAAGAAGAGAGCCTGTACAAAATACATATATTCCAAATCATGCATCCTGTTTGCAACAAGGCACTAAAGAAATACTTTTTGTCCTGATTACAAAGTGTTAACACATTTCCAAGTGGTGGCTGCATCATGTTATGCTTGTAATCATTAAGGACTGGGGAGTCGTATTTTTTAAGAATAGAATAAATGGAACAGACCTAAGTACAGGCAAAATCCTAGAGGAAAACCTGGTTCAGTCTGCCTTCCAACAGACACTGGGAGATGAATTCACCTTTATTACATTTATTACATTATACGTGTTCCGGTTGGAGCGAGTGGTCGCATCTGCACGCATCTGCACGTCGCTCCAACGGGTAGTATAACTTTTTAACTTTTTCATTATATCTCGGTTTGATTTGTCTTATCTTAGCAATTTCTTCTCAGCTAGCTACATAGCCGTCTTTGTATCAAAGATAATTGCGTAATTATCGTATTTCGCCGTCCTAACGTAGTCTTCACTAGCCAGCTAGCTAACGTCCACTGATTAGCTGCACTGAGAAACTCTTACACTCAACTGAACGACTTGATTAGTTTAGTGTTAGCTACCTACATAGCTGTCTTTGCTGTCTTCGTATCATCGTATCATCGTATCCAAGATAATTGTGTTGTTTAGGTTTAGAGTGTGTAGTCTTAGAGTGATTATCTTAATTTACCGAGGTTAGCTAGCCAGCTATTTGTCGTCCTTAACGTAGGTGACTCTGCTAGCTAGCCAACAGCTAGCCAACGCTAGCCAACGTCTTCTGTATAGAACTCAACTACCCGGTCGCATTCACAGGTTGTATCACATTTTCACTTCATTTCATTACAGTACAACGGTTTGATTTGTTTGATCGTAGCTAGCTACTTAGCTAGCTACATAGCCGTCTTTGTATCAAAGATAATTGTGTAGTCTAGAGCGATTTTCTAGGTTCGCTAGCCATCTATTGTCGTTCTTTTAACGCAACGTAACGTAAACAACACTGCTAGCTAGCCTGCTAGCCCCGAATAGCAACACTGCAGAACTATTACACTCAACGGAATGACTTGATTAGTGTAGTGTCAACAACGCACCCACTGCCAGCTGGCCTACTTCAGCAGTACTGTATCATTTTAATCATTTTAGTCAATAAGATTCTTGCTACGTAGCTTAACTTTCTGAACATTCGAGACGTGTAGTCCACTTGTCATTCCAATCTCCTTTGCATTAGCGTAGCCTCTTCTGTAGCCTGTCAACTATGTGTCTGTTTATCCCTGTTCTCTCCTCTCTGCACAGACCATACAAACGCTCCTCACCGCGTGGCCGCGGCCACCTACTCTGGTGGTCCCAGCGCGCACGACCCACGTGGAGTTCCAGGTCTCCGGTAGCCTCTGGAACTGCCAATCTGCGGTCAACAAGGCAGAGTTCATCTCAGCCTATGCCTCCCTCCAGTCCCTCGACTTCTTGGCACTGACGGAAACATGGATCACCACAGACAACACTGCTACTCCTACTGCTCTCTCTTCGTCCGCCCACGCACACCCCGAGAGCGTCTGGTCAGCGGGGTGGTGGCACCGGGATCCTCATCTCTCCCAAGTGGTCATTCTCTCTTTCTCCCCTTACCCATCTGTCTATCGCCTCCTTTGAATTCCATGCTGTCACAGTTACTAGCCCTTTCAAGCTTAACATCCTTATCATTTATCGCCCTCCAGGTTCCCTCGGAGAGTTCATCAATGAGCTTGATGCCTTGATAAGCTCCTTTCCTGAGGACGGCTCACCTCTCACAGTTCTGGGCGACTTTAACCTCCCCACGTCTACCTTTGACTCTTTCCTCTCTGCCTCCTTCTTTCCACTCCTCTCCTCTTTTGACCTCACCCTCTCACCTTCCCCCTACTCACAAGGCAGGCAATACGCTCGACCTCATCTTTACTAGATGCTGTTCTTCCACTAACCTCACTGCAACTCCCCTCCAAGTCTCCGACCACTGCCTTGTATCCTTTTCCTCTCGCTCTCATCCAACACCTCCCACACTGCCCCTACTCGGATGGTATCGCGCCGTCCCAACCTTCGCTCTCTCTCCCCGCTACTCTCTCCTCTTCCATCCTATCATCTCTTCCCTCCGCTCAAACCTTCTCCCACCTATCTCCTGATTCTGCCTCCTCAACCCTCCTCTCCTCCCTCTCTGCATCCCTTGACTCTCTATGTCCCCTATCCTCCAGGCCGGCTCGGTCCTCCCCTCCCGCTCCGTGGCTCGATGACTCATTGCGAGCTCACAGAACAGGGCTCCGGGCAGCCGAGCGGAAATGGAGGAAAACTCGCCTCCCTGCGGACCTGGCATCCTTTCACTCCCTCCTCTCTACATTTTCCTCCTCTGTCTCTGCTGCTAAAGCCACTTTCTACCACGCTAAATTCCAAGCATCTGCCTCTAACCCTAGGAAGCTCTTTGCCACCTTCTCCTCCCTCCTGAATCCTCCGCCCCTCCCCCCTCCTCCCTCTCTGCAGATGACTTCGTCAACCATTTTGAAAAGAAGGTCGACGACATCCGATCCTCGTTTGCTAAGTCAAACGACACCGCTGGTTCTGCTCACACTGCCCTACCCTGTGCTCTGACCTCTTTCTCCCCTCTCTCTCCAGATGAAATCTCGCGTCTTGTGACGGCCGGCCGCCCAACAACCTGCCCGCTTGACCCTATCCCCTCCTCTCTTCTCCAGACCATTTCCGGAGACCTTCTCCCTTACCTCACCTCGCTCATCAACTCATCCCTGACCGTTGGCTACGTCCCTTCCGTCTTCAAGAGAGCGAGAGTTGCACCCCTTCTGAAAAAACCTACACTCGATCCCTCCGATGTCAACAATTACAGACCAGTATCCCTTCTTTCTTTTCTCTCCAAAACTCTTGAACGTGCCGTCCTTGGCCAGCTCTCCCGCTATCTCTCTGAATGACCTTCTTGATCCAAATCAGTCAGGTTTCAAGACTAGTCATTCAACTGAGACTGCTCTCCTCTGTATCACGGATCCGCACTGCTAAAGCTAACTCTCTCTCCTCTGCTCTCATCCTTCTAGATCTATCGGCTGCCTTCGATACTGTGAACCATCAGATCCTCCTCTCCACCCTCTCCGAGTTGGGCATCTCCGGCGCGGCCCACGCTTGGATTGTCCTACCTGACAGGTCGCTCCTACCAGGTGGCGTGGCGAGAATCTGTCTCCTCACCACGCGCTCTCACCACTGGTGTCCCCCAGGGCTCTGTTCTTGGCCCTCTCCCTATTCTCGCTATACACCAAGTCACTTGGCTCTGTCATAACCTCACATGGTCTCTCTTATCATTGCTATGCAGACGACACACAATTAATCTTCTCCTTTCCCCCTTCTGATGACCAGGTGGCGAATCGCATCTCTGCATGTCTGGCAGACATATCAGTGTGGATGACGGATCACCACCTCAAGCTGAACCTCGGCAAGACGGAGCTGCTCTTCCTCCCGGGAAGGACTGCCCGTTCCATGATCTCGCCATCACGGTCGACAACTCCATTGTGTCCTCCTCCCAGAGCGCCAAGAACCTTGGCGTGATCCTGGACAACACCCTGTCGTTCTCAACTAACATCAAGGCGGTGGCCCGTTCCTGTAGGTTCATGCTCTACAACATCCGCAGAGTACGACCCTGCCTCACACAGGAAGCGGCGCAGGTCCTAATCCAGGCACTTGTCATCTCCCGTCTGGATTACTGCAACTCGCTGTTGGCTGGGCTCCCTGCCTGTGCCATTAAACCCCTTCAACTCATCCAGAACGCCGCAGCCCGTCTGGTGTTCAACCTTCCCAAGTTCTCTCACGTCACCCCCCTCCTCCGTTCTCTCCACTGGCTTCCAGTTGAAGCTCGCATCCGCTACAAGACCATGGTGCTTGCCTACGGAGCTGTGAGGGGAACGGCACCTCAGTACCTCCAGGCTCTGATCAGGCCCTACACCCAAACAAGGGCACTGCGTTCATCCACCTCTGGCCTGCTCGCCTCCCTACCACTGAGGAAGTACAGCTCCCGCTCAGCCCAGTCAAAACTGTTCGCTGCCCTGGCCCCCCCCAATGGTGGAACAAACTCCCTCACGACGCCAGGACAGCGGAGTCAATCACCACCTTCCGGAGACACCTGAAACCCCACCTCTTTAAGGAATACCTAGGATAGGTTAAGTAATCCCTCTCACCCCACCCCCCCCCCCTAAGTTTTAGATGCACTATTGTTAAGTGACTGTCCCACTGGATGTCATAAGGTGAATGCACCAATTTGTAAGTCGCTCTGGATAAGAGCGTCTGCTAAATGACTTAAATGTAATGTAAATGTAAGCAGGACAATAACCTAAAACAAAGCCAAATCTACACTGGAGTTTCTTACCAATGAGACAGTGATGTTCTTTAGTAGCCAAGTTAAAGTTTTGACATGAAAATCTATAGCAAGACCTGTTTGTCTCGCAATGATCCACGACCAACTTGACAAACTTGAATAAATTGGAAAATAGTAAATGGGCAAATTTTGAATAATTCAGGTGTGGAAAGCTCTTAGAAATGTCTGAAAAGGGTGCTTCTGGAAAGTATTGACTGAGGTGTGTAAATACTTATGTAAATTAGATATCGATACATTTGCAAAAATTTCTAAAAACATGTTTTCACTTTGTCATTATGGGGTATTGTGTGTAGATGGGTGAAAAAAATATATACTTAATCCATTTTGAATTCAGGCTGTAACAACGTGTAGAATAAGTGATGTATGAATACTTCTTGAATGCACTGTGCATCTGGGGAGCAGATGGATAGGGAACCTTTACTGAACTGGTGAATACTCTGTTCCAGTGTATTCCAGGAATACCACTGAGCCATAGGTCTTTATTAAATGCCTTACATACATAATAACACACTGTACCAAAGCATGTAGCTATGCAATTACCGCAATTAAGTCATCCACCCACAAATAACTATTACAAGCTTAATGGACAGTAGAAGCCTAACTAGGATCCGATTTCAGATTGAAAGGTTGTTGTGTAATGGCCTAATTAAAGATATATGGTGGAGCAGTCATGTGTCCTACACAATCCTTTTAATGTACTATATTAAGGCTCCTGGGCGAAGTTTCCACTACGTACAGATATAGGATCAGCGTCCCCTTCCCCAATCCTAACCTTTAACATTAGTGGGGGGAAAAACAAAACTGACCCAAGACCCGAATCTAAGGGCAACTCCACCCCACACCTTTAGTAGGCACACGGTATGCTAGAGTCCCACCTGAAGCCAGGAATCATCTTAGCGAAGCCGATGACCTTCTGGATGCTGTAGCTGACCAGGTCAGCCAGGTGGGGCAGCATAGAGTGCTTGGAGCCATCATCCTCACTGGAGTCTGGGCTGCCTGCACTGTCCTGGTACATCATCAACAGACTGCTGAAGTTCATCAGCTTGGTGTCCACAGACTCTACATACACAGAGAGAGATAGACAGAGAGCGAGAGAGCGATACAGAAACCCAGAGAGAGAGCGAGAGACACAGAGCGAGAGAGAGACAGAGAGAGTGAGAAAGAGCACGAGAGTGAGAAAGAGAGAGAGTTAGAGAGAGACAGAGCGAGCAGAAATGTAATAGTTCATGGGGAATGTAAAGAAATGGTTGCTAAAAGAAGCAACAGGTTTACAATGAAAGGTACTGCCCATTATGCCATTATGTAGTGTAGAAGTAAGGCAGGGACACACGTGTTGTTAAAGAACCTTGGTACACATGGACACTATATGTTTGAGAGATTTTTTTTAAAAGACACCCAAGGCAGGCATTTTATAAAAGCAAAATGTATGGTACACAGCAGCTGTGTAACAAACCTCGGTGTGGTGTGATTGTGAATTTTTCCACAGCCAAGTTATGGCCTTTGGTTTTACCCTATCACTGTAAGGAGACCTTTGAGACGTTTAATGCCAACACATCTTGCTAATGGAAAATGTGATTGTGGTGCATGTATACTGTGTGTATGAGTGCTATATGTGCGTGAGCATGTGTCCCTCACCTGGTGAGTGGTTGAAGGAGTCTGAGGAGGCATCTGACAGAGAGTGAAGGGAGGCTGCACGACTGGCACTTCGTGTTACTGGGCCCTCTCGCACTGGGGGCTGCAAACAAATACAATTAACATAATGCAACATATTTTGATTTGTCTTGGAACGTGCACATAGAAGTGATTAATAAAACAGACCCATAATCACTTGAAATGAGAATGGTAAAACATTACATTAACATCATGCAATATCTGTGGTTTAGTATATAAAAACAATATTGCAAAAAAAGGGAGGACGTGAGCGGCTCGGCTAGTTTGACCAGTACTGACCCTGAAGCATGAGAAGTCAGAGTAGGAGTTATCATAGGTCTTGTGGTGGGCCTCCACCAATGAGGCGATGACCTGGCTCTGCTCATTGTTCAGCCTAGGTCTCAAGGCCTCCCGCGCCGCCTCTTCCTCTTTCCTCTTCTGGATCAGGTCCTTCTTCCTCTGCACCTCCTCATCTGTGAGGATGACTGGGGCAGAGAGAGGCGAGGGGGAGACGGGTAAGAAGTGGAGCGGTGGGGGAGAGCGAGAGAAGGAAGAACACAGCTAGCTTGATTGCCTCAGATCTACTGACAACCGTGTTCGTTAAGTGACTGTCACTTGCTGTTTTCTTCACACAAACAGCAGCTAGCTATGCGAGACTCTAGAATGTCAAGGAGAATACCATAAACACCACGAGTGCTGCAGTGTAATCTGAGCCGTGCTGTTTCTCAAACTAATCTGACAGACAAGAATAATTTTACATGCCAATACACGATGTGTCAAACTCATTCCACAGAGGGCAGAGTGTCCGTTTTTTTTTGCTCCTCCCTTGTACTTGATTGATGAATTAAGGTCACTAATTAATAAAGACACCCCTCACCTGGATGTCTAGGTCTTAATTGAAAGGAAAAAACTAAAACCCGCAGTCCTCCATGGAATGAGTTGATACCCCAAAACTAGAAGATGATGCGCAAAGCAATGGATGAATCAAATCAAAATAGAACTGTACCAGACAGAGGCTAACAACTACAAAATAGAACTGTACCAGACAGAGGCTAACAACTACAAAATAGAACTGTACCAGACAGAGGCTAACAACTACAAAATAGAACTGTACCAGACAGAGGCTAACAACTACAAAATAGAGCTGACTCCTTTTAGTCGACTGATCGATTGTTTGATCGATAGGCTGTTGGTCGACCAAGATTATTTTAGTCGAGCAGTCGTTAATATATATATATATATACACTGTACCAGTCAGGTGTGGACACACCTACTCCTTCAAGGGGTTTTCTTTACATTGTAGAATAATAGTGAACACATCAAAACTATGAAATAACAAAGAGAATCAGAACCCAAAAAAGTGTAAAACATAAGTAGCCACCCTTCGCCTTGATGACAGCTTTGCACACTCTTGGCATTCAACCAGCTTCATGAGGTAGTCACCTGGAATGCATTTCAAATAACAGGTGTGCCTTGTTAAATTTGTGGAATTTCTGTCCTTATTAATGCGTTTTGGCCAATCAGTTGCGTTGTGAAAAGGTATGGGTGGTATACAGAAGACAGCCCTATTTGGTAAAAGACCAAGTCCATATTATGGCAAGAACAGCTCAAATAAGCAAAGAGAAACGACAGTCCATCATTACTTTAAGACACAATGATGAAACTGGCTCTCATGAGGACCACCACAGGAAAGGAAAACTCAGAGTTACCTCTGCTGCAGAGGACAAGTTCATTAGAGTTAACAGTCCCAGAAATCGTCAATTAACTGCACCTCAGATTGTAGCCCAAACAAATTATTAAGACACATCTCAACTGTTCAGAGAAGACTGAGTGAATCAGGCTTTCATGGTCAAATTGCTGCAAAGGAACCACAATCAAAGGACACCAATAAGAATAAAAAACTTCATTGGGCCAAGAAACACAAGCAATGGACATTAGACCGGTGGAAATCTGTCCTTTGGTCTGATGAGTCCAAATTTGAGATTTTTGGTTCCAACCGCCGTGTCTTTGTGAGACGCAGAGGAGGTGAACGGATGATCTACGGATGTGTGGTTCCCACCGTGAAACACAGAGGAGGTGTGATGTGCTTTGCTGGTGACACTGTCTGATTTATTTCAAATTCAAGGTACACTTAACCAGCATGGCTACCAGAGCTTGGGACACAAGACACCCGTCTGATCCACGCCTGTCTCAAAGGACTAATCCATTGTGGAGGCCGCGGGGGTGGCACACCAACATCGACTGTTCCTATCATTTTCTGACCTACAATGTTTGTTTGGTTACGGTCATTTCTGTTAATTCAATACGTTCAATATATTATTAGTCTTTTACCGTTGTCATTTTCGGAGTGAACACGTTGTTCGAGGACCGCACAACCTAGGCTACACTTGTGAGGAGCAACTTGGTTTATTTCATTCCATTTAGGAGTTGTCAATATAGTCAGACTTTTGTTTGTGGTGCTCCTGTCAATGTTGAGTAAGGACACGCCGGGGATTATGCATAGAAGTATGCCCGGGCTACCTGGCTTGCGCACAAATGTGTGCCCATTTGGGGATCTGATATCTGACATATCTTACCAGCTCTCTAGGTAACCACTCGGCGTGAAAGGAGAAAAAGGTATTGCTCTTATCTGGTGGAAACGTCATAAAACAGGCCTACCTGATTACTTCTTATCCCTGGCACAAATAGCCTAAGTCTAGAGCTCACTGGACAGGAAACTGAGGACCCAGAATATTTTATACAAATGTTGCAAGTTTGCTCGTGCTAGCTTCAGGCCAGACCCAAGTTCCATGTTTCAGGCCATGTGTAGCCAATGTTTTTACCAGGATATTTTCTACCTGCAGGCTGCAAGGTTAATTATTGTTGGCTTTAATGTAGGCTATTTTTACATAGTTGGCAATGACAATAAGTTATTTTATTAAAACACATAGGGTGTGTCTATTTAGGGAACAATAATGTTTAAAAATGTAAATCAAGCGATTGGTCGAAAGAACAAACTACTCTAGGTTGCCCAGGATATAGACAGTGTATACATATATAGTCAGGGACAGTTTTACTGCACACTAGTAAATAAATAGAAACTAAGCTAATTTTAGTTTCAATGATGAAACAAATAATCAGACAGACTAACTGCTAAATAACTGTAAATAACTAGCAATAAAAAGCTAAAAGCCTTTACTGAATGTGAATAGGGCTGAGAAATGTCAGGGACCTCATGATATCACTATACTTAGGTGACAAAATATATATATTGCGATTCTCACGATTCTATGTGGATTACGATTCAATACTGTTATTTTATTGCGATTCTGCTGCTCTTGAACTACTTGTTACTTTAATTTCTTCCCCGTATTTTTTAAAGCTGCATTGTTGGTTAGGAGCTCGTAAGTAAGCATTTCACTGTATGGTTGTATTCCACACGTGACTAATAACATTTGATTTGATGTTCCAAACACCATATGTGTGCTGCACATGGACAAGATACCACATGGGAAAACGAGTCTCTCAGTCATGGAAATAAAAGTGCTGAAAACAAATTGGCTCTCTATGAAGGAAAAATATGGGAGTTTTGTTGCAGGTACAGCCAACTAGCGCAAAAATTATATTGTGATTGTCAAAACGATACAATATATCGTCAAAAATAATACCCCAATATGCAACTATCGATTTCCCCCCCCCATCACAAAATGGGAATCATCTTCATGGCAGGGCAATCTTGTCATGCCTGATGTTGTTTTCTACAAACTCCTGCACACTTCATTAGCAAAGAATGTCTTTTACCACCCATGTCAGAAAATGTATTACGCAACAGTAAAACAAATGTTGCCCGTTTCACACATGGACAGATAGAATTCCTGCTAAATCAAGTTTGTCTGCCATTAACAGCAGCTGTGGTCAAATACATTATGTTTATCACTTGCCAATAGTCTTCACTGAACAGCAGATTGAAGGAAACATACATGATGTAGGTGATAAAACCAAAACACTTTAGGAGCTGACTAACCACAACCAGGCATCTGGTTTGTGTTATACGCTAGCTTTTGGACTAGTCCACTGCAGCTAAACATTTTATTTAATCTATTGCCATATTTAAGGATTATCAACAATGGCAACAACATACAGTAACACTGTTCAGAACTAGAGTTGGACCAGCTTTACTCTATGATAGAATATTATTTTACTACTGCTGCCTGGCTGACATCAGGCCAGAATGGGACACCGAGTAGCCCATCTAGCATGGCATAGTCAGAAGGACCACCGCCGCAGCCAGGCAAGCGTGTTGTAATTTCCCAGAGTTCACCAGCAATAGTCTGCTGTGCTGTCTGGATAGTATTTCACAGTGCCTTTTTGTTTGGATGGCACAGCGGTAAAGTGTGAGACAGCGGAGGCCAGAAAATTGAGCTGTTTACCACAAAATTGTTCACATTTATTCATTAGCCTCATGCCTGGATCGACATGGCAGAGGACTGAGCTGCAGGGTGAGTGAGAGGATTAAGAAAGAACAAAAGAAGGAGAGAGAAGGCAAGAGAAAGAGAAAAAGAAAGGAGGAGAGAAAGGAGAGAGAAAGAAGGCAAGAGAGAGAAAGATGAGAAGAGAGCAAGGAGAGAGCAGAGAGAAAGATGAGAAGAGAGCAAGGAGAGAGCAGAGAGAAAGATGAGAAGAGAGCAAGGAGAGAGCAGAGAGAAAGATGAGAAGAGAGCAAGGAGAGAGCAGAGAGAAAGATGAGAAGAGAGCAAGGAGAGAGCAGAGAGAAAGAGGAGAAGAGAGCAAGGAGAGAGCAGAGAGAAAGATGAGAAGAGAGCAGAGAGAAAGATGAGAAGAGAGCAAGGAGAGAGCAGAGAGCAAGGAGAGAGCAGAGAGAAAGGAGAGAGAGAAAGATGAGAAGAGAGCAAGGAGAGAGCAGAGAGAAAGGAGGGAGAGGAGAGAAGGCGAGAGAGAAAGATGAGAAGAGAGCAAGGAGAGAGCAGAGAGAAAGGAGGGAGAGGAGAGCGCAGAGAGAAAGATGAGAAGAGAGCAAGGAGAGAGCAGAAAGAAAGGAGAGAGGAGAGAAGGCAAGAGAAATGGGAGAAGTAGAGCGAGAAAGAGGAAGGAGCGGGAGAGAGAACGAGCGAATGAGGAGAGAAAGAAGTATAAACAGGATAAATAAAAGGAGAGCAAAGGAGTAAGAGAGCAGAGAGGGAGAAGGATATAGGAGGGAAAGGGAGAGCAAAGGAGTAAGAGAGCAGAGAGGGAGAAGGATATAGGAGGGAAAAGGAGAGCAAAGGAGTAAGAGAGCAGAGAGGGAGAAGGATATAGGAGGGAAAAGGAGACCAAAGGAGTAAGAGAGCAGAGAGGGAGAAGAATATAGGAGGGAAAAGGAGAGCAAAGGAGTAAGAGAGCAGAGAGGGAGAAGGATATATGAGGGAAAATGAGAGCAAAGGCGTAAGAGAGCAGAGAGGGAGAAGGAGAAGGATATAGGAGGGAAAAGGAGAGCAAAGGAGTAAGAGAGCAGAGAGGGAGAAGGATATAGGAGGGAAAGGGAGAGCAAAGGAGTAAAAGAGCAGTGAGGGAGAAGGATATAGGAGGGAAAAGGAGAGCAAAGGAGTAAGAGAGCAGAGAGGGAGAAGGATATAGGAGGGAAAAGGAGAGCAAAGGAGTAAGAGAGCAGAGAGGGAGAAGGATATAGGAGGGAAAAGGAGAGCAAAGGAGTAAGAGAGCAGAGGGAGAAGGATATAGGAGGGAAAAGGAGAGCAAAGGAGTAAGAGAGCAAAGAGGGAGAAGGATATAGGAGGGAAAAGGAGAGCAAGAGTAAAGAGAAAGGTGAGAGGAAAGTAAAAGAGAAGGACAGCAGAGAGAAAGAGGGGGAGAAAGAGAGGAGAGAGAAAGAGGAGAGAAGGCAAGAGAGACTTGGTCAGAGTGAGGGAGGCAGCAATGATGTGAATTTGTAAGCGACTTTATTAACAGAGCTGATAAAGTGCGAGGGAGAGACGCTCTAGCAGGTGTAGGAGGGGCCTTGTGGTGTGAGTAATGTGAGCAAGTGATACAGGAGCAAGGATGAGGGAGAGAGACAGCAACCAACCAAACTTGCGCTAGTGTACTAACTTCTAGTTTGTCACAGCTAGTTTATTTATCATTCAATATGATTATGTGGTACCTGTTTTGACTGCATCAAACTGAGAGAAGCTAGCTAGCTAGGCTAACTAAGGCACCATGCGCTTTCTCCTTGTCCTACAGATCCAAATAACACCTCTATTCAAATTATTAAGTAGCAGCATAACTGTTGGCTCTTGGTTGTTGTAGCATATCCTTCATTTTAATTCCATTTTTCATTGATTAGATAATCTTGTAACTTGCTTTGCCACACAGGGAGGCTCTATGACTGTAGTTTCGCTTTGACTTGTGAGTGGCCGACAACAAGCCACTGCATAGGATATGGGGACATTCAGTTAACGTTTTATCCACAACTCTGTCCATCGCCATTGTAATCTGTGAAGCCAAAATGTTCCCAAACAGAAGATTTAAACTATTTTCTCGGGCGCGGACATCGATTCTAGGGTGTTAATACTCTGGGTCAGGATATTGTTAATATCACCACAACTACTACAATCCCTCTATTACTCAGAGAAAGTAAGGTAGAAGGCACCTCCATGCAGAATGAGCACAGAGGCGCTATTCCTGGCAACCCTGCAGCTTAAGGGAGCATGAGTAATTGTGTACTGCTCACTGATTTGGCAGGCTGCGCCGAGTGGGCAGGCCTGCTCTGTTGTCTTGGCACTAACACTAACAACTGCGGACAATGTGGCTGGATCCTCAGCATGGCAGCGGTGCTTTGAAGAAGCAACAAAAAATCTTTAGGGGCGAGGCTCGGATTGACCAATTACAGTGTTAAGACTACACCCACGGGTCATCAATGTCAACCGTCATTAACACACACAAAAACATGATTTATTCATGTGTACATACAGTGCTAAATGAGACACATACCGTAACTGTAGCAGTCCAATAAAAGAGGACCAACAGGCAACATTTAAAGAAGATCAACATTTTAACACTTTAAATAACCGCCTCCGATTGTATCCACATCAAGCTTAGCACAGCTCGACAATTGCTGTCACCAATCGCAAGTCTCATTCTGTGCCAGACCTCTGCCTGAAATGTTTCATACCACATAGTTTTTTACATGAGTGAGGTCCACATGACTGGGGCATGCAGCGCCAGGCAGCTCCCTCCTCATCCATGACCCCATGGCCTGAAGCTATAGCACTTGTGCAGACATAGAGGCCATTTTAGTGGTTTGAATCCTCTTTATTTTCCAGGGGGCTCATTTAGGCTTGTGACTGTTTGCAGGCTAGGCTACAGGGCAGCAGCACCACTCTGTATCGGACCATTGTGTAACGGGCAGGAGAAAGAGTATCATTGTTGGACTGGTCTTTATTTCTCTCCCACTCTTTCCCCTTCTCTCTTTGTCACCTCAAAATGCACATCTTGTCTATTTTCATAACCATGCGGATTTGTTGGTGTTCCGGCACAGTAAAGTGGAGGGTATTTCATAAAGCAGGATTATTATGACTTAGCCAGTAAATTTGTCTAAATATTCTGAAACCACCACATATTTTCTAATAGAGTACAGAATGTAAAACAGTACAGCCCTGGTCTATTTTCTGGCTGAATG
The DNA here is from genome assembly GCF_021184085.1 of Oncorhynchus gorbuscha. Classification (NCBI taxonomy): domain Eukaryota; kingdom Metazoa; phylum Chordata; class Actinopteri; order Salmoniformes; family Salmonidae; genus Oncorhynchus; species Oncorhynchus gorbuscha. Next base: position 83,729,310 of record NC_060175.1, on the reverse strand, counting down.
CAACCCGAATGTGCCCGACCTCCTTGATTCAATCTTGTGTAGCAAAATTAGAAAGTGTTTTTACATTGGATAAAAGCAGACACAGAGAGCTACAAAATGGTAAATCATACAATATATTTGAGGAACAATGGGCAAGTAATTCTGCTTTGAAAGTTGCTAAACTTGTATCTTCACTTTTGAGAAAATGACCTTTGAACGTTTTGGTACCAACTGGAGAGCTCTTCTTTGTCTACACCCATTCACCATCGTTCACACCCTCTTAAGCTTTAGCCTGACCCATCTCTAAGGGTTGACACAAGCGTTCTGTACTAACAGCAGCAGTCAAGCACCCAAGCTAACTGGCTAATGACTTCCAGACACAAATGAGAGAACAGCTCACTGAACATTACTCACCCTAGCAGAGCTAGGCTGTTGTTATGTTATCCAGAGCGTTGGTGGCTGCAAATGTGCTGTCAGATTGTCCGTTCGTAAATTCAGAGCATTTCACTCTCGGAGCTTTCAGAGCGCACACTGGACACTATTTGATGAGGAGATCCGAGCATTCTGACATCACAATGGCAGTCAAGCACCCAAGCTAACTGGCTAACATTGGCTACTTTGCTAGCTACTTCCAGACACAAATGAGAGAACACCCCACTCTGACCACTTTACTTGCCCTAGCAGAGCTGGACGCTTACTGACACCAGTCATATTCAACGAGTGTTGAGCGTTCATAAATTGATCAGTTATTCTGCGCTCTGGCACAGTCAGAGTGCTCTGAAATCAAAGTAGATGGCAAGACTGAATTTACAAAAGCACCTGAAATCGTTACTTGCATAGTGGAGTCTTTTGTTAAGACATGTAGCTAGCTAGGTAAACAATTAACCATAATCCCAACTCATGACGTTACTACCCTGCATGAATCTGCAAGTAGCTAACAAACCAGGTTCAGTGTTAGCTAGCCAACATTAGGCTATAACTAGCCAAGCAAAATGGCTCAGATACGAATAACAAGATCATACACGTAACGTTAGCTAGCGAGTCAGCTAACAGTACACTTTAACTTGAAAGAAAATACTGTCAATTTGAAATGTCTAAAATCTGACAATGTAGCTAGCTAGACTATCATGGATGGACGCCTCTTACTGTTACAGATTCCAAGGTTGCCATGTGTTTGAAGATGTAATCCGGAGACAGGTGTTCTTCGTCTCCTTAGCTATCATAAACTAATTCCACTGATTTCAAAACTCGGTCCTCCAGAAAATGGAGAGCAACACTTATGCAGTTCTACTATGTAAACTTTAAAAAAAAAATACAGTGTTAGACAGGATTACCTACACATACTGACCAGCTGAAATAGACAGAAGCGTGCTATATGGCAGAACAATCCGAACTCATCTCTCGGCATGTCCAGCCCACTCATTATCTCAGCCAATCATGGCTAGCGGGAAGATTACTTCCTTTTTCTGTGGCTAAACCAACTAGGCTTGTAATTAAGTAATTTTATTCGTATTTACTGATGGCATACAAGTTTGTTATTAAGGCACATGAAAGTTCACATGTTCCAGAAGGCATATCTGTCAAAAAAGTCATTTTGATTTAAAAAAAAATTACGATTATGTTCTAGGTGGCTCTCGTGTGAAGTAGTGACCCGCGACATATGCCTAGTTTCCTGAAACAGATCAAAAATACAGATATCTAAAACATAAAGAGCATGTCCAGGTAACAATGACTATGCATGAATGTACAGTAAAACAGATTCTACTAACATTATGTACAGTACACATTACTGCTTTTTTACATTAGGCCTATATGATGTAGTCTTTAGCCAGCATTGAGCCTAGCACTTAAAGTGCTGAAGTTACTGTATTTATGACCATTTAGCAATCAGTCTCTGAGCACTCACACTCCTTCATCATGCCGATGTCCACGCAGCGTTTGAGCCGGCAGGCCTGGCAGTGCCGCCGGTTGTCCTTGGTGATGGTGCAGCTGCCGTTGAAGGGGCAGGTGAAACAAGCCTTACGCTTCATGCTGCGTCTGGTGGGGACAGCAAGACAGAGATATTGAAACCTGGCTCACTGACACGTTCAAATATACACAGAGACATTAAAAACACTGGATTTATTTTGCAAAATGGAGGCAGATGGGATGGGATTATTACTCAACTGGATTACATTTGCAGACACACAAACGGAATAAGAAAGACACACTACCCCTCTCACAGAAAAAACATATCATGAGCAGTCACGCAGCGTGCCCTTTGAAGTAGAGGTCGACCGATTAATCGGAATGGCCGATTAATTAGGGCCGATTTCAAGTTTTCAAAGCAATCGGAAATCTGTATTTTTGGACACCTATTTGGCCGATTTTATACCTTTCTTTAACTAGGCAAGTCAGTTAACCTCTAGGGTATGTGGGACGCTAGCCAATCTCACTGGCCAACATCCAGTGAGATTGCAGAGCACCAAATTCAAATACAGAAACTCATAAAAATTCTGAAAAGATATTTTACATCGGGTTGAAGATTAACTTCTTGTGAATCAAACCACTGTGTCAGATTTCAAAAATGCTTTACAGTAAAAGCCGCAGTAGACAAATCATTACAAATTATTATTTTTTATCCCCGGATTCCCACCGCAAACAGAACATTTTCAGCTGGATCTTCACAACTAGCTAACGAGATAACCGCAACCCCGGATGATTACTCCTGGCTAGCATTTCCATCCACTTAGCTTGAAGCTAGCCCGGCCAGAGCTCCTGTGCTACCACCGAAGCATACTGGGCTACAATATCCGGACCCACGACCGGTCTATCGATGTGACCGCATGAAGAGGCATAAACAGACTCACCCCATCGCGACGTCCCCCAAAGGCTAACTTTCCAGCCCTTGCTATCTCCTTGCTTGCTAATTCGGCCTGCTAACTGCTAGCTAGTTTAGCCCCGGTCCACTAACTGCTACCTTGTTTAGCCCCGGCCTACTAACTGTTAGCTTGTTAGCACAGGCCTGCTAACTGTCTGAATCGCCACGTCCCAACCACTCACTGGACCCATATTTACTTTCAATCTCTTTTCGATTTTTAAGTCGATTATACCTTCCGGTAACCTGCCTCACCCAATGTGATATGGAATCATGATTATTTTTAATTTTTAGAACACATTCAAGAACCTCCAGAAGCTAACGAGCTAACTAGCTACAAGCTATTTAGTCATTGTTAGCCACTGCTAGCGGCTTTTACCTTCTACACAGCCAGCCAGTTTTTTTTTACCTGGATTATACTCGCCAGTCGAGCTTCCCTGCCCCATCCACCGCTGCCCCCTGGACACTGATCACTTGGCTACATAGCTGATGCATGCTGGACTGTCCATTAAAACACGGTACTCCATTCTGCTTGTTTATGTTTTATCTGTCGGCCCCAGCCACACTCAGGCTCTGTGTGTAGTTAATCCGACCCGCCCTGCCTAGTCAACGCCATTTTACCTGCTGTTGTTGTGCTAGCTGATTAGCTGTTGTGGTCTCACCTACTGTTTTAGCTAGATCTCCCAATTCAACACCTGTGATTACTGTATGCCTCACTGTATGTCTCTCTCAAATGTCAATATGCCTTGTATACTGTTGTTCAGGTTAGTTATCATTGTTTTAGTTTACAATGGAGCCCCTAGTTCCACTCTTCATACCCCTGATACCTCCTTTGTCCCAACTCCCACACATGCGGTGACCTCACCCATTACAACCAGCATGTCCAGAGATACAACCTCTCTCATCATCACCCAGTGCCTTGGCTTACCTCCGCTGTACCCGCACCCCACCATACACCTGTCTGCGCATTATGCCCTGAATATATTCTACCATGCCCAGAAATCTGCTCCTTTTATTCTCTGTCCCCAATGCTCTAGGCGACCAGTTTTGATAGCCTTTAGCCGCACCCTCATACTACTCCTCCTCTGTTCCGCGGGTGATGTGGAGGGAAACCCAGGCCCTGCATGGCCCCAGGCACCCTCATTTGTTGACTTCTGTGATCGAAAAAGCTTTGGTTTCATGCATGTCAACATCAGAAGCCTCCTCCCTAAGTTTGTTTTACTCACTGCTTTAGCACACTCTGCTAACCCTAATGTCCTTGCCGTGTCTGAATCCTGGCTCAGGAAGGCCACCAAAAATTTGGAGATTTCCATACCCAACTATAACATTTTCCGTCAAGATAGAACTGCCAAAGGAGGAGGAGTTGCAGTCTACTGCAGAGATAGCCTGCAAAGTAATGTCATACTTTCCAGGTCCATACCCAAACTAATTTTAAAAATTGCCCCCTCATAGACATCAGCCTGACCAAATACACCTCCGCTGTCTTCAACCAGGATCTCAGCGATCACTGCCTCATTGCCTGTATCCGCTATGGAGCCGCAGTCAAACGACCACCCCTCATCACTGTCAAACGCTCCCTAAAACACTTCTGTGAGCAGGCCTTTCTAATCGACCTGGCCCGGGTATCCTGGAAGGACATTGACCTCATCCCGTCAGTTGAGGATGCCTGGTCATTCTTTAAAAGTAACTTCCTCACCATTTTAGATAAGCATGCTCCGTTCAAAAAATGCAGAACTAAGAACAGATATAGCCCTTGGTTCACTCCAGACCTGACTGCCCTCAAACAGCACAAAAACATCCTGTGGCGGACTGTAATAGCATCGAATAGTCCCCGCGATATGAAACTGTTCAGGGAAGTCAGGAACCAATACACGCAGTCAGTCAGGAAAGCTAAGGCCAGCTTCTTCAGGCAGAAATGTGCATCCTGTAGCTCCAACTCCAAAAAGTTCTGGGACACTGAAGTCCATGGAGAACAAGAGCACCTCCTCCCAGCTGCCCACTGCACTGAGGCTAGGTAACACTGTCACCACCGATAAATCCATGATTATCGAAAACTTCAACAAGCATTTCTCAACGGCTGGCCATGCCTTCCGCCTGGCTACTCCAACCTCGGCCAACAGCCCCCCCCCCCCACGCAGCTACTCGCCCAAGCCTCTCCAGGTTCTCCTTTACCCATATCCAGATAGCAGATGTTCTGAAAGCTGCAAATCCTGGACCCGTACAAATCAGCTGGGCTTGACAATCTGGACCCTCTATTTTATTGCCGCCATTGTTGCAACCCCTATTACCAGCCTGTTCAACCTCTTTCATATCTTTTGAGATCCCCAAGGATTGGAAAGCTGCCGCAGTCATCCCATTTTCAAAGTGGGAGACACCCTGGACCCAAACTGTTACAGACCTATATGCATCCTGCCCTGCCTATCTAAGGTCTTCGAAAGCCAAGTCAACAAACAGGTCACTGACCATCTCGAATCCCACCGTACCTTCTCCGCTGTGCAATCTGGTTTCCGAGCCTGTCACGGGTGCACCTCAGCCACGCTCAAGGTACTAAACGATATCATAACCGCCATCGATAAAAGACAGTACTGTGCAGCCGTCTTCATCGACCTTGCCAAGGCTTTCGACTCTGTCAATCACCATATTCTTATCGGCAGACTCAGTAGCCTCGGTTTTTCTGATGACTGCCTTGCCTGGTTCACCAACTACTTTGCAGACAGAGTTCAGTGTGTCAAATCGGAGGGCATGCTGTCCGGTCCTCTGGCAGTCTCTATGGGGGTGCCACAGGGTTCAATTCTCGGGCCGACTCTTTTCTCTGTATATATCAATGATGTTGCTCTTGCTGCGGGCGATTCCCTGATCCACCTCTACGCAGACGACACCATTCTATATACTTCAGGCCCGTCCTTGGACACTGTGCTATCTAACCTCCAAACGAGCTTCAATGCCATACAACAATCCTTCCTTGGCCTCCAACTGCTCTAAAACGCTAAAACGCTAGTAAAACCAAATGCATGCTTTTCAACCGTTCGCTGCCTGCATCAAATCTAGAGTCGGCTTTCTATTCCGCAACAAAGCCTCCTTCACTCACGCAAAAATTACCCTAGTAAAACTGACTATCCTACCGATCCTGGACTTCGGCGATGTCATCTACAAAATTGCTTCCAACACTCTACTCAGCAAACTGGATGCAGTTTATCACAGTGCCATCCGTTTTGTCACTAAAGCACCTTATACCACCCACCACTGCGACCTGTATGCTCTAGTCGGCTGGCCCTCGCTACATATTCGTTGCAAGACCCACTGGCTCCAGGTCATCTACAAGTCCATTCTAGGTAAAGCTCCACCTTATCTCAGTTCACTGGTCACGATGGCAACACCGACCCGTAGCACGCGCTCCAGCAGGTGTATCTCACTGATCATCCCTAAAGCCAACACCTCATTTGGCCACCTTTCGTTCCAGTTCTCTGCTGCCTGTGACTCGAACGAATTGCAAAAATCGCTGAAGTTGGAGACTTTTATCTCCCTCACCAACTTCAAACATCAGCTATCTGAGCATCTAACCGATCGCTGCAGCTGTACATAGTCCATCTGTAAATAGCCCACCCATTTTTACCTACCTCATCCCCATACTGTTTTTATTTATTTACTTTTCTGCTCTTTTGCACACCAATATCTCTACCTGTACATGACCATCTGATCATTTATCACTCCAGTGTTAATCTGCAAAATTGTAATTATTCGCCTACCTCCTCATGCCTTTTGCACACAATGTACATATACTCTTTTTTTATACTGTGTTATTGACTTGTTAATTGTTTACTCCATGTGTAACTCTGTGTTGTCTGTTCACACTGCTATGCTTTATCTTGGCCAGGTCGCAGTTGCAAATGAGAACTTGTTCTCAACTAGCCTACCTGGTTAAATAAAGGTGAAATAAAAATAAAAAAATTAAACAAACAGTAACCAGCCAAGTAGAAGAGTTACACAAGTTAGAAATAGAGATAAAAATTAATCACTTACCTTTGATGATCTTCATATGGTTGCACTCAGAAGACATTCATTTATTCAATAAATGTTCCTTTTGTTGGATAAAGTCTCTTTATATCCGAAAACCTACGTTTTGTTCGCGTGTTTTCTTCAGTAATCCACAGGCACAAACACAGTCACAACAGGCAGACCATAAATCCAAATTGTATCCGTAAAGTTCATAGCAACATGTCAAACGATGTTTATATTCAATCCTCAGGTTGTTTTTAGCCTAAATAATCTATAATATTTCAACCGGACAATAACGTTGTCAATATAAAAGGTAAACAAGAAAGGCACTCTCTCTGGTTGCGCACATGAAAAAGCTCTGACACTGCAGGGTCCACTCATTCAGACTGCTCTTACTCCCTCATGTTTCAGAATACAAGCCTGAAACAATTTATAAAGACATCTAGTGGAAGGCATAGGAACTGCAATTTGAGTCCTAAGTCAATGGATACTGTAATGGCATTGAATAGAAAACTACAACAACAAAAAAACTCTACTTCCTGAATTTCTCTCAGGTTTTCGCCTGCCAAATCAGTTCTGTTCTACTCACAGACATTATTTTAACAGCTTTGGAAACTTTAGCGAGTTTTCAATCCAAATCCACTAATTCTATGCATATCCTATGTTCTAGGCCTGAGTAGAAGGCAGTTTAATTTGGGCATGCTTTACATCCAAAATTCCAAATGCTGCCCCCTACCCTAGAAATGTTAAAAACACATTGTTATTTTCAATGATGGCCTACAAGCCCTCAGTCCAGCCTCTCTCAGCCTATTGCAGACAGTCTAAGCACTGATGGAGGGATTGTGCATTCCTGGTGTAACTCGGGCAGTTGTTGCCATCCTGTACCTATCCCGCAGGTGTGATGTTCGGATGTACCGATCCTGTGCAGATGTTGTTACATGTGGTATGCCACTGCGAGGACGATCAGCCGTCCTGTCTCCTTGTCTTAGGCGTCTCACAGTACGGACATTGTCATTTATTGCCCTGGCCACATCTGCAGTCCTCATGCCTCCTTGCAGCATGCCTAAGGCACGTTCATGCAGATGAGCAGGGACCCTGGGCATCTTTCTTTTGGTGTTTTTCAGAGTCAGTAGAAAGGCCTCTTTAGTGTCCTAAGTTTTCATAACTGTGACCTTAATTGCCTACAGTCTGTAGGCCACATTAATAAAGTTACACCCTCTCTGCCTATTCCTTGTCATTAAACAAAAATACATTCTCCCGTTCCTGCTCAAAAGATCAGCTTGCTCTAGCTTTAAAAATATTCCAGATAATAAGCTGCCATATGGACAGCACTTTAGTTTGGCTTGAATCGGAGGCTGTCAGATCATTTCAATATTGCCTAATAAACTACATTGTTTTTATTCCCGGACAATGTGGTACGTCCTCCGCTGTGTGGGAAATATTGAGCCATAATAAGCCCTGGAGCCCCACAGGCTACTCCACTACATTGTGTTCATTAGGGCAAGCAACCGGAAATAGACCCTTTCAAGATAACCCTTTCTGTTCCAAGTCAAACTGGACCCGCCAGCAAAACCATCCCATGCATAGTGTACCTGTCCTGGTCAGTACCCACCTGAAGAAGCCTTTGCAGCCCTCACAGGTCATGGCGTTGAAGTGGAAGCCTGTGGCCTTGTCTCCACAGACGCCACAGATCCGCGGCGCGTTGCGGTCAAACTCATCAGGCCCCACCACAGACGTGCTCACAGCCATGGTCTCCATCACTGCGATGAGAGAGGAGAGGGTGTGTTTGGTTAGCAGTGGTCTGGTGCAGTCCATCCTTCCCATGTGTGAAAGCAAGGCTGTATCAGACAGGTTGCATGTGTTGCAACTCAAATTATAGAGACAGGTGTTGAAGAAATCATCATAAGCCACAAGACAAGAAACAGCCCAATGATTGTTCCTGTTATTGGCTCTGTAGCCATTTGTCCCTGTCAATGAAAATAAACTGGAGTAATGCACACCAGAGGTAATACACCCAAACCCCTTTTCAATCTCACTCTGACTAATTTCCTTTGACAGCCAAATATCCTCTAGCATTGTATGGAGAGAAAAGAGCAGAGAGACATTATATCCTACTAGTGGTGTCACATATAGGAATTAGGGACCTCCCAGGAGGATGAAGCAGATCTAACACAGAACAGAAAGCTGGACCAAAGAAAAGAGAACCGGGAAGAGGTTGTGATTGAGAAGTCAAGTCAGTCAGTCACATGGCCAGACAGGGTTTAGCCTGCCTGTAGGGTTCCCCAACTGGTGGCCCGCGGGCTGAATTTGGCCTGTGGGGGATTTTAGACTAAAAACACCAGCAAATGAGCTCCAAGTGGTTTTACATTTTCATAATCTGTTCCAATGTATTCCCAAGCATAATTAGAGATGTGATTGAATATAAATGTAAAAAAGATTTGAAATGTTTTAGTAAAATGTTATAGCATTTATTATTATAAAAGAACGTGGGATAAATCCATTCACCCGGATTAGCAGGACAGGGTGATATGGCCTAAAAATCACCTCTCAATTATTTTCTAACTTACGAGTGATTCACAACATACATCTTCTTTTTAAACTGTTCTCTAAATAAGCATTGCTATACTGGTAAAATACACAGCATTTCAAACAGTCACCAATAATCAAATTAATTCTGGGCTTGTGACGCTAAATATAGGCCCAAGCCTTCCACAACCATGAGACCCAGTAATAATTTTATCCTTTTAACATGCAATTTTTTTCTATATTCACTGATCTGGTTTTTAAGAGTCTATATAAATGCTTGTTTTGTTACAAATTTAACCAGAACCATGCATAACTTCTACGAATAAGCATGAGGCTATATAAAATGAACACGGGTATTACACTGAAAAAATATAAAACGCAACATTTAACAATTTCAAAGACTTGAGAGTTACAGTTCAAATAAGGAAATCAGTCAATTTAAATGAAGTCATTAGGCCCTAAATCGATGAATTTCACATGATTGGGAATAGAGACATGCATGTCGGTCACAGATACCTTAAGATTTGCCTCATGCAAACATCTCCTTCGTATAGAGTTAATCAGGCTGTTGATTGTGGCCTGTGGAATGTTGTCCCACTCTACTTTTTTAAATTTTTAATAAAAAAAGAAATTGCCCCTTTTTCTCCCCAATTTCGTGGTATCCAATTGTTGTAGTAGCTACTATCTTGTCTCATCGCTACAACTCCCGTACGGGCTCGGGAGAGACGAAGGTTGAAAGTCATGCGTCCTCCGATACACAACCCAACCAGCCGTACTGCTTCTTAACACAGCGCGCATCCAACCCGGAAGCCAGCCTCACCAATGTGTCGTATGAAACACCGTGCACCTGGCAACCTTGGTTAGTGCGCACTGCGCACGGCCCGCCACAGGAGTCGCTGGTGCGCGATGAAACATGAGGTGATGGCGGCAGGGTAGCCTAGTGGTTAGAGCGTTGGACTAGTAACTGAAAGGTTGCAAGTTCGAATCCCTGAGCTGACAAGGTACAAATCTGTCGTTCTGCCCCTGAACAGGTAGTTAACCCACTGTTCCTAGGCCGTCATTGAAAATAAGAATTTGTTCTTAACTGACTTGCCTAGTTAAATAAAGGTAAAATAAAATGATTAATGGCACGACAATGGGCCTCAGGATCTGGTGTTTGTCGTCTGTAGCTTATGCCTGGCCATACCATATCCCCACCATGGGGCACTCCGTTCACAACATTGACAAACCCCTCACCCATACACCACCGTATGCACAGTACAGTTGGGAATCAGGGATGTAAATGGGAATGGGAATCAGGGATGTAAACAAATCTGTGCACAATATTTTAGAGAAATACAATTTTGTGGAAAATGTCTGGGATCTTTTATTTCAGCTCAGTATATAAAACAACTTCAAGCACAAGACCACCTGCTAGTGAGTAGCCAGCTAATCTTTATATTTCAAGTTTAGCCAACTTAGAATTGTTATGAAACACACCCTTTGGTCCGTCCCTAACTGTTTGAACAGCATGTTAGCTTGTCCACTTTGTTCAGATGTTAAAATCAAGTGGCCTACCTTATTTCTCAGAATGACAATGAGTTGCCAATTCCTTATAATTGCGTTTATTGTTGCACATGTATAAAAACAGACTAGACAGCTAGTACAACAGTCTTCAGATAAAAAGCTGCTAGCAGCACGTGGTACCACAAGGATGCACGCGACAAACTGAGCATTTATTTTCCAGAATCAGTGTTCACTGATAGTCTTGCTTTAGTAGTGTCTGCCTTGCTCACAATCGATAGAAAAGGTTAACTTCTCTATTACAGTAAAATAATGTCTCAAAACATTTGTCCATATGACCAATTCTGTTGGACCAAATCTCAAATTCAAATAGTTGAAATCGCTCGTCAGAGAGGAAGAAGTGATCGCTCATCATTGTTGTTTTGAGTGGCAGGGGCTTGGTTTGTGTGTAAACCATAGAGGAAAAGCAAGGTTTCACTCTCGCTATAATCTGTCCAAAATAAACCCAATGCGTTTCTATGGGCTAAGATTGTTGCCTGCCTTCCCGCCTTTGGACAACGGCTCCCATTGTTAAGGCAGAGACATGAGCATCTTGTCATTATATACAGATCTCTGGTATAAATGGGAAGGTATACAGAGCACAGAAAGAGCAAAGGAGATGAGACCAAAAAGACAACACGAAAACAAGTGCACAAAAGCTCATAAAAACGTTAAAATATTACAGGCATTAGGAATATCGCACAAAAATAGATTTGACTTAATTTGATATAGGTCGCCCAACCCTACTGATTAGGCATTCCCATCAAAATGCCAGACACCAATAACCCCCTTATACAGAAAACAAGGACATGCCATTTCTCAATACACAGTACTAGCACATTCTGAACCATAAGACTGAAAAACAGCAATAATAAAATTCTTATTCAGCAAGTAAATGACCCATGTGTAACAGGGGTGTGTGTACATATGCATGGAGATTCAATGCAGACGCATGATGTTGATTGATAAACATGGGCAACACACTATCAAATCAGGCCAACCACAGACCATAACATAATTCATCGTTGTACTAGAGAAATCAACAAGGTTTAGCCAAGATTTGAATAATTGAACAGCTGTCATCTGTTTCTCTGCTGACAAAGGCACTGGTTGGTTTGAGCATTTTGTTCTTTCGTCCACGGCTCACCACAGGGCCAGAACAGAAAAACAAGTTGTTTTTCTTTAGCTGGAAGCTGAAAATATAATGCAGACTGGCGAAGCGAGTCCCTCTCTATTCCTGGAAGCAATCATTAGGTTGTTGGTCTGACTGGCAAAGAATTGCATAGAGACAGAGGTGCCTAATATAAAGCCAGGCTGCCACAACGGTAGACTATTCCAGCGTTGCTACTTGCCTGTCTCATATGAGATAGAGGACCAATCCCAAATCAACCCAAGCCCCTACACCCTAGCCTATCAGAGGGCAAGATGGAAAGATTACCATATTTCTTACACCTGCCAATTCCACTCAGATCTCCACAAGTGCATAGGGAGTAGGGCTTAGGGGTCGATTTAGGATTGGGCCAGGGCTTCCCCATCATTGTGCCAATCATTGAAACACAGGCTTTTAAAGCCCCATCACTCCCCAAACACAGAGCTGAATGGAAACTAGGACTAAGTTTCCTAATAGTACTGGGTCTATGTCAGTGTATGTGCACTTTCAACATCTGCTGTATTTTTGTTAGCTTGGCTGGTAGCTTGGTTTAATTGTCCTTCTGACATGGACAGTGCCAGTTGTCCCATTAAACAATTCTCTGTGCTCTCCACAACATGGGGATAATCACTTTCTTTCGAAACATGATCCACCCGCCAACAGTGCTGTGTAATGAATAGAGCAAGAAGTCAAATCTCAGTCAGGTCAATGCCATTTAGTCCTTGAGCAGATGCTCAACAAGACCCAGTAAACACCCAACTATCAACACATGTGGTGCAGCAATGTATGCTATTTCACTGGATGGGGGCTCTTATGTAAACAAATGGAACAAGTGCAATAAAGCAACAATATTAAGCTAGTTTCATCTAATCTATGCAGGCCAGGAGACAAAACATGGATCCTCCACCCTGCTTTGACTGCATCTGTCTTCTGGTCTCTTGGCACACACCATCCACTAACAAGTAGTACAGTGCCAGTCTTCTCTTTGTGAGTTCTTGCCATCACAAATCTGATGTTCCACAACAGACCTCTGACAGTGAATGACCGCCTGCCTGGAGTCTCACACTGAGAAGATAACGAAAAGAAAGGTCAGGGCTCCAGACTAACTTTCTCAGTTGGTGGCACCAGCCCATTAAATTAGTAATCACCTTATAAAATGTATTCAGCGCAAATTTTTGTTGTTGAAAAATCGACTCCTGAGATGGTATGATAGATTTTTAACCAAACATGTTCAACCTTAACGAGTGATGTTAATCAAACATTTTGGGTTGACAATTAGGTTATTCTTGATATATTCTACTGTCAAAATAGCACTCTAGAATTGAGATTTTATTTTTGCTCAATAGAGATCCATTTGTCTAAATGTTTTTGTGCACTAGCTAATAGGCTAATTCATTTGGGGATAATTCAAGACCTGAGGAAGTGGAAACCAAAAACACGTTAGCTAGAGCAGCAACTTTTAAATAGTGCTGATAGTTAGCTGTGTAGTTGGTTTAAAAACGTTGGTTTTAAAACTGTGTCAATCGCACAATATTGAGTTGAGAAAAGACACTCCTCTCTCCAACTAACAGCATACTTATTTCTTTTAACAGTTTTTCCCACAATTGCATTTTGAAGAATGCATTTCTTTCCTCAAAATGCATTGCACAGGGGAGGGAGAGGGAATGTGAGTAGCTCTCTCATCACAGCAGGCACAGTCAGAGGCAGGGCAGGCACTTTCATGGCAGGAATCAATGCACTTTAATTTAGGTGTACGGTTTGACCAAATCATGGTTTTAGAAGCCAAATGCTCAACATTAATAGTTGTTCTGGACAAGTTTAAAAAAATCAAAATAAAAAATAAAATAAAAATCAGACAAGAACATTGAATTAAGTTGTCTGAATGGCTACATGTCCAAAACAGATACAGACACGAAGCGCCAGAAAATGTAGCCAAACTTTAATGAGACTTTTAATTATAGAAATATAGGCTAGACGCCAGTCATGTTTGACCAAATATAATGAAGGATAATTTACATTAACTCTAAAAAACTTCATTCTGTCGACATGCTTGAGGCACAGTTCGTTCAGATCAAATAGTCACAAGACAGGAGAGTGAAGGACAGCGCCTCTTGTGCACCACATGTCACCCACATGGAATCTGGGCAGAGGCAAATCAGCATTTTGAAACTTTAACCATAAATGTAATTGTTTAAAATCATCGTTTTATGTCATTTTATGATGCATGTCTTACCTGGTTTCAAAGTAGCCTAGCCAAAATATAACTACAGACATGTTGAGGGCAATAAAAAAAATAAAACACTTCATATGTCATTGAAACCAGCATTTCTCTCATGTTCTATAGGTTTTCAAATCAATGTTACTTTATTATCCAGCAGCCAAAGGCACAATCCTAGTTATATTAGCAACCCATGCTAGATGATGATAATCCTAGTCATATTAGTAACCCATGCTAGATGATGATAATCCTAGTCATATTAGCAACCCATGCTAGATGATGATAATCCTAGTCATATTAGTAACCCATGCTAGATGATGATAATCCTAGTCATATTAGTAACCCATGCTAGATGATGATAATCCTAGTCATATTAGTAACCCATGCTAGATGATGATAATCCTAGTCATATTAGTAAACCATGCTAGATGATGATATTCCTAGTCATATTAGTAACCCATGCTAGATGATGATATTCCTAGTCATATTAGTAACCCATGCTAGATGATGATAATCCTAGTCATATTAGTAACCCATGCTAGATGATGATAATCCTAGTCATATTAGTAACCCATGCTAGATGATGATAATCCTAGTCATATTAGTAACCCATGCTAGATGATGATAATCCTAGTCATATTAGTAACCCATGCTAGATGATGATAATCCTAGTCATATTAGTAACCCATGCTAGATGATGATAATCCTAGTCATATTAGTAACCCATGCTAGATGATGATAATCCTAGTCATATTAGTAACCGATGCCAGATGATGATAATCCTAGTCATATTAGTAACCCATGCTAGATGATGATAATCCTAGTCATATTAGTAACCCATGCTAGATGATGATAATCCTAGTCATATTAGTAACCCATGCTAGATGATGATAATCCTAGTCATATTAGTAACCCATGCTAGATGATGATAATCCTAGTCATATTAGTAACCCATGCTAGATGATGATAATCCTAGTCATATTAGTAACCCATGCCAGATGATGATAATCCTAGTCATATTAGTAACCCATGCTAGATGATGATAATCCTAGTCATATTAGTAACCCATGCTAGATGATGATAATCCTAGTCATATTAGTAACCCATGCTAGATGATGATAATCCTAGTCATATTAGTAACCCATGCTAGATGATGATAATCCTAGTCATATTAGTAACCGATGCCAGATGATGATAATCCTAGTCATATTAGTAACCCATGCTAGATGATGATAATCCTAGTCATATTAGTAACCCATGCTAGATGATGATAATCCTAGTCATATTAGTAACCCATGCTAGATGATGATAATCCTAGTCATATTAGTAACCCATGCTAGATGATGATAATCCTAGTCATATTAGCAACCCATGCTAGATGATGATAATCCTAGTCATATTAGTAACCCATGCTAGATGATGATAATCCTAGTCATATTAGTAACCCATGCTAGATGATGATAATCCTAGTCATATTAGTAACCCATGCTAGATGATGATAATCCTAGTCATATTAGTAACCCATGCTAGATGATGATAATCCTAGTCATATTAGTAACCCATGCCAGATGATGATAATCCTAGTCATATTAGTAACCCATGCCAAATGATGATAATCCTAGTCATATTAGTAACCCATGCTAGATGATGATAATCCTAGTCATATTAGTAAACCATGCTAGATGATGATAATCCTAGTCATATTAGTAACCCATGCTAGATGATGATAATCCTAGTCATATTAGTAACCCATGCTAGATGATGATAATCCTAGTCATATTAGTAACCCATGCTAGATGATGATAATCCTAGTCATATTAGTAACCCATGCTAGATGATGATAATCCTAGTCATATTAGTAACCCATGCTAGATGATGATAATCCTAGTCATATTAGTAACCCATGCTAGATGATGATAATCCTAGTCATATTAGTAAACCATGCTAGATGATGATAATCCTAGTCATATTATGTAATGATAATCCTAGTCATATTAGTAAACCATGCTAGATGATGATAATCCTAGTCATATTAGTAAACCATGCTAGATGATGATAATCCTAGTCATATTAGTAACCCATGCTAGATGATGATAATCCTAGTCATATTAGTAACCCATGCTAGATGATGATAATCCTAGTCATATTAGTAACCCATGCTAGATGATGATAATCCTAGTCATATTAGTAAACCATGCTAGATGATGATAATCCTAGTCATATTAGTAAACCATGCTAGATGATGATAATCCTAGTCATATTAGTAACCCATGCTAGATGATGATAATCCTAGTCATATTAGTAACCCATGCTAGATGATGATAATCCTAGTCATATTAGTAACCCATGCTAGATGATGATAATCCTAGTCATATTAGTAACCCATGCTAGATGATGATAATCCTAGTCATATTAGTAACCCATGCTAGATGATGATAATCCTAGTCATATTAGTAACCCATGCTAGATGATGATAATCCTAGTCATATTAGTAACCCATGCTAGATGATGATAATCCTAGTCATATTAGTAACCCATGCTAGATGATGATAATCCTAGTCATATTAGTAACCCATGCTAGATGATGATAATCCTAGTCATATTAGTAAACCATGCTAGATGATGATAATCCTAGTCATATTAGTAACCCATGCTAGATGATGATAATCCTAGTCATATTAGTAAACCATGCTAGATGATGATAATCCTAGTCATATTAGTAACCCATGCTAGATGATGATAATCCTAGTCATATTAGTAACCCATGCTAGATGATGATAATCCTAGTCATATTAGTAACCCATGCTAGATGATGATAATCCTAGTCATATTAGTAACCCATGCTAGATGATGATAATCCTAGTCATATTAGTAACCCATGCTAGATGATGATAATCCTAGTCATATTAGTAACCCATGCTAGATGATGATAATCCTAGTCATATTAGTAAACCATGCTAGATGATGATAATCCTAGTCATATTAGTAACCCATGCTAGATGATGATAATCCTAGTCATATTAGTAACCCATGCTAGATGATGATAATCCTAGTCATATTAGTAACCCATGCTAGATGATGATAATCCTAGTCATATTAGTAAACCATGCTAGATGATGATAATCCTAGTCATATTAGTAACCCATGCTAGATGATGATAATCCTAGCCATATTAGTAACCCATGCTAGATGATGATAATCCTAGTCATATTAGTAACCCATGCTAGATGATGATAATCCTAGTCATATTAGTAACCCATGCTAGATGATGATAATCCTAGTCATATTAGTAACCCATGCTAGATGATGATAATCCTAGTCATATTAGTAACCCATGCTAGATGATGATAATCCTAGTCATGCTAGATGATGATAACTAGTCCATGCTAGATGATGATAATCCTAGTCATATTAGTAACCCATGCTAGATGATGATAATCCTAGTCATATTAGTAACCCATGCTAGATGATGATGATCCTAGTCATATTAGTAACCCATGCTAGATGATGATAATCCTAGTCATATTAGTAAACCATGCTAGATGATGATAATCCTAGTCATATTAGTAACCCATGCTAGATGATGATAATCCTAGTCATATTAGTAACCCATGCTAGATGATGATAATCCTAGTCATATTAGTAACCCATGCTAGATGATGATAATCCTAGTCATATTAGTAACCCATGCTAGATGATGATAATCCTAGTCATATTAGTAACCCATGCTAGATGATGATAATCCTAGTCATATTAGTAACCATGCTAGATGATGACAATCCTAGATGATGATGATGATAATCCTAGTCATATTAGTAACCCATGCTAGATGATGATAATCCTAGTCATATTAGTAACCCATGCTAGATGATGATAATCCTAGTCATATTAGTAACCCATGCTAGATGATGATAATCCTAGTCATATTAGTAACCCATGCTAGATGATGATAATCCTAGTCATATTAGTAACCCATGCTAGATGATGATAATCCTAGTCATATTAGTAACCCATGCTAGATGATGATAATCCTAGTCATATTAGTAACCCATGCTAGATGATGATAATCCTAGTCATATTAGTAACCCATGCTAGATGATGATAATCCTAGTCATATTAGTAACCCATGCTAGATGATGATAATCCTAGTCATATTAGTAACCCATGCTAGATGATGATAATCCTAGTCATATTAGTAACCCATGCTAGATGATGATAATCCTAGTCATATTAGTAACCCATGCTAGATGATGATAATCCTAGTCATATTAGTAACCCATGCTAGATGATGATAATCCTAGTCATATTAGTAACCCATGCTAGATGATGATAATCCTAGTCATATTAGTAACCCATGCTAGATGATGATAATCCTAGTCATATTAGTAACCCATGCTAGATGATGATAATCCTAGTCATATTAGTAATATGCTAGATGATGATAACCTAGTCATATTAGTAACCCATGCTAGATGATGATAATCCTAGTCATATTAGTAACCCATGCTAGATGATGATAATCCTAGTCATATTAGTAACCCATGCTAGATGATGATAATCCTAGTCATATTAGTAACCCATGCTAGATGATGATAATCCTAGTCATATTAGTAACCCATGCTAGATGATGATAATCCTAGTCATATTAGTAACCCATGCCAGTTGATGCATCTTTAGATCTCCCCTCTAACAGATATCTTCATCACATGAAACCTCTCACACGTGTGGTGAGCTTTTGAGAACTGTCAGTATTTTAAGCTAAATGGTCTGATCTGTTGCATCAGCCTCATTGCTTTACAATATTTGGATGTGGAGTGGTTGTATGATTTTTGGATCTGCCATCCCAGAACTGTCCCCGAGTGTGTTTTGGTCTTAGCCATCTTTTTTTTGTAATCGTCCCAGGGACGACGGGACGACATTAATTAAGCCCTGGAATGAATTATTTCATCAAGAATTTTAAAAAATGGTTGTAAATTGTAATGTTGCAATATTTTATAGGCTTCAAACTGTGTCCAATCATCCTCCAGGAGAGCCTTAAAGGGGAAATGTTGTATTTTGAGACGGCTCATTTTGCATATTCAAGCCTAATAGGCAGAGTGTAGCCTACATTTGTCTGGTCCTATTGAAAAAGGATAGTAAAGCATTGTATTTTGTAAAGTGGTTCCTTGCGTAATACAATGCAGCAAAAATGGTTTGACTTCAGCTTTCAGACAAGTAAAAAAATATATATATATCTTTCCTACTTGTCCAAAAGAACAAGTGGCAAAAAAAATGTCACTTCAAGCCTTGGTTTTGAATGAGGTGACCAGCGAATTTGAAACCTGCACTGATGCGACAAATTAAACATTTTACTCGCAGAGCCATGTCAAAGGGTCGCAAAATGCGACTAAATGGTCGCAGCCTAGAGCCCTGGGCTAGGTTAAATGTTACGTTGCTGTGCAATCGAGTTTGCTACTCAGGGACCTAACTATTATACTATTAATCAGGATGATTAGTTTAGTCACCAGTCACTACACGTTGTTCCTATTGTCGCTCCAGACCTGACCAGAGAAACAACCAACCTCAGTGCAGCTACAGGACATCACACAAGAGGGAAGAAAGCGCTGATGTTATCTAACCGGACGCTCGCTCATAGAGCAAACGACCCAGAAACCATTAAGATAGGGGGCCATAGGAAAGGGGCCATGTGAGAGTCGCATTTAGTCACAGACATAAAAACCCAACGACGGAACCAAGCCTTCCCCAGGCCTCCCCCCAAAAAATACACACAATGTTCAGATTGGCTAACGCGGCTACCGCGCCCCCCACGGACACATCGCTCTGATAAGGTGCGGTTTCACTGGCCAAAGTTACACGCAAAAAAAAACAAAGACCAGGTCACAGCACCATTGCGTGCTGCCTCACTTGTTGTGCTGCCTCACTTGTTGTGCATGTTATTGAAGCAACAATCATAGGGGCAGAATTGAGCTAAAGAGCAGGTGGGCGGTCTCCTATTCTTAGTGAGCTGAGGGCAGACAAGGAGCAGGCGAGGGTAAGACCTGGGTGAGATGCACACACATGACAAGCCAAAAAAACACATGGTGGCATATGGGCCAAGTCATCAACCTGGGCACTTCTGCAGCAGAGACATGGTTGTTTAACGATGAGCACAGTAAGCAGGGTTCAACACATGCCCAGCTGTACAGTAATAGCCACAAATGACACAAATATTAATTTTCACAAAGTCTGCTGCCTCCGTTTGTATGATGGCTATTGCAAACACTCCAGAATGTTATGAAGAGTGATCAGATGGATTGCAAAGTCCCTCTTTGCCATGCAAATGAACTGAATCCCCCAAAAACATATCCACTGCATTTCAGCCCTGCCACAAAAGGACCAGCTGACATCATGTCAGTGATTCTCTCGTTAACACAGGAGTTTGTGTTGACGAGGACAGGGCTGGAGAGCACTCTGTCATGCTGATTGAGTTCAAATAACAGACTGGAAGCTTCAAAAGGAGGGTGGTTCTTGGAATCATTGTTCTTCCTCTGTCAACCATGGTTACCTGCAAGGAAACATGAGTCATCATCATTGCTTTGCACAAAAAGGGCTTCACAGGCAAGGATATTGCTGCCAGTAAGATTGCACCTAAATCAGCCATTTATCAGATCATCAAGAACTTCAAGGAGAGCGGTTAAATTGTTGTGAAGAAAGCTTCAGGGCGCCCAAGAAAGTCCAGCAAGCGCCAGGCCCGTCTCCTAAAGTTGATTCAGCTGCGGGATCGGGGCACCACCAGTACAGAGATTGCTCAGGAATGGCAGCAGGCAGGTGTGAGTGCATCTGCACGCACAGTGAGGCGAAGACTTTTGGAGGATGACCTGGTGTGCAGGTGCGAGTGGTCGCATCTGCACGTCGCTCCAACGGGTAGTATAACTTCATTATATTTCATTATATCACAACGGTTTGATTTGTCTTATCTTAGCAATTTCTTCTCAGCTAGCTACATAGCCGTCTTTGTATCAAAGATAATTGCGTAATTATCGTATTTCGCCGTCCTAACGTAGTCTTCACTAGCCAGCTAGCTAACGTCCACTGATTAGCTGCACTGAGAAACTTTTACACTCAACTGAACGACTTGATTAGTTTAGTGTTAGCTACCTACATAGCTGTCTTTGCTGTCTTCGTATCATCGTATCATCGTATCCAAGATAATTGTGTTGTTTAGGTTTAGAGTGTGTAGTCTTAGAGTGATTATCTTAATTTACCGAGGTTAGCTAGCCAGCTATTTGTCGTCCTTAACGTAGGTGACTCTGCTAGCTAGCCAACAGCTAGCCAACGCTAGCCAACGTCTTCTGTATAGAACTCAACTACCCGGTCGCATTCACAGGTTGTATCACATTTTCACTTCATTTCATTACAGTACAACGGTTTGATTTGTTTGATCGTAGCTAGCTACTTAGCTAGCTACATAGCCGTCTTTGTATCAAAGATAATTGTGTAGTCTAGAGCGATTTTCTAGGTTCGCTAGCCATCTATTGTCGTTCTTTTAACGCAACGTAACGTAAACAACACTGCTAGCTAGCCTGCTAGCCCCCGAATAGCAACACTGCAGAAACTATTACACTCAACGGAATGACTTGATTAGTGTAGTGTCAACAACGCACCCACTGCCAGCTAGCCTACTTCAGCAGTACTGTATCATTTTAATCATTTTAGTCAATAAGATTCTTGCTACGTAGCTTAACTTTCTGAACATTCGAGACGTGTAGTCCACTTGTCATTCCAATCTCCTTTGCATTAGCGTAGCCTCTTCTGTAGCCTGTCAACTATGTGTCTGTTTATCCCTGTTCTCTCCTCTCTGCACAGACCATACAAACGCTCCTCACCGCGTGGCCGCGGCCACCCTACTCTGGTGGTCCCAGCGCGCACGACCCACGTGGAGTTCCAGGTCTCCGGTAGCCTCTGGAACTGCCAATCTGCGGTCAACAAGGCAGAGTTCATCTCAGCCTATGCCTCCCTCCAGTCCCTCGACTTCTTGGCACTGACGGAAACATGGATCACCACAGACAACACTGCTACTCCTACTGCTCTCTCTTCGTCCGCCCACGTGTTCTCGCACACCCCGAGAGCATCTGGTCAGCGGGGTGGTGGCACCGGGATCCTCATCTCTCCCAAGTGGTCATTCTCTCTTTCTCCCCTTACCCATCTGTCTATCGCCTCCTTTGAATTCCATGCTGTCACAGTTACTAGCCCTTTCAAGCTTAACATCCTTATCATTTATCGCCCTCCAGGTTCCCTCGGAGAGTTCATCAATGAGCTTGATGCCTTGATAAGCTCCTTTCCTGAGGACGGCTCACCTCTCACAGTTCTGGGCGACTTTAACCTCCCCACGTCTACCTTTGACTCTTTCCTCTCTGCCTCCTTCTTTCCACTCCTCTCCTCTTTTGACCTCACCCTCTCACCTTCCCCCTACTCACAAGGCAGGCAATACGCTCGACCTCATCTTTACTAGATGCTGTTCTTCCACTAACCTCACTGCAACTCCCCTCCAAGTCTCCGACCACTGCCTTGTATCCTTTTCCCTCTCGCTCTCATCCAACACCTCCCACTCTGCCCCTACTCGGATGGTATCGCGCCGTCCCAACCTTCGCTCTCTCTCCCCCGCTACTCTCTCCTCTTCCATCCTATCATCTCTTCCCTCCGCTCAAACCTTCTCCCACCTATCTCCTGATTCTGCCTCCTCAACCCTCCTCTCCTCCCTCTCTGCATCCCTTGACTCTCTATGTCCCCTATCCTCCAGGCCGGCTCGGTCCTCCCCTCCCGCTCCGTGGCTCGATGACTCATTGCGAGCTCACAGAACAGGGCTCCGGGCAGCCGAGCGGAAATGGAGGAAAACTCGCCTCCCTGCGGACCTGGCATCCTTTCACTCCCTCCTCTCTACATTTTCCTCCTCTGTCTCTGCTGCTAAAGCCACTTTCTACCACGCTAAATTCCAAGCATCTGCCTCTAACCCTAGGAAGCTCTTTGCCACCTTCTCCTCCCTCCTGAATCCTCCGCCCCCTCCCCCCTCCTCCCTCTCTGCAGATGACTTCGTCAACCATTTTGAAAAGAAGGTCGACGACATCCGATCCTCGTTTGCTAAGTCAAACGACACCGCTGGTTCTGCTCACACTGCCCTACCCTGTGCTCTGACCTCTTTCTCCCCTCTCTCTCCAGATGAAATCTCGCGTCTTGTGACGGCCGGCCGCCCAACAACCTGCCCGCTTGACCCTATCCCCTCCTCTCTTCTCCAGACCATTTCCGGAGACCTTCTCCCTTACCTCACCTCGCTCATCAACTCATCCCTGACCGTTGGCTACGTCCCTTCCGTCTTCAAGAGAGCGAGAGTTGCACCCCTTCTGAAAAAACCTACACTCGATCCCTCCGATGTCAACAATTACAGACCAGTATCCCTTCTTTCTTTTCTCTCCAAAACTCTTGAACGTGCCGTCCTTGGCCAGCTCTCCCGCTATCTCTCTCTGAATGACCTTCTTGATCCAAATCAGTCAGGTTTCAAGACTAGTCATTCAACTGAGACTGCTCTCCTCTGTATCACGGAGGCGCTCCGCACTGCTAAAGCTAACTCTCTCTCCTCTGCTCTCATCCTTCTAGATCTATCGGCTGCCTTCGATACTGTGAACCATCAGATCCTCCTCTCCACCCTCTCCGAGTTGGGCATCTCCGGCGCGGCCCACGCTTGGATTGCGTCCTACCTGACAGGTCGCTCCTACCAGGTGGCGTGGCGAGAATCTGTCTCCTCACCACGCGCTCTCACCACTGGTGTCCCCCAGGGCTCTGTTCTTGGCCCTCTCCTATTCTCGCTATACACCAAGTCACTTGGCTCTGTCATAACCTCACATGGTCTCTCTTATCATTGCTATGCAGACGACACACAATTAATCTTCTCCTTTCCCCCTTCTGATGACCAGGTGGCGAATCGCATCTCTGCATGTCTGGCAGACATATCAGTGTGGATGACGGATCACCACCTCAAGCTGAACCTCGGCAAGACGGAGCTGCTCTTCCTCCCGGGGAAGGACTGCCCGTTCCATGATCTCGCCATCACGGTCGACAACTCCATTGTGTCCTCCTCCCAGAGCGCCAAGAACCTTGGCGTGATCCTGGACAACACCCTGTCGTTCTCAACTAACATCAAGGCGGTGGCCCGTTCCTGTAGGTTCATGCTCTACAACATCCGCAGAGTACGACCCTGCCTCACACAGGAAGCGGCGCAGGTCCTAATCCAGGCACTTGTCATCTCCCGTCTGGATTACTGCAACTCGCTGTTGGCTGGGCTCCCTGCCTGTGCCATTAAACCCCTTCAACTCATCCAGAACGCCGCAGCCCGTCTGGTGTTCAACCTTCCCAAGTTCTCTCACGTCACCCCGCTCCTCCGTTCTCTCCACTGGCTTCCAGTTGAAGCTCGCATCCGCTACAAGACCATGGTGCTTGCCTACGGAGCTGTGAGGGGAACGGCACCTCAGTACCTCCAGGCTCTGATCAGGCCCTACACCCAAACAAGGGCACTGCGTTCATCCACCTCTGGCCTGCTCGCCTCCCTACCACTGAGGAAGTACAGCTCCCGCTCAGCCCAGTCAAAACTGTTCGCTGCCCTGGCCCCCCCAATGGTGGAACAAACTCCCTCACGACGCCAGGACAGCGGAGTCAATCACCACCTTCCGGAGACACCTGAAACCCCACCTCTTTAAGGAATACCTAGGATAGGTTAAGTAATCCCTCTCACCCCACCCCCCCTAAGTTTTAGATGCACTATTGTTAAGTGACTGTCCCACTGGATGTCATAAGGTGAATGCACCAATTTGTAAGTCGCTCTGGATAAGAGCGTCTGCTAAATGACTTAAATGTAAATGTAAATGTAAGATGGGCAGCAAAGAAGCCACTTCTCTCCAGGAAAAACATGAGGGACAGACTGATATTCTGCAAAAGGTACAGGGATTGGACAGCTGAGGACTGGGGTAAAGTCATTTTCTCTGATGAATCCCCTTTAAGATTGTTTGGGGCATCTGGAAAAAGCTTGTCCGGAGAAGACAAGGAGTGCGCTACCATCAGTCCTGTGTTACGCCAACAGTAAAGCATCCTGAGACCATTCATGTGTGGGGTTGCTTCTCAGCCAAGGGAGTGGGCTCACTCACAATTTTGCCTAAGAACACAGCCATGAGAGCAACTTCCCCCAACCATCCAGGAACAGTTTGGTGACGAACAATGCCTTTTCCAGCATGATGAGCACCTTGCCATAAGTCAAAAGTGATAACTAAGTGGCTCGGAGAACAAAACATCGATATTTTGGGTCCATGGCCAGGAAAATCCCCAGACCTTAATCCCATTGAGAACTTGTGGTCAATCCTCAAGAGGCAGGTGGACAAACAAAAACCCACAAATTCTGTCAAACTCCAAGCATTGATTATGCAAGAATAGGCTGCCATCAGTCAGGATGTGGCCCAGAAGTTAATTGACAGCATGCCAGGGCGGATTGCAGAGTTATTAAAAAAAGAAGGGTCAACACCACAAATATTGGCTATTTGCATCAACTTCATGTAATTGTCAATAAAAGCCTTTGACACTTATGAAATGCTTGTAATGATACTTCAGTATTCCATAGTAACATCTGACAAAAAATATCTGAAGACACCGAAGCAGCAAACTTTGTGGAAATTAATATTTGTGTCATTCTCAACTTTTGGCGATGACTGCACAAACTGATAATATGCTAATGAATTCACCAGGCTTCCCTAAGCATCCCTGCATATGGGCATCCGAAACTGGATAACTAATATTATTCTCTTGCTCAGCAAAGCAATAGAATAAAATAAAATAACATTATCCTGTTCCCCAGATCCACACTGCTACAGCGACTCTGAACTTTGGACCTTTTTTTCGGCATTGGCTGGAAATGAATAGGCCGCAGTGTTGTTGGCAGGCTGACAAAAGTGAGAAGGGGAGAGAGAAAAAAAAAGTGGTATGGGGGGCCCCAAATCCCTTCGGTGAGGCCTCGTAGGGATGAATAACAGGAACATAAACTTGCATAGCAGCATAACTGAGCTGAGCAGTGCTTTACGATGCCGACTGTCCACACCCCACTCTCGCAACCGTGGTGGAATGTATATCTGAATTCTACTAGCTATGTATTATTAGTAACTAAGCCAACTTTCCCTTTGATCAATCTTTATTTACTTCAACAGTAAGAGACTGTCATTACATTAATAGATACATTTAAGAGCAAACAAAAAAAAGAACTGTAGTGCTTATGGTCTCCGAAACTGGACAGGATGAAGTATGTCATCTTGTGACCACTAATTAGAAGAGTTGTGACCACACAAAATCTAACCTCCCACCCTGTCCCCCTCTCTAAAATATGCTTTCAGCCCATCCTCCATTTGCCTTGACTTAATCAAGAGGGCTGTAGTTCAAAGTTCAGAGGCGCAACAACAGAGGATGCACACATACAGAAATACAAATCAGATTAGCACAGCAAAGAAATCCCTCTCTGTGGGAATGATTGCCTAAACTCTGATATCCCTGATAAGTGCATAAAGCAGTTAACAAAAACAGACTGGCTTGTAACCTTTGGGATTTAAACTAGCGTGAGACACGTCAAACGGTATAGCCTATCGAGCTGACAGGTTATCACAGTGCATGATGAGCTGGAGGGAGATACACTTCCTTATAGAGCAGCAAGCCACTTGTTACTCCTAGTAAGACTGATATGTCAGCCATCTTACTCAGGCAGCTTTGACTGACAATTAGAGAGAATGGAGGGCAGACCGATAAGGTAAAAGGAGAAATGACTTGTATGTTCCCCACAGGGCAGTAATAACATACCTGGTCAAAGGTTTAGATGTGGAAAATCCTCCTACCTTGCTGAAACAACTAGTCATATAACTGTGTAGTAGTAGTGTACTTTTAAACATCTGGGAAACAGGATATTGTTGATGTGTAAAATAACAAGCAAAAACCAAATATGGCAAATGACTAGAGCCCGACCTAAATGTGATTTTTGGGACAGATACTGATTTTAGGGAGGCAAAAATCACAAATGACATCTGCCGATAGTGTGGAAAGAAAAAAATACTTTCAAATATTTTTCAAAATTGTGCTCCAAAGGATTCACAGATAACATTAATTTAAATGTTCTTAACATTACAATTACATTATTTAAAGAACATTTTGTGGTTTACATGAACCACCAAAAAGCAACTTTATCCTCTATAAATCTGAAAGTAAATACAAAACACTTCTTCAGTTTGCCTTCTTAGACACATCTGTAAGTTATACATATCTATGGGAGTAGATAAGAATGTAGAAGTGTTTGTGCTGAAGAACCACAAGCACACTAATAAACAAGGAACAAATTAATTGAACTTGGTCTCAAAGTAAACCTGAAACTGCACTTTTCACAAGATCAAACTATGCAGTGAAATCCTGTAACATGCGGTTCATAATGCCACCACTTTGCATTGAGTAGATTTACTAACGCTTTGCAACAGTCAAATGTCATGTAAAGAAATACTTTACAGCAGCCTCGCAATGAGCGCTTGTTCGGAGATACTTTCGAGAGATGGGAAACTCCATTGTATTAACAGCCATTGTGTATGTTTCCCATGCATCGTCAATGAAACACGCAGTGCATTCTGGCAACTCTGGGACAAGGAGAGCTCTCCTTCGAGGACTGTATGGAGTCAATTGGGCACTAGTTCAAAGAAAAAACATTAGCATGAATTTTGTCAACAAGTAGAACAAATATTTTTCAGAGTTGTGAGTTAATTAACTTGTTCTCTGTAATATCGCAGAGTTTTGGAATTGTGACATTACGTACTTAAGGAAAATAGGCAGGTTTCTTGACTCACCCTGCCTGACTGAGAAGCAATTGCCTGGCGATAAGCTCAGCAATCACGCAACACAGCATGACAACGTGAACGCGACTGATCGAAAGTGCTGCGAGGTGTTATACGTTCCTCCATTCATTGCCCAATGGGATTCCTATCCCCTCTTTTCTCTCTCTCTCTCTGGCTTGTTAGCACAATATACTGTGTTATGACAAGCACAGGCTAGCTGTTCATTACAAAAAAAATGACTGAATCCTTAAATTACACTGTTATTCAATACAAAATGTACTGGCTATATATTTCAACTGCAAATGGCATGCACTGATGACTGAAAACGTTAATGCATTAAAATGCTTGCCTGCCACTGGTTTTAATTTAGTTCTAATTTAGCTAGCTAGCTAACATTCTCATCACTAATGATGCAAATGGGCTGAATGATTTATCTGCGCAATCTAAATAAGCCCACTAACATAACAGACCCAGACGGTAACAGTGTTATTATTGTATGAAGGACGAGTCAGCGTTAACTTTGGCAGCAGTCTAGTGTTCTCACATAAGTAGCACAGATTGCAAGCTAGCCTGGCTAACTACCTTGCTGGTTAGCTAGTCAGCTAATGTTAACCAAGTGAGCATGTGATGACAGAGCTGCTTGTTTGGTGAAGTGTACTTTTGATTGTTTACTGATTGAAATACGTTGTCGCAAGCTAACCACCATGCCCACTGAGTGACTTTGGGATTTACGGGCTGAATGACGTTCAATGAGCCGCAAACGAGCACATTTGTTCATTCTATGTATATAATATTTATGCTTTATCGGTGGAATAAAGACTGAATTTCAAAAACACCTGAAAGAGATTTACCAAAACTGCAAAATACAAGAGACTAGTATATTCATATTTTGCCGTTCTTGCAAATCCCTTTCACATTTTGTTTGTTAACATGTTATGACTGTTAGTAAACAAAATAGCTGCTCATCATCAATATAGGCCTGTTGTAGTAAAGTGATTCTCCTGTGGGGAACAATGCCCCTCTGCTGGAAAGCCACGTGGGGTCTCTTCAAGTCAGATTTCAACTCAGCTGCTGAGAGGTCACGCAAAGATCAATGGAATTCTGTCAATTACAGAATTGCAGTATAGAACCAAAGCATCAATGAAACACCCAGCAGACAGCTGCAGTGCATGAAAAATGAACTGAACTGACACACTTATAGCTAATGTCCGACTAGGCTCAATTATACAATGGCCACCATCACTTTTCCCTGAAGAGTCACATTAAAACTTGCCCATTAAAACCTAAGAGGCTAGGTACTCACATTCAAGTATTAAATGGGCTCACTAAGCATTCACCGAGTGGAGCTGTCAATGAGTGCTCAGTGCTCGCCATGTGGTCTTTTTCTTTCGACAGCTTGTGTTCACACATTCATTGGCCAGGCATTGAACACAGGCAAATGTAATAGTCCAATGCACAAAGATAAGCTCCCAAAGAAACGGCTCAGTGTTCACCTCCTAAAATAAAAGCTAGAATACCTTACATACAGTGGGCACTATTAGGCAGAAACTACAAGAAATCCTTAAATGACTATAAACAGAATTGATAATTCAGACTTCATCAAACTAGGTAAAACACAGGAGCACTGACCTAAGCGACTCAGAGAGGGTTCTGTGGATCCATTTCCTCTGAATTAGAAAATACAGTTTCCAGACAAAATCCCCCACGGTCTGCGAGAAAAAGAGTATTCTCCTCTCTCCTCTGCCTAACACTCCTTTTGGTGGCTCTCTTATTCTTTCAACCCCTCAGGTGCAGTAATGTCTCTCTTTGTACCAGTTCGGTAGTGATGCCAAAGAGGTGAGTGGTATTAGTTAATGTTTAACATACTCATGGGGTCAGCAGTGCAAACTCCAGGACTGGCGTGGGCAAAGGAGAGAGGTCCATCAACATATGAGATGTGGCCCACAAATGTGCTCATAACATAGGGAGATGCAGTACACATGTTCTCATAACATAGGGAGATGCAGTACACATGTTCTCATAACATAGGGAGATGCAGTACACATGTTCTCATAACATAGGGAGACAGAGTACAAATGTTCTCATAACATCCTGACATGCAATTGCATTAATCAAAATAAAAAGGACCATGAGCAAGGAAAGGCTAGGTAGTGAAACCGCAACAGTTAACAGACCAGCCTTTAAAACAAGAGTATGTACTTGACATTCACTTAAGTGTGGAAATAATTACATAAACACAGTAAGTTAGTAGGATGTGTGGACAGATCAAAGTTAGCATTATATTAACATAATGCAGCGTAACGGTATTATGGTGCTCCGATAGTTACGGTGAGATTGCTTTCAACCAATATTTGGCAAAGTAAAACTTATTTTCTAGCTGAATAAGCCCCTTTGATTTAGATTTTTTTTCTATGGAATCGGCTATAAGCTGGAACAGCCCACATGACATTGGAATGTTGTAGGTTAGCAGAACCATGTTCTGAAATGTCTGAAGAGTTTAGCTCTGCTCGCCCTGTGCACTGAGCCACCGACCAGTACGTTGCTACATCACCTGACCAATGGGAGTAGGGCCTACATAAAAAAATTCACTTGACAGGAAAGTTTGGATTTTATTACAGTACTGCATTACAAAAACAAACAGGCGATGGAAATTGTAGGGGAGTGCACTTAACCTCAAGACAAGACATGGCAGATGAGCCCTTCAAAAGAGAATCATCAGGCTATGCATCTCTATTAAACATACTGGTAGCGACATATGACCTTGGGAAACGCCACATTGTCTGTACAGCACCGAGACCTCAAGTTTGTGAGGGGGTTGAGGAAACTATACATTAAGTTCCCCTCAGCAAATAGGGGTGGACTCAACAAGAACATTGAGATTATCAACTTGGTTAGGAAGGGGAACAGATTAAGATCTGATTTTTGTCCCCTGCCAAATCTTCATGTTAGGCAAAAAAAGTGCCAAGCATAACATATTAGCCTGTTGAACAAAAAGGTGCCTAATATGGCAGTAATAGCCCTACATGCAACATGAGGAGATTTATGATTAGGAACACATTCATCTTCACTTCAGCCACTCAAAATAAATGAGTTTAAGAAATTCACTTCATTTTAGATCTGTAGATTATTGAACAATTACTAAATTGGTTGAGAGTTAGGGTAAGTGTATTTATTAACCCTTGTGTGGTGTTCATGTTTTTGTTATTCACCCAATGTTCGCAGGTCTGACGGACCCACAACATTATTGGGTTTTTAAAACAATACAGCCGTAAAAATACTTAACTTAGATTTTGACTTAAATTACAAGCAATATAGACAGCTTACAAGGTTACCATTTGCCATTTAACTCTGCTAGATCACATTTATTAATAAAAGTGCTGTTTGAAAAAACATTGGTGGAATAAATCATGATATCATGAACAAATATAAATGAAACAAGGTTTATCACTATTGATGTTTATTGTGTTGAAATTAACAAATTGGAAGGACAAACTGTACATACAGTATTTTATGATTTTTTTAAAAAGTCCCATTGAACACAAATTAAGGCAAAGGAACAGAATTTTACTGTGTGTGTGTTGCAAATGTATTTCTTGCACTTGATGCATGTGTATTGTGTCTTCCTGTCCTTCTTGGGTCCACACACGTCACAGGGCTTCTTCTTGTTGCTACCGGCTGCAAACTAGAATAATGAACACTTTGTTGAGGAATTTTACTCACACACACACACACACACACACACACATCATCATTCACATTTACTTCCAGTATTGGAGTTGTTGGTTCTGTGGGTCGGGCAGATGGGTCACAAGCATCCACCTCACGATGGCTGCAGAAGCTGGGGTCCTTGGGATATGTTGCCTCCTCTGGATTTGAGGTTTTACCAATGTGTCACATCCAGGACAACCTGCATCCTTTGGTTCTTCTCAGGTGCTCCTCCATCTGGCTTCCCCGTATACACTTGCAAGTTACATGCATTTGATGAAGCAGCATCACAGGCAGCCCAGATCTTGATTCCATATTTTGCTGGTTTAGACAGTACGTACTGCCTGAAGGGGCAGCGCCCCCTAAATGGCATAAGCTGTTCATCAACAGTAACATTGGGTCCAGGGTTGTAAA
Organism: Oncorhynchus gorbuscha; assembly: GCF_021184085.1. Taxonomy (NCBI): domain Eukaryota; kingdom Metazoa; phylum Chordata; class Actinopteri; order Salmoniformes; family Salmonidae; genus Oncorhynchus; species Oncorhynchus gorbuscha. Next base: position 83,697,052 of record NC_060175.1, on the reverse strand, counting down.
AAAGGGGAAGGCGGTCTAACCACTTGTCCCACACTGACCTGATTGCAGCTAGCTGGTCTCTCTGCCGCCGAGCTGGTCTGGTGTCTCGGTTATCAAAGAGGATAATCCTGGAAATAATGTGGAGGTTTTCCAGAGACATTGTTGCACTGAAAAGTTCTCTGCCAGCTTCTGCATCCCACAGGGATTCTGTAGATTCCCCATTGGATCTGAAAACACCAGCAAGGGCAAGAACCACAAAGTATGCATGTAAATGAGTTTGGCCCATCGTTCTCCAAAAACACACCATCCCTCCAAATTAGTGCAGTGCAGAATGATTTTTGGGATGGTGTCTGGGATGAACAGTTCAAAAGAAGACATTATGTTCTGCACATGAGTAACCATCATCCGCGTTGACCCTGGTTGTATCCTTATCACATTGGCAGCAATGCGGGGTGGCTGATTCCTTCAGCAAGAAGACTATTACATTTCACAATTTTGTGACATCCATATTTCTCCTCCTGCAGGCTGTTGATGAGCTGGTTATTGTCGGGCTGGTACTGGGGCTGGCTGCTGACGGGATGGTCCTGGGGCTGGCTTCCATCTTACTTTCGGACTCCGAAGTGACAGAGACATGATCCTCATATTTGGAAAATTCTTCATCTTCCAAAGTGGAAGACGCTCCTTCCACACCAGCTTCTCTCTCTGCAGAAATGATTTCTAAGGCAGAGATTATTTTTGCCATACTGATTGTGGTAAGGAGCCACACATGCTAAGATATTTATTTGTTGTCCCTCCCTCAATTTGCACCTGGCTGGGGTAGAGTGGGAATGTACAGCATTTTTTTTTTTTACAATGTATCAAAATAATATATTGTAATAACATTGTGCAGGTTCCCGCAAGACATTGTGTAGTTTTACTCACTACAAAGGGTAAAGTGTGAGAAAAGCGTGAGACAGCACCAATAACCTGCCTATGTTGAAACAGCCGGCACAGGGTTTTCACCTACACACACACATTTATTTCCCTCGGATCCATTGGACCTGAACACCACATATGGATTATAAATGTGCAGGGAGGTGCACAGTGTGCACTCAATGAAAATGTGTTATTTTGCATGTTCTTCACAGATGAGCCAAGGCCAATGTGTCTCAGATTAATTATTTTTTGAATTGTATCATTTTTCTTTCAGTAATAATTGGATATAGGTCCCACAGACCCAAACGAGGGTTACGCCCACATCCATTTTTGGATTTAAAAAACTAAAATATAGGAACAAATATCTGCTGTTTAATGTTTCAACTTATTAATCTGGTTATTATATCCATAACTGGTTATTATAATAATAAGCCAATCAGAAATTATTATTAAGTTACTGTTCATTGGTTAAGTTCCCAGTAATGGCCAATTTCAAAGATGAAAAAAATTAAATAAAAAATGTCAAACTTAAGGCGACCCTCAGATACACATCAGATACTTTCTCAGATATGTGACCATACTTGGTCAAATTAAGAGATTCATGTACTGATACTGTAAATTCTCATGACAGCATATTTCATGAGCATGTATTACTACTTCCTGCCAATTGAAAATATGGGTTTTTCATAACTGCATTTATCACACATATCAGGCATTCACATAACTTGTTGGGGAAGTGCTCCCGCTGTGGGGATCAAATCAGCGGAAATTTCAAGTAGTTTTGGATAAAACTCAAACTTTCATTAAAATACACATACAATGTACTGAATTAAAGCTACACTCGTTGTGAATCTAGCTACCGAGTCAGATTTGTGAAAAGCTTTTCGGCGAAAGCATGAGAAGCTATTATCTGATAGCATGCACCCAAAAGTACTGGAACTTCATCTAAAACGACAGATTTTGCGCTAGCCGGCGCTACCCAAAACGCAGAAATAAAATATAAAACATTCATTACCTTTGACAAGCTTCTTTCTTGGCACTCCTAGATGTCCCATAAACATTTATTTGGGTCTTTTTTTCGATTAAATCGGTCCATATATAGCCTAGATATCGATCTATGAAGACTGTGTAATCAAGGAAAAAAACTGAGTTTGATAACGCAACGTCATTTTTAAAAATTTAAAAAGTCGACGATAAACTTTCACAAAACACTTCGAAATACTTTTGTAATGCAACTTTAGGTATTAGTAAACGTTAATAATCTATCAAAATGATCACGGGGCGATGTATATTCTTTAGCTCCACGTCTTGAAATCATGTCCGGATACTTCTCAACCAAAACATCCTGTCGGAGACCGGAAGAAATCGGCTCCCCTGTTTCGGTTTGACCAAGAAACAAATCCGAGACAAATGACAAGACTGTTGACATCGTGTGGAAGCTGTAGGTATTGCAACCTCGGCTCCATATAATGTGGGTCACTTTTAACAAAGTTGCGCATGGAAGTTGCGCATGGATATATTTTCCCATTTTCAATGATCAGATTTTCCTGCACTTTTCGATGAAACGCACGTTCTGTTATAGTCACAGCCGTGATTTAACCAGTTTTAGAAATGTCTGAGTGTTTTCTATCCACACATACTAATCATATGCATATACTATATTCCTGGCATGAATAGCAGGGTGCTGAAATGTTGCGCGATTTTTAACAAAAAGCTGCGAAAATTCGCAGCCTCCCTAATAACATATCAGGCATTCACATCTACTTTTTTGTTAGTAATTTTGAACCTTGCATTGTTATACATAGATTCCATTTTGTAAATTTGACATTTCTCAGGTGGGCTTAAATGATACAGGAGCACAAAAAGCACTCCCTCTATACAGAATGTAAATGACAAAATACATATTTTTCAATACTAACTTTGCATAATATTGTAGTCCATAGTGTATATTTATACCCTAAACCATTGGTTTCCAAATATTTTATGAGTAGACTGCTATTCTATATTTGTCACCATAAAAAAATTGCTCCTATTAAGCCCTGTTTGCATTGAAACAGATGTCGATAGTGTATGATATCCCTAATATTTCAATGAACATGAGCTTAAATACTGTATCTTTACCAAGATTAGAAACAATTAGGAAAAATGTGAAACCTCTGTACTCTATCCAAGACTGGGTGGACAGGTAGTCGATGCAGTGGGAAGAATATGATCAGGTTAGAGGGACAGAAGACCTACAAGTGAGGGACAAGAGATGACTATTGGGCAGCTACTCATGCACTTTTAGGTGGGGGGCTTCGTCATATTGTTGTCCTTCATTCATCCAGGTGATTTTCTGTTGTTGATTTATATATAATAATATAATATTAGCACCGGTACCTTTTTAATACACATTAAATAGGCTTTAGGAAGACAAGTTGAACTAATTAAGAAAACCAGTACAGCAAATGTGAATCACCTTCCAGATAATTCATTTAAAGTTATGGTCTTTGTTGCATGGATTCTTATCCACAGAGCGCCCGTGTGGGTACAGGGTTGTGTTCTGACCAAGCAACAGACCAACACCGTTCTACTAATCAGGTGTGTGTACTGGTTGGCAAGAACAAAGGCCTAAGTCCACATTGATCTCTGTGGATACGATTGGACACCCTCCTCTCATGACTGCTACTTTCATGATTAACAGCAATGATCAGTTTATTTGAATAACTTTGGGGAGATTAATATAAATTTGGATTATATTAATCTCCCCATAAAAAATATCAGTTTGCAAGTTTTGAACATTTGGAAATTACAAAAAAAAAATATTATTTAAGAGGTTGGCTTATTTGGAATACCTATGGTCTTAAAGGGTACATTCAGTACCTATTAAGTTCAGTCCAGACTTGTCACATTTTTAAAGTGTTATTAAAATAAATAAATAAATATATTATTATTTTTTAAATAGGGCTGTACCTTAGAAATGTCTAAACTTACATTTGGGTGGGCTTTAAAAGGTACTTAGCTATAATATTATTATACCTCATTTAGGTTATGTACAGCTATAGGGCATGAGATGTACAGGATGCAATGGACATCAGATGGGCATTTGGGTTACCATGGGGAGATGGGCCTGGGAAAGCTTTTTGCTACTTGAGGCCCCTCATCACTCTTGTTGGCTCAGAGTCCTTGACAGTTGAAACAGTAGCTCCGTCATTGATCATATTTTTCTCTAAATCTTATTTTCCTCTTATAGTGGTTTGGCAGTTTGGAACTGAAAGGAGTGGTGACAAGGTTACACTGATCCTTCCAGTAGTAACCTATGGGATGGTCTGCAGAATGCATTTTAGATTTGGAGACAAGAGAGACATGGAATCAGAAGTTGAAGTGCAGAGGTTTGAATATCAAACTGACAACAAAAGCGTAAGAGACAAAGACATCCAGTGATTGAGCGGAGAGGTGCTGAGACAAATAGCATTTCTTGGGAAGAAAAATTGGAACATATGCTTCAAAACTGTTTTGATCACAGCAAATGAGAAATGTTCCGGGTTGCCTCAGAACAGTATCAACATATACAATGACTCGGTGACTGAGTTAGCCAAACCATGGATATATGGTAGCATTTGCACAAAACTGAAAGCGCGAACCACCGTATTTAACCACGACAAAGTGACTAGGAACGTGGGCGTGTACACACCAGCTATGACCCCCGTAAGGCAAGCAATAAGGCAAAACAATACCGGTCCGAAGTGGAGTTGTAATTCATCGACTCAGATACAAAAAGTATGTGACAGACTCCATACAATCCCGGATTAAAATGGGAAAGCCGGTCAAGTTGCGGACACCAACGCCTCGTTACCAGACAAGCTTAACATCTTTGCCCGCTTCAAAGAAAAAAAAGGCTAACGCTGCTCACAAACTGTGAGCTCTCGTTCTCCGTGGCCAATGCGAGTAAGACATTGAAGTGCAATAACCCATGGCTGCCGGCGCAGACAGCATCCCAAGCCGCATCCTCAGAGCATGTGCAGACCAGTTGGCTGGAGTGTTTAGACATATTCAATCTCTCCCTATCCCAAGTCTGCTGTCCCCACTTGCTTCAAGATGCCCACCATTATTCCTGTACCCAAGAAAGCAAAGTTAGGGGCCTCCAGAGTGGCGCAGCTGTCTCAGGCAATATACCTGCTGGAGCGTGCGGGTGGATGTTGCTATGGTGAGTAAAGACTTAGATGACCTGGAGCCAGTGGGTTTGGCAACGTACATGTACAGGGCCAGCCAACGAGAGCATACACGTCGCAGTGGTGGGTAATATATGGGGCTTTGGTGACAAAACAGATGGCACTATGATAGACTACATCCAGTTTGCTGAGTAGAGATGTTTGAGATGTTTCTACAACTTGGAATTCACCTGTGGTAAATTGATTGGACATTTGGAAAGGCACACATTGGTCTACAAGACCTCACAGTTGACAGTGCATGTCAACTGCATGCCATGCCATGAGGTCGAAGAAATTGTCCAGAGCTCAGAGACAGGATTGTGTTGTGGCACAGATCTGGGGAAGGGTACCTAAAATAATTCTGCAGCTTTGAATGTCCCCAGTGGCATCCATTCTTAAAATGGAATAAGTTTGGAACCACCAATACTCTTCCTAGAGATGGCCACCCAGCCAAATTTAGCAATCAGGGGAGAAAGGCCTTGGTCAGAGAGGTGACCAAGAATCCGTTGGTCACTGACAGAGCTCCAGAATTCCTCTGTGGAGATGGGATAACCTTCCAGAAGGACAACAATCTCTGTAGCACTCCACCAAGCACGCCTTTATGATAGTGGCCAGGCGGAAGCCACTCCTCAGTAAAAAGGCACGTGACAACCCACTTGGAGTTTCCCAAAAGGCACCTAAAGGACTCTCAGACCATGAGAAACAGCATTCCCTGGTCTGATGAAACCAAGATTGAACTATTTGAATGCCAAGCGTCACATCTGGAGGAAACCTGGCACCATCCCGTCGGTGAAGCATGGTGGTGGCAGCATCATGCTGTGGGGATGTTTCTCAGCAGTAGGGACTGTGAGACTAGTCAGGATCGAGGGAAAGATGAGATCATTGATGAAAACCTGCTCCAGAGCACTCAAGACCTCAGACTGGGGCAAAGGTACACCTTCCAAGAGGACAACGACCTAATCACACAGCCAAGACAACACAGGAGTGGCTTCGGGACAAGTCTCTGAATGTCCTAGAGTGGCCCAGCCAGAGCCCAGACAAGAACTAAATCAAACATCTCTGGAGAGACCTGAAAATAGCGGTGCAGCGATGTTGCCCATCGAACTTGACAGAGCTTGAGAGGATCTGCAGAAACTACCCAAAATACAGGTGTGCCAAGCTTGTATCGTCATACAAGGCCGTAATCGCTACCAAATGTGCTTCAACAAAGTACTGAGTAAAGGGTCTAAATACTTAAATAAATGTGATATTCCAGTTTATTTTGAATACATTTGCAAAAATCATACATTTCTACAAACCTGCTTTCACTTTGTCATTATGGGGTATTGTGTGCGGATTGTAAAATAAATACCAATCCTCACCAATTTTAGAATAAGTCTGTAACATAACAAAATATGAGAAAAGGCTCTAAATACATTGTATAGAGACTTGAAACATAGACACTTATCCAATATACATATGTCATTTTATTTTCCAAATGATTTGTCACTCAGTAAACATGCCAAAGCGAGAATAAATAATAATTGTAAGTAAGCATGGGCTTGGATCACGACATAAGACGTCGACAGTAATGGAATAATGATAGTGAGAGAAAAAGTAGGCCTACTAAACAACGCCAAGTAGGCAGACAAAAAAACAACCATATGGCTTCAGTAATGTGTACAGAAAATAATTAGGTTGAACAATGTCTAACATCATCTTTGGAGAAGGGGAGGCTTGTGCCCTGAGATAAGTGACTGAATGAAACAGTCGCGCTTGCCTGTCTTTGGAAATGAGAGGGGCTTGTCCTAGTCTCTGCAGCAGGCTCAACCAATACCCCGCCCGCATCATTACAGACAGAAGAACTAGCCAATAGTTGTTTGGAGCACACAACGCTTCACACGGTGAAAGAGATGCGTGTTGACAACTGAAAATAACTTTGTCGATTACTGATCATTACGAAGAATTCTCCATATCCATTATAATACTCATTTTGTCTGAGTACTCAGCACACCCTTAGTTAATACTACTGTACAGAAATGCAGCTGATATCACAGTAATAACAGCAGAAAACACCAATTTATGGGACATCTAGTTGACAGAGGCTAGAGGATATGAAAACTCAAGTGATGTTTGTTTTTGGCAGGCATAGCGCTTTCATGGTCATTTCAATAATCGTGTAACCAACGATTATGATGGAGACCATAATGAAAACAAAAGTGATAATCTTTATGTTTTCTGAACTTCATTTAAGAATAACTTTAGCCAAAAAGCAGTTAAATTACACCTGGTTCACATGTCACACCTGATAAAAGGAGAGAAGGAAAAAAATACAGTTTTTTTTGTATGAAATAAACAGCTGACTGAAGACTGCTGCAGCTGTGCAGTGTGGTCCATTTCCCATAGTAACAGACACTTTCTAACATGAGGAAACTTTGTTGCTCCTTGTTGAGCAACGTTTTGTAGCAAACGAGTATCATGAAATTCATGCATCAAAAACAGGGCACACTGACAGTCAGGAGCAGGAGTGAAAATATGTGTTTTGGGGGGGGAAGGACTATTCTAATTATTAAAAATGGACTATTCTAATTATTTTTTATTTAACTAGGCAAGTCAGTTAAGAACAAATTCTCATTTACAATGACGGCCTAGGAACAGTGGATTAACTGCTTTGTTCAGGGGCAGAATGACAGATTTTTACCTCGTCAGCTCTGGGATTCAACCTAGCAACCTTTCGGTTACTGGCCCAACACTAACCACTAGGCTCCCTGCCGCTGGTGACCGTGGTCATTTGACAGACAAATCACCGTCATCCAAAATTCCATGACTGTCACAGCCCTAGGCAGACAGGGGTAGAGTTTGTTGCACTGAAGTAACCGTCTGGGCCAAGACATCAGAGGTGGTTACAAAAACAAACAAGGGAAAGTTAATCAAATAAATGTGGGTTTAACCAAACAAAGTTGTGGCTGCACTCAGCAGTCTACAACAGATGCTGCCCCCATGGAGCAAACCAAACGGTCACGCCTCTCCTAGTGCTTTACCACCGTCAGGACCCCCCGAGCCCCTTAGTTCCAACTGTCAAATTACCCTCAATATCTCCATGTTGTCATTGATTGCAACCATACTGATCTCAGGAACACTGGCCTCCAAAACATACTTAACACAATTCATCCCAAAAGATTAAGCTTTAAACTTGACACCTCATATCTGTCCACATCAGACTGTTTAGCAGAAAATGTGACGTATTTAGATAGCATTTTGTGAGCTAAGGTGAGCTGGTCTTTTTGTGTGGTGGGGAGGCCAAAAGCAGAGGATAACCTCAACAGGTAGGCCTATGCAACTCTATCCCATCTTCTGTTCCGACCAGGAACAGTCAAAAGGCAACATGTTTATCCTCCATTTTGTGCACACCTGAATGAACAGATACTGGCAAGGAAATTGAGGAAAAAAGTTTCAGGCCTAGACAGTCATATGTGGGTACTTTAACACAAGAAACATATCAGCAGAGTGCACCCACATAGTAGGCATGCTTGACTACAAATAACAAATCAGCACATCCAAATAGTGCCCATACAAATGCATAAGCTAGGCCAGCCTATACCTTCATTGAGTCATGCAGATTCTTGCCTCCCGACTCAGTCACCTGACTCGTTGTCTGGTAGACAAAGTGTGAAGGAAGTGTGAAGGAATTGCTTGTTGTTGAAAGTAATGATGGCAATAATACCTCAACTATCACCACAATTGATCATGGGAGCACTGTGATGAGTCCTCCGGTCTACGAGGCCAAGCATGTAGACCCCCCCCGCCAGGCAAGGGTGACGATCAACCAAGAAAGCTGGTTCTCTCTGCCTTGTGCCATTGACTGAAGGAGTGGGGTGCTAGGAGATCGCCTAGCTAAATGATGATGACAGTCTGATAACAAGCAAAACAAAGATCGATATGGCTCTCATGGAAATTATCTCCGATTTGCCAGTGCAGCTCACTTGAAGGAATTCATTAGAAATTCACTCATTTTCGTAAAAGGATGAAATAGAAACAAGAGTAGGGATAGGAAAATGTGGAAGAAAAAAGATCTTGGAAGAAAGTGTAGAAAAAAGTTAAGTGGTCATGCAAATGATAATACTAAGTGTACCATACCCCACTAGCATACAGGCTAGCGTAGGAATAGGTATCAGGGCAGAGTGGGTCACCTTAGTCATCCAAAGCCCCTCCTTCCTACTCTCCATCCTCTACTCCTTATGCACCATATCCACAGATCACACGACATTTACAGTGCCTTCGGAAAACATTCAGACCCTTGACCCTCACATTTTGTTACAGCCTTGTTCTAAAAATGGACTAAATAGTCTACAATCTACACACAACACCCCATAATGACAAAGTGAACAGGTGTAGACATTTTTGTATTAAAAATAAAAACAGAAATATCTTATTTACATAAGTATTCAGACCCTTTGCTATAATACTCGAAATTGAGCTCAGGTACATATTGTTTCCATAGAGTTTCTACAACTTGATTGGAGTCCACCTGTGGTAAATTCAATTGATTGGACATGATTTGCAAAGGCACAAACCTGTCTAAATAAGATCCCACAGTTGACAGTGCATGTCAGAGCAAAAACCAAGCAATGAGGTTGTAGGAATTGTCCATAAGAGCGCCGAGACAGGATTTTGTAGAGGCACAGATCAGGGGAAGGGTACCAAACAATGTCTGCAGCATTGGAGGTCCCCAAGAACACAGTGGCCTCCATCATTCTTAAATGGAAGAAGTTTGGAACCACTAGTCAGACCTTAATAGTAAAGTGGCCAGACGGAAGCCACTCCTCAGTAAAAGGCACATGACAGACCACATGGAGTTTGTCAAAAGGCACCTAAAAGGACTGACCATGAAACAAGATTCTCTGGTCTGATGAAACCAAGATTTGGCCTGAATGCCAACCCTCACGTCTGGAGTAGAGGTCGACCGATTAATCGGAATGGCCGATTAATTAGGGTCGATTTCAAAAATTTTGGGAAAGTCATTTTTGGACGCCGATTATATTGAAATCCACGAGGAGACTGCGTGGCAGGCTGACCACCTGTTATGTGAATGCAAGCAGCCAGGAGCCATGTTAAGTTGCTAGCTAGCATTAAACTTATCTTGTTTAAAAAAACATCTTAACATATATAATCACTAGTTAAACTAGTAATATCATCAACCATGTGCAGTTAACTAGCTTGTCCTGAGTTGCATATAATCAATGTGGTGCCTGAAATCTTTTCACTTCTCTTGTGTAAGCAGAGTCATTTGCCAGAATTTTACATAATTCTGACATGACATTGACGGTTGTGCAATGTAACAGCAATATTTAGACTTAAGCTTGCCACCCGTTCAATAAAATACATAACGGTTCCGTATTTCACTGAAAGAATAAACGTTTGGTTCTCAAAATTATAGTTATCCGGATTTGACCATATTAATGACCTAAAGCTCGTATTGCTGTGTTTATTATATTAAGGCTATGATTTGATATAGCAGTCTGACTGAGCGGTGGTAGGCAGCAGCAGGCTCGTAAGCATTCATTCAAACAGCACTTTCCTGCGTTTGCCAGCAGCTCTTCGCAATGCTTGAAGCACAGCGCTGTTTATGAATTCAAACCCATCAACTCCCAAGATTGGGCTGGCAATACTACAGTGCCTATAAGAACATCCAATAGTCAAAAGGTATATGAAATACAAATGATATAGAGAGGAAGTACTATAATAACTACAAACTAAAACGTCTTAACTGGGAATATTTTAGACTTGTGTTAAAAGGAACCAACAGCTTTCAAATGTTCTCATGTTCTGAGCAAGGAACTTAAACATGAGCTTTTTTTCTTCACATGGCTCATATTGCACTCTCACTTTCTTCTCCAACACTTTTTTTGCCTTATTTAAACGAAACATGTTTCATTATTTGAGACTAAATTGATGTTATTTATGTATTATATGAAGTTAAAATAGTTGTTCATTGAGTACTGTAATTATTACACACTTTAAAAATATATATTTTTTAAATAAATTAAGTCTTTATTTTGGTCCTCCAATAAATCGGTATCATCGTTGAAAAATCATAAAATCGGTCGACCTCTAGTCTGGAAGAAACCTGGCATCATCCCTACGGTGAAGCATGATGGTGGCGGCATCATGCTCTGGGGATGTTTTTCAGCAGCAAGGACAAGGAGACTAGTCAGGATCGAGGCAAAGATGAACAGAGCAAAGTACAGAGAGATCCTTCATGAAGTCCTGAGAGCTCTGGAGCAGGTTCTTAGACCGGGGTGAAGGTTCACCTTCCTACAGGACAACGACCCTAAGCACACAGCCAAGACAATACAGGAATGGCTTCGGGACAAGTCTCTAAATGTCTGAGAGTGGCCCAGCCACAGCCCTGACTTAATCCCGAACAAACATCTCTGGAGAGACCTGAAAATAGCTGTGCAGTGATGCTCACTCATCCAACCTGACAGCTTGAGAGGATCTGCAGAGAAGCATGGGAGAAACTCCCCAAATAAAAGGTGTGCCACGCTTGTAGCGTCTTACCCAAGAAGACTCGAGGCTGTAATCACTGCAAATGGTACGTCAATAAAGTACTGAGTAAAGGGTCAGAATATTTATGTAAATGTGAGTTCAATTTTATTTTAATGAATACATTTGAGAAATGTTTGCAAATGTATTATGGGGTAATGTGTATATTGAGGTGAAAAAACTATGTGGGGTCTGAAAACTTTCCGAATGCACTGTACATATCAGAGCACTGATCGCTATACTTACTGAATGGCGTTTCTATCAGATAAAGCCAGCAGGCATTAGCCTATATATCAAACACAGCTGAGAAAACGGTACGACAGGGAGCGATTCAGGCCAGTGAGTGGTATGCTGGGTAATTATGGGGCAATTCCACAGTAAGAGTGACAGACATTTTAAAGTGAAAGATCTGAGTCTAACAAAATCCAATGATTTCCAAGTTAAGCCATACAACTCAGTGGAAATAGTTGAAAATAAGCATTGTGCATAGAGTTACAGGTTCTTTAACTTTGTAATCATTGGTTTTTGTTTGACAGATTTTAAAGTGAACAATCAGTCTCAGTGTCACTCTATAACGGTGGAATTGCCCTATGATATCACACACCAGAAAACTTCAAGCGTGAGAGTAGCATGATTTATAGCCAATCAGCTAACTAATCAGAAGCTTTTGTTAATCCAAATTGCGATCAATGTTTAGGCTATGCATATCTGAGTGTCTAGCCATGTCGTACTGGCCGTGTACAGTAGGTTTGGTAAAGGGGCAAAAGGCCACGGACTCTATCTTCATGTACTTTTTGGAAGGAAATGGTTGTGATTGGTACTCCAGATAAAAAGCTGTTCCGGGCAGTTTAAAAATGGTGAAAAGTAGCACCCTAGAGGCAGAGAGCTCCTCGAGGCCCAGGGAGACAAAATGTATACAGGCTCCCCACCGAGCCTCAGTCCCTACCATCGCAAATTTGACACCCCCTTGGCCTTCGATCTGAACGCACTGAGATGAACAGCACTCCCTGAAATATTTGTTTTAATGTCTTTTTTTAGCAGCAGAGGTCAGCAGAAACGGCGCATTTAGGCAGCAGCCTTCGTAAACGCTGGTGAAGGATAGTGCCAAAACCTCTCAATTTTTTCTTACCTCTGCTGCTAAAAAAATACATTAAAATCTAAATAATGTTTCAGTGAGCGCAGGTTTTCCCTTTTTTCATGTATATTCCTTTAGAACCCAGCACCTGAAGACCTTCTGTCACAAGACATTTGAGCTGAACACAATCTTTTAATGAACAGGACAAGGCATCATCAGTGTTTCCCATATTTAATTTAGCAGCAGCGAGCTGCTAAAATATTTTTAAGCCTTGTGACAATTGTGACATGGATTGTGTAATGTGTGCCATTCAGAGGGTGAATGGGCAAGACAAAATATTTAAGTGCCTTTGAACATAGAATGGGAGTAGGTGCCACTCGCACCGATTTGTGTCAAGAACTGCAACGCTGCTGGGTTTGGACACTCCCCAGTTTCCCGTGTGTATCAAGAACGGTCCACAACCCAAAGGACATCCAGGCAAATGGAATCAACATGGGCCAGCATGCCTGTGGAATGCTTTAGACACCTTGTAGAATCCAAGCCACAACGAATTGAGGATGTTCTGCAGGCAAAGGGGGGTGCATCTGAATATTAGGAAGGAGTTCCTAATGTTTGGTATACTCAGCAGTTAAGGTGCATTCAGAAAAATTCAGTCCTCTTGCCTTTTTCTCCATTGCTATGTTACAGCCTTACTCTGCAATTGAATAAACACATTTACACCTCAATCTACACACAATACCACATCATGACAAAGCAAAAACAGGTGTTCACAAATGTTTGAAAATATATCAAAAATTACTAATCACATTTACATAAGTATTCATACCCTGAACTAAGTACTTTTTTGAAGCACCTTCGGCAGCAATTACAACCCTGCGTAATCTTGGGTATGACGCTACAAGCTTGGTACACCTGTATTTGGAGTTTCTCCCATGCTTCTCTGCAGATCTTCTCAAGCTCTGTGAGGTTGGATGGGGAGCGTCGCTTCAGTTATTTTCTGGCCTGTCCACAGATGTTTGATCGGGTTCAAGTCCAGGCTCTGGCTGGGCCACTCAAGGTCATTCAGAGACTTGTCCCGAAGCCACTCCTGCGTTGTCCTGGCTGTGTGCTTAGGGTCATTGTCCTGTTGGAAAGTAAACCATCACCCCCCAGTCAGAGTGCTCTGGAGCAGGTTTTCATCAAGGACCTTTCTCCATTCATCTTTCCCTCGATCCTGACTAGTCTCCCAGTCCCTTGCCATTATGGGGTATTGTGTGTAGATTGAATTGTTATTTAATCCATTTTAGAATAAGGTTGTAACGTAACAAGGCTGTAACGTGCACACAGAGAGCCTTTTGAAATTATTTTTATTCCACATGTTACAGCTTGAATTCAAAATGGAAAAAATAGATTGTCATTATGGGGTATTGTCACCTATCTACACACAAAGTGAAAACATGTTTTTAGAAATGCTTGCAAATGTATTGAAAAATGAAAGAAATCTAATTTACAAGTATTCACACCCGAGTCAATACTTTGTGGAAGCACGTTTGGTGGGCATTACACTGTTGAGTCGTCTTGGGTTCGTCTGCATCAGCTTTGCACATTTGGATTTGGGAATTTTCTCCCATTCGTCCTTGCAGATTTTCTCAAGCTCTGTTAAGTTAGATGGGGAGTGGCAGTAAACAGCAATCTTCAAGTCTTCCACAGACTTTCAAATGGGATTCAAGTCCGAGCTTTGGCTGGGCCACTCAAGGACTTTCACATTCTAGTTCTGAAGCAATTCCAGCATTGCTTTGGCTGTATGCTTGGGGTCATTGGCAAGACAATGTTTTTTTGTTGTTCATTTATGATGATTGGTACCCGTTATCACAAACCAGTACTAATTACACTGATTTTAATTGCGGCAGAAAAAGATTCAACTTCATTTAAACACAGATTCACAGCGCTACTGTAGCCTTGAGGGAAAAAGGTATAGTGTTGAAGTGGGACAAGGAACTTCAGAGACAAAAAGCTAAGTGCCTGTCTCCGAGGAGAGGGGAAAAATAAGAGAGCCTACAAACCAAGGATCTATAAAGTCCTGTGATCTATAAGTGGCTCTAAACCTTGAGGAACTCAGGTGTGCCACCAATCCTTTCCCAATCTTGCTATATATTTTTTTACTTCACAGGAATGCCTTTGGAATTTTGACTTTGGACGCACATGTCGGTAAATTTTTCAGCCGACTAACCGATCCTCATAAACCAGTCAACAAATGGTTAAATGTTTTCCAAACAGTAAAATGACGAGACCAACAGAAAATGCTATGCATGCATTCTTGGAACTGACATTGGGTGACGCACTGATAGCCTATGCACTCGAATGGAGAATGGGAGGCAAGCTTAAATTACGAGTTGAGGAAAAAAAAACTAATAAAAAATTAAAAAAATCATAGCCATTACAGTATAACACACGATTGCATTTAGAATTGCTATTTGTTGCACAATGATTGGGCTTATAAAAGCACGTTTCACTCCAATACCAACTGACAGGTGATGGGTAATGAAAATATACGCACCAATTTAAACTAAATTACACAAATTAAACCTATAGACGATAAGCATAACCAGTCAAATGTAATTTCGGCGGCTAAGCGATTATCGGTTAACTTCTTCGAGATAGGGGGCGCTCTTTTAATGTTTGGAAAAAAACGTTCCCGTTTTAAACAAGATATTTTGTCACGAAAGGATGCTCGACTATGCATGTAATTGACAGCTTTGAAAAGAAAAAACTCAAAGATATTATCTGTGAGTGCCCCAGAACTAATACTATGGGTGAAACCAAGATGAAATTTCACACAGGAAATGCCCCAGATTCTGAAGGCGCTGTGTTCCAATGTCTCCTTATATGGCTGTGAATGCGCCAGGAATGAACCTGCACTTTCTGCCGTTTCCCCAAGGTGTCTGCAGCATTGTGACGTATTTGTAGGCATATCATTGGAAGATTGACCATAAGAGACTACATTTACCAGGTGTTGTCCGCCCGGTGTCCTGCGTCGAAATTATTGCGTAATCTCTAGGTCCATGCGCGTTCCATTTCTTCAGAGGAGAAACTAAACTGCCACGAATGATTTATCATCGATAGATATGTGAAAAACACCTTGAGGATTGATTCTAAACAACGTTTGCCATGTTTCTGTCGATATTATGGAGTTCATTTGTAAAAAAGTTAGCGTTGTAATGACTTAATTTTGGGGGTTTTTCTTACCCAAACGTGATGAAGAAAACAGAGCGATTTGTCTACACAAATAATATTTTTGGAAAAACTGAACATTTGCTATCTAACTGAGAGTCTCCTCATTGAAAACATCTGAAGTTCTTCAAAGGTAAATTATTTTATTTGAATGCTTTTCTTGTTTTTGTGAAAATGTTGCATGCTGAATGCTAGGCTAAATGCTATGCTAGGCTATCAATACTCTCACACAAATCCTTGTTTAGCTATGGTTCAAAAGCATATTTTGAAAATCTGAGATGACAGTGTTGTTAACAAAAGGCCAAGCTTGAGAGCAAATATATTTATTTCATTTCATTTGCGATATTCATGAATAGTTAACGTTGCGTTATGGTAATGAGCTTGAGGCTGTATTCACGATCCCGGATCCGGGATGGCTAGAATCAAGAGGTTTTAACATCCCTACTTGGGAGCACTAGCGCCGCTCAGATAATACATTTTAACATTTCACAGATTTTAAACGTGTGCCATTTTTTACTTTGTCTGAAAACCATTAGCACAGGCACGTCTGATTAGGCATACCACAGCCTCTGCCATAGAAACAAACAGAGTATGGCTTTGAGCCTGTGGTTGCACCTTCACAATACAGAAAACCGCTCGTCTGTAGCTCAAACCATTCAAAACGTATTATTTTTTTTAAATACCCATTTTACTGGAGCTACATTTTCTTTCTGGCTCAGATATTCAGCACAAAATAAATAAATGGCATAATAAAAAATAGTGGGGATATGACAGCAGTCACCAATAGTCAATTATTTATATGTAGGACACCACAGTGAATGTCTGTTTCCAGGCGTCATGGTCACGTTTCAAAATGAAGCTAACACGTGATCTCTGAAGCAATCCCGTGACATGGTTTCTCCAAAGAAAGGTATCCAATACATCTGATCAGAAGCTCTCCGTATACACGCTCTTTCCACCGAATGCTCCACATACATACAGGATTGAAATGAATGCTTCCACCTCATCAACAGACAGATCCCAGGCAGTGTTTCAGCCACAGTTGTCCTTGATGTGCTGTAGCATTGTCCATCTCACATAAACAATGAAAGCTGGTGAGTGCGTTGCTGATGTTTTTTGCTTAAGAGGTGTAGGGCCTGACATTTTGTGCTGATGATTGTCCCGTAACATTGTCACCGGCTTGTTCTATCCAAATGGTGCCGTCCCTTCCCCTCTCACCGTTTTATTTGGGTGGTGGAGCGGGCCCCTGTTCAGTGTGCACCGTTCTGGCTTTTTTGCTCTTCAGGCTGAAGCCCAGAATCAGAAGAATAATCAGAGATGTCATGATTAATTTCTTTCCCACTATCCAAGTAGTTTTCCTTCAGATCTTGTAGCAGCGCTAACCTAGCATGTGCATCCATTCGTCTTGGTCTTCTTGACATGGTAAATTGTGCATGCTCTCACTGTGTACTCCCAAGTAAGCCAGAGTAGACTGTTAAAACGGCTTGGATGTGGTGGACTGAGATAGGGGACATACCATTTTGAGATTATAATTACAAAATTCAAAAGCAGAACGGCCCGCCATGTTCTTTATTCACATTGGTGATTACATAACTATGTATTGTTCACTTCCCCTCACTCATCAACTCACCCATCATACTTCACTTCATTCATTTCATCTGTTGAGATACATACATTAAATTAGTGACAGTATAGTTTAGGTTCAGTTGAGGCAACTTGGGAGAAAGCGCAGATCGGCCCTACTGTCGGGAAGCGGGGCAATGAGGGAAAACCTTCTTTTTTTAAATGACATACCCTCCTAAAACTTATAACTCCAGTTCTGTTTGTGATATTAACATTTAAACAGCAGCGTGTTGAAATATTTAGGAAAAGTCAAGGACAGAGGGGGTCATGACTTTAAAAATGGCCTAGAAAATATTTCATAATCATGAGCAGTCAGAATGACTGCTTTAGTGGTTCTAGTGTTAAAGGGGTAGACATGAAAATATTTCTAATAAACCCTATTTAAAGATTTTTTTAATTCTTAGAAAATAGATGATTTGCAGTAGGTCTGTAATTGGATTGGAGCACTTTTCTTTCCACTCACTTTGTAGAGTTCACCTAATATTAACCCTTCCTGGAGTCACGTGTCCAAACCCACATCTTCAGCAGACAGACACACCACTCCATCTGCTCAGGGATTCAGCCGGCCCTGAATCTCCCTCCCTCTCCTCTCCACCATTACAAAAAGAACAGAAAAAAATCTATTTCACCACGCAACCCTGGCATCAATTAATTATAAAAAAAGAGATGTGGAAAAAAGGTTTACACGCAACAAAGAAAATGACTCATCCATCGCTGCCTGCTACATCCGTTTAAGAAAAAAACAAATCTACAGGCTGTTCCAGAAACTGACAACGAGGAAGAGCGTGAGTGAGTGAGCGAGCGAGTGGGTGAGTAGACAATTATGCCAGCGCAAATGCAGCCCACAGCTGAAGTCAGGGGGAGGAGATTTATAGCAAAACGTGGAAGAGGGCAAGTGGGGAAAGCACATAGATGCCACTAATTCAAGACCCACTTGCTGCACTTACCACACTTGTCTAGGAGAGCAGAAAAAGACCTCACACACAGCAAGAGTCAGAGTTCATTACTGTACAGTGTGGGAGGTACCTGCAGGGAAAGCTACTCTGCTCCACACAGCCAAGCCCAGACTACACATACACACTGGTGGATCCAACCACTGCTGTCTGCCATGGAGACAAATCATTCTCTATCACTGAATTATCACAGAGGAATTCAAATCAGATTGACCAATCATCATTTGAAAAAAATCCTAAATCAGGTCACAGTAAAACATCTGTTTGAACAGTGAATATCTGATTGCAAAATCTGGTACACCACCTCTATCCAACAGAAGTGTACACAACAAGGCCTTATGGACAGAATGGGCACAGCAGCAAACAGCTACATTGTCCCTCCAGTCCAGAGAGGAGCTGGATGTTTCTCTGTATTCCTCAGCCAGGCATGAGTCGCTCCCACATGAAACCTACGTGACGGAGGAAAAACAACAACCAAGCCCATATGGGGAAAATAATGAGAGAGAGCGGGAGAGAGGCAGTTCCGAAAATCATTACCTCACTCTTATTTGGTGTTGGCTTAGTTCGTTTCTCCCTCCCACCCTTACTCAGGGAAACGACGGATTGTCTGTGTTAATGCAGCAGCAGTGCACAGGAGAAAAAGGCACAGTTTTGTTGGCTCTTGGCTGGTACTGCAATGGGGGAAGTGTGCTGCAGCCTGCCATCACATCGTCCACTACTACTGCACCACCATTACACTACTGCTGTAGCCTACATCTCCTAAAGATGACCAGGTCCAACTGGCACAAAGGACAGAGTTATGAGTGCAGATCCATTGAAGGATTTCAATTCCTGGCTAAGGGAAATTAAAGGAGTAGTTTACTATTTTACAACATGTTAGATGGTTCCTCACCCTGAAAGAAGGCTATGAGAAAGAAGAAATTCTGCTCCATAGATTGGTTCTTTAAACCGCCACTACAATCTGCAGCTAAAAATCTAAAATGGCAGTGGTGGGGGCCTGATATCACCTGTGACCACAATCACTGGAAATCAATTTCATATATTTGGTTTGATGTTACTTAAAGGTGATTTGGCCATTTTAAAGCTTCAATATGTCGACCTGACTAAATTCACAGACATTAGTGTTATAGATCTGTTACGTGCACTATTTCTATGCTTCCCGTTCTTAAGTTTAGTTTTTGCGTCTTTTACACCAGTTTTAAACTGCTGAATAAACTAAATATTTTTGGTTATGGAAAGCATATTTCACAGCGGTTTAGACAGTACAATGATTCTCCACACTATACTTGCTTGTTTTGTCACAAACTGAAATTAGGCAAACTATTAGAACTTTTGTAAACAGGAAATGGAGTGATTTCTGCATTTTGAATCAAAAAATAAATACGTGTTCACATGCTCCTATCATTACCATTTCCTTTTAGGTAGCGGTGCCTAGAGTTAACTGAAGTGTGTAGTGAATTTTTTAAGAAACCCGAATCATGGATTACAATTTCTCCCGGCCCATAGATGTTCCTCACCCTGAAAGTAGTCTAACATCATGTAGTAAAATAATGAACTACTCCTTTAAAATACCGAAAGGGGGTTAAATCAATTTGTTTGGTACAAAACTCAATGCTACCTATGTACAGGCTGGCAAGCTAGTTAGAAAACATAGCTACATACAATAAAACCAAAGTCAATATCAGCATGTGACGTTGGTAGCTAGCTGTAAAATCCCTGAAACACACTGCACTATCAACTTAGGAGTTACATTCTCACAATTTCGAACCTGGTAGAGATCATGTGTTTAGCTCAAAACTGAGTTGCTGAGTTTGCTATGGAAACTTGCAAAGGCCAAGAACCTGCTGGCAGGGAGCCGAGAGGGAAAAACTGCTTCGCAGTATTAAGGGTATTAATCTGATGGCACATACTCTGTCATGACGATATAGACTGATGGAAGTGTTCTAGACAAGTATGCCCATACCATTTATTGGCTGATTTGGCGATCTGGAGTGCAGGTTATTGTTTTAAAGGTATTATAACATGTGATAATGTGTTCTCTAGCGAACAAGTAGCCTCCCAAAAAGTCCTATCCCCCCCAAAAATATTTGCTCTACCATCTGACTGTACAACGCATTTTCTTTATATTTCCAGGGGAGGGTCGGGCCTCAGATTTTCACTTTATCACCTATTGTCGGGCGGTTGCCGAAAGAGGGTTGTTACCAATTACGGGAAGGTAAACAAACAGCTGACCAGTCCCTACTGTGCATGCCTACCACTCTCAAAGAAGCAAGTCCCTCAGATCTTAGACCAGTCAGTCAATTCACTTTTGTTATAGTCAGTATGAATTGACGACTACAACTAGGGATATGACAATTTGACAATCTTTAAGACACTTTGTCCATTAAAATGCAAAAAAAAAATCAATCCTAGAACTCCAGAAATTGACAATGCAGCTGCGCTGCTGCCTGCAATGGCTTGGGCCCAGTGGAGGCTGAGGGGAGGACGACTCATAGTAAAACAGCAGGAACAGAGCGAATGGCATCAAGCGAGCGGCGTAGCCACAGGTAGGCCTGGGTGTTTGATCTCAGGCCTACCCCCCAAAAAGCTATTATTATTCAATATACATTTGTATTTATTTTATTAAATCTTTAAAAGAAATGCATGTGAGATGTATTTTTTATGGGTAATTTTAATATAATGTAATGGTCCGCGAGGATTAAGTTGGCTTCCAACTATTGGTTACATTTCAAATAAACTCATACGGTGGTTTACCTGAACGTCACGTGGATAAACTTTGTAGCGCATAAGCTAGCAAGCGCTACCATGCTAGCTTACTCAAATTGACTCACCAGCTAAGGTAAATTAGTAGTTCTAGCAATGGCAAACCAAATGTTGACCGCTGGGTTTTTAGAAAAAAGACAACCGGAGGAAAAAGTGTGTGCCAGAAAATAATTTGGCTCAATCTACCAATATCTTCCAGAATGAGACATTAACAGGTGGCACCAGGATAGAAACAACCGCAAAAGCCATCATAACCACAAATGCCACGTTGAGCCAGGCATGCTTGCCTACCCCACCGTCTCCTCTCGTTCTTGATGCTGCGGGCGAGGGTGAACCTGCAGTAGGTCCACCGACAGATTTGTCTGCCGTTGATGAACCAGCCTGTCAACCAAAGCTAGCAAAGTTCCCTTCAAGTATGATAAATCACGCAGCTTCTCTTCAAGGTGGTATGACCAGTTTGTGTGGATTGAGTATAGTAAAGCAAAAGATGCAATTTATTGTACGTTTTGCAGTCACTTTCCTGGGGCAAATGTCAAATTCAGATTTGTACGAGATGGATTTAAAAACTGGAAACTCACAAGAAATGCTTGCTGCAAACATGAGAATAGTAAATGACATGCTAGTGCCCTTGCAAAATTTGAATCCTACAAGGCGACCCATGAGCCTAGAAGTCATGGGACTGTTAAACCAAATACATGGTGATGCAAACATGGATTTTATAGAAAGAAACAATGTACATGTTAAAGTGGTCATAGATATTGTTCTAATGTATGCAGAGCAGGATATTCCACTCAGAGGGCATAGAGAAACCGAAGAGGCAATCAACAAAAGGTAACTTTTTTAGAAATCTTCAATTTAATCTCAAAGTATGACTCAGAAATACAAAATAGATCAGAGTCTCTGGGTTCGCGCCCAGGCTCTGTCGTAACCGGACGCGACCGTGAGGTCCGTGGGGCGACGCACAATTGGCCTAGCGTCACCCGGGTTAGGGAGGGGTTGGCCGGTAGGGATGTCCTTGTCTCATCGCGCACCAGCGATTCCTGTGTTGGGCCAGGCGCAGTGCGCGCTAACCAAGGTTGCCATGTGCACAGTGTTTCCTCCGACACATTGGTGCGGCTGGCTTCCGGGTTGGATGCGCGCTGTGTTAAGAAGCAATGCGGCTTGGTTGGGTTGTGTATCATAGGACGCATGACTTTCAACCTTCGTCTCTCCCAAGCCCGTACCGGAGTTGTAGCGATGAGACAAGATAGTAGCTACTAAAAACAATTGGATACCACAAAATTGGGGAGAAAACGGGGTAAAATTTAAAAAATACTAAATAAAAAATAAATACAAAATAGGCTTAATGAGCTACCTCGCAATGCCACACTTATGAGCCCCAAAATTCAGAATGAGTTGGAGTGTGCAGCATCATTGTTACTGTGCAGGATAAAATATGAAGTTCATTCTGCACCTTCTGCGTATTTTTCCATACTAGCAGATGAATATAAAGAACAATCTAAACGAGAACTTATTGCTGTGTGCATCCGATACATTCATGCTGGAATGATTAAAGAAAGAGGTGTTCAGTTTATGGAAACAGCTGATTTGTCTGCACAAGGAATTTCTCTGAAAATACTTGAAGTGTTTCAACCCCTGGAGTTGGATCCCACTATGTGTGTGGGTTTTGATGGCGCTTCAGTCATGTCATGGAACATGTCCTACTAAAGCAAAAGGAATATGTGTATTGCAACTCCCACCGTTTGAATTTGGTTCTGTGCACCGCGGCAAAAGTGTCGGGACATGTCAGTACTTTTTTTTGACACCGTAAACCAGCTACACACATTTATGAGTGGATCCCACTGACATGCTCTATTCATAGAAGCACAGAAAGAGTTGCATCCCGATAGAACTTGTATCGAACTAGAAATATCCACAGATGTACTTTGGAGTTCAAAATCAGGGTCTGTGAGTGCTTTTCGAGGTTCTTGCAGATTTTTCAGAGGCTTGTGGACAAACCAAACTAGAAGCCGATGCCCTCTTACAACAAAGCCAGAATAATACGTTTTTATTCCTGTTAGTCACGTTTAGTAAATTGTTTGACACTAGTGATTTTGCTACGAAGGGATTACAAAGCTATACATTATCTGTGACGGACTGTATTGGTTTAATTGAAATCCTTAAAAGCAGCTTTTCTACAATCAGAGATAACTCGGGGGACACTTTGATAAAGTTCAAGCTAACTGAAGAGATGATGATTAAGCATGATATTAGTAATTGGGATGTGAGCGCATCACGGCAGCGAAAACTGTCTGTAGTCAGAACTTCATTAGGGAAAACATCCAGCATCAAGAGTGACAGTGACCTGAGGCAACTATGGAACAATATTCCAGACAGACAGATTACTGAGTTAAACTCAAGATTTAAAGAAGACACATATGGGATCATGCAAGCGTCTCCTTTTCCAAAGAATCCCAAACCTGCGGCCTTAAAGAGCAGCTGAAGACCATATGCGATCATTGTGCAATATCAATTGAGGATGCTGAATTCACTGTTTTTATTCAGCAGTTGAGTCACAAAATGAACATGGGAACGAGTGACTTTTCCTCCATAATGAGTGTACTTGATAGCTGCCCTGATGATATTTTCCCCAATATAAACTCTCTGTTAAGGATCACTGTCACACTTCCAATGACATCATGCAGTGCGGAGAGACTTTTCTCAACAACTATAATTTTTTTTAAATAGTCTTCGCACATCAATGACAAGCGTCCGGCTGATCCACTTCAGTTTGCTGTCTTTTGAGTGCGAACTGACAGATCCATTGGATTATGATGAAATCATCACTATAGTCAACTCAAAGCCTCGCCGTCTGCACCTTGTGATGTAGGTCACGCCTAATGATACGTCTACTAAAGGTAAGGTACCTTTTTATAGTACTACTGCCCGTTGTGGTATACATGGTAGCATCAAATATAGGCATATTTGCCCATCGAGATTAAAGTGTGCCTGAAGATCAGTTTTATGTTGTTGGCAACGGTCTTGTTTTAATATGCTGGGATAAGTAATTATTTGTATATGTAACAAGTTTGCTCCAAGTACTATGCACTAGTATAAAACGATTGGATTACGAAATAATATATCGCAAAATAAATGTAATAAACAAGTAGGAAAAAAATGCCTATTCAAATTTTTCTAGACCTATCCCCCCAAAGAATTCTGTCTACGCCCCTGCATCAAACATGTGTTTGACACCATTTCACTTATTCTGCTCCAGCCATTACCATAAGCCCATTCTCCCCAATTAAGGCGCCACAGACTTTCTGTGCTTGGGTCTCATGTGTCCCTTTCAGATGGTTAAGCATTACAACTCAACTAACATTATTGTAGGCCGACCTCAATTCCACGTCACAAAGTTTACATTTCCTTCTCATTAAACTGCCATACAGAACTTTGTTGCTGTTGCTTGCCTTTCCTCTGCTATTTTTCCAAAGGATAACGACGTAGTGGTGGTGAGTCGACTAAAATAATTGATTCCTCAACTTTGCACGTCGACTCACATTTCTGAGTGTAAAGATTAGTTTCCGCTAGGAATCGACACCTAAGATTCAGTGTTTTTGGAACGGAGGAGACTGTTCTCTGAAGTATGGCAGCTAATCAAACACTTGTATCTTTCATAAGAGAGAGAAAGAGAGGCACAGTATAGGCCCCCAGCTAGACAGTCAGAGCTGTGCACTAGGCCTTCGATTGGCAATCAAAAGCTGTATGTTGCAATGTAATGCTTAATCTCACAGTTTCTTAGCTTGCAATGTATCGCAACTTCAGTAGAGTAGGACCTAGCATTAATGTGCTAACTAACCTTCAAACGAGCTTCAATGCCATACAACACTCCTTCCGTTGTCTCCAACTGCTCTTAAACGCTAGTAAAACCAAATGCATGCTTTTCAACCGTTCGCTGCCCGCCCGCACCCGCCCGCCTAGCATCACCACCCTGGAGGGTTCTGACCTAGAATATGTGGACAACTACAAATACCTAGGTGTCTGGCTAGACTGTAAACTCTCCTTCCAGACTCATATTAAACATCTCCAATCCAAAATCAAATCTAGAATTGGCTTTCTATTTCACAACAAAGCCTCCTTCACGCACACCGCCAAACCCTAGTAAAACTGACTATCCTACTGATCCTCGACTTCGGCGATGTCATCTACAATATAGCTTCCACCACTCTGCTCGGCAAACTGGATGCAGTCTATCACAGCTCCATCTGTTTTGTTAGAAAATCACCTTATACCTCCCACCACTGCGACCTGTATGCTCTAGTTGACTGGCCCTCACTACATATTCGTCGCCAGACCCACTGGCTCCAGGTCATCTGTAAGTCTATGCTAGGTAAACTCCGCCTTATCTCAGTTCACGATAACACGCACCCGTAGCACAAGTTCCAGCAGGTGTAGCTCACTGATCATCCCTAAAGCAAACACCTCATTTGGCCACCTTTCCTTCCAGTTCTCTGCTGCCAGTGACTGGAACTAATTGCAAAAATAGCTGAAGTTGGAGGCTTATTTCCCTCACCAACTATCTGAGCAGCAAACCGATCGCTGCAGCTGTACATAGTCCATCTGTAAATAGCCCACCCAATCTACCTACCTCATCCCCATATTGTTTTTATTTAATTTAAATTTCTGCTCTTTTGCACACCAGCCTCTCTACTTGCACATCATCATCTGCTCATTTATCACTCCAGTGTTAATCTGCTAAATTGTAACTATTCGCTCCTATGGCCTATTTATTGCCTACCTCCTCATGCCTTTGCACACACTGTATGTAGACTCTTTTCTACTGTCATTGACTGGTTTGTGTTATTAGCTTGATTATTGTTTACTCCATGTGTAACTCTGTGTTGTTGTCTGTGTCACACTGCTTTGCTTTATCTTGGCCAGGTCGCAGTTGCAAATGAGAACTTGTTCTCAACTAGCCTACCTTGTTAAATAAAGGTGAAAACAAAAATGAATAGGCAAGGATATTCTACACACATCATACACTTGCATCATTAGCAAAGAGAAAGAGCAGGGGTGTAATCATTCATCGAAAATGAGTTTCTATTGGCCAAATTCAGGAAGGTCCCATTTGCACCCATTTAAGAAACGTTTTGTAACATAATCAGCATAATGAATACGCACCAGGCGAGCCAGCGCAACGGAGAGAGGGGCAGGCTGGGTGTGCATTGGTAATCTGTCTTGCATGCTTCGCAAAATTCACCAAAGTAGCCTAAAGTTTGCCTTTTCCTCTCTGGTTTTATTTAAATTACACAACTTTTCCCAGGCCTTTATAGCCCATTGTCTAGTTGGGCTATAACACGGACAATAATGTTTGTGATAACTGCACTGTGATTTAAATTTTGTGGAGGGGACATTTCAGTCTAGGATTTTCATAACGTTAAGGATCCAAATTTCATCTAAATGTTAACAGCCCGCACTACAACAGTGCAATTGAGCATTAAAAATGATTGATGAGATTACAGACACATTATGCAATAGAGACAATAGCCACCATCTAAGGTTTCATGGTTTCCTGTGTTAACGAACAGCATCAAAGAATAAGCATAAATGTCAGATGTCCTTAGTTCGCACAATATTTGCAATCACATTGTATCCGTTCTCTTTAGGTTTCCCATATGCATTCCAGAGGTACTCCATTTCAATAGTCAACAGCATTTTGTTACGTCAATAACATCCCTGGGATGAAAGGTGAACACAGGAACGCAGCATGAGCGTAACTGTAGCCTGTGGTGTAGGCAGAAAGGTCACTGAAGCATAGTGGTGTCAGCTTTCACCTCCATACAGGGAACCCCACATACAGCAATCAGACAAATACATCATGCCAGAGGAAGCCAATTTTTTTTATATATCTAACTACCCCATTAAGTCACTCTAATGCATGCTGCGTCACTGGGTAATATCTGTCATCTGATCTGACAGAGTTCCTAAGAGAGGAACGCGGGTGTTGGTTTAAAGCATACTATAGCTGGCAGACTACAAGCACAGACAGAAAACAAATCTGACCCGAGAAGACCTCAGAATGGCCCCAAAAAAATAGCACAGAACCAAACAGATGCTACCAAGGACAAGAACATCAGGAAAACAAAGACAGAAACCCAGAGCGAGAAAAACATTTCAACAAGCTACCTCATATTACACACCTCTGAGACAGACACCAAAATGAAAATTAGAACCATTCAAAAACAGGAGAGAAGAGGAGACAGGAGTGGAAGGAAAAGGGAGAGAGTGTGGAGAAGAACACTTCAAGCCAAACATGCTCAGTCCTGTTCCATGGGCTTACCCCTGTGTTCTGTATTCACAGAGGATCCACAGGAGTCAGCAGCTCTTCTGTGCAGTAGTGGCGGTGGTGAGGATGAGGGGTGGGGGGTCTGGGGTGCGCATGACTAGGACACAAACAGGAAGGGGAGGAGGCTGCAGTGGGGGGCTTGTTGTCTCTCAACCAATCCTATCCAGTGGACTCAGTTTACACCCCATCCCTCCCTGATCCACTCGACCCATGAGCTGCGGAGAGAGGAAGGAGGGGAGCGAGAGAGCGGGAGGGAGGAGTGGATACCCCCCTTGCGCTGGGCCTCTTTGTGAGGACAACCGGTCAGAGAGGGAGAGCTCAGACCAGAGTCCTTTACAAAACACAGCCCCTCCCTACTGCTATGCTCTCTCCAAGTCCAGGGATCATACCCTGCACAGGACAAAAGCATGTGAATTCCTGCACTGCAAGCCCCAGGGATACACTTTACACAGCAGCACATCAACACTGCCCATTAAGGCTTAATGAGCACTACGAGCAAATGTTATTGTAGCAGTAAAAACATTAAGGTAATGGTAGTTAAACTAGTGTAATCGAGTAGCCAAAAGTAAAACAAATCTGAAGTAATCCTTGTTCTCTGGTAACTTTAATTCCATGTTGTATGCACTGTGCAAGGCCTTTACAATTGATCGAGTCACCTATTTAGAAAAAAATGAACACTATGAAAACCTTTTGAAAAAGTCAATGTCCTCTCCAAGAACGGTTTTGTTAAAACTTAAATAGTTCAATGGAGTACTTCAACTTGTCGTTTTCTCTGTCGGCATTGAATGCTAGCACAGGATTAACCGGCCATGTGGCTTCTGACAACTTGCTTGGAGACTAACAGTGTCAAGGTGTACAGATCAGTGATAGAAAGCCGCCTGGCTTGCCTGTTACAAACATTGGCCACCCCTGGGGATCTCAAAGCCCCTAAGGCCAAGGCCTAATCACAAAACTATAACATCAGCGATTTTTCTAAAGGCCTGAATTATACCTACACTTATTTTGTTCCATTGCAATTACACTCATGTGGAAACCATTAGCCCCCTTTTCAAAGTAATCCACTACTCAGGCTGCAAGGCTACTGGAGTGTAGTGATTTAACAGTTAAATACTTAGGCGTAACCTGCATCTTCAAGGAAAATAGTGAAAGACAGTGAGGCAAAGGGTATTAATTAATAATGGCATGGGTCTCCACTCATTAAAATAACGGACCATTTTTATCTTGTTGAATGATCTCCCTCGTGTCACTCATAGCTGGGTGGTCCTACGCAATGCGCAAGGGGCCATCCTGCACAGCAAGTTATTTGTTTGCAATGTGTGGTTGGGGGGGGGACACAAATGATACACCTTCAGTTCTGTTTTCAAAGCATGTACACAAAATTTCACAAGCCTTGCCCATATGGGAGCCGTCAAGAGAAAGCTCACCGTCTGTACAGCAACACGTGCACTCACACCACAAGCCAGGGAATTGCTGTAGACCAGCAATAGCCAAGATACTTGGACGTGTTTGTTTATGGTGTTGGAAACATTTCTGCTTGACAATTTGTACTGCACTTTGAACTAACCAGCTACTAGGGCAGAACTCAGATGAGCTGGGAACACTTGCCTGAATGGGGGGGGGGGGGGGGGGGGCTATTATGTAGGGCCATATAAAATGCACAATGCGGAGAACGCGGAAGGAATACAAGACATTAAAATCGTATTCTAAAACATATTGGCACTTAGGAATCAACCAAATGTAATGAAAATGTATTAATTTGCCCAAGTTTATCATAAGACATGAACAGAATGCATCAGTGATTTGTATCTCCTGCAACTTTCTGAAGAGACATTGACAATTCCCCGTTTGGGTATGTGTGGTGGCGCGAGTGTACCACTTTGTGTAGCCATTAGCAATGATGCTAATGAAAGTCTTCTGGTAGATGGAAACTCTTTCCCAAAAACCTTCTCAATTAAATGTTAACTACAAAGTAGCCTATGCTTACTTGGCAGAATATGATTATTTTCAAACTCCACCATCACATAAAATCTCTTTGATAACAACTCTTGCCTACGGTTTGAGGGTAAACAAAGATCATTGGCAGTGCTAAATCTTCTGGCTCTTTCCCTATCGAAGTGAACCTCTGTTCTGCTCTGGGGAGGTGAGGGGTAAAGGGTTTTATCAGCACTGCCTCAGAAAAGCATGGAGTGCCTCACAATCTGACCACATCAAACAGCCCAACCATGCCAGCCAAGATCTCTGCATGGTAACGGCTTCTGAAACAATACAGTGACTCCCAACGTAATATGGCAATCAGCCACAAAAAGTACCGTAGACAAAGTCTCTTTTCAAAGAGGTACGAGATTTAGCCTATGGGATAATGGTGCTAAAATCATCAAATTTACCCATACATCATCAGAC
The DNA here is from genome assembly GCF_021184085.1 of Oncorhynchus gorbuscha. Taxonomy (NCBI): domain Eukaryota; kingdom Metazoa; phylum Chordata; class Actinopteri; order Salmoniformes; family Salmonidae; genus Oncorhynchus; species Oncorhynchus gorbuscha. The sequence goes on along the minus strand of NC_060175.1, from coordinate 83,667,094 downwards.
CACAAATAAGGCCAGACTACAACATTTAGGAACAGTCTGCACAGAGAACGCTGACATAATCCAGACATTAAAACTAACAATATTTTTTAAATATATTTAACTTTTATTGAAATCAACTAAATGTATTAACTTATTAGAAAATGCATAACATTTTCCCAAGTTAAACATAAGACATGAATAAAATGGATCATAAGACAAAATTCAAAAGCACAGGAATTGCTCGTCTGTGTGTCGTGCGTACGCATGTCTACATGTGTAGCCATTAGCGACAATGCTCACGATAACCATCTTCTGAATCAGACGGAAAGGCTTTCCCAAAACCTTCTCAATTAAATGTGAACTACAAACTAGCCTATGAATCCAGTGGCCATTTGTTTAGCAAACTCTGCAATCACATGAGGGTTACAGAAACACTGCTAATGAAACAGTCTCTTGCTGCTATACACTTCCATTAAAAGAGTAACTACTCAAAAAAAAAATATATATATATATATAATTTTCCCCAGGCCTCAAAAGTAGTCTGTGGTTTAAGCAAGTGTTGTTTTTTCTATTAAACAAGTGATTGACAGTGAAAACCTGAAGCAACAAAACAGAGAGAACAGAATTTGGGGGGGGAAATAAATGATAAATAAATTAAATTAACCACTCAGGTAAAAAAAAGCTAATAGTCTGGTAAAGTTATGAACACAGCCATGTCACTAGAAATGTGTCTGCAACAGAGAATGTCTCTGTATAGATTCACATACAGGAGGATGTAACAGTACCCACATAGCTACTTTAGTGAGTAGGGTTACATGCACACAATGAGTATTGTGGATAGTCAGATTAAAAAGGCGACTCAGCAACCTTTCAATCTAATATTCATTATCTCCAAAATCAAACCAGTGTCTGTGTGCGTTAAAAAGTCAGTCATTTTCAAGCACAGATTTGCAGTGATATGGGGGGAAAAAATACCCTCTCTCATTGCAGGTTTTGAAAATCAGTATTTTTCTTACTTTTAACACTTGAAATATATTTTTTTAATCCATCTGTTTAAGATAGGTTGCACATTTTGGGGAATATTCAGAAGTGGAAACCTTCCATGGGAATATATGCAATTAATATTAAGATACCATTTACCATTTGTAAAGGTTTTTATATCATATGGAGACAGAACCCTTTTACCTTACCATAAATAGACATTGCTGCAAATTATTCTAATAGAAGAAAAAAAATTAGTTATGAACTGAACTTTAATTAAATGAGTTGACGCTTCACATGGGAATACTGATAAGGGAATAATGATCCCCAATGATCCATCGCATCTCCCAAAAACATTTTCAACATACATCTGTAAAATGATAGTCCAGAAACTAAAGCTTTGGTTGTGTTCCTCTCAGACTTCCATGTCTTCTTCCTGAACCTCCTCAATGTCCACCTCTTGAACATCAGACTCTGAGGCCTCATCTTTCAAACTAGTTCATTGTCAGGCTCAAAAAGCCTCAAAATTGCCCGGATGGCCACCAATTTCTTAACCCTAGTATTGGTCAGACTGTTGCTTGCTTTGGTGTGTGTTCCCAAACAAGGACCAGTTGCACTCTGAGGCGGCTGACATTGGTGGGATTTGGAGGATGATGGAGGCAAAAGAGGAAAGAGCCTCAGATCAACAAAGTCCCTGCCACCAGGTGGCTGATGAGAATGTTGGCACGAATCCCATATTGCATCTCCATCCCAAAGCCCTTGCTTGGAAGTGTACTTCGCCAGACGCTTTTTGATGCATTTCAGAACTGCAGTTTCCTCTGCTTGGAGCAACAGTGAACTGGGCAGGGCAGTACAGATTTCTTCTCTTATAACTGCAAGCAGAGTCTGAACATCAGACAGGATGGCATTGTCTCCCTCAATCCGTGCAATGGCTACTGCTATAGGTTTCAGGAGTTTCAGGGTGTTTATGTTTTATCTGTCAGCCCAGCCGCACTCAGGCTCTGTGTGTAGTTAATCCGACCCTCCCTGCCTAGTCAACGCCATTTTACCTGCTGTTGTTGTGCTAGCTGATTAGCTGTTGTTGTCTCACCTACTGTTTTAGCTACTGTTTTAGCTCGCTCTCCCAATTCAACACCTGTGATTACTGTATGCCTCGCTGTATGTCTCTCTCAAATGTCAATATGCCTTGTATACTGTTGTTCAGGTTAGTTATCATTGTTTTAGTTTACAATGGAGCCCCTAGTTCCACTCTTCATACCCCTGATACCTCCTTTGTCCCACCTCCCACACATGCAGTGACCTCACCCATTATAACCAGCATGTCCAGAGATACAATCTCTCATCATCACCCAGTGCCTGGGCTTACCTCCGCTGTACCCGCACCCCACCATACCCCTGTCTGCGCATTATGCCCTGAATATATTCTACCATGCCCAGAAATCTGCTCCTTTTATTCTCTGTCCCCAACGCTCTAGGCGACCAGTTTTGATAGCCTTTAGCCGCACCCTCATACTACTCCTCCTCTGTTCCGCGGGTGATGTGGAGGTAAACCCAGGCCCTGCATGTCCCCAGGCACCCTCATGTGTTGACTTCTGTGATCGAAAAAGCCTTGGTTTCATGCATGTCAACATCAGAAGCCTCCTCCCTACGTTTGTTTTACTCACTACTTTAGCACACTCTGCTAACCCTGATGTCCTTGCCTGTCTGAATCCTGGCTCAGGAAGGCCACCAAAAATTCTGAGATTTCCATACCCAACTATAACATCTTCCGTCAAGATAGAACTGCCAAAGGGGGAGGAGTTGCAGTCTACTGCAGAGATAGCCTGCAAAGTAATGTCATACTTTCCAGGTCCATACCCAAACAGTTCGAACTACTAATTTTGAAAATTACTCTCTCCAGAAATAAGTCTCTCACTGTTGCCGCCTGCTACCGACCCCCCTCAGCTCCCAGCTGTGCCCTGGACACCATTTGTGAATTGATCGCCCCCCATCTAGCTTCAGAGTTTGTTCTGTTAGGTGACCTAAACTGGGATATGCTTAACACCCCGGCAGTCCAACAATCTAAACTAGATGCCCTCAATCTCACACAAATCATCAAGGAACCCACCAGGTACAACAATAAATCTGTAAACAAGGGCACCCTCATAGACGTCATTCTGACCAACTGGCCCTCCAAATACACATCCGCTGTCTTCAACCAGGAACTCAGCGATCACTGCCTCATTGCCTGTATCCGCTACGGAGCCGCAGTCAAACGACCACCCCTCATCACTGTCAAACGCTCCCTAAAACACTTCTGTGAGCAGGCCTTTCTAATCGACCTGGCCCGGGTATCCTGGAAGGACATTGACCTCATCCCGTCAGTTGAGGATGCCTGGTCATTCTTTAAAAGTAACTTCCTCACCATTTTAGATAAGCATGATCTATTCAAAAAATGCAGAACTAAGAACAGATATAGCCCTTGGTTCACTCCAGACCTGACTGCCCTCAAACAGCACAAAAACATCTTGTGGCGGACTGCAATAGCATCGAATAGTCCCCGCGATATGCAACTGTTCATTGAAGTAAGGAACCAATACATGCAGTCAGTCAGGAAAGCTAAGGCCAGCTTCTTCAGGCAGAAGTTTGCATCCTGTAGCTCCAACTCCAAAAAGTTCTGGGACACTGAAGTCCATGGAGAACAAGAGCACCTCCTCCCAACTGCCCACTGCACTGAGGCTAGGTAACACGGTCACCACCGATAAATCCATGATTATCGAAAACTTCAACAAGCATTTCTCAATGGCAGGCCATGCCTGCCGCCTGGCTACTCCAACCTCGGCCAACAGCCCCCCCCGCAGCTACTCGCCCAAGCCTCTCCAGGTTCTCCTTTACCCAAATTCAGATAGCAGATGTTCTGAAAGAGCTGCAAAACCTGGACCCGTACAAATCAGCTGGGCTTGACAATCTGGACCCTCTATTTCTGAAACTATCCGCCACCATTGTCGCAACCCCTATTACCAGCTTGTTCAACCTCTCTTTCATATCGTCTGAAATCCCAAAGGATTGGAAAGCTGCAGCAGTCATCCCCCTCTTCAAAGGGGGAGACACCCTGGACCCAAACTGTTACAGACCTATATGTATCCTGCCCTGCCTATCTAAGGTCTTCGAAAGCCAAGTCAACAAACAGGTCACTGACCATCTCGAATCCCACCGTACCTTCTCCGCTGTGCAATCTGGTTTCCGAGCCGGTCACGGATGCACCTCAGCCACGCTCAAGGTACTAAACGATATCATAACCGCCATCGATAAAAGACAGTACTGTACAGCCGTCTTCAGCGACCTTGCCAAGGCTTTCGACTCTGTCAATCACCATATTCTTATCGGCAGACTCAGTAGCCTCGGTTTTTCAGATGACTGCCTTGCCTGGCTCACCAATTACTTTGCAGACAGAGTTCAGTGTGTCAAATCGGAGGGCATGCTGTCCGGTCCTCTGGCAGTCTATGGGGTACCACAGGGTTCAATCCTCGGGCCGACTCTTTTCTCTGTATATATCAATGATGTTGCTCTTGCTGCGGGCGATTCCCTGATCCACCTCTACGCAGACGACACCATTCTATATACTTCCGGCCCGTCCTTGGACATTGTGCTATCTAACCTCCAAACGAGCTTCAATGCCATACAACACTCCTTCCGTGGCCTCCAACTGCTCTTAAGCGCTAGTAAAACCAAATGCATGCTTTTCAACCGTTCGCTGCCTGCACCCACACGCCTGACCAGCATCACCACCCTGGATGGTTCCGACCTTGAATATGTGGACATCTATAAGTACCTAGGTGTACCATCTATAAGTACCTAAGTACCTAGGCTAGACTGTAAACTCTCCTTCCAGACTCATATCAAACATCTCCAATCGAAAATCGAATCAAGAGTCGGCTTTCTATTCCGCAACAAAGCCTTCTTCACTCACGCCGCCAAACTTACCCCAGTAAAACTGACTATCCTACCGATCATCGACTTCGGCGATGTCATCTACAAAATTGCTTCCAACACTCTACTCAGCAAACTGGATGCAGTTTATCACAGTGCCATCCGTTTTGTCACTAAAGCACCTTATACCACCCACCACTGCGACCTGTATGCTCTAGTCGGCTGGCCCTCGCTACATATTCGTCGCCAGACCCACTGGCTCCAGGTCATCTACAAGTCCATGCTAGGTAAAGCTCAGTTCACTGGTCACGATGGCAACACCCATCCGTAGCACGCGCTCCAGCAGGTGTAGCACGCGCTCCAGCAGGTGTATCTCACTGATCATCCCTAAAGCCAACACCTCATTTGGCCGCCTTTCGTTCCAGTTCTCTGCTGCCTGTGACTCGAACGAATTGCAAAAATCGCTGAAGTTGGAGACTTTTATCTCCCTCACCAACTTCAAACATCTGCTATCTGAGCAGCTAACCGATCGCTGCAGCTGTACATAGTCCATCTGTAAATAGCACACCCTTTTTTACCTACCTCATCCCCATACTGTTTTTATTTATTTACTTTTCTGCTCTTTTGCACACCAATATCTCTACCTGCACATGACAATCTGATCATTTATCACTCCAGTGTTAATCTGCAAAATTGTAATTATTCGCCTACCTCCTCATGCCTTTTGCACACAATGTACATAGACTCTCTTTTTTTATACTGTGTTATTGACTTGTTAATTTTTTACTCCATGTGTAACTCTGTGTTGTCTGTTCACACTGCTCTATGCTTTATCTTGGCCAGGTCGCAGTTGCAAATGAGAACTTGTTCTCAACTAGCCTACCTGGTTAAATAAAGGTAAAATAAATCAAATAAATATTAAGCCGATTATGCAATAGTCATGTAAACACCATACTCTGCTTATTTTATCTTAAAGGTACACTTGGCAGAAAAATCACTGCCATTTCCTAGTTGCTAAAATTCAAATAGTTTACCTAATTTCAGTTTGTGAGAAAACAAATGTAAAGAATCATTGTACCATTTAAATTGCTGTTAAATATCTTTTCAAATAACCAAAAATATTGTATTTTTCTGCTTTTTGAAGCTGGTGTACAAAACAGAAACTAAAAGATGCAAAAACAAAACGTAAGAATGGGAAGGTGGAACAGATGTACCTTTTCTTAGACTTGCTTGCAATGAGTCACATTTCTACATGAATTTGCTCAGGTCCCCAAAAAGTTACATATTGCAGCTTTAATCTGCATGAGGTCAAAATCAAGAGAGCATTCGCGGATTAAAACACCTGGATTTCTAAGAAATCTCTCAAAATGATTATGACACGTAATGACCTTAAAAATCGACATACCAGCGGTGCATTTGATCTGCGCATGTGCTAGCACCAGCCGAGCAAGTCTCCCTCTTCAGCGTGAGAACTGTGTTCGGAACTGAATGCATGCATCTTAGAAGTAGCTTGCACATACACACTTGATATAAGTACGAACTCCGAATCGAATACGCTTAGCAAAAATAACATGTTCGCTGTGGTGGAACGTTTATTTTGATTGCCAGTTTTCTGCTAGTGCCGAGAAAGTTACTTTTCGGTTTTCAAACAACTAATAACAGTTGCTTTGGGAAGCATCTACTTGAAAATACATGATCTAAGTGATTGATAGTTGATATTCAGTGATTGATAGTTGATATTCAAAAGTATGCCTCATTTACTTTGAAGAACTACAAAATAGTGATTTTGTCAGATAGCATAGGCAGCAGTTCTATAGAGATGAGATGATTTGGAATGAAATAGTCAGTGAATAAAACAAATATAATATACACAACTGAAAATGTTGAATTAAGTAAAGTAATGTGAATAAATAGTTAATAAGTAATAAGCAGTAATGGGCGGTCACTACCATCATGGGTCTTTTATTACCCGTTTTATTCTGTCTTGTTACAGCATTCAACCCACATAATGCATTTGATGTTTTTTTTAAATGATCGAACCGAAACCAAAAAGCTCTAATCACTCAGCCCTATTTTCTGCATTTATCAGATTACCATCAGGTAACCTGATTTCAGATGTGTTCATGTAAAAATGATTATTAGGTTCTTCTTGCAAAGTAAACGTTTTAATCTAACTATTATAATAATCAGACTATACGAAATAATCTATTTTGTGTGCATGTAACCGCACTGAATGTTGTTGCTAGAAAATCCCGCGACCAGATATCAAAACTCAATTCAGCATCGATAAGAGAGTAGAGCGTTCCTCAACTAGCTGCATCACAGTCCCTGCTGTATTGGATGAATCGAGTTTGTGACTAACGTTAGTTAGCTTTTTACCAAGTTTGCATAATGCTAGTTATGTTCATACCTGATGTGGCATGTCACGTTTCTTTACTTTGCTGGGTAGGGTCTCCGGGACTGTTATTCTTGAAGCCAGGTCGAGAATTTTCCAAATGTTTGGTAGCTGGTGAACGTATTCTTCGTTCAATGGAAACTTTTCTGGTGTTAAACTGAAAGAAATGGCAATGGATCACACAAACTTTACGTAAACGTAACGGGATAGCTATGACTAAAGACGATAAATCAAAACATGTATTATGCAGAACAAAATAGCTAACGTTAGGAGTATAACTCGCTAACAAGTAATATTGTAGCAAGATAGCTAGGTAGCCATATTAAGTAGCTCATAAAGTATATAACAATACTATTCACCAACATTTCCAAATTCCAAAAATTACATTAAATAACTACATTGTCAGCATGTTAAAATATTAACAAACGAGCTGGCTAAAATGCCGCGAGCTAGCCGCGCAGTTGCGAAGCGCCAGCAAAAGCGTGCAGCGCTGCGCGAGCGAACCATTTTTTTCAGTCTCAAACGCATCAAAACACATATTACTAAAAGTCAGTGGATCATTATCAAATGTATTTAAAACGTTTGCATGTTATGAGGACCTAATTGTAAACGTATTAGTAAAACAACAACTTACATTAATCCATACGGAGGCAAATCTTTAATCTACCCATAAATAGCTACGACCACCACTTCTGCGTTGTCCCGCCCCATAGCTCAGCAGAAAGGCATATCTGTAAGTATATCACCACAAGCAACCAATCATAATAAATATGTAAGAATAATCGCTCTTTTTATTGGACAGGAGCATGACAGTCTCATCTTTTTGGTCGAATAGAACTCCTCGGAATTTATTGAAGACGATGCCCCCCTGCCATGTAGGGGTGTGTCCTGACGTCATAGAAAACCAGCTCAGCGCTAAACAATTCGGCTGTTGTGAAGTTTGGAATTATGTATGTGTATTTGGGGATTTCTCATAATGACTGAAAGGAGAATTGGATAATGTTGTTGTTTTTCTACAGTGATCTATGATTATATCGCAAGAAAGAGACATTAATAATGTGGATACAAAAATGTAAAGTGTTTCTGGTTATGAATTATACATTGTCAAAGGCTGCATCAAAGCCTCTCTTCCTCTCTGCATTGAAAACGAATGCCAACTCCCGAAGAGGAGGGGGATCAAGAGGTTAGGGAAACTGATTTTGTATGCAGCCCAGTGTTGTTGTTGATATAGAGCTTAACATGGGGCACATGCCTTTCTGGAGGTAGTCTGAAGGAATGACTATCAGGCCTCTTTGTCTGTCAGTGATCATGTGTGAGGCTGCGAGCTGAGCTTGGGTAGGTTGGTTTCACTTACAAATAATAGAACATTTCAGACCTTTAAACCAGAGCCACATCTTTGACCAGTAGGCTATTAGATGTGTTATAGCACCAAGTGGTTCCTCAAAAACATATTGTGAACAGTAGGACACATGCTCACTCATCACTCATTGGAAAGTGGTGTTGTTGTAGAGTCACATGGGCCCCACTCGGATGGTTTCCTGCGACCTGGGTGTGTCTCTCAAATCGAACCTACCAGAACTCTCCTCACAAAGCACTCTACAGATGGCGAGATGTGTGTAGTGTGGAGGAGGGGGCTCAGTGTGTAACAGTGACCGCATGAAGCTTTGTCTGCATACTTTGTGTGGGCGTATACATGTGTGTGAATGTGTAGGCAATTGTTAGTAGTCTAGTCTTTCAACATGCTCATACACATAGCATATGATGGAGTGTGTGAATCTGGCGTGAGCACCATTGTGCTATGTGTACATGTAAATTAACATCTGGCAAGGTATGTGGGTCGCATGTGCAACAGAACAGGCATGTAATATTTTCCCTGTGCCTTTATGTGCCTGCGTCTGCACGTGCAGGAATCTAGGCCATCCCTGTGGCTTTGTGTCTGAGGGGCGGATCAGTGTATGTGGGGGAAGTGAGGCATGGGGGTGTGTGGTGGTTCCTGGGTCAGGGGTGTGTCCACTGTGTAAACACAGTGCAACTGAGGAACAGGAGACACTCTCTCCTTCTCAAATTCCACCCCATGCTCACACCCCCTCCATACACTAGGCATCCTCTCTCCCGAATGCAGACTCCACTGGAACATAAACAAGCCACAAATTCTCTGGATTCACCTCCATTGGTGGAAATTCCCGTTTGCCCAGTGCTCTTGATGGTGAGTGAAATGTGTATTAAAGGATGATGCACAAAGGACGTTTGCAATTTTCAGTCCATCATGTTTACTGTTCTGCTTTTACTGTGTTCACCACAAGGGCACATATCCCAGACTGTCCTATTTAAAAAGCCCCAGAGCCACAGTGAGTCCAGCTGGAAAAGCAAATAAAAGCTCACTGACCAGGCCCATGACTCTATGAATGCTGTCTTGAACTTGAACTCATGGTGAATGTAGTAAGTTTAAAATGAATTGAAATAGAGGCTCTATCCGCTATAAAAGTAACCATTTACCATTTAATTATCAATGATATATTCATAAATCCTAACACTTATTGTGACCTCTTGCTGCATTATGCCTTATTTACAAATGCTGACTTCATTTTATACAGGCCTGTAGGCGGCTTGGGTGAGTTCCCAGCCCACTTAACCCAAGGGAAATGTTTGATAGACAATTTCCACTTATTTGAAGAACATTAACAAGCAGCAGCTTTGTCTGAAAAGGATTCTCACCTATCTACGTATAACCCTTCCTCTGAGATAAAGTATAGAGAAAAACAATACAACATAAATCATCCTGGTAATAAACACATAATCACTATGTGAAAAAAAACTGGTACCTGCCAAAATAAAGGAAAGACCAACATAAAGGGGCGGTTTTGCGGACACAGATTAAGCCTAACCATAGACTAAATTGCACTTTTAAACTGGACTCATTTAAATGGCCTTAATCTAGATCTAAGTGAAGCCTTAAATTAAACCTGGCCAGAGGCAGGTTAAACTTCAGATGAATGGATGTTGGTCCCCAGGTTGACCTTGGCAATGGAGGAAAATTGATTGCCTGGACTCTCAATGATGATCACAGAGCACCATCAAGGCCAGGCAGAAAGGCAGTTATAGACAGGAGCAACCCTCTGAATGATTTTGATTAAATCAATTTGTGTGACAATTTCTGTATACAAAGAAAATGCTGTTGACATCATTTATTTGCTTGAGCCAAGGCTTTCATCTGACTCTCTTAGGGGAAGGTTCATCTTCATGTAATAGGACCTTAGCAACAACGCTACAACCAAGCTCATATCGGCACCTGTTGTGTAGTGGAGCGCACGTTTGGTGTATGAAAGAGTTGTTTCCAGTGTCTCAGAAACACATCGCGCTTTCTACCAAGAAGACGCTGCATTGTCATTATTCCAACAGCAGTGCTTCACAATTACCCCAAACAGCATGGTTGCCCATATCCTCGCATTGAAGATGAGGATGGTTCCCATGGTTGAGGCAGAGAATGACAGAAATGGACTCGCCTGCAGAGATGCTTTTGCTATGCAGCACTTCTCCCAACAAAGACAGCTCAGGTGATTGAAACAAGTAATATCCAAAACATTTTTTATTCACAAATGGAAATACCGGGACCCCGAACTGGTGCTTATTTGAGAAGAAGATTGGTACTACTGCTGCTTCATGTTTCTCTCCTCCTCCTTCATAGACAACTCAACATGAAGGATGTGCATATTCATGTCATGATCTTCTTTTAAATACATTAGTTTGCACTCATGAAATTCCATGGTCAGTTTTCATGCATGTTCAGCTTCTGTCTTCGTCTTCCAGCCCGAGTTAGTGACACAATCTTCCCTCCTGGCTGCTGCAGATGTAGTGATTTGCCCTTCATCCTGTCTTGTCCCCTACAATCTAAGGTGATCATCAGCCTCTAGAAAATGATGACATTGCTGCATTAGAGAACATTATTTCTTCTAGAGTTGAGTTCCTTGCATTATGTTTTATTATGGGAGTGCAAGACATGACTTACAACATTACATATTCCCTGCAGTCCGGGGATGGCACATGTTGAATGAATTTTTCCTACAAAATGAGGATTGGAATGGTCCCCAATCTGACCTGTCTGTGGTCTTACTAGGGGGTCAGCCACCAGTCTTGAAACACTCCCTATGAGCAACAGCATTTGTCTTCTTTTAGTTGATTTTTTATGTTTTTCCACAGGACCTTCGAAAGACAAGATAATATAGAAATGATTCGTAATGATATTTTATGATACTGTTTTGTTACATTTCAAAAATAATATATTTTTTTTGTATTACTTTTTCGTGATATCTAATTGGTAGTTAGTCTTGTCCCATTGCTGCAACTCCCGTACGGACTCGGGAGAGGCAAAGGTCGAGAGCCACGCGTCCTCCAAAACACAACCCCTCCAAGCCTTTGCTTGCTTAACCCAGAAGCGCTAATGTTTCAGAAGAAACACAGTACAGCTGGCGACACAAATTCACCCGGCCCGTCACTAGGAGTCGCTAGAGCACGATGGGACAAGAACATCCCGGGCAGTCAAACCCTCCCCTAACCCGGACAACACTGGGCCAATTGTGCGACACTTAATGGGTCTACCGGTTGGCGGCGACACAGCCTGGGATCGAACCCGGGTCTGTAGTGACACCTATGGCACCTTACACCACTGCACCACTCAGGATTTTGTTACTGTCAGAAATACATTTAGGCCCCACTGTGTTATTACGCAAGAAAACTAACATTTCAAAGTAATTTGTTGAAAGTGAGGCAGCAATAAATATAGCATTTTGTCTGAAGTTATTGTAGCATCCTTTTGTTATTTTTTAAAACTTTATTAGAGTTCAATTCATTACAAATGGTGGTCCAGGCATTCTTTTTCTTATTTTCTGTTGATGAATCATTCTGTTTGTTCTCGATAATTGGGTGATTTGACACAATTCACTTTGAGGGTTTTTTCAAAGTTTTATTTTACCTCCGTCCATTGTTTGGTTTAGATGACTTGCTCCAATTCCGGTCAATAATCAAATTCGTATTTACAATGATGGCCTACCAAGGAGACAAAGGCCTCCTGGGGAGGGAGGCTGGGATTAAAATAAAATACAAATGTAGGACAAAACACACATCACGACAAGACACCACAACACTAAATAAAAGAGAGACCTAAGACAACAATACAACATGGCAGCAACACATGATAACACAGCATAGTAGCAACACAGCAAGAAAACAACAAAGCAGCAACGCAACATGGTAGCAGCACAAACATGGTACAAACATTGCTAGGCACAGACAACAGCACAAAGGGCAAAAAGGTAGAGAACACAAATACATCATGCAAAGCAGCCACAAGTGTCAGTAAGATTATGTATTAATGTCCCATCCCTGGTTTTAGAAGCATCCTTAGGTTAGCACACGGTCCACATTTTTTATCTAATTAGGCTTCGCAAAAATGAACTGGGTAGTCCTTATTTACCTTAGCCTGGGACTACCTAGTCTAGAACTAATTAGTCTGAAGTTAAGCAAAGTCTCAGAAAGCCATTTTTTAAATCTGGATTAATTTAAGTAGAATTAGCATGGTCCTGATTTAAATTAATCTCTGTCCAAGAAACCGCCCCAAGTGTCTTAATGTGGCGTTGAGACACCACGAGCCAGGATAGTGTCACGACTTCCGCCGAGGTTGGCTCTCCTGCCCGTTCGGGCTCTGCTCGGCGGTCGTCGTCACCGTCCTATTAGCCTCTACCGATCCCTTTTCGGTTATCTGTTGGTTTTGTCTGATTGTTTTCACCTGTGTGTTAGTTAATTAGTATCTGTATATAATGTAGGTTGTCCCGCCCTTGTTTTGTGCGGGATTGTTTGTTTTTGACATTTCGTTTCGGCTGTTGGTGTTTTGTGTTTTATTTCTCCGGTTTGTCTGGTTATTTCCTGTTTTGGTTATTTTCACCCTGTTTGTATTTTTGGGTTGTCCGTGTTTATTATTGTTCACCGGAGAATAAACCTTTATTCATTATTTGCTCTATTATATCTATTATTTATTTGCACCCACCTTGACTAGTCGTTACAGACAGCTTCAATAAACTTTTGCATACATTTGAAAAGTAAATGGAACTCTATTGGAGGGATGCGACACCATTCTTCCATTCTTCTTCCAAATTCACCAAATTCAATCATTTGGTGTTTTGTGGATGGTGTTGGAAAATGCTCAGGCGCCTCTCCAGAATCTCCCATAAGTGTTCAATTGGTTTAAGATCTGGTGACTGAGACTGCCAAGGCATATGGTTCATATTGTTGTCATGCTCATCAAACCATTCAGTGACCCCTTGTGCACTGTGGATGGGGGCATTGTCATCATATGGGGTTTGAGCCATTTTTATTCATGACCCTAAGCATGATGAGATATTAATTGCTAAGGAATTTCTCAGGGAACCACAACTATGTGGAAGCACCTGCTTTCAATGTACTTTGTATCCATTTACATTTACATTTAAGTCATTTAGCAGACGCTCTTATCCCTCAGTCACTCAAGTGATGCTGATCCATCACGACTGGTCTGCCGACGTAACCGCACATGGGGGCTACAATAGACTTCTTCCATCACGACGTCCCTCTAAGACCCTCCTGCTAACCTGCTAGCCCTGGCCCGCTAGCTGTCTGAATCGCCATGTCTCCAGCCCGCCTAGCTACTCACGGGACCCCTATGATCATTCGGCAACGCATGCCTCTCCCTAATGTCAATATGCCTTGTCCGTTGCTGTTTTGGTTAGTGATTATTGCCTTATTTCACTGTAGAACCTCTAGCCCTGCTAAATACACCTTAGCTAACCATTTAGTTCCACCTCCCACACATGCGGTGACCTCACCTGGTTTAAATGATGTTTCTAGAGACAATATCTCTCTCATCGTTATTCACTGCATAGGTTTACCTCCACTGTATTCACATTCTACCATACCTTTGTCTGAACATTATGCCTTGAATCTATTCTACCGTGCCCAGAAACCTGCTCCTTTTACTCTGTTCCAAATGTACTAGACAACCAGTTCTTATAGCCTTTAGTCATACCCTTATCCTACATCTCCTCTGTTCCTCTGGTGATGTAGAGGTTACTCCAGGCCCTGCAGTGCCTAGCTCTACTCCCATTCCCCAGGCACTCTCATTTGCTGACTTCTGTAACCGTAAAAGCCTTGATTTTATGCATGTTAACATTAAAAGCCTCCTCCATAAGTTTGTTTTATTCACTGCTTTAGCACACTCTGCCAACCCGGATGTCCTAGACGTGTCTGAATCCTGGCTAAGGAAGACCACCAAAAACCCAGAAATTTCCATCCCTAACTATAACATTTTCGGACAAGATAGAACTGCCAAAGGGGGTGGAGTTGCAATCTATTGCAGAGATAGCCTGCAGAGTTCTGTTTTACTATCCAGGTCAGTGCCCAAACAATTTGAGCATCTACTTTTAAAAATCCACTTTTCCAGAAACAAGTCTCTCACCGTTGCTGCTTGCTATAGACCACCTTCTGCCCACAGCTGTGCCCTGGACACCATATGTGAATTGATTGCCCCTCCATCTATTTTCAGAACTTGTGCTGTTAGGTGAACTAACTGGGACATGCTTAACACCCCTGCCATCCTACAATCTAAGCTTGATGCCCTCAATCTGACACAAATTATCAATGAACCTACCAGGTACAACCACACATCCGTAAACATGGGCACCCTCATAGATATCATCCTGACCAACCTGCCCTCAAATACACCTTTGCTGTTTTCAACCAGGATCTCAGCGATCACTGCCTCATTGCCTGCGTCCGTAATGGGTCTGCGGTCATACGATCACCTCTCATCACTGTAAAACGCTCCCTAAAACACTTCAGCGAGCAGGCCTTTCTAATCGACCTGGCCCGGGGATCCTGGAAGGATATTGACCTCCTTCCGACAGTAGTGGATGCCTGGTTATTCTTTAAAAGTGCTTTCCTCTTCTTAAATAAGCATGCCCCATTAAAAAAAACAGGAACAGATATAGCTCTTGGTCTACTCCAGACCTGACTGCCCTTGACCAGCACAAAAACATCCTGTGGCGTACTGCATTAGTATCAAATAGCCCCCGCGATATGCAACCTTTCAGGGAAGTCAGGAACCAATATACACAGGCAGTTAGGAAAGCAAAGGCTAGGTTTTTCAAACAGAAATTTGCATCCTGAAGCACAAACTGTCACGTTCTGACCTTTATTTCCTTTGTTTTGTCATTATTTAGTATGGTTAGGGCGTGAGTTGGGGTGGGCAGTCTATGTTTGTTTTTCTATGATTTGGGTATTTCTATGTTTCGGCCTAGTATGGTTCTCAATCAGAGGCAGGTGTCATTAGTTGTCTCTGATTGAGAATCATACTTAGGTAGCCTGGGTTTCACTGTGTGTTTGTGGGTGATTGTTCCTGTCTCTGTGTTTGCACCAGATAGGTCTGTTTTGGGTTTTCACGTTTCTTGTCTTGTCTTGTCTTGTCTTGTTTTGTTGTGTCCGTGTTTATCTTTGAATTAAACATGAATCAGAATAACCACGCTGTGCTTTGGTCCGCCTCTTTGTCAATGGAAGAAATCCCTTACACAAACGCCAAAACGTTCTGGGACACTGTAAATTCCATGGAGAATAAGAGCACCTCCTCCCAGCTGCCCACTGCACTGAGGCTAGGAAACACTGTCACTCCCGATAAATCCACGATAATTGAGAATTTCAAAAAGCATTTTTCTACGGCTGGCCATGCTTTCCACCTGGCTACCCCTACCCTGGTCAACAGCCCTGCACCTGCCACAGCAACTTGCCCAAGCCTCCCCATTTCTCCTTCACCCAAATCCAGACAGCTGATGTTCTGAAGAACTGCAAAATCTGGACCCCTACAAATCAGCTGGGGTAAAATTATCCGCTGAAATTGTTGCAACCCCTATTACTAGCCTATTCAACCTCTCTGCCGTGGTCATCCCCCTCTTCAAAGGGGGAGACACTCTAGACCCAAACTGCTACATACCTATATTTATCCTACCCTGCCTTTCTAAGGTCTTCGAAAGCCAAGTTAACAAACCGATCACCAACCATTTCGAATCCCACTGTACCTTCTTCGCCATGCAATCTGGTTTCCGAACTGGTCATGGGTGCACCTCAGCCACGCTCAAGGTCCTAAACGATATCATAACCGCCATCGATAAGAGACAATACTGTGCAGCTGTATTCATTGACCTGGCCAAGGCTTTCGACTCTGTCAATCACCACATTCTTATCGGCAGACTCAAGCCTTGGTTTCTCAAATGACTGCCTCGCCTGGTTCACCAACTACTTCTCAGACAGAGTTCAGTGTGTCAAATCGGAGGGCCTGTTGTCCGGAACTCTGGCAGTCTCTATGGGGGTGCCACAGGGTTCAATTCTCGGGCCGACTCTCTTCTCTGTATACATCAATGATGTCGCTCTTACTGCTGGTGATTCTCTGATCCACCTCTACGCAGACGACACCATTCTGTATACTTCTGGCCCTTCTTTGGGCACTGTGTTATCTAACCTCCAGACGAGCTTCACTGCCATACAACTCTCCTTCCGTGGCCTCCAACTGCTCTTAAATGCAAGTAAAACTAAATGCATGCTCTTCAACCAATTGCTGCCCACACCTGCCCGCCTGTCCAGCATCACTACCCTGGACGGTTCTGACTTAGAATATGTGGGCAACTACAAATACCTAGGTATCTGGTTAGACTCTAAACTCTCCTTCCAGACTCAAATTAAGCACCTTCAATCCAAAATTAAATCTAGAATCGGCTTCCTATTTGGCAACAAAGCCTCCTTCACTCATGCTGCCAAACTTAGCCTCGTAAAACTGACTATCCTACTGATCCTTGACTTCGGCGATGTCATTTACAAAATAGCCTCCAACACTCTACTCAGCAAATTGGATGCAGTCTATCACAGTGCCATCTGTTTTGTCACCAAAGCCCCATATACTACTCACCACTGTGACCTGTATGCTCTCATTGGCTGGCCCTCGCTTCATATTCATCTCCAAACCCACTGGCTAAAGGTCATCTATAAGTCTCTGCTAGGTAAAGCCCCGCCTTATCTCAGCTCACTGGTCACCATAGCAGCACCCACCCGTATCACGCACTCCAGCAGGTATATTTCACTGGTCACCCCCAAAGCCAATTCCTACTTTGGCCGCCTTGGAACGAACTGCAAAAATCACTGAAGCTGGAGACTCATATCTCCCTCACTAGCTTTAAGCACCAGCTGTCAGAGCGGCTCACAGATCACTCCACCTGTACATAGCCCATCTGTAAATAGCCCTCCAACTACCTCATCCCCATACTGTTATTTATTTATTTATTTATTTATTTTGCTCCTTTGCACCCCAGTATCTGTACTTGCACATCCATCTTCTGGACATCTATCACTCCAATGTTTATTTGCTCAATTATAATTATTTCGCCACTATGGCCTATTTATTACCTCCCTTATCCTACCTCATTTGCACACACTGTGTATAGACTTAATCTATTGTATTATTGACTGTATGTTTGTTTATTCAACTCTGTGTTGTTGTTTGTGTAATTTCTCCCTCGCGATGCCATCTATTTAGTGAAGTGCACCAGTCCCTTCTGCAGCAAAGCACCCCCACAACATGATGCTGCCAGCCCGTGCTCCACGGTTGGGATGGAGTTTTTCGGCTTGCAAGCCTCCCGCTTTTCCCTCCAAACATAACAATGGTCATTATGGCCAAACAGTTCTATTTCTGTTTCAACAGACCAGAGGACATTTCTCCAAAAAGTATGATTTGTCCCCATGTGCAGTTGCACACCGTAGTCTGGCTTTATTATGGCGGTTTTGGAGCAGTGGCTTCTTCCTTGCTGAGCGGCCTTTCAGGTTATATCGATATAGGACTCGTTTTACTGTGGACATAGATGCTTTTGTACCTGTTTCCTCCAGCATCTTCACAAGGTCCTTTGCTGTTGTTCTGGGATTGTTTTGTACTTTTCGCACCAAAGTACGTTAATCTCTAGGAGACAGAACGCGTCTCCTTCCTGAGCGGTATGACAACTGCGTGGTCCCATGGTGTTTATACTTGCGTACTATTGTTTGTACAGATGAACGTGGTACCCTCAGGCTTTTGGGAAGCAAAGAGGCACTGAGTTTGAAGGTAGGCCTTGAAGTACATCCACAGGTACACCTCCAATTGACTCAAATTATGTCAATTAGCCTATCAGAAGCTTCTAAAGCCATGACATGACTCATAATGCACCAGAGAAAGAGGAAAACAACAACAATGTGTGTATTACTAGAGAATCCAGGCACAGCAAAGAGTGAAAAGGAAGGAGGCATGTTGTACGGCTGTTTAACACCAGTAAACTGCAGTGTCATTGCTCATCAGCCCCAGATCAATGTCAAGTGTTGCACAACAACTGGCCCTGGGGAAAAAAACGTCCCCGACCCCCTTGCCCTGGCTGTTCCTCCACCTCTGCCCCACTTGGCTCTGTGTGGAGATAAGGGAGGGGTTGGACACACAGCACAGCACCATGCATGTGAGAACTTCCCCAGATCAGAGGTTAAGGAGCACACAGAACATGTGACCGTCCCTGGAAAAACGTATATCGGAGAGAACAAAAGAGAGAGCGGAAATGAAAGAGACATGTCAATCATAGACCCGAGTGAGTAAGTGTTTTCTGTTTTGAATTGATTAGCGCTTCCCACTTGACACAGACATTCGTTCAACATCTAGTTTTGATTTACATTTAATTGAGGTGTCAACTAACGTGAATTCAATGTGAAATCAACAAAACATTTAACAATGTCATTGGATGAAGGTTAAACAAGTGGGTGAAAAATAGACAAACATTCCCAAAAAGGTCTTTACAGTGATGATTTTTTACAAATCCAATCAATTTTCCATATTGATTTAATATCCATCCATTTGAATTTGTTTGTTGAAATGACGTGGAAACAACATGGATTCAACCAGTTTGTGCCCAGTGGGTTGTCACTTGGGTGTGGAGGTTGATATATACTCTGTTTGCACATGTTCATATTGATATATGTTTGAAAATGTTAATTTACTTTGTTTGCACGTGTTCATATTAACATGCATTGGCAGCACATGCAGCACATGTTGATATACTGTAATTTTGTACTAGCTTTTTTCCATAGGAAATAAAATACATTGATGAGTGAAAGATGAAATGAAGATATATATTTAAATATATCAGGATATATTTAAATGTTAATAAATAAAGACTTACATTTATTTTCATGCAGGATATTTTTTGCACATTGCTTCTAGACGGTGTGCGTAAAACGTTGGACCAACTTTTAATATTTCCCAATAATTTGACTTTTGCCACACAGACTAATGGGTGTGTGGAAAGAAACGGGCATACATTATCTCATGGGGGTGCCCTGATTTGTTATGGGATTGCCCTGCCTGCTAGGGCACCCTTGTTATCTTCTAAAAACAACAGGTGCATACTCTGTACATGTTCAAATGTTTAGTAAACCAAATACCTTTATCCCTTATAGTACAGAGTGAGATTTGTGACACAGAAACAATAAAGTGGGATATCATCACCCTGTCAGATGCACTTTCAGAAACATTGCAACAGCTGAGAAGAATGGTCTCTAGTTACCATGGCACCATAGCCTCTCATAACTGTGATCATGGAACATCTGTATATGTCCTGAATAGATGGTTTGATAAAGTTCAGCTCAGTTAAACAGAACGACGTTTAAAATAGTTATCAAGGCTACAGGTGGAATAACACAAAGTTAGTATCCAAGCTAGATGCAGACCATTATGTTTGTTATTGTAGATGGTCGGCTCTTTGAACGGCCCTGAATTATGCAGATGAGATTATATGGTATAGACAGCCATGTTCTCCTTAGGGTTGACTTATGATGAGGCATCACAGTGTCGTGACGTTGTATTAGTTAATATGACGACTGTTGCTCATCAAATTATTAAAAGTTTCTAATTGCGTGATTAACTGAATCAAGCCATTATTAACTCATTAACCTGGGGCACCATGGGAAAGCTCGTTTTTATTGAGTTTCTATTTCCCAAATTAACTCAAAGAATATCAGAATATAAATTTTTACAACAGCCGCTTATTAACCAGTTACCTCTACAATATCGTTCTGAACATTGTATAGTCAGTCCGTGAATCTGCACGGACCCAGGTCTCACCAATGAGTTCAATCTTAGTTGAATATTTATTTACTAAAAAGCTAAAATGATGATAGATACACATTATAGGCTATTGATTAGAACTTAGTATAACGGGCCAACACACTATGGCGCATGTTACCCAAAATGGGGATTTCAATAGAGAGAGAGGAAAAAGAAAGTACACGAGAGAAATATACATTTGGGTGAATTTGTCAGCTATGCTATTCTAACCCTAGCCTTGCCCCACACTGACGCTCTTATGGGTCAGAATATAATGATGTAATTACGTGGGGAAGGTCTCTGTGGATTCTCTGCGTAGACCGTTCAGGCTGCTCGATGATGCACTTCTCCAGCGCACCTCTCTGATCATCCTCCCGATGTCAGTGTCCTTTTGGCTTAGGAGTCTGTTCCCTCACTCTTTCTCTGGAAGGGGTCTTCTGAGGACAGACAGCTCTGTAGCTCAGAGCTCACAGCGTTGAATGAAACAGCGTAGATACCACGATTCGATGGGAGATGGAGGCTAGGTGGTTCGACTTGAATTCACCCGCTTACTCATCCATAGCTTGGGTAGAAAAAGGTTTTGTCTTCAAACTTGCGTTGCGTTTTGGGTTAGTTGACTTTTTAGACCTTGGCTGCAGCTTGGGTCACGTAGTCTTGTCTGTAAATGCTTTACTCACAGGTTTTATACCCTTGGGTCAGAAATGGGCGTAACCGCCTTTAGGGCAATACTCTGGGCATACCAGGTTATGAAGGCAAGGTCTAGATTTGACTCAAATCCAATTTTAGACAACTAACTTCACATTTAATCTTTCCCAAAACATTCTCTTTGATTTTGATATTTTCCATACAACGTACAATGTATAAACATCAAACATATACTAGGAAAACTCTTCACGTTACAATGTTTCCGTAATGACGTCGTCTATTTAACCTTTAGTAACAAAACAAAAATGACATACATTTTCATATTCCATCTATAGTCATGACCACCATTGTGGCTGACGGAAACCATTGTTTCAAATCCCTTTATTTCATGTTTAATGTTCTGAGGCTGGTTCTCCATAGTAACAGGACAAAGGAATTTGTCTGTGGCCTAAGATTTACCATGGGTGTGAGGGATAATAAAATAAAATAAACATCTTCAGACCCCTAGATCTCTCCTCCTCTGTTGGGGTTGAGAGATAATCTGTAGCGTTGTGGTCTCCTGTAACCTGACCTGATCAGGACAGTCATGACAACAGCATGTCATCCTGCTGGACCTTCAGACGTCACCTACTCCTCCCAACACTGTAGTCAGCTTCACATTTCTCCTGAGACTTCCTTCCTGCAGAGAAAGAGAGAATAGACAGAGGTGGGAAGGAAGAGTTGAGCTGCTACAGGAGGACTTTGGGTTGTACGTCTGAGCCTGTGTTTGGATCCAATTTAAAAAAGCAAACATAAACTGGCAAATCATGTCCAACTACCCCCGTAGCCAGGGTTATACTTAGAAAATTACACCCTTCCCTGCCAAACCCTGCCGACACTGCCCTTGAAAAGTACAAGGGAAGATGAGACAGAGAGGTAAAATAAGAGGGCTCCCATCACATCTTGACCGAACACAAGTAAATAAAACAGCACTCTGCTGTCTTATTTACCCTGGTTGTTTACAGCGGAGTAGAGAGATGGCCTCTTTGCCAAACCAGTGATGCAATGTGGACTCGTCCAATCTTTAAATGGCGGTTCGTAAAATAAGTAAACAGGCCTTGTGAAACTCTCCAGGCAACGCTATTAGCTTCTTGCCCGAGATGAGTAAATGTTTGACTAACTGTGTGTCCATCGTTGCTATTTATGTCACAGGGGCCCTTTGGAGGTGGCCTCCTTATGACTGCGACCTACCAGAGTTCTGGCATAATTTGCAGTGCCCAAGTAGTAGGTCTTATGTAACAGACGTCACAGATTAGCTGTCCCTTTCCCTCCCCCTGGAGGCCACTGGCCTTTCTTTTCCCCTGCGTCTATGTCTATCTTTCTCATCTTCTGACAACCTCCCCTTTACACTTATTGCTACTGCAGCAATGTTTTGTGATAGTTATTACTACATTTGCACACGCTGTATATAGATTTTTTCCATTGTGTTGTTGACTGTACGTTTGGTTCTCCCATGTGAACTCTGTGTTGTTGTTTTTGTCGAACTGCTCTGCTTTATCTTGGCCAGGTCGCAGTTTTAAATGAGAACGCGTTCTCAACTAGCTTACCTGGT
Organism: Oncorhynchus gorbuscha; assembly: GCF_021184085.1. Lineage (NCBI taxonomy): Eukaryota > Metazoa > Chordata > Actinopteri > Salmoniformes > Salmonidae > Oncorhynchus > Oncorhynchus gorbuscha. The sequence goes on along the minus strand of NC_060175.1, from coordinate 83,644,414 downwards.
TAAATAAATAGTTGAGTTCCTTGGTAGACATATCTGTCAAACATGATCGGTTGTCTTCGTTGTCTTGTTCTTTCTTATACTACACCTTTGATTCTCAATAGAGACAGGTCTGTCTCTTGTTACAATTCACTATTTACAGACTAGATGAAACAAGAGCCAAATTTACAATGGCCACTTACTCAAAGGATGAGATTACAATGTCAACGACAAAACAAACAATAAATCCAGCTGAATCAGATACCATATTATCTCCACCTCTGATCCTAAGAAGCAAGAATGTGCTCACAAGCCTATGAACTCTATTTTGGTTTGGTCAGGGTGTGATTTGGGTGGGCATTCTATGTTCATTTATCTATGTTTTGTATTTCTTTGTTTTGGCCGGGTCTGGTTCTCAATCAGGGACAGCTGTCTATTGTTGTCTCTGATTGGGAACCATACTTAAGTAGCCTTTTCCCACCTGTGTTTTGTGGGTAGTTGTTTTCTGTTTAGTGTTCTGCACCTGACAGGACCGTTTCGGTTTCGTTTCTCACTTTGTTATTTTGATCTAGTGTTCAGTGTTAATAAAAATCATGAACACTTACCACGCTGCGCTTTGGTCCGATCTTTCCTCATCAGAAGACCATTACAGAACTACCCACCACAAGTGGACCAAGCAGTGTGGTATGGAGGAGCAGAGGGTTCAGGATTCGTGGACTTGGGAGGAGATACTGGATGGAAAGGGACCCTGGAGACAGGCTGGGGAATATCTCTGTCCGAAAGAGGAACTGGAGGCAGCTAAAGATGAGAGGCGGCGATATGAGGCAAGTCAGCGAAGTAGGCATGAGAGGCAGCCCCAAAAATGTTTTGGAGGGGGGGGCACACGGGGAGATTGGCAGAGTCAGGCTATAGACCTGAGCCAACTCCCCGTGCTTACCGTGGAACTGGTCAGGCACCGTGTTATGTGGTAAAGCGCAAGGTGTCTCCAGTGCACGCTCATAGCCCGGTGAGCTATATGCTAGCCCTCGGCAAGTGCCACTCGAGAGTGGGCATCCAGCCAGGGCAGATTGTGGCAGCTCAGCGAGTGGTGCTTCGTTTTGGCCCAGGGTATCCTGCGCCGGCTCTGTGCACTGTGTCTCCAGTGCGCTGGGACTGCTCAGTGCGCGGGCTAAAGTGGGCATTCAGCCAAGTGGAGAGGTGCAATTGTCAAGCACTAGATCTCCAGTGCTCCCCCACAGACCGGTTCATCCTGTGCCTCCTCTAAGGACCAGGCCTCCTGTAGGTCTCCCCAGCCTGGTGGGCCCTGTGGCAGCCTCACGCACCAGGCTGTCTCTGCGTCTCCTCTCTCCAACGACGGTCTCCTGTCCGGAGCCTCCAGAGTCGTCCTCAAGTCCGGGGCCGCAACGAGGGTGCCCAGTCCGGGGCCCTCAATGAGGGTGCCCAGTCCGGGGCCCGCAGCGAGGGTGCCCTATCCGGGGCCGGCAATGAGGGTCCCCAGTCCGTGGTCGGTAGCGAGGGTCCCCAGTCCGTGGTCGGTAGCGAGGGTCCCCGCACTAGAGGCATTCTATGTTCATTTTTCTATGTTTTGTATTTCTTTGTTTTAGCTGGGTATGGTTCTCAATCAGGGACAGCTGTCTATTGTTGTCTCTGATTGGGAACCATACTTAAGTAGCCTTTTCCCACCTGTGTTTTGTGGGTAGTTGTTTTCTGTTTAGTATTCTGCACCTGACAGGACTGTTTCAGTTTTTTCGTTTCTCACTTTGTTATTTTGTTCTAGTGTTCAGTGTTAATACAAATCATGAACACTTATCACGCTGCGCTTTGGTCCGATCCTTCCTCATCAGATGACCGTTAGATCGGCATGACCGATTCACCCATGATGAAAATAGATATGCATCCTCACACCCCGCTGGCCACATAGGCATGGTACATTTGACAAGAGCACTATTGAGACTGCAGCACAAATACTCCTCATTCATTCCTGAAGCCCGGCTTGCAATAAATCTCTAAAGCTGTTGTGTTTGCTCTCGACCTGACTTGACACAGCTAACATTCTAAGTCCACAAACTGTTCCCTGTACCAAAAGCCCACAAAAAGGATTGTTTTTGTTTGCTCTATCGAGGTGTGTCCAGAGAGATAGATAGAGAGCGAGATGGAGAGAGTGAGGGGGAATGAGAAAAAGTCCATCCACAATTTGAATATGAACCCTCTATGTAGCTCCATCCCAATTTGAGATTCTCTGGAGAGAGAATGGCTTTTTCTAAGGACATTTTTACACGCTGGCAGTTCACTGACGTGTGGTTACTCTATAGTAAGTGTATGTCTAAGTACATTCAATACATATAGAAGTCTTCATTACAAATAAATGTATACATTGGGCATAGACCTGAAGGTTTCTGACATTCATCCTGCAAATGTAATGTGTTTCTGTAGCTGCGTTTAGACAGGAAATATTTGGTCTTTTGATCAACCAGATCAGCTCTAAAAAAGAGCTGATGTGAAAAGACCTGATGTGATTGGTCAAAATACCAATTAGTGGAGAAAATATCAGAATTGGTCTTCCTGTCTAAACGCAGCCTATGTTGTCTGCTTATGCTTATGTCTTATTGTGAGTCTGAGGGCTTTGTAAGAGTCATGGGATTCCATTACATTTACATTACATTACATTTAAGTCATTTAGCAGACGCTCTTATCCAGAGCGACTTACAAATTGGTGCATTCACCTTATGACATCCAGTGGGACAGTCACTTAACAATAGTGCATCTAAAACTTAGGGGGGGTGGGATTCCAAGATGTCGGCTGTGGAGGCAGGTCAAGACAGCTCTGTTCTGGTTAATCAAATGGATGAGAGGAGACTGTACCAATACACACTTAACATGTCCAGCATCTCGGGGACGAGTTGGAAATGCAGATTAGCAAAGGGTCTAGTAGGAGGTGCCAATTAGGCAAAAATTATGATTAACACTCATCAAGGTCTTAGCTGAAATCAGATTAAGGATTGTCTCAGATACATTCTGTCCCCCTCACATTATGAAATTGCATTTTTGTCCCCCCCCCAGTTTTATCATTGAAATGTGAGGATCTCCCAAGTAGCGCAGTGGTCTAAGGCACTCTAAGGCACTGCATCAAACATCTCCAATCGAAAATCAAATCAAGAGTCGGCTTTCTATTCCGCAACAAAGCCTCCTTCACTCACGCCGCCAAACTTCCCCTAGTAAAACTGACTATCCTACCGATCCTCGACTTCGGCGATGTCATCTACAAAATTGCTTCCAACACTCTACTCAGCAAACTGGATGCAGTTTATCACAGTGCCATCCGTTTTGTCACTAAAGCACCTTATACCACCCACCACTGCGACTTGTATGCTCTAGTCGGCTGGCCCTCACTACATATTCGTCGCCAGACCCACTGGCTCCAGGTCATCTACAAGTCCATGCTAGGTAAAGCTCCGCCTCATCTCAGTTCACTGGTCACGATGGCAACACCCATCCGTAGCACGCGCTCCAGCAGGTGCATCTCACTGATCATCCCTAAAGCCAACACCTCATTTGGCCGCCTTTCGTTCCAGTTCTCTGCTGCCTGTGACTGGAACGAGTTGCAAAAATCGCTGAAGTTGGAGACTTTTATCTCCCTCACCAACTTCAAACATCTGCTATCTGAGCAGCTAACCGATCGCTGCAGCTGTACATAGTCTATCGGCAAATAGCCCACCCATTTTTACCTACCTCATCCCCATACTGTTTTTATTTTATTTACTTTTCTGCTCTTTTGCACACCAATATCTCTACCTGTACATGACCATCTGATCATTTATCACTCCAGTGTTAATCTGCAAAATTGTAATTATTCGCCTACCTCATGCCTTTTGCACACAATGTATATAGACTCCCCTTTTTTTCCTACTGTGTTATTGACTTGTTAATTGCTTACTCCATGTGTAACTGTCATGTTTGTCATTTATTATCTTGTCTTGTCCCTGTGCTCCCCATTCTATTCGTTTCCCTCTGCTGGTCTTATTAGGTTCTTTCCCTCTTTCTATCCTTCTCTCTCCCCCTCCCTCTCTCACTCTCTCGCTCTCTCTTCTCTCTATCGTTCCGTTCCTGCTCCCAGCTGTTCCTATTCCCCTAATCATCATTTAGTCTTCCCACACCTGTTCCCGATCCTTTCCCCTGATTAGAGTCCCTATTTATTCCTTTGTGTTCCGTTCCTGTCCCGTCGGTTCCTTGTTTTGTATTCACCATGCTGTGATTGCGTTTCGCCCTGTCCTGTCGTGTTTTTGCTGTGATTGTGTATCGCCCTGTCCTGTCGTGTTTTTGCCTTCATCAGATGCTGCGTGTGAGCAGGTGTCTCTGTCGACTACGGCCTGCGCCTACCCGAGCGACCTGCAGTCTGTGGCCGCTTCTCCAGTTATTTCCCCTCTACAGTCTAGAGGATTTCTGTTATTCCCTGTTTGGACTTAAATAAACTCTGTTTCTGTTAAGTCGCTTTTGGGTCCTCTTTCACCTGCATGACAGAAGGAACCGACCAAGGAATGGACCCAGCGACTTCAGACGCTCGTTACACTGCCGTCGAGATCCAAGGAGCCATGCTCGGCAGACACGAGCAGGAATTGTCTGCTGCTCGCCATGCCGTGGAGAACCTGGCCGCTCAGGTTTCCGACCTCTCTGGACAGTTCCAGAGTCTACGTCTCGTGCCACCTGTTACTTCCTGGCCTGCCGAGCCTCCAGAACCTAGGGTTAATAACCCACCTTGCTACTCCGGGCAGCCCACTGAGTGCCGCTCCTTTCTCACGCAGTGTGAGATTGTGTTCTCTCTCCAACCCAACACATACTCTAGAGAGAGAGCTCGGGTTGCTTACGTCATTTCACTCCTTACTGGCCGGGCTCGAGAATGGGGCACAGCTATCTGGGAGGCAAGGGCTGATTGCTCTAACAAGTTCCAGAACTTTAAAGAGGAGATGATTCAGGTTTTTGACCGTTCAGTTTTTGGTAGGGAGGCTTCTAGGGTCCTGGCTTCCTTATGCCAAGGTGAACGGTCCATAACGGATTATTCTATTGAGTTTCGCACTCTTGCTGCCTCTAGTGAGTGGAACGAGCCGGCGCTGCTCGCTCGTTTTCTGGAGGGACTCCACGCAGTGGTTAAGGATGAGATTCTCTCCCGGGAGGTTCCATCAGATGTGGACTCTTTGATTGCTCTCGCCATCCGCATAGAACGACGGGTAGATCTTCGTCACCGGGCTCGTGGAAGAGAGCTCGCATCAACGGTGTTTCCCTGCTCCGCATCGCAACCATCTCCCTCCTCTGGCTTTGAGACACTACCTTTAACTCTCACAGTATCTGGTAACCACAGTGAGACTATTTCTTTTTTGATTTTCCGTTCACCGTTTACACCTGTTGTTTTGGGTCATCCCTGGCTAGTATGTCATAATCCTTCTATTAATTGGTCTAGTAATTCTATCCTATCCTGGAACGTTTCTTGTCATGTGAAGTGTTTAATGTCTGCCATCCCTCCCGTTTCTTCTGTCCCTACTTCTCAGGAGGAACCTGGCGATTTGACAGGAGTGCCGGAGGAATATCATGATCTGCGCACGGTCTTCAGTCGGTCCCGAGCCAACTCCCTTCCTCCTCACCGGTCGTATGATTGTAGTATTGATCTCCTTCCGGGGACCACTCCTCCTCGAGGTAGACTATACTCTCTGTCGGCTCCCGAACGTAAGGCTCTCGAGGATTATTTGTCTGTGTCTCTTGACGCCGGTACCATAGTGCCTTCTTCTTCTCCGGCCGGGGCGGGGTTCTTTTTGTTAAGAAGAAGGACGGTACTCTGCGCCCCTGCGTGGATTATCGAGGGCTGAATGACATAACGGTTAAGAATCGTTATCCGCTTCCCCTTATGTCATCAGCCTTCGAGATTCTGCAGGGAGCCAGGTGCTTTACTAAGTTGGACCTTCGTAACGCTTACCATCTCGTGCGCATCAGAGGGGGACGAGTGGAAAACGGCGTTTAACACTCCGTTAGGGCATTTTGAGTACCGGGTTCTGCCGTTCGGTCTCGCCAATGCGCCAGCTGTTTTTCAGGCATTAGTTAATGATGTTCTGAGAGACATGCTGAACATCTTTGTTTTTGTCTATCTTGACGATATCCTGATTTTTTCTCCGTCACTCGAGATTCATGTTCAGCACGTTCGACGTGTTCTACAGCGCCTTTTAGAGAATTGTCTCTACGTAAAGGCTGAGAAGTGCTCTTTTCATGTCTCCTCCGTTACTTTTCTCGGTTCCGTTATTTCCGCTGAAGGCATTCAGATGGATTCCGCTAAGGTCCAAGCTGTCAGTGATTGGCCCGTTCCAAGGTCACGTGTCGAGTTGCAGCGCTTTTTAGGTTTCGCTAATTTCTATCGGCGTTTCATTCGTAATTTCGGTCAAGTTGCTGCCCCTCTCACAGCTCTTACTTCTGTCAAGACGTGTTTTAAGTGGTCCGGTTCCGCCCAGGGAGCTTTTGATCTTCTTAAAGAACGTTTTACGTCCGCTCCTATCCTCGTTACTCCTGACGTCACTAGACAATTCATTGTCGAGGTTGACGCTTCAGAGGTAGGCGTGGGAGCCATTCTATCCCAGCGCTTCCAGTCTGACGATAAGGTTCATCCTTGCGCTTATTTTTCTCATCGCCTGTCGCCATCTGAGCGCAACTATGATGTGGGTAACCTCCTTTTCGTTCCTGTTTCCACTCGTCTGGCTGTTCTTCAGTGGGCTCACTCTGCCAAGTTAGCTGGTCATCCCGGTGTTCGAGGCACTCTTGCGTCTATTCGCCAGCGCTTTTGGTGGCCGACTCAGGAGCGTGACACGCGCCGTTTCGTGGCTGCTTGTTCGGACTGCGCGCAGACTAAGTCGGGTAACTCTCCTCCTGCCGGTCGTCTCAGACCGCTCCCCATTCCTTCTCGACCATGGTCTCACATTGCCTTAGACTTCATTACCGGTCTGCCTTTGTCTGCGGGGAAGACTGTGATTCTGACGGTTGTCGATAGGTTCTCTAAGGCGGCACATTTCATTCCCCTCGCTAAACTTCCTTCCGCTAAGGAGACGGCACAAATCATTATTGAGAATGTATTCAGAATTCATGGCCTCCCGTTAGACGCCGTTTCAGACAGAGGCCCGCAATTCACGTCACAGTTTTGGAGGGAGTTCTGTCGTTTGATTGGTGCGTCCGTCAGTCTCTCTTCCGGGTTTCATCCCCAGTCTAACGGTCAAGCAGAGAGGGCCAATCAGACGATTGGTCGCATACTACGCAGCCTTTCTTTCAGGAACCCTGCGTCTTGGGCAGAACAGCTCCCCTGGGCAGAATACGCTCACAATTCGCTTCCTTCGTCTGCTACCGGGTTATCTCCGTTTCAGAGTAGTCTGGGTTACCAGCCTCCTCTGTTCTCATCCCAGCTTGCCGAGTCCAGCGTTCCCTCCGCTCAAGCGTTTGTCCAACGTTGTGAGCGCACCTGGAGGAGGGTGAGGTCTGCACTTTGCCGTTACAGGGCACAGACGGTGAGAGCCGCCAATAAACGCAGGATTAAGAGTCCAAGGTATTGTTGCGGCCAGAGAGTGTGGCTTTCCACTCGCAACCTTCCTCTTACGACAGCTTCTCGTAAGTTGACTCCGCGGTTCATTGGTCCGTTCCGTGTCTCCCAGGTCGTCAATCCTGTCGCTGTGCGACTGCTTCTTCCGCGACATCTTCGTCGCGTCCATCCTGTCTTCCATGTCTCCTGTGTTAAGCCCTTTCTTCGCACCCCCGTTCGTCTTCCCTCCCCCTCCCGTCCTTGTCGAGAGCGCACCTATTTACAAGGTACATAAGATCATGGACATGCGTTCTCGGGGGACGGGGTCACCAATACTTAGTGGATTGGGAGGGTTACGGTCCTGAGGAGAGGAGTTGGGTTCCGTCTCGGGACGTGCTGGACCGTTCACTCATCGATGATTTCCTCCGTTGCCGCCAGGATTCCTCCTCGAGTGCGCCAGGAGGCGCTCGGTGAGTGGGGGGTACTGTCATGTTTGTCATTTATTATCTTGTCTTGTCCCTGTGCTCCCCATTCTATTCGTTTCCCTCTGCTGGTCTTATTAGGTTCTTTCCCTCTTTCTATCCTTCTCTCTCCCCCTCCCTCTCTCACTCTCTCGCTCTCTCTTCTCTCTATCGTTCCGTTCCTGCTCCCAGCTGTTCCTATTCCCCTAATCATCATTTAGTCTTCCCACACCTGTTCCCGATCCTTTCCCCTGATTAGAGTCCCTATTTATTCCTTTGTGTTCCGTTCCTGTCCCGTCGGTTCCTTGTTTTGTATTCACCATGCTGTGATTGCGTTTCGCCCTGTCCTGTCGTGTTTTTGCTGTGATTGTGTATCGCCCTGTCCTGTCGTGTTTTTTTGCCTTCATCAGATGCTGCGTGTGAGCAGGTGTCTCTGTCGACTACGGCCTGCGCCTACCCGGAAGCGACCTGCAGTCTGTGGCCGCTTCTCCAGTTATTTCCCCTCTACAGTCTAGAGGATTTCTGTTATTCCCTGTTTGGACTTAAATAAACTCTGTTTCTGTTAAGTCGCTTTTGGGTCCTCTTTCACCTGCATGACAGTAACTCTGTGTTGTCTGTTCACACTGCTATGCTTTATCTCGGCCAGGTCGCAGTTGCAAATGAGAACTTGTTCTCAACTAGCCTACCTGGTTAAATAAAGGTGAAATAAAAATAAATAAATAAAAATAAAAATCGCAGTGCTAGAGGCGTCACTACAAATCTGGGTTTGATCTTGGGCTGTGTCCCAGTCGGCCGTGACCGGGAGACACATAAGGCGATGCACAATTGGCCCAGCGTCGTCTGGGTTAGGGGAGGGTCAGGCATGCCTGGATGTTCTTGTCCCATCGTGCTGTTGCAACACCTGTGGCGGGCCAGGCGCATGCAAGCTGACACGTTCGCCAGTTGGATGGTGTTTCCTCAGACTAATTTGTGCGGCTGGCTTCCGGGTTAAGCAAGCAGTGTGTCAAGAAGTAGTGCGGCTTGACACGGTTGTTTTTCGGAGGACACGTACAGGAGTTGCAGCGATGGGACAAGACTGTAACTACCAATTGGATACCATGAAATTGTGAAGGAAAAGGGGTAAAACATTTTTATAAAATAAAATAAAAAATATATTGGAATGTGATACAAAACGAGATAACGGTGTGCTTTAGGACCATGCAGACGCCGCCGAGTGATCGGGTAGGCTGTTTGGAGAGTTTATCCTACAGGATTTTTTTTATTTTTATAAGAAATAGTTATGTCCCCCCCACTTCTAAAAACAAATTTGCGCCCCTGCCTCTGATGCACAGGAGATAGTAAAGAACTTCACGTTGAAGACTGTAGATGTCCCCTGTAAAGATTCAAATTGACAGGGACATGCAGTAATTGATTTCTGGCCACATGTTGCTACTGCCATGGCTGCGTTTACATAGGCAGCCCAATTCTGATATTTTTCCACTTATTTGACTTTTGACCATTCACATTTGACTTTTGACCATTCACATCAGATCTTTTCACATCAGATGTTTTTCAGCGCTGATCTCATTGGTCAAAATAATAATTTGTGGGAAAAAAGATCAGAATTGGGCTGCCTGCGTAAATGCAGCCCATGTGGTTGACCTTAATGGTGAATTATGAAGAGGTCAAATGCATTTGGGTGGTATGGACACGCACACAAAACGCACACTAGTATAGGAGGATTGTCATGACGGTGTACATGGTAAGCCTTCGGGGATCAAGGTAATGTATGCTCATCTTCTAGTCTCGGTCTAATTTTTCCATAAGACTAAATGATCCTCTTCTAATTTATGTGGATGGAGTAAGATTATGCTATTATAACCCTCTAAACTGACAAAACTGTTTGTGTTTTCTAGTATGACACAAGACAGAGAAGAAGATCATCATATCAAAACAAGAACATGCCGGATGGACGCTGAGTAAATCTGTAGGCTCTTAGCGCTCTCTGGTGGTAGTAACCTAGACTTATATTTATAGTCATAGCGAAACCAGCTGCTATGATTGAGATATTTCTAAACAAGACACTTACTATAACACCAACCGGATTATCTACGCAGGGTTTCCCAAACTCGGTCCTCGCAATCCCAAGGGGAGCACGTTTTACTTTTTGCTCTAGCACCACACAGCTGATTCAATGAATCAACTTATCATCAAGCTTTGATCATTTGATTCAGCTGGGTAGTGTTAGGACAAAAAACAAAATGTGCACCCCTTGAGGACCTGAGGACAGAGTTTGGGAAACGCTGATCCAGGGCATCATAGATTTTGAAAGGGTTCTGTGTACCTAATTTCTTAATGCTGACCGATGAGCATCCAGACAATATTTTCAGTTGGGGTCCCATAAAAGCTGCCCTAGCCTGGTTGACCAGACATAATAGTGATCCAATTGCAGCAAGAGCCTATCTGTCTGGTCAACCCAGCTAATCTAAAGCTACCCAAATGGGACTCATCAAATGTTGTCGTTGAGTACTGGTCAATCCCATGGTAACCTAGCATAGCATGCATAAAAAGAAACCTGAGCGGAGTCCCCATATCAGTTTTTTAGGGGAAACGGAAGTTAGTTTGAAAGTACTGTATCCCTGAAAAACGGAAACATCCACTTTTATCCAACCCTGCAGAGAGTGATCCCATGGTGATGGTGGTGTAAGGGCAGGTTTGCAGGTTGTGATACCTATTATGGTCATGACAAAAACATTGAGTGAGGTGCCTTGTTTTCCATTGTCTCTCCGACGGCCAGAGAGTGTGTGCACTCAAACATGTTGGGGCTCAATAAACTGTGAAATGGCGTGTTCTCTGAATTTGTTTGACTAGTCTTCCATTGCTAACATTCACTTCAAAGCTGATATAATATTTATATTATCAATGGCAACACTTGCCAGATATAGCAGCAATGGCACTTAGGTGTGTTGTAAAGGGACAGCACTTACCATCACTGGCAGGCCTATTCTGAAAAGTTCTTGGTGTCTATGTTTTGCAATGGCCTAAAGGTCTAGCCTGCTACATTGCCATAGAGAGGGACTAGGATGATGAATAATGGATTCAATCACTTTCACGCCTCACTTCAAACAAGGAGCTTTGGGTTTCCAGCATTTATGTCAATGCACTGGTTATGCTTGGCCTGCAGAAACCATTATTCATTTATTATAGACATGTCTGCACTGGCGTTGTCATGATATTAATATTTTCTATAGAAACAGGCTAACAATATTTTAGTTCAGACTCATTTTAATTTGTATAGCAACTCTATTGTGCATCTATTCACATTTGCAGTGCAAATTTAGCATGGAAGAGCTAAACTAGCTATCTAGGTTGTTCGCATGCGCATGCATAATCTTTGATATGGTTTACTACTATTTAGCCAGCAGATCCGACCCCTTGCTTACAGCTGCACTAGGGTCGAACAGCATTCCTGTGTAGATTAAGAGACCTCAGAGCCGGCGAGAGATATGTCTTGGAAAACGTACCTCAATCCAGGGATGAGAAAGGCATGGAACTCCAAATTGTCCCATTATCCCAACTGTTACACCAAGAAGATTAAACGACTGTCCGACCCAAGTGCAGCTGCAACCAAGCGGTTTCTGATGGCTAAACACTGTTGAGCTACTACACATCATTGCTTTGAATCAAAATGTCAAACAGTAGAGTAGGTTTCTTCTGAATACAGGAAATAGAATGTTGCTGTGACCATCTTTTATAAACTTAAATTCAGCTGCCATGTTGTCATCCATTCCTAGTGTGTAATGGATAGAACTTTGGATTCTGAATCCAGTGATCCGAGTTCAAATCTCGGTAGGACCTTATAATGTCACCCAGAGTTCTGATATTACCGGTGGTGGGTCGAAGCATCTTATCTGCTCTAGATCAGTCCCTAGTCAACAGATCAAACCCGCTTGCTTAAAGCTGCATTAGGGTTGGACAAGCTTCCTGTGTAGATTAAGACACCCCGGAGCTCGCGTGGAATACGTCTCGGAAAAAGTACCTCAATCCAGGGATGAGAAATGCATTGTACTTTTGAATTGTCCCATTATTCCAATTGTTACACCAAGAAAATTCAATAACAGCACATTTGTTCAATCTTCTCAGTGCAACAGTTTGGATAATGAGGCAATTCAGAGTACAATGCATTTCTCATCCCTGGATTGAGGTATGTTTCCCGAGACATATCTTGCGCTGGCTCCACATGTCTTAAAGGCGCTGCATGGTCTATCCATTGTCTGCATTGGACGTGCAGCATTTACAGTGATGCGACCTCTGCAGAAGTCAGGACATTCATACTTATTGCGCTTCGAGGAGCAGCACAGAGATGTTAGCAGAACTATTGTGAAGGAAGTTGCCAAGGAAGTGAGTTTGTGTTTATGCAGGACCTCCCGCCCCCATCTACTGTCAACCAACCTATACTGAGCTCTCCTCAATATTACAACTTTTCGGAGGCCCACAGCGATGCGGTATGGGGCTCAATTTGGCCTCTGCATGCCTCCGGAGGCTCAGGAATTGCGTCACACCCTCCATAGGAGTCTACGACCACATTTCTGGATTAAGCATAAATTGTCTCATAATCTACACAGGAAGCCTGTCCGACACTAGTAAAGCTTTGAGCAGTGGGTCAGATCTGCTGGCTAGTCGGTCCCTGGTGAAGGAGGAGCTGGTTTCTACATATTGTGTATATTTATTTATACTGAACACATTTCCGTGTCCAGCGACTGTGAAGCCAACTCCAAGATGACAGAACCTCTTGATGAGGTTGCTAGGTGTTTGATTAAGGTCACTACACTACATTGCGTGATGGTGTGTACCGAATGACACATTTCCCCAAAATGGTGTGCACTGTTCTTCAAAAGCTTTTTGGGTAGTGAAACTTAGTCAAATAAATATACAGTACCAGTCAAAAGTTTGGACACACCTACACATTCTTTATTTTTACTATTTATACATTGTAAAATAATACTGAAGATATCAAAACTATGAAATAACACATATGGAATCATGTAGTAACTAACAAAGTGTTAAACAAATCTAAATATGTTTTATATTTCAGATTCTTCAAAGTAGCCACCGTTTACCTTGATGACAGCTTTGCACACTCTTGGCATTCTCTCAACCAGCTTCATGACCTAGTCACCTGGAAATCATTTCAATTAACAGGTGTGCCTTGTTAAAAGTTCATTTGTGGAATTTATTTCCATAATGTGTCATGTTTTGTCATATATTGTCATGTCTTGTCCTTGTGCTTCCTCTTCTATTCGTTTCCCCCTGCTGGTCTTATTAGGTTCTTTCCCTCTTTCTATCCCTCTCTCTCCCCCTCCCTCTCTCCCTCTCTCTCTCTCTCTATCGTTCCGTTCCTGCTCCCAGCTGTTCCTCATTCTCCTAACTACCTCATTTACTCTTTCACACCTGTTCCCTATTTTGCCCTCTGATTAGAGTCCCTATTTCTCCCTCTGTTTCTGCATCTGTCCTTGTCGGATCCTTGTTTGATGTTTGCTGTTCTGTGTCCTTGTTCCGCCCTGTCGTGTTTTTGCCTTCTTCAGATGCTGCGTGTGAGCAGGTGTCTAGATCAGCTACGGCCTGGGACTTCCCGAAGCGACCTGCAGTCTGTGGTCGCATCTCCAGTAGTTCCCCTCTACTGACTAGAGGATTTCAGTTTTCCTGTTTTGACTTTACCTGAGAGATTTCCAGGATTATCGTTTTTGTTATAGACTGGAATAAAGACTCTGTTTCTGTTAAGTTGCTTTTGGGTCCTCATTCACCTGCATAACAGACGGATCCGACCAAGAATGGACCCAGCGACTACGGATTCTCTCTACTCTGCTGTCGAGTTCCAGGGAGCGATGCTAGGCAGACACGAACAGGAATTGTCTGCTGCTCGACATGCCGTTGAGACCCTGGCCGCCCAAGTCTCCGGCCTCTCGGAGGAGATTCACAATCTCCGCCTCGATCCACCGGTTACCTCCTGGGCTTCCGGGTCTCCGGAGCCCAGAATTAATAACCCACCGTGCTACTCTGGGGAGCCTACTGAATGTCGCTCGTTCCTTACCCAGTGTGATATAGTGTTCTCTCTCCAGCCCCACACGTACTCCAGGGGTATTGCTCGGATCGCCTACGTCATATCACTCCTTACTGGACGGGCTCGGGAGTGGGGCACAGCTATCTGGGAGGCAAGGGCTGAGTGTACTAACGAGTATCAGAACTTTAAAGAGGAGATGATACGGGTTTTTGATCGTTCTGTTTTTGGGAAAGAAGCTTCCTGGTCCCTGTCTTCCCTATGTCAAGGTAATCAATCCATAACGGATTACTCTATAGAGTTTCGCACTCTTGCTGCCTCCAGTAACTGGAACGAGCAGGCGTTGCTCGCTCGTTTTCTGGAGGGACTCCACGCTAAGGTTAAGGATGAGATTCTCTCCTGGGAGGTTCCATCCAGCGTGGATTCTTTGATTGAACTCGCTATTCGCATTGAACGACGGGTAGATCTTCGTCACCGAGCTCATGGAAGAGAGCTCGCGTTAACTGTGTCCCCCCCTCTCCCCGACACTACCATCTTTCCCCACTGACTCAGGTGTTGAGCCCATGCAGCTGGGGGGGTATTCGCATCTCGACTAAGGAGAGGGAACGGAGAATCACCAACCGCCTCTGTCTCTATTGCGGTTCCGCTGGTCATTTTGTCATTTCATGTCCAGTTAAAGGCCAGAGCTCATCAGTAAGCGGAGGGCGACTGATAAGCGCTACTACTCTGTCCTCTCCGTCAAGTACCTGTACTACCTTGCCGGTCCATCTACGCTGGACCGGATCGGCAGCTTCCTGCAGTGCTTTAATAGACTCTGGGGCGGAGGGCTGTTTTATGGACGAAGCCTGGGCTCGGGAACATGACATTCCTCTCAGACAGTTAGGGGAGCCCACGGTCATGTTCGCCTTGGATGGTAGTCCTCTCCCCAGTATATTATGTGAAACACTACCTTTAACCCTCACAGTATCTGGTAACCATAGTGAGACCATTTCTTTTTTGATTTTTTGTTCACCTTTTACACCTGTTGTTTTGGGTCATCCCTGGCTAGTGTGTCATAATCCTTCTTTTGATTGGTCTAGTAATTCTATCCTTTCCTGGAACGTTTCTTGTCATGTGAAATGTTTAATGTCTGCTATTCCTCCTGTTTCTTCTGCTCCCTCTTCACAGGAGGAACCTGGTGTTTTGACAGGAGGGCCGGAGGAATATCATGATCTGCGCACGGTCTTCAGTCGGTCTAGAGCCACCTCCCTTCCTCCTCACCGGTCATATGATTGTTGTACTGATCTCCTCAAGAAGCGTTTTGGATCCGCTCCTATCCTTGTTGCACCTGACGTCACTAAACAGTTCATTGTCGAGGTAGACGCGTTGGTGGTGGGCGTGGGAGCCATTCTGTCCCAGCGCTCCCATACTGACGATGGGGTCCACCCTTGCGCGTATTTTTCTCATCGCCTGTCGCCGTCGGAACGTAACTATGATGTGGCTAACCGCGAACTGCTCGCCATCCGTTTAGCCCTAGGCGAATGGCGACAGTGGTTGGAGGGGGCGACCGTTCCTTTTGTCGTTTGGACTGACCAAAAGAACCTTGAGTACATCCGTTCTGCCAAACGACTCAATGCGCGTCAAGCTCGTTGGGCGTTGTTTTTCGCTCGTTTCGAGTTCGTGATTTCTTATCGCCCGGGTACTAAGAACACCAAGCCTGATGCTTTATTCCGTCTCTTCAGTTCTTCTGTAGCGTCTACCGACCCCGAGGGGATTCTCCCTGAGGGGCGTGTTGTCGGGTTGAATGTCTGGGGAATTGAGAGACAGGTCAAGCAAGCACTCACTCACACTCCGTCGCCGCGCGCTTGTCCTAGTAACCTTCTTTTCGTTCCTGTCTCTATTCGTCTGGCTGTTCTTCAGTGGGCTCACTCTGCCAAGTTAGCTGGCCACCCCGGTGTTCGGGGTACGCTTGCTTCTATTCGCCAGCGGTTTTGGTGGCCTACTCAGGAGCGTGACACGCGCCGTTTCGTGGCTGCTTGTTCGGACTGCGCGCAGAATAAGTCCGGTAACTTTTTTTCTGCTTCTGCTCCTGGCCTTGCTGTGTCTCAGTCTGTCCCCTGCCACCGCATCTCTCCTGGTCCTGCTCCTGCACTTGCTGTGTCTCAGTCTGTCCACAGCCACCGCCTCTCTCCTGTTCCTGGTCTTAGCCTTGCTGTGTCTCAGTCTGTCCCTAGTTGTTACTCTCCTGGCCTGTTTGGTCCTGATTGCTCTAACGCTTACAGTTCTCTACCCGTGTCTCATTTTTATAAGAGTAATAGCCCTAGATTCCCTCTTCATCATCTCCCGTTACGGTCCTGAGGAGAGGAGTTGGGTTCTTTCTCGGGACGTGCTGGACCGTTTGTTGATCAATGATTTCCTCCGTTGCCGCCAGGGTTCCTCCTCGAGTGCGCCAGGAGGCGCTCGGTGAGTGGGGGGGTACTGTCATGTTTTGTCATATATTGTCATGTCTTGTCCTTGTGCTTCCTCTTCTATTCGTTTCCCCCTGCTGGTCTTATTAGGTTCTTTCCCTCTTTCTATCCCTCTCTCTCCCCCTCCCTCTCTCCCTCTCTCTCTCTCTCTCTCTATCGTTCCGTTCCTGCTCCCAGCTGTTCCTCATTCTCCTAACTACCTCATTTACTCTTTCACACCTGTTCCCTATTTTGCCCTCTGATTAGAGTCCCTATTTCTCCCTCTGTTTCTGCGTCTGTCCTTGTCGGATCCTTGTTTGATGTTTGCTGTTCTGTGTCCTTGTTCCGCCCTGTCGTGTTTTTGCCTTCTTCAGATGCTGCGTGTGAGCAGGTGTCTAGATCAGCTACGGCCTGGGACTTCCCGAAGCGACCTGCAGTCTGTGGTCGCATCTCCAGTAGTTCCCCTCTACTGACTAGAGGATTTCAGTTTTCCTGTTTTGACTTTACCTGAGAGATTTCCAGGATTATCGTTTTTGTTATAGACTGGAATAAAGACTCTGTTTCTGTTAAGTCGCTTTTGGGTCCTCATTCACCAGCATAACATAATGCATTTGAGCTAATCTGTTATGTTGTGACAAGGTAGTGTCACGCCCTGACCATAGAGATCCTGTTTATGTCTCTATTTTGGTTTGGTCAGGGTGTGAGTTGGGGTGGGTATTCTATATTCTATTATTTGTATTTCTATGTTTTGGCCTGGTAGGGTTCTCAATTAGGGACAGCTGTCTATTGTTGTCTCTGATTGAGAACCATACTTAAGTAGCCCTTTTTCCCACCTGTGTCATGCCTTGGTCTTAGTATTTTGTGTTTTCTTTAAATATTTGGTCAGGTCAGGGTGTGACATGGGTTATTGTGGTGTGTTTTTTGTCTTGGGGTTTTGTGGGGCGTCAACGTAGTCTATGGCTGCCTGAGGCGGTTCTCAATCAGAGTCAGGTGATTCTCGTTGTCTCTGATTGGGAACCATATTTAGGCAACCATATTCTGTGAGTGTTTTCGTGGGTGATTGTTCCTGTCTCTGTGTTAGTTGACACCAGACAGGCTGTATAGGTTTTCACGTTCCGTTTGTTGTTTGTATATATATAGTTATTTCATGTATCGTCTATTCTTCATTAAAGAACATGAGTAACCACCACGCTGCATTTTGGTCCGACTCTCCTTCAACAGACGAACGCCGTTACAACCTGTCTTTGTGGGAAGTTGACCTGGTTTAGGGCACATAGCCTTTCGCTTCACGGTTTGTTTGTAGTGTTTATTGTTTTTGTCGGCGTCATCTTAAATAAAGAATATGTACACTCACCACACTGCACCTTGGTCCTCCTCCTTCAACAGCCGTGACAGGTAGGGGTGGTATACAGAAGATAGCCCTATTTGTTTAAAGACCAAGTCCATATTAGGGCAAGACCAGCTCAAATAAGCAAAGAGAAATGACAGTCCATCATTACTTTAAAACATGAAGGTCAGTCAATACAGAACATTTCAAGAACTTTGAAAGTTTCTTGAAGTGCAGTTGCAAAAACCATCAAGTGCTATGATGAAACTGTCTCTCATGAGGACCGCCACAGGAAAGGAAGACCCAGAGATACCTCTGCTGCAGAGGACAAGTTAATAAGAGTTAACTGCACCTCAGATTGCAGCCCAAATAAATGCTTCACAGAGTTCAAGCAACAGACACACCTCAACATCAACTGTTCAGAGGAGATTGCTTGGATCAGGCCTTCGTGGTCGAATTGCTGCAAAGAAACCACTACTAAAGAAGAGACTTTCTTGGGCCAAGAAACACGAGTAATGGACATTAAACCGGTGGAAATCTGTCCTTTTGGTCTTATGAGTCCAAATTTGAGATTTTTTCTTCCAACCTCTGTCTTTGTGAGACACATAGTAGGTGAATGGATGATCTCCGCATGTGTGGTTCCCACCGTGAATCATGGAGGAGGAGGTGTAATGGTGTGGGGGTGTTTTGCTGGTGACATTGTTTAGAATTCATTTATGTAGAATTCAAGGCACACTGAAGCAGCATGGCTACCACAGCATTCTGCAGCTATGCACCATCCCATCTGGTTTGTGCTTAATCCCACTATCATTTGTTTTTCAACAGGACAATGACCAAATCCAGGCTGTGTAAAAGCTATTTTATTTTTTATCCCCTTTTCTCCCTAATTTCGTGGTATCTTGCCTCATCGCTACAACTCCCGTACAGGCTCGAGAGAGACGAAGGTCGAAAGCCATGCGTCCCCGAAACACAACCCTACCAAGCTGCACTGCTTCTTAACACAGTGCACATCCAACCCGGAAGCCAGCCGCACCAATGTGTCGGAGGAAACACCGTGCACCTGGCCACCTTGGTTAGCGTGCACTGCTCCCGGCCCGCCACAGGAGTCGCTGGTGCGCGATGAAACAAGGATATCCCTTCCGGCCACCCCACAGTCCTCACCCCACTGCGACAGAGCCTGGGCGCGAACCCAGAGTCTCCGGTGGCACGGCTACAGTGCCCTAGGCCGTGTAAAAGTTATTTGACTGCAGAATGAAGGAAAAGCAGCCAACAAGTGCTCAGCATATGTAGCAACTCCTTCAAGACTGTTGGAAAATCATTCCAGGTGAAGCTGTTTGAGAGAATGCCAGTGTGTGCAAAGCTGTCAAGGCAAAGGGTGGCTACTTAGAATCTCAAATATATTTTTATTTGTTTAACACTTTTTGGTTACTACATGATTCCAAATGTGTTATTTCATAGTTTGATGTCTTCACTACTAATGTAGAAAATATTAAAAAGAAAAAGAAATGCTTGATGAGTAGGTGTGTCCAAACTTGACTGGTACTGTATATGTTCACCTACTTTTAGCTTAGTAAAACACATCTCAAGAGGTTAAATGGAAAAATAAATTATAGTAAATGCCTACTAAGTGCCAAATAAAGTAACAGGGTTGACCATTTCATTTTAAATCAGTCATAAATCCTGTCGTGACAGGGGGATGGAAGTTTGATTTGTGTAACAGGAAGGGACAATTTGTCACGCCTTGGTCATTGTATTTTGTGTTTTGGTATATGTTTGGGTAGGCCAGGGTGTGACATGGGTTTATATTTGTTGTATTCGTATTGGGGTTTGTATTATTTGGGATTGCGGCTGTTTAGGGGTGTGTCTAGTTAGGCTTGGCTGCCTGAGGCGATTCTCAATTGGAGTCAGCTGCTTATCGTTGTCTCTGATTGGGAACCGTATTTAGGTAGCCTGAGTTCGCGTTGTATTTTGTGGGTGTTTGTTCCTGTCTTAGTGTTGTAGTCACCAGATGGGCTGTAATAGGTTTTCGTTTCGTTTGTTGTTTTCATATACAGTTATTTCATGTACCGCTATTATCTTCATTAAAGTCATGAGTAACCTACACGCTGCATTTCGGTCTGACTCTCTTCATACAACAGACGAACGACGTTACACAATTGAATGCAAGCTTCACCCAAATATGTTATTGTTAAAACATGTTTAACCTGTCTATCTATGCGTAACAGGGATGGCGAGTTATGCTCGACCCGTTCAGTTTTCCACCATAAAACACCAGAAAATGTCCAAATAGAGTAGAAACAGCTAACCTGCTTTTACACTCTGATTCCACTGTTACAGTATATGTTCAATGTTTCTTATGAAATTAATAGTTTAACCATGTTAAAATGAGAGTTCAGTTCACTGTTCATTCGAAGGCAGTCAGTTGTACAACTGATTAGGTTGTCCCCCTTTCCTTTCACTTAATAGGGTTGACCTTACCATGAGGGACACACATTTCATGTGATTAGATGAATCACATCAAATAAATCATCTTCAGAAATGACTTTGTCAAAGCAACAAAATAACTAGGGCTTTACAGTGATGGTGAAACGTTGGGATTAAGTGGGTTCAAATCTTCCTCAAAGTCAGAGAGGGAGCACAGAGGGACATGTCAAAATGATGAATTTTGGCACTTCAGCAAGTCTTTATTTATATTTAAAAAATCAGATGCATTGAATTTTCTATATTAAAGTGCACTTCATTAAATAATAACAGGCTTTTGGTGTTTTATTAGGATTCCCATTAGCTGTTGCAAAAGCAGCAGCTACTCTTCCTGGGGTCCACATAAAACAAGAAACATGACATAATATAGAACATTAATAGACAAGAACAGCTCAAGGACATAAATAAATTCAAAAGGCACACGTAGCCTACATATCAATACATACACACAAACTATCTTGGTCAAATAGGGGAGAGCTGTTGTGCCGTGAGGTGTTGCTTTTTCAGGTTTGCTGTTCACTTGAGCAATATGAGATGGAACGGAATTCCATGCAATAAAGGCTCTATTTAATCATCTTTATATCAATCGCATGCTTCCAGTTAGAATGCCCAGCTTGGGTCTTGTCTGCTTTAACATTGGACCCAACACAGAACTTTCAACATGGGAAATGTTGTTTTTTTTGCATCTGCAGCAACCAAGTATTCCAGCCACTCTCTTCCTATGACCAGTTGTTATTACTTGACAGTTTTTAGACAGAAAACCTGTGGCTAGGGTATTTCAGTATTTCTGTTGCCTATCTCCGCTGTATCAGCACTATGGACTGTGCCCTACACACTAAAGCAAGGCGGTTTTGGTCATGCATATAGGCTACAAGATAGATACACTGTTTGTAATAGATGAATTATCCTATGTGAATGCAGTCGTACACATAGCTGTCTTACCAAAAGAATGCAAACTAAATGCCGAAAGTAGTAGCCTAGTTATTCATGCATGCAAACAAAAATACTGAAGAGCAGTTTGGCTTAGAAAACGGACACAACCGTGAATAAGAACATATTAATGCAAACAGAACAAAACAGCGATACCAAGTAGGCCCTAGTAAACAACACAATCTATATTTAGGCTAGTTACATTAAAACCCTAGTGACTCCCCATCCCGCATGCGGGAGCGTAATCATCGCCTGACACTAATTAGCATAACGCAACGGATATAAATATCCCTAGAAAATATTCCTATTCATGAAAATCACAAATGAAATATATTGAGACACAGCTTAGCCTTTTGTTAATCACACTGTCATCTCTGATTTTCAAAATATGTGTCATGCCCTGGTCGAAGTATTTTGTGTTTATCTTCATGTATTGGGTCAGGCCTGGGTGTGGCATGGGGTTTTTGTATTGTGGTGTGTTTTTTCTTGGGGTTTTGGTGTTGGTATTGGGATTGTAGCTTAGTGGGGTATCTAGCAAAGTCTATGGCTGTCTGGAGTGGTTCTCAATCAGAGGCAGGTGTTTATCGTTGTCTCTGATTGGGAACCATATTTAGGCAGCCATATTCTTTGAGTTTGTCGTGGGTGATTGTCCTTAGTGTCTTTGTTCCTGTCGCTGTGTTAGTTGACACAAGTATAGTCTGTTTTGGTTTTGGTTTCGTTATTTACGTTCTTTGTTTTGTAGTGTTTGTGTTAATTTGTGTTTACGTTGTTCATTAAACATGGATCGCAATCTACACGCTGCATTTTGGTCCGACTCTCCTTCACACCTAGAAAACCGTTACAGAATCACCCATCACAAACGGACCAAGCAGCGTGTCAACAGGCAGGAGCAGCCCAAAGTGGAGATGCGCAATAAGGGAGAGGACCCTGGGCTAAACCAGGGGAGTGTAGCCGCCCAAAGGTGCAGCAGGAGAAGAGGCAACAGGAGCAGCCCAAAGAGGAGTACAGTATGGACTATACTTCTTGGGAGGATATAGACAGGTGGGCGGTCGACCCAGGGAGAGTGCCGGTGCCCGCCTGGGATTCGATGGAGCAGTGCACGGAAGGTTATCAGAGAATGGAGTTGGCGAAGCAAGCACGGCGACGCGGATGGAAGCCTGAGAGTCAGCCCCAAAAATGTATTGGGGGGGCTCCCAGGGAGTATGGCTATGCCAGGTAGGAGACCTGCGCAAACTCCCTGTATTTACCGGAGGGCTAGAGAGACCGGGCAGGCACCGTGTTATGCTGTGGTGCGCACGGTGTCTCCAGTGCGGGTGCATAGCCCGGTGCAGTATATTCCAGCTCCGCGTATCGGCCGGGCTAGATTGAGCGTTGAGCCAAATGCCATGAAGCCGGCTCTACGCATCTGGTCCCCAGTGCGTCTCCTTGGGCCGGCTTACATGGCACTAGCCTTGCACTCGGTGTCTCCGGTTCGCCTGCATAGCCCAGTGCGGGCTATTCCACCTCGCCGCACTGGCAGGGCGACCGAGAGCATTCAACCAGGTAAGGTTGGACGGGCTTGGTGCTCAAGAGCTCCAGTGCGCCTGCACGGTCCGGTCTATCCAGTACCACCTCCACACCCCAGCCCTCCGGTAGCAGCTCCCTGCACCAGGCTTCCTGTGCGTGTCCTTGGTTCAGTACCGCCAGTATCACGCATCAGGCTTACAGTGCGCCTCGCCTCTCCAGCGCGGCCGGAGCCTTTCACCTCTCCTGCGCTGCCGGAGTCTCCCGCCTGTTCAGCGCAGCCAGAGCCTTCCTCCTCTACAGTGCTGCTGGAGTCTCCCGCCTGTTCAGCGCAGCCAGAGCTGTCGGTCTGCATGGAGCAGCCAGAGCTGTCAGTCTACATGGAGCAGCCAGAGCTGTCAGTCTGCATGGAGCAGCCAGAGATGTCAGTCTGCATGGAGCAGCCAGAGATGTCAGTCTGCATGGAGCAGCCAGAGCTGTCAGTCTGCATGGAGCAGCCAGAGCTGTCAGTCTGCATGGAGCAGCCACAGCTGTCAGTCTGCATGGGACAGCCAGAGATGTCAGTCTGCATGAAGCAGCCAGAGATGCCAGTCTGCAAGGAGCTGCCAGTCTGCACGGAGCTGTCAGTCTGCAAGGAGCTGCCAGTCTGCAAAGAGCTGCCAGTCTGCAAGGAGCTGCCAGTCTGCACGGAGCTGTCAGTCTGCAAGGAGCAGCCAGAGATGTCAGTCTGCATGAAGCAGCCAGAACTGCCAGTCTGCAAGGAGCTGCCAGTCTGCACGGAGCTGCCAGTCTGCAAGGAGCTGCCAGTCTGCAAGGAGCTGCCAGTCTGCACGGAGCTGTCAGTCTGCAAGGAGCTGTCAGTCTGCAAGGAGCTGTCAGTCTGCAAGGAGCTGTCAGTCTGTAAGAAGCCGCCGCCAATCAGCGTGGAGCAGCCAGAGCCGCCAGTCAGCATGGAGCAGCCAGATCTTTCAGTCTGCCAGGATCCGCCAGTCAGCCAGACTCTTCCAGATCTGCCAGTCAGCCAGACTCTTCCAGATCCGCCAGTCAGCCAGACTCTTCCAGATCCGCCAGTCAGCCAGACTCTTCCAGATCTGCCAGTCAACCAGACTCTTCCAGATCTGCCAGTCAACCAGACTCTTCCAGATCTGCCAGTCAACCAGACTCTTCCAGATCTGCCAGATCTGCCAGTCGGCCAGGATCTGCCAGTCGGCCAGGATCCGCCAGTCAGCCAGGATCCGCCAGATCCGCCAGTCAGCCAGGATCTGCCAGTCAGCCAGGATCTGCCAGTCAGCCAGGATCTGCTGAGACCACCAGCCAGCCAGGATCTGGTAGATCTATCTACCTGCCTGAGCTTCCTCTCACTCCTGAGCTTCCTCTCACTCCTGAGCTTCCTCTCACTCCTGAGCTTTCTCTCACTCCCAAGCTTTCTCTCACTCCCGAGCTTCCCCTCAGTCCCGAGCTGCCTCAGTCCCGAGCTGTCCTTCAGTCCCGATCTGCTCCTCAGTCCAGTGGGGTTCTGGGTGGTCCTTCTGTAGCTCAGTTGGTAGAGCATGGCGCTTGTAACGCCAGGGTAGTGGGTTCGATTCCCGGGATCACCCATACGTAGAATGTATGCACACATGACTGTAAGTCGCTTTGGATAAAAGCGTCTGCTAAATGGCATATATTATATATATTATTATTATATTACTAGGCCATGGTCGGCAGCGAGGGTGGACTATCCAGGGACGCGAGGAGAGGGGACTAAGACATTGACTGAGTGGGGTCCACGTCCCGCGCCGGAGCCGCCACCATGGACAGACGCCCACCTGGACCCTCCCTATTGTTTTGAGGTGCGTTCGGGAGTCCGCACCTTAGGGGGGGGGGTTCTGTCACGCCCTGGTCAAAGTATTTTGTGTTTATCTTCATGTATTGGGTCAGGCCAGGGTGTGGCATGAGGTTTTTGTATTGTGGTGTGTTTTGTCTTGGGGTTTTGGTGTTGGTATTGGGATTGTAGCTTAGTGGGGTATCTAGCAAAGTCTATGGCTGTCTGGAGTGGTTCTCAATCAGAGGCAGGTGTTTATCGTTGTCTCTGATTGGGAACCATATTTAGGTAGCCATATTCTTTGAGTTTGTCGTGGGTGATTGTCTTTGTTCCTGTCGCTGTGTTAGTTGACACAAGTATAGGCTGTTTCTGTTTTCGTTTCGTTATTTACGTTCTTTGTTTTGTAGTGTTTGTGTTAATTCGTGTTTACGTGGTTCATTAAACATGGATCGCAATCTACACGCTGCATTTTGGTCCGACTCTCCTTCACACCTAGAAAACCGTTACAATATGCTTTACAGCCAAAGCTAGACAAGCATTTGTGTAAGTTTATCGATAGCCTAGCATAGCATTTTGTCCAGCTAGCTGCAGGTAACTTGGTCACGGAAATCAGAAAAGCAATCAAATTAAATCGTTTACCTTTGATGAGCTTCAGATGTTTTCACTCACAAGATCCCCAGTTAGATAACAAATGTTCCTTTTTTCCAAAAATATTATTTTTGTATGCGAAATAGCTCCGTTTGTTCTTCACGTTTGGCTGAGAAATTGCCCGGAAATTGTCAAAACGGCGAAAAATATTGCAAATTAGCTCCATAATATCGACAAAAATATGGCAAACGTTGTTTATAATCAATCCTCAAGGTGTTTTTCAAATATCTTTTCGAGAATATATCCATCGGGACAATTCGTTTTTCAGTAGGACCGATTGGAGTAATGGCTACCTCTGTATTTTACGCGAGAATCTCTCTGGCAGCATCAGGTGACCACTTGCGCAATGTAGTTTCTTACGGGTATTCTTCAACATAAATGCGTAAAACTATGTCACAATGCTGTAAACACCTTGGGGAATACGAAGAAAGAGTAATCTGGTTGATAGTCCATTCACTGCTCAATAGGGACTCATTGGAACGTAGAGCTTTCAAAACATGGGGCACTTCCGGATTGGATTTTTCTCAGGCCTTCGCCTGCAACATAACAGTTCTGTTATACTCACAGACAATATTTTTACAGTTTTGGAAACTATCCTAAGCTGTCAATTATATGCATATTCTCGTATCTTGTCCTGACAAAATATCCCGTTTACTACGGGAATGTTTTTTTTTTCAAAAAATGAAAATACTGCCCCCTAGTCACAACAGGATATTATTAACAGTAAAAGAATGAGGCTGCCGAGCTCCAGGTAGCTCTGCATGCAGAGCCTACCCACCCTTCCACAAGCGCGGCCACGATAATAGCTCCACAGCCCCCTCCACCTCCAACTGTTCCTGATTCTCTTGGCACAGAGAATCCAGCCCAGGTTAGCTTAGAATCCTACTCTAGCTGCAGATTTTCTGGCCAAAAACATTAATTTAATAACAATTGGTCATAGGAAGAATGCTGCAATGCTCGATTGCTGCAGATGCAACATTTTGTTTCCAATGTCGACGGTTCTGTGTTTTGTCCAATGCTTATACAGACAAGGCCTTCACCCAAGCTGTATGTATTCATATATAGTATTCATTTATGTGTCAATATTGTCCCTGAGTTTCTAGCAGATACCATATGGTTCAAGAGAAAATAGCCTAATTAATTTGAAACTGTCTAATTGTCACACCCTGTCCTTAGAGAGCCTTTTTATGTCTCTATTTGTTTTGGTCAGGGTGTGATTTGGGTGGGCATTCTATGTGTTGTATTTCTTTGTGTTTGGCCGAGTGTGGTTCCCAATCAGAGGCAGCTGTCTATCGTTGTCTCTGATTGGGAATCATACTTAGGTAGCCTTTTAACACCTATGTTGTGGGATCTTGTCCTTGTATTGTTGCTGCTGAGCCCTACAAGGCTGTATGTTTTGTTGGTTCTCTCTTTCTTGTTTTTCTGGTTATCATTAAAGAATATGATTAACCTACCCCACGCTGCATTTTGGTCTAATTCCACCAACGACGATCGTTACACTAATCAACAATAGCATTAACATTCAATTAACTTTTCCAACTATTTACTTTCTTCACTACTGTCACCAGTTTGACTCCAAAATATTGACAACAAATACATTTGTTGACATAATAAAATAAATAAAACAATTATATATTTTTTCTTTTATTTCACTTTATTTAACCAGCTAGTTGAGAACAAGTTCTCATTTACAACTGCGACCTGACCAAGATAAAGCAAAGCAGTGCGACACAAACAACAACACACATGGAATAAACAAACATACAGTCAATAATACAATAGAAAAAGTCTATATACAGTGTGTGCAAATAAGGGAGGTAAGGCAATAAATAGGTCATAGTGGCAAAATTATTACAATTTAGCAATAAAATACTGGAGTGATATATGTGCAGAAGATGCGTGTGCAAGTAGAGATACTGGGGTGCAAAGGAGCAAAATAAATAAATAACAGTATGGAGATGAGGTAGTTGGATGGGCTATATACAGATGGGCTATGTACAGGTGCAGTGATCTGTGAGCTGCTCTGACAGCTGGTGCTTAAATTTAGTGAAGGAGATATGAGTCTCCAGCTTCAGTGATTTTTGCAGTTCGTTCCAGTCATTGGCAGAGAACTAGAAGGAAAGGCGCCCAAAGGAGGAATTGGCTTTGGGGGTGACCAGTGAAATATACCTGCTGGAGCGCATTCTACAGGTGGGTGCTGCTATGGTGACCAGTGAGTTGAGATAAGGCGGGGCTTTACGTAGCAGAGACTTATAGATGACCTGGAGCCAGTGGGTTTGATGTGAGGGCCAGCCAACGAGTGCATACAGTTCTCAGTGGTGGGTAGTATATGGGGCTTTGGTGTAAAAATAATATATATATATATAATATATATATATATACACATACACTGCCCTTCAAAAGTTGGGGTCACATAGAAATGTCCTTGTTTTTGAAAGAAAAGCAAAAAAAATGTGGTCCATTAAAATAACATCAAATTGATCAGAAATACAGTGTAGACGTTCATGATGTAAATGACTATTGTAGCTGGAAATGGCTGATTAAAAAAAAGGGATATCTACATAGGCGTACAGAGGCCCATTATCAGCAACCATCACTCCTGTGTTCCAATGGCACATTGTGTTAGCTAATCCAAGTTTATCATTTTAAGAGGCTAATCATTAGAAAACTATTTTGCAATTGTTAGCACAGCTGAAAACTGTAGTGATGATTAAATAAGCAATACAACTGGCCTTATTTAGACTAGTTGAGTATTACAGGCTCAAAATGGCCAGAAACAAATCACTTTCTTCTGAAACTTGTTAGTCTATTCTTGTTCTGAGAAATGATTATTCCTTGTGAGAAATTGCCAAGAAACTGAAGGTCTCGTACAACGCTGTGTACTACTCCCTTCACAGAACAGCGCAAACTGGCGCTAACCAGAATAGAAAGAGGAGGGGTGGGCACAACTAAGCAAGAGGTCAAGTACATTAGTGTCTAGTTTGAGAAAGAGACGCCTCACAAGTCCTCAACTGGCAACTTCATTAAATAGTACCCTCAAAACACCAGCCTCAACTTCAACAGTGAAGAGGCTGGCCTTCTACGCAGAGGGGCAAAGAAAAAGCCATATCTCAGACTGGCCAATAAAAAGAAAAGATTAAGATGGGCAATAGAATACAGACACTGAACAGAGGAACTCTCCTTAGAAGGCCAGCATCCGGAGTCGCCTCTTCACTGTTGACGTTGAGACTGGTGTTTTGCAGGTACTATTTAATGCTTTTGCATATGATAAGGCCACACAGTAGGCCAAACATGAAGAGAAACCTGTGATCATTTGAAGTACCCAAAAAGGACACTAGATGTCTTGTGATAGATTACATAAAATCCTTGAAAGAGACCACAATTCTGGTAGTTTACTGGTAAACTTCAAAAGTTTGCAACCTTAGCCACCGTAATTACAATGTTTTTCAATTGGTCGCTACAGTACCATTTATGTTGAATTCAATGTTGCAACCGTTCTGTCGTTCTGAGGTGAGAGGAGAGCATACACTTCTTACAGAAAATGCTTGTGTAGAGCACCATCTTCATGTTGGAACCTACGGTGGGCCTATTTATCATGCAAAGCTGCACTTTCATTGACTTCTATCTGCAATAAATAGTAACGTCACCCAACTAAAGACCTGTTGGGAAAGCGAATTAGGCATATATATGTGGACGCCTCATGAACCTGTGCCAATGGCGTAGCATAGGGATTCGCTATTAGGCCTACATTTAATTTAGGCCAACATTATTTATTAGGTTCATGTGATCACGTATACACTTAAGGCTTCTCACAATAATAAAACAATTCAATCTAGTTAAACTAGGCCACCGAGCAGTAACACCATCAGCCCATGAAAGGTAACTTTCATTTCCAGCAAGACAGGATTGAAACAGGCCCTGTCCACCGGCACATACGATGAAAAGAGTCTGGAAAAAATACCACCCCCCTTTTTTTATTTTAATGGTTTGCAATAAATTCCCTCTTCCGATTTGTAAGATTAAGTAGAGTGGGAGTGAGTGAGAAGAGTGAGTGAGTAGAGTGAATAGAGTGAGTGAGTGAGTGAGTAGAGAGTGAGTAGAGTGAGTGAGTAGAGAGTGAGTGAGTGAGTAGAGTTAGTAGTGAGTAGAGTGAGTGAGTGAGTAGAGTTAGTAGTGAGTGAGTGAGTGAGTGAGTGAGTGGTGGTGAGTGAGTGAGTGAGTGAGTGAGTGAGTGAGTGAGTGAGTGAGTGAGTGAGTAGAGTGAGTGAAAATGAGTGAGTGAGTAGAGTGAGTGAGAGTGAGTAAGTAGAGTGAGTGAGTGAGTGAGTGAGTGAGTGAGTGAGTGAGTGAGTGAGTGAGTGAGTGAGTGAGTGAGTGAGTGAGTGAGTGAGTGAGTGAGTGAGTAGAGTGAGTGAGAGTGAGTAAGTAGAGTGAGTGAGTGAGTGAGTGAGTGAGTGAGTGGTGAGTGAGTGAGTGAGTGAGTGAGTGAGTGAGTGAGTGAGTGAGTAGAGTGAGTGAGTGAGTGAGTGAGTGAGTGAGTGAGTGAGTAGAGTAAGAGAGTAGAGTGAGTAGAGTGAGTGAGTGAGTAGAGTAAGAGAGTAGAGTGAGTAGAGAGTTAGTAGTGAGTAGAGTTAGTAGTGAGTAGAGTTAGTCATGAGTAGAGTGAGTGAGTGAAAGTGAGTAGAGTGAGTGAAAGTGAGTAGAGTGAGTGAGTGAGTGAATAGAGTAGAGTGAGAGAGTAGAGTGAGTAGAGTGAGTAGAGAGTGAGTGAGTGAGTGAGTGAGTGAGTGAGTGAGTGAGTGAGTGAGTGAGTGAGTGAGTGAGTGAGTGAGTGAGTGAGTGAGTGAGTGAGTGAGTGAGTGAATGAATGAGTGAGTGAGAGTGAATGGATAGAGTAGATTGAGTAGAGGGAGTGAGTAGAGTGAGTGAGAGTGAGTAGAGTGAGTGAGAGTGAGTAAGTAGAGTGAGTAGTGAGTGAGTGAGTAATGAGTGAGTAGAGTGAGTGAGTAGTGAGTGAGTGAGTAGTTAGTAGTGAGTAGAGTTAGTAGTGAGTAGAGTGAGTGAATAGAGTGAATGATTAGAGTGAGTGAGTGAGTAAGTAGAGTGAGAGAGTAGAGTAATGAGTGAGTAGAGTGAGTAGAGAGTGAGTGAGTGAGTAGTTAGTGGATAGAGTAGATTGAGTAGAGGAATAGAGTGAAGATTAGAATGAGTAGAGTGAGAGAGTAGAGTGAGTAGAGAGTGAGTAGAGTGAGTGAGAGTGGGTGGTAGAGTAGATTGAGTAGAGGGAGTGAGTAGAATGAGTGAGTGAGTGAGTGAGTGAGTGAGTGAGTGAGTGAGTGAGTGAGTGAGTGAGTGAGTGAGTGAGTGAGTAATGAGTGAGTAGAGTGAGTGAGTAGTGAGTGAGTGAGTAGTTAGTAGTGAGTAGAGTGAGTGAGTAGAGTAAGTGAGTAGTGAGTGAGTAGAGTGAGAGTAAGTAGAGTGAGTAGTGAGTGAGTGAGTGAGTAGAATAGAGTGAGTGAGTGATAGTGAGTAGAGTAGAGTGAGTGAGAGTGAGTGAGAGTGAGTAGAGTGAGTGAGAGTGAGTAAGTAGAGTGAGTAAGTAGAGTGAGTAGAGTGAGTGAAAGTGAGTAGAGTGAGTGAGTGAGTGAGTGAGTGAGTGAGTGAGTGAGTGAGTGAGTGAGTGAGTGAGTGAGTGAGTAGAGTGAGTGAATGAGTAGAGTAAGAGAGTAGAGTGACTAGAGAGTTAGTAGTGAGTAGAGTTAGTAGTGAGTAGAGTTAGTCGTGAGTAGAGTGAGTGAGTGAAAGTGAGTAGAGTGAGTGAAAGTGAGTAGAGTGAGTGAGTGAGTGAATAGAGCAGAGTGAGAGAGTAGAGTGAGTAGAGAGTGAGTAGAGAGTGAGTGAGTGAGTGAGAGTGAGTGGATAGAGTAGATTGAGTAGAGGGAGTGAGTAGAGTGAGTGAGAGTGAGTAGAGTGAGTGAGTGAGTAGTTAGTAGTGAGTAGAGTTAGTAGTAAGTAGAGTGAGTAGAGTGAGTAGTGAGTGAGTGAGTAATGAATGAGTAGAGTGAGTGAGTAGAGTGAGTGAGTAGTTAGTAGTGAGTAGAGTTAGTAGTGAGTAGAGTGAGTGAGTAGAGTGAATGATTAGAGTGAGTAGAGTAGAGTGAGAGAGTAGAGTGAGTAGAGAGTGAGTAGAGAGTGAGTGAGTGAGAGTGAGTGGATAGAGTAGATTGAGTAGAGGGAGTGAGTAGAGTGAGTAGAGTGAGTAGAGTAGAGTGGGTGAGAGTGAGTAGAGTGAGTGAGAGTGAGTAAGTAGAGTGAGTAGAGTGAGTAGTGAGTGAGTGGAGTGAGTGGGTGAGTGAGTGAGTGAGTGAGTGAGTGAGTGAGTGAGTGAGTGAGTAATGAGTGAGTAGAGTGAGTGAGTAGTGAGTGAGTGAGTAGTTAGTGGTGAGTAGAGTTAGTAGTGATTTGAGTGAGTGAGTAGAGTAAGTGAGTAGTGAGTGAGTAGAGTGAGAGTAAGTAGAGTGAGTAGTGAGTGAGTGAGTAGAATAGAGTGAGTGAGTGATAGTGAGTAGAGTAGAGAGTGAGAGTGAGTGAGAGTGAATAGAGTGAGTGAGAGTGAGTAAGTAGAGTGAGTAAGTAGAGTGAGTAGAGTGAGTGAGAGTGAGTAAGTAGAGTGAGTAGAGTGAGTGAGTAGTTAGTAGAGTGAGAGTGAGTAAATAGAGTGAGTAGAGTGAGTAGTGAGTGAGTGAGTAATGAGTGAGTAGAGTGAGTGAGTAGTGAGTGAGTGAGTAGTTAGTAGTGAGTAGAGTTAGTAGTGAGTAGAGTGAGTGAGTAGAGTGAATGATTAGAGTGAGTGAGTAGAGTGAGAGAGTAGAGTGAGTAGAGAGTGAGTAGAGAGTGAGTGAGTGAGAGTGAGTGGATAGAGTAGATTGAGTAGAGGGAGTGAGTAGAGTGAGTAGAGTGAGTAGTGAATGAGTGAGTAATGAGTGAGTAGAGTGAGTGAGTAGTGAGTGAGTGAGTAGTTAGTGGTGAGTAGAGTTAGTAGTGAGTAGAGTGAGTGAGTAGAGTAAGTGAGTAGTGAGTGAGTAGAGTGAGAGTAACTAGAGTGAGTAGTGAGTGAGTGAGTGAGTAGAATAGAGTGAGTGAGTGATAGTGAGTAGAGTAGAGTGAGTGAGAGTGAGTAGAGTGAGTAGAGTGAGTAGAGTGAGTGAGAGTGAGTAAGTAGAGTGAGTAGTGAGTGAGTGAGTAGTGAGTGAGTGAGTAGTTAGTAGAGTGAGTGAGTAGAGTGTGAATAGTGTGAGTAGAGAGTGAGTAGAGTGAGTGGTGAGTGAGTAGAGTGAGAGTGAGTAGAGTGAGTGAGTAGTGTGAGTGAGTAGAGTGAGTGAGTGAGTAGAGTTGGTGAGCCGAGTGAGTGAGCCGAGTGAGTGAGCAGAGTGAGTGAGAAGAGTGAGTAGAGTGAGTGAGAAGAGTGAGTGAGTTTAACAAAAGCTTTTCACTCCTGGTGGTCTTTCTTTTAATACCTCTGCCTTTGAAGAGATCACATTCTGAGTGAGTCACATCTACATTACAAAAAAGTTATACTTAAATAGAAAATAACAAGCAAAAAACTAAATTATAAAAGTTTATTTTAATACCATTGTTACACAATTAAATAGGTTTATAAAGAAGTGTATTCAGTTAGGCATTTATTCTGAAGTCAAAGTGGAATGTTTTTCATAAACTGCAGCATTTCAAATTCTCCCCACTACACACATATGTATGCATGTATAAATAGTTCAACTGCAGCTCAGTGCTATAATACATATATCCTTAGATTTTTATATGGTGAAAAGCTACTCAATAAACAAGACTTGTAAAACTGTAAGAAAATAACACTGGATAAAAAGTGACTTTTGGGTGTTGTCAGACATAGGGTAACCCCACATCACTGAATCATAGGTTCTCCCATTAGAGTGTCAAAGCACACAGACACACTACTCCCCATTGTGTTGTGTGCCTTATTCACTGTCAGTCATCTTCCTTGCCTCTGAGAACTCAACATTCAGCAGTCAGAACTATGCCAAGTAATTTCATGGTTCTAAAAAGGCAAACTTATGCAACACAATTAAATCATAAGTTCCACATCATTAAAGTGACATATCCTAATTTTAACAATATAAAAGGAGTGTCAGAGTTTAATAAACTCATAAAATATAAGAGTGCTTATATACTGTACAAATGGTACAATAGGCCTACAGAAAATTATTATATCAGACACTAATTCGCATTGAAGGCCAAGATCAAACATTACCAGAGACAACCATCTTCATTGGGTCCTTGTATCAATGGATTTGTTCCATAAGGCCAACATGAGCAACAGTGAGAAGCTACAGTGAAATGTATATACATTTGGGGTGAATACTTGTCTGCAAGGTTTCAACTGGACCCTGTAAACGAATCATTCATTATCAAATGTGTGTGTCTTTGTCTGTGTTGCGTGTTTGTGCTTGCATGTGTATCTTGTACACATTTGTGCGTATATTCTTACAGTGTGTGTGTGAGATCCTCTTTTTCTGCTCTGACCAATTGTCTGTGGCCACGCTGTGAGCTAAGTGAGCCTGTTTGTGACCAGCATAATGTGATGACACCTATGGGAAGGGACAATGCAATGTTCTCAGATGTCAGTGGTTTCCAGGATCCTTGGCGTGTCCATCTCCCTATTGGTGCAGCGCTTGCCGTTGCTCTGTCCATTGACTCGGTAGTGCACACTGCCACCTGGCTTAATGATGGTGTCCTCCTCAGAAGGAGTGAGCTCCAGGCTGACTGTAGCGCGACTCGTCTCGGTCACAGAGGAGTTGGTGTTGTAGTGGGAGTAGGAATCTGTCCATTTCCACACCAGCTTGGTCTGGGCCCATTTCCTTCTGAGACATGCCTGCACCTGTGGAACCAAAGACAGAGTGCTTTAAGAGCAATATAAATGCAAGCTTGATCCTTATCAGTAAATACTGGCAAACAAATATATATAGAATTCCTGAATGACAATGATTCTACTTCTAAATGAAAAGATAGACTGAGGGTAATCATCAGCTATTTAAGAAATACTGGCACTTACCTCTGCATTGCAAAAGCAGAATATAATTGCGACCAGGAGTCCCTATACAGGAATAATTATTCAGTGAATATTTCTCCAGATTAAACATTCTGTAATGGCCTTATATCACTTGTGGATATTGGGTGTTGAAAGGTCATCAGATTTGCTTTTAATAAAAAAACACTCATACCTGGAAATGTGTGAAGATGTTCATGGTGAACTCATAGATGGCCCTGGCCTTATGTCCCTCTGGCCTCCAAGGAACCAGGATGAACTGGGCTCCCAGCAGAGGTATCAGGATTAGAGTGGCTCGCACAGCCTTCATATAGGCATTGGACTGCGCACTATGGGTCACCTGCAGCTTGGTGATCAGCACACGCACTATGTTGAGTAGGAAGAACAGGTTCACCTGGAAACAGCCAGAGGGAAGCAGAGGAGGAGGGATCGAGTTTGAGCACACTGTCCACTTTGGTTTCTATTTTTGTTAGATATTTTGTTTTGGTAGTGCAGACTCACCAGCAGGGCAGCTTGGAAAGGACCATGGATGATGTAGAGCAGGTGTGTGTCGGAACTGATCCAGCATCTGGGAGACAAGGAGAGACGAGGCTAAAGTCAACTGAGACAGTCAAATAAGATCCTGAGCTTTACTGGGACATAAGTATTGTAAATGACAGGATGCAGCGTACTAATGCAGCGTGCAGTGCACTGTCAACCTCTGCTACTATTGTGCACAGTAGCATATTATTCAGAGGGAGGAGTTGACACATTACCTGTCATCATAGAAGACCCCGCGGGCCACAGCATGTGTAATGGCAGGAATGATGGGGAAGCCTGGGAGAGAGACAGAGGAGTCCATGGCTGCAGTTCAAACGCAAAGTAGACAGCCCTCAGCCCTAAACCCTCAGCCCTTGAATGACGTTTTACATCGTCACATCAGAGTGTACCTTAAATGTCCCTTGCCCAAGCGAGGGAGAGAGAGGCAATGTCTTTGGTGAAAATCTTGAAGTTGAGCTGAAAAACAACCAACCTAAAGCTATTAATGTAGCTAGCAAGCTAACGTAACTAGCTAGCAATCCTGTCAGGTAGCTAGCTACAGTTACCCATCGCTGGCTAGCTAGGTTTATAGTTTGGTAATTTATTCCAAATCATTTTCACAATTCCCAAAAAATGTTTATGAAGCTAGCCACATTTTATAGTCTCATGGTGAGGAGCCTAAGCCAATTTGAGTGTTATTCCCATTTGCCAATGCTAAAATTAAATAAAATTGTATTTGTCACGTGCCCGAATACAACAGGTATACAGCAGTTGCCATACCAGGCAGTGACGCAACGAGTCCGGATGCTATCAATGGTGCAGCTGTAGAATTTGAGAATAGGAGGACCCATGCCAAATATTTTCAGTCTCCTGGCATTGTCGTGCCCTCTACACGACTGTCTTGGAGTGTTTGGACCATGATAGTTTGTTGGTGATGTGGACACCAAGTAACTTGAAGCTCTCAACCTGCTCCACTACAGCCCTGTCGATGTCGTCCATGATCATCTCCTTTGTCTTGATCACATTGAGGGAGAGGTTGTTATCCTGGCACCACACTGCCAGGTCTCTGACCTCCTCCCTATAGGCTGTCTCGTCGTTGTTGGTGATCAGGACTACCACTGTTGTGTCGTCGGCAAACTTAATGATGGTGTTGGAGTCGTGCTTGGCCATGGAGTCATGGGTGAACAGGGAGTACAGGAGGGAACTGAGTATGCACCCCTGAGGGGCCCCCATGTTGAGGATCAGCGTGTCAGATTTGTTGTTGCCTACCCTAACCACCTGGGGCTTGCCCGTCAGGAAGCCCAGGATCCAGTTGCAGAGGGAGGTGTTTAGTCCCAGGGTCCTTAGCTTAGTGATGAGCTTTGAGTGTACTATGAATAGCATTCTCACGTAGGTGTTCCTTTTGTCCAGGTGGCAAAGGGCAGTGCAATAGAGATTGCGTCATCTGTGTATCTGTTGGGGCGGTATGCAAATTGGAGTGGGTCTAGGGTTTCTGGGATAATGGTGTCGATGTGAGCCATGACCAGCCTTTCAAAGCACTTCAAGGCTACAGAAGTGAGTGCTACGGGTCGCTACAGGTCACAATATCATCTGTATATACACTGCTCAAAAAAATAAAGGGAACACTAAAATAACACATCCTTGATCTGAATGAATGAAATATTCTTATTACATACTTTTTTCTTTACATAGTTGAATGTGCTGACAACAAAATCACACAAAAATTATCAATGGAAATCAAATTTATCAACCCATAGAGGTCTGGATTTGGAGTCACACTCCAAAATTAAAGTGGAAAACCACACTACAGGCTGATCCAACTTTGATGTAATGTCCTTAAAACAAGTCAAAATGAGGCTCAGTAGTGTGTGTGGCCTCCACGTGCCTGTATGACCCCCGTACAACGCCTGGGCATGCTCCTGATGAGGTGGGGGATGGTCTCCTGAGGGATCTCCTCCCAGACCTGGACTATAGCATCCACCAACTCCTGGACAGTCTGTGGTGCAACGTGGCGTTGGTGGATGGAGCGAGACATGATGTCCCGGATGTGCTCAATTGGATTCAGGTCTCGGGAACGGGTGGGCCAGTCCATAGCATCAATGCCTTCCTCTTGCAGGAACTGCTGACACACTCCAGCCACATGAGGTCTAGCATTGTCTCGGCAATCAAACTGTCTCTGGTTTTGACGGGGATTCTCCCAAGGGAAAGTGGCAAGCGCAAGGGCTGAGGAGGTAAAATGAAAGTGTTTGGACTGCAGCCCAAGACTGTCATGAGCTTCCATAAGGCCTTCTTAGATGACACAATGCATAATATAGAGATATGAAACCATAGAAATGTTCAACATTGTGCTAGGGGAACAGGATGCTGAAACAACAATGAATTTCAGATAGCAGAGCAGAACATACAGCAGTGTGACAAAGATGCAGTCAGTCACTCACCCCAACCAAGGACATAATACCAGCCCAGCTGCTGCTCTCCCACAAACACAGAAACGACGATGAGAGTGTGCAAGTAGATCCCCTCACACAGCATCCAGAAGTAGTTGGAGCCAAATATATACTGGTTCAGGACTGTCAGGATCTTGCATCCAATCTGAGAACAGCACAGGGACAACTTTCTGAAGTTGTCACTCATTGCCATACATTGTGGAGTGTAAGCACCTCAAAATTGCATCTTCACCAACTTCACGAGTTCAACCAGTAGCCATTTATGTTCAGAGTAATCCCCCTGATGGCAGAGGTATACATTACTTACAGGGTAGCTGGCCCCCAGCTGCTGGTTTTTGGCTACAGCAGAGATCCAGATGACGGTGCAGATGGAGTTGAAGATAAAGGACAGGAACATGTTCTTATGGAGGGAGATCCTCTGGCAGCTCAGACTCCTAATGGGAGGATTAGAACAGAGGGACACAACTCAAGAAACAAGTGGTGTGGTATGGTAATTACTTTTATTTGTAAAAAAATAGGATCACTTTCTTATTTTTCACTTTTCCACTTCATGGTGTAGCACTAGTAGTCAAATGTTGTGAATTCAAGTTGGCAATGTAGGAAGAACCAAATACCTCTGTTTTAGAATAGAGAGCTCAGTGTGTAGTTAGAACCAAATACTTCTGTTTTAGAATAGAGAGCTCAGTGTGTAGTCAGAACCAAATACTTCTGTTTTAGAATAGAGAGCTCAGTGTGTAGTTAGAACCAAATACTTCTGTTTTAGAATAGAGAGCTCAGTGTGTAGTTAGAACCAAATACTTCTGTTTTAGAATAGAGAGCTCAGTGTGTAGTTAGAACCAAATACCTCTGTTTTAGAATAGAGAGCTCAGTGTGTAGTCAGAACCAAATACTTCTGTTTTAGAATAGAGAGCTCAGTGTGTAGTCAGAACCAAATACTTCTGTTTTAGAATAGAGAGCTCAGTGTGTAGTCAGAACCAAATACTTCTGTTTTAGAATAGAGAGCTCAGTGTGTAGTCAGAACCAAATACTTCTGTTTTAGAATAGAGAGCTCAGTGTGTAGTTAGAACCAAATACTTCTGTTTTAGAATAGAGAGCTCAGTGTGTAGTTAGAACCAAATACTTCTGTTTTAGAATAGAGAGCTCAGTGTGTAGTTGGAACCAAATACTTCTGTTTTAGAATAGAGAGCTCAGTGTGTAGTCAGAACCAAATACTTCTGTTTTAGAATAGAGAGCTCAGTGTGTAGTTAGAACCAAATACTTCTGTTTTAGAATAGAGAGCTCAGTGTGTAGTCAGAACCAAATACTTCTGTTTTAGAATAGAGAGTTCAGTGTGTAGTCAGAACCAAATACTTCTGTTTTAGAATAGAGAGCTCAGTGTGTAGTCAGAACCAAATACTTCTGTTTTAGAATAGAGAGCTCAGTGTGTAGTTAGAACCAAATACCTCTGTTTTAGAATAGAGAGCTCAGTGTGTAGTCAGAACCAAATACTTCTGTTTTAGAATAGAGAGCTCAGTGTGTAGTTAGAATAGAGAGCTCAGTGTGTAGTCAGAACCAAATACTTCTGTTTTAGAATAGAGAGCTCAGTGTGTAGTCAGAACCAAATACTTCTGTTTTAGAATAGAGAGCTCAGTGTGTAGTCAGAACCAAATACTTCTGTTTTAGAATAGAGAGCTCAGTGTGTAGTTAGAACCAAATACCTCTGTTTTAGAATAGAGAGCTCAGTGTGTAGTCAGAACCAAATACTTCTGTTTTAGAATAGAGAGCTCAGTGTGTAGTCAGAACCAAATACTTCTGTTTTAGAATAGAGAGCTCAGTGTGTAGTTAGAACCAAATACTTATGTTTTAGAATAGAGAGCTCAGTGTGTAGTCAGAACCAAATACTTCTGTTTTAGAATAGAGAGCTCAGTGTGTAGTTAGAACCAAATACCTCTGTTTTAGAATAGAGAGCTCAGTGTGTAGTCAGAACCAAATACTTCTGTTTTAGAATAGAGAGCTCATTGTGTAGTCAGAACCAAATACTTCTGTTTTAGAATAGAGAGCTCAGTGTGTAGTTAGAACCAAATACTTCTGTTTTAGAATAGAGAGCTCAGTGTGTAGTCAGAACCAAATACTTCTGTTTTAGAATAGAGAGCTCGGTGTGTAGTTAGAACCAAATACTTCTGTTTTAGAATAGAGAGCTCGGTATGCAGGAAGAGCAACACCAACAGAATCACTTTGATTCAAGGATGTAAAGTGAAAAAGTACACTAATGTGACAGTCTACCGTTGTGCTCTGAATATCTGCCTCAATGGGTCCATGGAGGAAACCATGAATGACTTACTTGAAGTAGGAGAAGATGCAGAGTGAGATGATGAGGGATACCACAGACAATCCATGTCCCACAATGGCCAAGTAGTACAAGCTGAAAGCAAACTGGGCAAGAAGGGAATGAGGATACAAGAGGAAGCATTAATTCACTTCTTTAACTAAGTGGACACAATAGAGATGTTGACAACAACAATCACTAAATGGACTCTAATAAAAATGGTTTAGCCACTGTCAGAATTGACAAACTACTTGGCTTAGAAGAATACCATCAGTTTATCCTTGGTGTACATCTGACACTGGGTGTAATTGGACCAAATTCGGTTGCTCTCAGGGTGACGAAACCACTGTCCATCCAAGTTGCACACTTTGGTCGCTTTCTCTGTTTGAATGGACACAGGGAGAATATGGATGTCACAAAACATTTCAGGTAGGGCATCATCAGTAAAGATCAAGTCAGTTGAATTGTGATTGAATGAGATGTGTGGCTGACTGGCTGGCTCACCTGAGGGGTCAAAGTCCTGGAAGTAATCAGGGCAGAGCTGCATGGCCGTGCCAGGGGCAGAGTCACTCCAACATAGCCATCCGTCCCATGTGCGGTTACAGAATGTGCCTGCAGGGGGCAAAGAGGGAGGAGCAGCTGTTTGCAGTGTATTATAGTAATGCAACTATTTCATGTTTCAAAGTTTAGGTTCATTGCATTAGTGAACTCTGAACTGTGTATTATATCATGAACATATACAGGTTGAGTGACATCTGGTATTAGTGATCAAAGAACAGTTCTAATAACCTGGGTATACATCTTTCACACTCATTCTAAAATACTGTGTTGGGTCGTTTTCTAAGACAAACTGAAAACAACAGTCTATTATTTTCTGTGAATGTGATGCAAAAGCCAACAGAGAAACAAAAAACAGATGGAACCCAACACCTAAAATGTCCCTTCAAAATGATTGATATAAAACATTGAACATTGTATCAATACTGTACATTAAAACAGCTGAGAGAAACAGCTACATATGCAAACACACATATCACTTTAAATACATTCCTAGTAAACAATACAAGGAAGTCTGTGTCCAGGTTGTTGCATGTAGGGAAATAGAGCGCAAAATAGCATTTCAAAGGCTGTTATTTACTGAGCTCCAGTAACGGGGGCAGCTTGGAGACAAAGAACACTTCCCTCCTTTCAGACCTGAGGGTAGTCACTTCCCTTCTCCCTATTTCTCTCCTGACCTGCACTACTCCTCCACTCTTATTATGATGAGTGTGTCTGTGGCTGCATGTCAGTGGCGGTCAGTGCCATTTATTTAGATAATTAGACTGTATTTAACCAAGAGAACCCATTGAGACCAGGGTCTCATTTCCAATGGTGCCCTGAGAACAACAGTGAGCAACAATTCAAGCATGTTCACTACAAAATTACAGTTAAAACATGTAAAATAAACTAAGTTTCATTCAAAAGGGCAGTAGAAACAAATAAACTCAGCAAAAAAAGAAATGCCCCTTTTTCAGGGCCCTGTCTTTCAAAGATAATTCATTAAAAAAACAAATAACATCAGATCTTCATTGTAAAGGGTTTAAACACGGTTTCCCATGCTTGTTCAATGAACCATAAACAATGAAGGAACATGCAACTGTGGAACGGTCGTTAAGACACTAACAGCTTACAGACTGTAGGCAATTAAGGTCACAGTTATGAAAACTTAGGACACTAAAGAGGCCGTTCTACTGACTCTGAAAAACACCAAAAGAAAGATGCCCAGGGTCAGTGCTCATCTGCGTGAACGTGCCTTAGGTATGCTGCAAGGGGGCATGAGGACTACAGATGTGGCCAGGGAAATAAATTGCAATGTCCGTACTGTGGGACGCCTAAGACAGCTCTACAGGGAGACAGGACGGAAAGCTGATCGTCCTCGCAGACCACGTGCAACAACACCTGCACAAGATCGGTACATCTGAACATCACACCTGCGGGACAGGTACAGGAAGGCAACAACAATGGCCCGAGTTACACCAGGAACGCACAATCCCGCCATCAGTGCTCAGACTGTCCGCGAGAGGCTGGACTGAGGGCTTGTAGGCCTGTTGTAGGTCCTGGCAGGTCCTGACCAGACATCCCCGGCAACAACGTCGCCTATGGGCCCAAACCCACCTTTGCTGGACCAGACAGAACTGGCAAAAAGTGCTCTTCACTGACGAGTCGCGGTTTTGTCTCACCAGGGGTGATGGCATTTATCGTCGATTAAATGAGCTCTACACCGAGGCCTGTACTCTGGAGCGGGATCGATTTGGGGATAGAGTGTCCGTCATGGTCTGAGGCTGTTTTTTCACAGCATCATCGGACTGAGTTTGTCATTATAGGCAATCTCAATGCTGTGCGTTACAGAGAAGACATCCTCCTCCCTCATGTGGTACCCTTCCTGCAGGCTCATCCTGACATGACCCTCCAGCATGACAATGCCACCAGCCATACTGCTCGTTCTGTGCATGATTTCCTGCAAGACAGGAATGTCAATGTTCTGCCATGGCCAGCGAAGAGGCTGGATCTCAATCCCATTGAGCACGTCTGGGACCTGTTGGATCGGAGGGTGAGGGCTAGGGCCATTCCCCCCAGAAATGTGCGGGAACTTGCAGGTGCCTTGGTGGAAGAGAGGGGTAACATCTCACAGCAAGAACTGGCAAATCTGGTGCAGTCCTTGAGGAGCAGATGCACTGCAGTACTTAGTATCTGGTGTGGCCACCAGCTGCATTGACTGTTACTTTTTGAACCCGCCTTTGTTCAGGGACACATTATTCCATTTCTGTTAGTCACATGTCTCTGGAACTTGTTCAGTTTACGTCTCAGTTGTTGAATCTTATATTCAAACAAATATTTACACGTTAAGTTTGCTGAAAATAAACACAGTTGACAGTGAGAGGATGTTTCT
The DNA here is from genome assembly GCF_021184085.1 of Oncorhynchus gorbuscha. Lineage (NCBI taxonomy): Eukaryota > Metazoa > Chordata > Actinopteri > Salmoniformes > Salmonidae > Oncorhynchus > Oncorhynchus gorbuscha. Next base: position 83,601,999 of record NC_060175.1, on the reverse strand, counting down.
TTTTTTGCTGAGTTTATATACAGTCAATCAAAACAAGTACTGTTTTCATTGGTCAGATTTATTTTTAATCAGAGCCCTGAATTCACCTTTTTGGACCAAATCATTTAGTTTTAGAGTGACCTGTAGGTCATTCCAGGACGGAGACGCATAGTAACTGAAAGCTGCCTTCCCTAACTCAAAGGAGACACTGGAACCTTTAGTACCAACCAGTCTTGAGAGCGAGTTTTACAGTTACTAGAATTCCAATTTAGAAGTGAGGTGAGGTAATAAGGGAGTTCCTGGAGAAGTGCTTTATATACGAATAATAGCCAATGTTGGGGTCTTCTGTTAGTCAGAGACTCCGAGCCAACAGAAATATATAAGAGACATGATGCGTACGGAATTCTCACCAGTGATAAAACGCAAGGCTGAGTGGTAGACTGAATCCAGAGATTTTAATTGTGTCGCAATAGTCAATTACAGGGAGGAGTGTCTTCCTCCTATTTTCAAAAGTGAGATAGGATTAATTTTTATACTCGCAACTTTGTCAGTTTATCAATGTGTTTTTTAAAAGGCTGGCTTATCGTCAATCAAATACCGAGATAATTATAATGGGGGCCTAGCTCAATTTGGACTCCTCTTAATGTACATATATATGCAGGTCTTTAGGATAAATTTTATGAGACCTGGAGAAAAATATAAACTTTGTTTCATCAACAAATTTTAGCACTAATTTAAGATTGAATTTAATCAAAGCCAAGCTGAAAGTTGTGAACGGCCTGCTACTCTGAGGGGACAGGAATAAGTAACTGTCATCCACAGAGATGTAAGCCCCAGTTTCTGTTGGGGGACAAACCAAAATGATGAATGTAAATAGGGAATAGTAAGGGCCTAGTACTGAGCCTTGTGGCACTCCTTTGGTTATGCTAAGAAAATTAGACTGAACTCCATCAGATATACACCGACTTCTGTTGTGCAGGTCATTTTTTAACCAGCCGCAGGTCTCTTGGTCCAGACCAACTTCGAATAGCAGGAGTGCATGATAAACTATATCAGATACTTTCGACAGATCAATAAAAAGGGCAGCGCGCAGTACTCTTTCCTGTCTGGTGTGTTTATGTAATTTAAGACTCGAGAAGCAGGGAGATGGTGCTGCGACCTGGCCTAATGGTGAGCATTCAGAATACATTTTCTAAAAAGGACGACCGCATTTGAAAATTTACCAAAAGTTCTAATATTGTCGCTAGACGTGAACGATTTGAGGTCTGGCAATAATTATTAAGATCGCAGGGATCACCACCTTTGTGGAGCGGGAGAACAAAAAGGGCCAATTTCCACACGTTAGGAATAATAATTAAAATAATTTAAAAAGATTAAAAACATGTCAAGGGCTGCAGAATCAGGCATTTTTATTTTACCTTTATTTAACTAGGCAAGTCAGTTAAGAACAAATTCTTATTTTCAATGACGGCCTAGGAACAGTGGGTTAACTGCCTGTTCAGAGGCAGAACGACAGATTTGTATCTTGTCAGCTCGGGGATTTGAACATGCAACCTTCTAGTCCAACGCTCTAACCACCAGGCTACCCTGCCGCCCCAGGGCATGGGTCAAGCATGTCTGTCCCAGTGGATTTTTTTACATAAATAAAATAGGATTACTAGGAAAGTTCTGGATGCTAACGGATTACTTTCATACCATAACTGCTACACAGGGTTGGGAATGGTTGCATTCTTTATTTATTTAACAAGGCAAGTCAGTTAAGAACAAATTCTTATTTACAATGACGGCCTACCAAAAGGCAAAAGACATCCTGCGGGGAAGGGGACTGGGATTAAAAATAATTATAATAATTTCTAAATGTAATCCGTTAGTTACTAGATACCAGTCCAAAATTGTAATCAGTAACATAACTTTTGGATTACCCAAACTCAGTAATGTGATTACTCAGTTACTTTTAGATTGTTTTCTTTTAATGAATCTTAGGGGAAAGTAAAAAGGATCCACCAAACGCATTTAGTGTTTCATCACATTGGTCTCTCACTTGTGGTTAGACTCGCTCAGGTGGAACAAACTTAAACGCGTGCCTTTTTTCAATGCTGAATTGAAAGTTATTGAGAGAACAAATGTATCATAATGTACTTTTTCTTTTTTCGCTAACATCCTTTCTGAATTTAAAAGTAATCTAGGTTTTTCAAAAGTATCTGCAATCTGATTACAATATTTTTGTGGGTAAAGTAACTGATTTACAGTTAGTTTCTTTTTAATAACTGATGACATGCAATCAGTTACTCCCCAACCCTACCTCTACACAACCTACATCGTTGTCACGATATAAGCTAACATCATAGTCAACAGCGGAACTAACTCGTTAGTAAACCTACAACCCAATCCATGTGTACAATCACGCAGTACAGTGTACAGCAAGCAGTTCAGCAGCTACACCGTTGGGGCCCAGTGGCAATAAATTAATAAAAAATTGCCACTGCATTGCAGTGTTGGATAGCCTTAGCCAGCTAGCTAACATTTTAATATAATTCCTCTCTGTTTAAGTCAGGTTGTTGAGTAGGCTAAATTTGCTGCATTAGCGAGCTAAGTAAGTGAAAGGTAAACTAAGAAGAACAAAAAATGTAACTACCGTAGCTCTCTCTCTGCTGCTTTTCCTTAATTTTTGGTAATAAAGGAATTTGTTCAAAACTGTTCAACTATTGTCTTTCTCTCTCTTTGAGTCAACTACTCACCACACGTTATGCCGTGCAGTGCTAGCTAGTTGCAGCTTCTGCTTTCAGTACTGGAAGAATTATCTGATTGGATGGACAACATGTCAGAGAGCTCTGATAGGTTGGAGGCCATCATCCGGAAGTAATCATAATTGCTGTGTAAGTCTATGGAAGGGGGTGAGAATAGTTAAGTATTGAAGTCAATGTACCCAGATGAGGATGGAAGTTAGCTGTCCTCCAGCTACACCATGGTGCTACCCTACAGAGTGCTGTTGAGGCTACTGTAGACCTTCATTGCAAAACATTGTGTTTTAATCAGCTATTTGGTGACTTGTGAATATATATTTATTATAGTTTTTATTAGAGCCTCCACAGGTGCATCTGTGTGTGGGGGTGCATGTGTATAGTGCCTCACCATCTTCATTGTGTGGTGGGTCATGGAGAATCTTTAGGTAGCACTCAAACTGAGCTGAGAGGATCTGGCTGCGGGTCACTGTGGTTGACACAGGGTTGATAGGCACCTCTTCTGATTCCAGCACATCTTCACAGTGGCACACCTATTGGATATGTTTAAGGGCCCCTTTTCAGTTTCTAATATGACAAAGACATTACACACACACACAGAGAGAGTAGTCGAGCTCTCTCACCTCAATTCCCAGGAGTAGCACCGGAAGCCATAGTGCTAGGATCCTCCACATGGTTCTATATGGGACAAAGAGAGGTGTTGCCAGTGAGCATCAGTGAACTATGGCGAGAGGAATCACAAGCATGGAAATAATATAGAGGAGTGAGTGGCTGTATTTCTAACTTTGCGACATACTTCATGTGGTTTGGTTCACAGTGGCGATTGATTGCAGCAATAGCTCTCTTTTGAATGGACCACTCAACAATAATTGGCCATACTATGAGGAAACAACAAAAATACTTGTTTGTTCATGATTCTACTGTACGTCTTTGCACTCGCTGAACACGCAGCGCAGTGTGTACAAATGTCTCAGAACAGGATGTCCACTCTCAATAGGAGGTCACAGCACCGCAGTCGTTCCACTCAAGGTCAGGGGAACATGCATATTTACAATACCAAGCAGGATGTTTAGTTGATTATGGTTGAAATTTGAAACGGGAAAAAACGTGAAGTATAACACTAGTGTCCCATCATGAAATCCAAATGTTAATTGACTAACACAGTTTAACGCACAGTAAACTTCCTGTTAAATTTAACAGGAACATAGAAGTATAGTGATTTTTTGTTGTTGTATGAGACGTGAAAATGATGAGTGTAAAACATGAGCAAAGGGAGAGAAAGACAGGAGGAAAAGAGAGAGGATAGAATATGGAACACTGTGTAGTTTTGGGTGAAGACCAAGGACAATCCACAGAGGCTTATGGTTGGCCCAGAAATACAATACACTGGTGTAGTCTATACACTCTTTAAAAGAAAGTGCTATCTAGAACCATAAAGGGTTCTTTGGCTGTCTCCATTGGAGAACCCTTTGAAGAACCATTTTTGATTGTACGTAGAACCCTTTTGGGTTCCATGTAAAACCCTTTCTATAGGGAAAGCCAAATAACCCTTTTTTTCTAAGTGTGTATATACAGTGCATTCAGAAACTATTCAGACTCCTTGACTTTCCACATTTTGTTACGTTACAGCCATATTCTAAAATTGATTGTTTTTCATCAATCTACACAAAATACCCCATAATGACAAAGCAAAAAAACAACCTTATTCAGACTATTTGATAGGAGATTCAAAATTGAGCTCAGGTGCGTCCTGTTTCCATTGATCATCATCGAGATATTTCTACAAATTGATTGGAGTTCACCTGTGGTAAATTAAATTGATTGGACATGATTTGGAAAGGCACACCATATAAGGTCCCGCAGTTGAGAGTGCATGTCAGAGCAAAAACCAAGCCATGAGGTCAAAGGATTTGTCCTAGAACTCCGAGACAGGTTTGTGTCGAGGCACAGATTTGGGGAAGGGTACTAAACATTTTCTGCAGTATTGAAAGTCCAAGAACACAGTGGCCTCCATCATTCTTAAATGGAAGAAGTTTGGAACCACCAAGACTCTTCCCAGAGCTGGCCACCCGGCCAAACTAAGCAATCGGGGGGGGGAAGGGCCTTGGTCAGGGAGGTGACCAAGAACCTGATGGTCACTCCAGAGTTCCTCTGTGGAGATGGGAGAACTTTCAGAAGGACAACCATCTCTGTAGCACTCCACCAATCAGGCCTTGATGGTAGAGTGGCCGGAAGCAAGTCCTCAGTAAAAGGCACAACAGCCCATTTGGAGTTTGCCAAGGGGCACCAAAACAACATGAGAAACAAGATTATCTGGTCTGAGGAACCCAAGATTGAACTCTTTGGCCTGAATGCCAAGCGTCACGTCTGGAGGAAACCTGGCACCATCCCTACAGTGAAGCATGGTGATGGCAGCATCATGCTGTGGGGATGTTTTTCAGCGGCAGGTACAAGGAGACTAGTCAGGATCGACAGAAAAATGAAAAGAGCAAAGTACAGAGAGAGATCCTTAACGAAATCCTGATCCCGAGCGCTTAGGAACTCAAGACTGGGGTCAAGATTCACCTTCCAACAGGACAATGACCCTAAGCACACAGCCAAGACAACGCAGGAGTGGCTTTGGGACAAGTCTCTGAATGTCCTTGAGTGGCCCAGCCAGTCCCCGGACATGAACCCGATCGAACATCCTCTGGAGAGACATGAAAATAGCTTTGCAGCAACGCTCCCAACCAACTTGAGGCTGTAAACGGCTGCCAAAAGTTACTTCAACAAAGTACTGAGTAAAGGGTCTAAATACTTATGATAAAGTTTTTTATTTGTAATACATTTGAAAAAAAAACTCACAATGGTGTATTGTGTGTAGATTGGTGAGGGGGAAAAAACTATTAAATCAATTTTAGAATAAGGCTGTAACGTAATAAAATGTGGAAAAAGTCAAAGGGTCTGAATACTTTCCGAATGCACTGTCGGGTCCTCTCTCTTCAACGACTTGTCACCTGACCAAAGTCCCAAAGGGAGACACAGGGACATGGTGTCACACGTGTTCAATAGTGTTCTCGTCCAAGACTATACAACACCCTTTCACAATCAAGCCACGTTCCCAATCCCTTTACATCTGTAAAACTACTATTTGCCTCCTATGCCAAGGAAAACAAACTGTAATGAGAACTGTAATAACAGTCTGGTTGTTATCATAAACTGAGTAGTAATGAGCAGAATATTACATTCTGAGGACACCAATTCATCAGATGAGAGAGAGAGAGACTGCTAGGCCTGCGGGGAAGAATGTCCAACAGAAAATGTTTCCATGGAGGGACATATTTTCCATGGAGGGACTATTTTCAGGTTGTTCTCCATCATCTAGGATTGTGTTTCCATGGAGGGACTATTTTCAGGTTGTTCTCCATCATCTAGGGTTGTGTTTCCATGGAGGGACTATTTTCAGGTTGTTCTCCATCATCTAGGGTTGTGTTTCCATGGAGGGACTATTTTCAAGTTGTACTCCATCATCTAGGGTTGTGTTTCCATGGAGGGACATATTTTCAGATTGTTCTCCATCATCTAGGGTTGTGTTTCCATGGAGGGACATATTTTCAGGTTGTTCTCCATCATCTAGGGTTGTGTTTCCATGGAGGGACTATTTTCAGGTTGTTCTCCATCATCTAGGGTTGTGTTTCCATGGAGGGACATATTTTCAGATTGTTCTCCATCATCTAGGGTTGTGTTTCCATGGAGGGACTATTTTCAGGTTGTTCTCCATCATCTAGGGTTGTGTTTCCATGGAGGGACTATTTTCAGGTTGTTCTCCATCATCTAGGGTTGTGTTTCCATGGAGGGACTATTTTCAGGTTGTTCTCCATCATCTAGGGTTGTGTTTCCATGGAGGGACTATTTTCAGGTTGTTCTCCATCATCTAGGGTTGTGTTTCCATGGAGGGACTATTTTCAAGTTGTACTCCATCATCTAGGGTTGTGTTTCCATGGAGGGACATATTTTCAGATTGTTCTCCATCATCTAGGGTTGTGTTTCCATGGAGGGACATATTTTCAGGTTGTTCTCCATCATCTAGGGTTGTGTTTCCATGGAGGGACTATTTTCAGGTTGTTCTCCATCATCAGGGTTGTGTTTCCATGGAGGGACATATTTTCAGATTGTTCTCCATCATCTAGGGTTGTGTTTCCATGGAGGGACTATTTTCAGGTTGTTCTCCATCATCTAGGGTTGTGTTTCCATGGAGGGACTATTTTCAGGTTGTTCTCCATCATCTAGGGTTGTGTTTCCATGGAGGGACTATTTTCAGGTTGTTCTCCATCATCTAGGGTTGTGTTTCCATGGAGGGACTATTTTCAGGTTGTTCTCCATCATCTAGGGTTGTGTTTCCATGGAGGGACTATTTTCAGGTTGTTCTCCATCATCTAGGGTTGTGTTTCCATGGAGGGACTATTTTCAGGTTGTTCTCCATCATCTAGGGTTGTGTTTCCATGGAGGGACTATTTTCAAGTTGTACTCCATCATCTAGGGTTGTGTTTCCATGGAGGGACATATTTTCAGATGTTCTCCATCATCTAGGGTTGTGTTTCCATGGAGGGACATATTTTCAGGTTGTTCTCCATCATCTAGGGTTGTGTTTCCATGGAGGGACTATTTTCAGGTTGTTCTCCATCATCTAGGGTTGTGTTTCCATGGAGGGACATATTTTCAGATTGTTCTCCATCATCTAGGGTTGTGTTTCCATGGAGGGACTATTTTCAGGTTGTTCTCCATCATCTAGGGTTGTGTTTCCATGGAGGGACTATTTTCAGGTTGTTCTCCATCATCTAGGGTTGTGTTTCCATGGAGGGACTATTTTCAGGTTGTTCTCCATCATCTAGGGTTGTGTTTCCATGGAGGGACTATTTTCAGGTTGTTCTCCATCATCTAGGGTTGTGTTTCCATGGAGGGACTATTTTCAGGTTGTTCTCCATCATCTAGGGTTGTGTTTCCATGGAGGGACTATTTTCAGGTTGTTCTTCATCATCTAGGGTTGTGTTTCCATGGAGGGACTATTTTCAGGTTGTTCTCCATCATCTAGGGTTGTGTTTCCATGGAGGGACTATTTTCAGGTTGTTCTCCATCATCTAGGGTTGTGTTTCCATGGAGGGACTATTTTCAGGTTGTTCTCCATCATCTAGGGTTGTGTTTCCATGGAGGGACTATTTTCAGGTTGTTCTCCATCATCTAGGGTTGTGTTTCCATGGAGGGACTATTTTCAAGTTGTACTCCATCATCTAGGGTTGTGTTTCCATGGAGGGACATATTTTCAGATTGTTCTCCATCATCTAGGGTTGTGTTTCCATGGAGGGACATATTTTCAGGTTGTTCTCCATCATCTAGGGTTGTGTTTCCATGGAGGGACATATTTTCAGATTGTTCTCCATCATCTAGGGTTGTGTTTCCATGGAGGGACATATTTTCAGGTTGTTCTCCATCATCTAGGGTTGTGTTTCCATGGAGGGACATATTTTCAGGTTGTTCTCCATCATCTAGGGTTGTGTTTCCATGGAGGGACTATTTTCAGGTTGTTCTCCATCATCTAGGGTTGTGTTTCCATGGAGGGACTATTTTCAGGTTGTTCTCCATCATCTAGGGTTGTGTTTCCATGGAGGGACTATTTTCAGGTTGTTCTCCATCATCTAGGGTTGTGTTTCCATGGAGGGACATATTTTCAGGTTGTTCTCCATCATCTAGGGTTGTGTTTCCATGGAGGGACTATTTTCAGGTTGTTCTCCATCATCTAGGGTTGTGTTTCCATGGAGGGACTATTTTCAGGTTGTTCTCCATCATCTAGGGTTGTGTTTCCATGGAGGGACATATTTTCAGGTTGTTCTCCATCATCTAGGGTTGTGTTTCCATGGAGGGACATATTTTCAGGTTGTTCTCCATCATCTAGGGTTGTGTTTCCATGGAGGGACTATTTTCAGGTTGTTCTCCATCATCCAGGGTTGTGTTTCCATGGAGGGACCTAGATCAGTCTATCAAGTGAGTGACACCCTTCACTTTCTCATTTTATGAAGGATAAAGGTCATCAGCAAACATCATGATCACACAACCCTAGATGATGGAGAACAACTTGAAAATAGTCCCTCCATGGAAACACAACCCTAGATGATGGAGAACAACCTGAAAATAGTCCCTCCAACTGCCCTTTTGATGCACTATAGCTCTAGCATAGTGGTCAGTAGATGTTTTGCCAACAACAGTTTTTTCCCCAAGAGAAACCCTTTTGGGTCCCAGCTAGAACCCTTTCTACAGAGGTAAACCAAAAGGGTTCTCCTATGGGGATAGCCAAAGAACCCTTTTACACATCCCATGTAGCTCAGTTGGTAGACCATGGTGTGTGCAACGCCAGGGTTCTGGGTTTGATTCCCACAGTGGACCTGTATGAAAAAGGGATGGAAATGGGTGCACTCACTAAGTTGCTCTGGATAAGAGCATCTGCTAAATGACTAAAATGTAAATGTTAGTGAATTTTCTGCCAACTACAGTTTTAAGTATGAAATACAATGCTTAGTTGAGTAAATCTAGTTTTAAAAAGTGTTAACACCACTGTAGTTTGTCTGTGAACAAAGCTGATGTTGTGTCATTGAATATTAGTGTCTAACAAGTCTGGGATTTTTTAAATTCTCAATTTAATTTGGCACCATGCTTTGCCACATTTAATTACCCCAATTAACAAGCATTGATTCCATCACATGCAGTGTTTGCTATCAAAGCATTTGAATTCCTGTAGACCAGACAAATAGGCCTAATTAGGCTGTGAAAAATATCAAGACCAAGAAAGAAACTGCAAAAGAAAGCCTTAATCAAGCTGTTTCATTTGTTGCCAGAAACAAAGCCATGACTCATGAGCTACAACAGCTTTGGGTAAAGACCCATTTGTCTATTGTTATTGTCCTGTTCTGTGTTTGTTGCTTTGATGTAGAGAATCGTAAAACAAAAGATAGAGGCCATGCTGTGATTGTGAACACCCTTGACTTGTATAAGGACGAGAAAGACATTACCAGAGGCCACTGCCTCCTATCATTTCCCTGACATGGAGGGGAAGAGTAGTCTGTTTGGATATGTGTCTGTGGCCAACACTAGCGGTCCCATACTCTGAGTCCTAATCTAGGTTCAACAGAACTTCCAACTCAAAACAAAACACACCAGAGATTGCGTTAAGAAACTCACATCCCTGGTCCAGCATCCTAGGTAATCAACATATTTAAAGATCATATTGGTACTTATATTAATAGTTGATGCAAAATTTTGATTTACACTATTTACATTGATTTATTCACAGGTTTGCACACTGACATATTTACTATTTAAAAATGGTAATTACTGCTAGAAACTGTCCCTTGACACCCAATCAGGAGGCTCTTCATAAGCACTCAAATAATTCATTCATTCCAGTCCAAGTCTTTTAAGTCTGACTCACAGGAATGTATTCTGTGTTCAAAGCTTTCAAAGCACTTTTACTTGTTTTGATTATCTTCTTGGGTTACATATAGCACATGTGGACTTCCATAGATAAATGAAAATGTCCATTTACACTTTCATAAATGTCTCCATGTACCATGGAGTGTATGGGTAGGTTCAGACAAGCCTTTCTCTTGTTCACTCTTCCTTACATTATTTTCTACCAAAGAGTCCTACCACTGGAAAAATACAGATGTGGCTGCAGTGGGTCTTCCCACATGAAAAAAAATACTACAGTTTTCTATTGTAAAATGTAGTATACAATACAACACACTGTAGTAATCAAGTCAAATCAAACTGTAATGGTTGCATACACATATTTAGCAGATGTTCTGGGGGTGTAGCAATGCTTATAATGTAGCAAAAAGCTTGTAAAAACTAGTATCCCTCGATCATACTTACTATAGAATGTTGTAGTATACTATAGAATAATATAGTAAATACTACAGTATTATCAGCAAAAACACACACTGTAGCAAATAAAAGTAATGTTTTTTCACTATAGTAAAAACTACAGTATTTAATTTGCATATACCCTGCCCATTCCCCTCCCTTTGTATTGCAATTTGTGCCACCCATTAGTGAGTAACCTAAATGCAAAGTGTTGGTCATATATTGTGTTCCCTACAGGTGCAGACTCAGCGCTTCTGCTCTGTTCGGACCCCAGTTTGACCTATCTACAAGTTATGGAAAATGTGTGCTTTTCTCCAGTATGTTTCCTGAAGGAGAAAGCCTCCATTCATGTAAAATATAATAAAACTAAAACACTATAGTAAACACTGCAGTAATGTCCACAAAAACACTACAGTAAAAGAATACAGTATACTAGTCTGCAAAAACAACAGTAAATACTACAGCCTGCAAAAACACCACATTAATTATAAACAAGTATATTTACTGCAGTATTTAGTTGAGTTAACTGTAAATACTACATTAAATAATACAGTATTTCAGTGTAGTGTTTTTGCAGACTAAAGTACACAAAAACACTACGGGAAATATATTTTTTATACCATAGTATTTTTTAAATGTGGGTCGCACCGTACATTGAACAACTTGAGTATTTCCGACAGCAGCAAGAGGAGCTGTTTATATTGTGTTGGACCTTTACGAGGGAACTCGAAGTGGATGGAGGGGAAGCAACATGTTTCCCACGATTTCCATAGGACTCTAAAGTGGCTGACGCGTTTGTGAAATGGATTGCCATGAAAATGTCATTTTCAACCCAGATCCTGAAACCTTTTTGTGTTATGATGTGCAGAATCATCCCAAGGCTCAACTACCCCCGTCATATGGCAAGAAGACTCCTTCTTTATGATTTGTCTAACCTGGCTGTCTTTGACCGGACAATACAATATCATCTTATGGTGTGATTCTAAAAGGTTTCTCAGAAAAGCTTTTCTCCTGTTTTGTCTCCACAAAGCACCATCCTAACCCTAAGCTGTTTACCGTTTTATTTCACCATTTAAAAAAAACTTTCATCCAGTCAGTTTTATAAATTCCTCTGAGACATCAGACCTTAATGACGTCTGGGCTCTAAATTTCCACCCACGCGTTAGAAGCATCTGTAACCCATTTGACTAGGAAAGATGCTAATCATGCATTCCATGTTTTTATGAAAAATATTTGGATTTCCCAGCTCCTTTTTGATGACCCCATGACCCCCGAGAGCAATTAATCTATTTCTGTCCTTTAGGGGTTACATTCTAAATGGTGGCTCTCTGGTGCCAATTAGTTGTTTCTTGCCACATGACGTTGGTAGTTTTGGTATTTTATTAGGATCCCCATTAGCTGTTGCAAAAGCAGCACCTACTCTTCCTGGGTCCACACAAAACATGACATAATACAGAACATTAATAGACAAGAATAGCTCAAGGACAGAACTGCATTAAAAAAAAGGTTTAATGGCACACAGCCATATCAATACATACACAGAAACTATCTAGGTCAAATAGGGGAGAGGCGTTGTGCCGTGAGGTGTTGCTTCATTTGTTTTTTAAAACCAGGTTTGCTGTTTATTTGAGCAATATGAGATGGAACAGAGTTCCATGCAATAATGGTAAACCATTTGTTGAGCTTAGGGACGACCTCTACACAACTTCCATCTCTTTTGCTAATTGTAGGTCAGGCAGTCATAGCTCACTGACTGTTACTCACTGGGGAGAGGCCTGTTTATTTGTATTTCAAAGGGGCTGCGGAGAGATCTCCAAATCCCAGGAAGGATAAAGTATGAGGAGGCCTCTCTTCCTTAGTTGTCCTGGCACTTCCGTCCCCCTCTCCCAACAACCACAGGTTAAAAATATGCCATTGTTACACCTACACAAAGGCAGAGGGTTTTAGAAGGAAGAAAATGTTGAACTTTCAACATTGGTTGTTGGTGTCAGTAATACTATTATTATTATTTATTTATTTACATTTAACTGCCTGAAAATGTTTTATTATAACTAAAACAGTTCTGTCAATTAAAATGTATTCGTCATATACAGTGAATACAACGGATATAGACATTACTGTAAAATGCTTGCTTACGAGCCCTTACCAATGATGCAGAGTAAAAAAATATTTTCAGCTTCCAAGGAATTGTATACATAGCCTTGCGACCATGGGGGTGTGCCTTATCACACTGAAACATGAGATGATGGCGGCAGATGAAAGGCATGACAATGGGCCTCAGGATCTCATCACGGCATCTCTGTGCATTTGACATCAATAAAATGCAATTGTGTTCATTGTCCGTGGCTTATGCCTGTCCATGCCATAATCCCACCGCCACCATACAGCACTCTGTTCACAATGTTGACATCAGCAAACTTCTCGCCCACACGATGCCATCTGCCCGGTACAGTTCATCGGGATTCATCCGTGAAGAGCACACTTCTCCAGCGTGCCAGTGGCCAACTAAGGTGAGAATATGCACACTGAAGTCTGTTACTACACCAAACTGCTGTCAGATCTAGACCCTGGTGAGGATGACGAGCACGCAGATGAGCTTCCCTGAGACAGTCTGTGCAGACATTTTTCGGTTGTGTAAACCCAGTTTCATCAGCTGTCCAGGTGGCTGTTCTCAGACGATCCCGCAGGTGAAGAAGCCAGATGTGTAACCACGCCAGCCCAGGAACTCCACATGGTCTGCGGTTGTGAGGCAAGTTGGACGTACTACCAAATTTTCTAAGACGACTTTAAGAGATTTTTGTTCAGTGTACATCTGGATAGATGGTACTTAAACACATCCGGTATACTGTACATTATATATAGTGTTTGCAGTCATAAATATTATAGATCAATGGCTTTAAAACCCACCCATCCCACCTACAGTATCTCCATTAAACCACCCCCTTATACGTATGTGCCATATATTTTTCCAACTGTGCTGGGATAATTCACATACATTCTGAACCTTTCTAATCACATAGTATCTACAGATTGTAAGTTAAATATGCATTTTTTTTACATAAGTTATTATATTGTTGATTGACAATGGCTTTCCAAATCTCCCAACAGTGTTATTTGCAGGGCTAGTTTTAGGTAAATGTGATTTTTCAGACACTCCCTGAACCTGTGATCAGAAATAAGCTACACAGGGTAATACCAGAATAAGTGATCTAATGATTGTTTCTTCTCAGCAAAATATTCCGAGATGAGATGGTTTTACACCCCATACACAACATTCTATTGGTGGCAAGAATTTTGAATAATAATTTTCATTGAAAAACTTTAAGTTTTGAATAAAGCGTTGTTTTGTGTATCAGTTCATAAACCATGTGCCATGGAACATCCTAAATCTTTTCTCAGCTATTTTGCATCCTGTATTGCGCTGCCGCTGTCAACATTTGTCCTCAAATGAAACTGGTATATGCGTTTATTTTATGCCCCCCTAAAATGTCTAATTTTGGTATTTTAATTAATAAAAGGCAGACACACAAGAACCTTCTCCCCCTTCTACCTGCCTCCTTCATTTGTGCAGTAACGTTGCAATCAGTTGGTTAACGCTGCAATCAGTTGGTTATGGCTGCAATCAGTTGGTTAACGCTGCAATCAGTTGGTTAACGCTGCAATCAGTTGGTTAACGCTGCAATCAGTTGGTTAACGCTGCAATCAGTTGGTTAACGTTGCAATCAGTTGGTTAACGCTGCAATCAGTTGGTTAACGCTGCAATCAGTTGGTTAACGCTGCAATCAGTTGGTTAACGCTGCAATCAGTTGGTTAACGCGCAATCAGTTGGTTGCAATCAGTTGGTTAACGCTGCAATCAGTTGGTTAACGTTGCAATCAGTTGGTTAACGTTGCAATCAGTTGGTTAACGTTGCAATCAGTTGGTTAACGTTGCAATCAGTTGGTTAACGCTGCAATCAGTTGGTTAACGCTGCAATCAGTTGGTTAACGCTGCAATCAGTTGGTTAACGTTGCAATCAGTTGGTTAACGTTGCAATCAGTTGTTTAACGCTGCAATCAGTTGGTTAACGTTGCAATCAGTTGGTTAACGCTGCAATCAGTTGGTTAACGTTGCAATCAGTTGGTTAACGCTGCAATCAGTTGGTTAACGCTGCAATCAGTTGGTTAACGTTGCAATCAGTTGGTTAACGTTGCAATCAGTTGGTTAACGTTGCAATCAGTTGGTTAACGTTGCAATCAGTTGGTTAACGCTGCAATCAGTTGGTTAACGCTGCAATCAGTTGGTTAACGCTGCAATCAGTTTTTTAACGCTGCAATCAGTTGGTTAACGCTGCAATCAGTTGGTTGTAATTTTGATAGATCAAACATTTCCATATTTTTGTTCACTGCACTTGTGACATAACTCCACCATTCCTAATATCATGAACAAATCAAATCAAAATATTTTTTTTAATGTTTTATTTAAAAAAAATCAAATCAGTATATTTGTGTTTAACCATAATATTTATTCTGTCTTTTCTGGGGGATAACTGGAATTGCAACCAGCTTTGTATGGCTTTTTTGAGTATAACTTTTTTTATTACTTTAGCTTTTAGTGAGAGGTTTAATGCTTTAATGTGTAATCATTTTAGACTCAAACTCGTATTCATTATATAAATAGGCATATTTAATTTTGTCTGTCTTACCCTTCCAAATAAAATTATTTTTTGCTCATATAATTTGAAAAACTATTCGTCTGGAGTACGCAGTGCCATAAGTCATTATGTGAACTGTGATATGACTAGAGTTATATCAGTGTGATTTCCATAAATGGAGAGGTATGGCACTCTCCCTGCTTGCAAGATCCTGTTCATTTTTGCTAACTTTCATAGTTAACATTTAGATGGCCAAAACAAAGATACGAAGACAATGGGCAACCTTGTTGAACTCCTTGACAGTTCAATACATTGAGAAGTAACGATTATTTACTATTTTTATTTTGCCTTCAGAAAGTACTCGCACACCTTGACCTTTTCCACATTTTGCTGTGTTACAGCCTGAATTTAAAATTGATTAAACATTGATATGTCACTTGCCTACACACAATACCCCATAATGTCAAAGTGGAATTATGTTTATATTTATATATATATATATATATATATATATATATTTTTTTTATTTTTTTTTTATTTATTTATTTATTTATTTTTATTCTTTATTATAAATGAAAAGCTGAAATGTATTGAGTCAATTAGTATTAAACCCCTTTGTTATGGCAAACTTAAATAAGTTCAGGAGTAACAATTAGCTTAACAAGTGACATAAGTTGCATGGACTCACTCTGTGTGCAATAATAGTGTTTAACATGATTTTTGAATAACTACCTAGTCTCTGTACCCCACACATACAATTATCTGTAAGGTCCCTCAGTCGAACAGTGAATTTCAAACAGATTCAATCAAAGACCAGGGAGGCTTTCCAATGCTTTGCATAGAGCATAGGGCAATAGGGCAGCTATTGGTACAGTGCATTTGGAAAGTATTCAGACCCCTTGACTTTTTCCACATTGTTACGTTAAAGCCTTCTTCTAAACTGGATTAAAATGTTTTTTTTTCCCTCATCAATTTCATAATGGCAAAGCAAAAACAGGTTTTTGAAATGTTTGCTAAGTCATAAAAAAATAAAAACAGAAACATTACATTTACATAAGTATTCTGGGGCGGCAGGGTAGCCTAGTTAGAGTGTTGGACTAGTAACTGAAAGGTTGCAAGTTCATATCCCAGAGCTGACAAGGTACACATCTGTCATGAACAGGCAGTTAACCCACTGTTAGGCCATCATTGAAAATAAGAATTTGTTCTTGACTGACTTGCCTAGTTAAATAAAGGTTAAATAAATTCAGAACTTTTGCTATGAGACTCGAAATTGAGCTCAAGTGCATCCTATTTCCATTGATCATCATTGAGATGTTTCTACAACTTGATTGGAGTCCACCTTTTTGTAAAATACATTGTCTATATGAGGTCCCACAGTTGACAGTGCATGTCAGAGCAAAAACCAAACCATGAGGTTGAATTCCTTGTTTGGACAGTTTGCACATTCAGATCAAGACAATTGATCATTTTATATCATCACCACTTTTGAGTTTCTTTGCCCATGACAGAACTATATTGCTCTCTCCCAGTCGTTTCCCCACACAACCTCATCTGTAATTGTAAAGTGAGTTTACCTGGCTAAAAGATAAGTAATATCCATTGTTTACAGGAAAGACCCATCGTCTTTTTGTATAATCTGCTAAACCACTACAATTATAACTAGCTATACTCATAATGAGATACAAGTTTCAATTTTACATGCCTGTAAACTTACTAACAAAACGTACCATGATGATCAAGCTGCTAGACACCCTGAATGTATCATACTTACCAATACTACAAGAATCAATACATGACCTCTATCCATGTAGCTGTACTAAAATGTATGCACTGCTAAACATACTGTAGCTGCAACTGACTCCAAGTGGACCTCCAGCTGTCTTCCAATATCCTCCCTGTGAAAGTCTCCCCGATCCCAGATGGGCTGTTGTCCCTGATACTATCATACCACCTCTGTACCCATAACACACGTTTAGTGTCTTAATGCACACCTTCAACCACCGATTGGCATGGCCAAAGTAAAGAGTTGGTACTGTCCCATGAAACCTGTTTCAATGCTACCACCCCTCAAGCGCGCAGCCAAAAGCCTGTAAGCCATGAGAAGTGCATGACCATGAGAAGTGCATCTCCTCTTTTGGAATTAATGGAAAAAGAAAAAAAGGACAGCGAGAAAGAACAATAACTGCAATCGCACTGAGGACAATACGACCTTAAGATACCGAGATAACAGCAAAGTGTGGAACATAATACTAATGATAACTAATTATATCATCTTCCCAATATTATACCAATATTCACTTGTGAGCTTTACCTTAACAGCATTGTATGCTGCATTTGAGGTAGATTCTGTATGTACGTGAAGGCAGGGTAAAGTCACTAGGTGTCAGGATAGATAAGAGTTTGTGTGTGTGTATGTGTGTTTGTCTTGTGTCTGTACGCATGTGTGTGCGTATGTACTGTATGTGAATTTGTGTTGGTTTTGTGTGAGAGTGGCAGTGTAGTGTGTGTGGAGTGAGTGTGTATACAATTAGTGTACAAAACATTAAGAACACCTTCCTAATATTGAGTTCCACCCACCCTTTTGCCCCAAGAACAACCTCAATTCATCAGGACATGGACGCTACAAGGTGTCCAAAGCGATGCTGGCCCATGTTGACTCCAATGCTTCCCACAGTTGTTTCAAGTTGGCTGCATGTCCTTTGGTGGACCATTCTTAATACACATGGGAATCTGTTTTGTGTGGAAAGCCCAGCAGTGTGGCAGTTCTTGACACAAACCAGTCCGCCTGGCACCTACTACCAGACCCCGTTTAAAGAAACTTACATTTTTTGTCTTGCCCATTCACCCTCTGAAAGGAACACATACATAATCCAGGTCTCAATTGTCTCAAGGCTTAAAAATATGTATTTAACCTGTCTCCTCATCTTCATTTACACTGATTGAAATGAATTTAACAAGTGACATCAATAAGGGATTATAGCTTTTACCTGAATAACCCTGGTCAGTCTGTCATGGAGAGTAGGTGTTCTTAATGTTTTCTACACTCAGTGTATATAGTCTTGTGATTGTGCAGTGCATACTGTACATAAAAAACATAACATTTACTAAGATTCTTATTTTCTTCTTATTTTCAATGACGGCCTAGGAACAGTGGGTTAACTACCTGTTCAGGGGCAGAACAACAGATGTCAGCTCGGGGGTTTGAACTTGCAACCTTTCGGTTACTAGTCCAACGCTCTAACCACTAGGCTATCCTGCCACCCCAATACATAAACCTACCTCAACTACTGTATGGATCACAGTGCAAAGTCTAATCTGACAAATGGTAGAGTATTTCATGGAAAAGATTCTTTACTTTTACTGACTGATTCCATAAATCACTGTTTGTTTTCTAGGGATTTTCAAAAAGCTGTCTATTTGTGAGTGATTATGGACTTGCTTATTTTCCCATAGCTGGATCCAAAAATAGTTTTCCAAGCTTGGAGCCATGCCACAATTTTTCCTGGAGGCAAAGAGCGAAAGAGCGATAGAGAGAAAGAAAGACAGCACAGACTGTCCAGAACAGCACCTCAACACACTGTCCCAACTCCCATAACTTATCACTGTGATGCCAGTAGGACTGGGAGGATGCCCCCTCCCCCCCAACTACCAGTTTATATGTCATCCAGTTTCTCAAAATAAAAAAAGAATACATAGGTAACATGATACCCTGGCCCCCATTTCCTTTCACTACCCCCAAAAAGCAGAGGTTAGTTAGGTACAGTGTCTTGGCATGATTGCAAAAGGGTTTTGGACTAAAGTACAAGGCACACAAAACCTATTTATATCACTCAACAGCTGCCTGGCAGGTCCAGCATGTTCTGGGGCAAAGACATGTTGGGGGGCGGGGACTTCTGAACAGCACCATTAAAAGCAATAGTTCACCCAAATAAAAAAATGACACATTGGTTTCCTTAACCTGTAAGCAGTCTACAGACAAGACGTGACCACAGTCATGCTTTGGTTTAGTTTCCAGTGGGGGGAAAAGTACCCAATTGTCATAGTTGAATAAAAGTAAAGATTCCTTCATAGAGAATTAGTCAAGTAAAAGTGAAAGTCACAGATTAAAATAATACTTAAGTCTAAAAGTATTTGGTTTTAAATATAATTAAAAGGGAAAATCCACCCACACACTATATTTTGGTATTTGTTTCATTCGTCCATTGTTTATATAGTCCCAAAAGGTTTTGAATATAATCAATCAAGTTTAAGATATAACTTTCAAAATACATAAATACAGCTGGTATGAATGCATCATATTGTCTGTATTTATGCATTTTGAAAGTTCTACATCTTGAAAAATGGATTGCTTACATGCAATTTTTAAAAATAAAATATACTTAAGTAAATGTTATAAATAATTTCAAATGTATTATATTAAGCAAACAAGACAGCACAATTTCTTGTTTAACATTTCTCAGATAGCCAGGGCCACATTCCAACACTCAGACGTCATCTACAAATGAAGCATTTGTGTTTAGTGAGTCTTCCAAATCAGAGGCACTAGGGGTTACCACGTGAATTGGACAATTTTCTTGTCCTGCTAAGCAATCGAAATGTGAAGAATACTTTTGGGTGTCAGAGAAAATGTACAAGAGTAAAAAGTACTTATTTTCTTTATGAATGTAATGGTCTAAAAGTAGAAGTAATCCAAAATATAAATAGTAAAGTAGAGATAACTCAAAAAAACGACTTAAGTAGTTCTTCAAAGTATTTCCCTGGTCTGTTTCCACATGCTAACATTTTAGCATTTGTGGCACAAGCCCCATTCAAGACATGGTACTTTTTCACACATCATGTTCAAAGCATCCTAAAGTATCTCAAATTGATTTGTGAAGCTCAACAATGTCACTTGTAGATGTTTTAAATATGATGCACGAAAATGTATAATATTTGTCCCATGACTTGAATGGAATTTGTGCCACAAATGATAAAACATTAGCATGTGGAAACCGTGACAGGGAAACTAAATCAAAGCATGGAAGGCAGTCATGTAAGGAAACCCAAATACAATTTTGTAATTTGGGTGAACTTTCCCGTTAAAACCAGTAAAACAATATGCATAAATGGAACAGATCTGGAAACACCTCAAGTTACTTATTGCCAGCATTTGATGTGATCCCCTATTCATAATTTGAGTGACATAAAACAGTCACATGTAGTTATGAAGGCACAACTGTCAAGGAAATTAATTTCATTTCACGTATATTACTTGTTCTTAAAAGTCCACACACACGCGCACAAACACGTACACGTAATTAGATTTTGCAACTTTAAATTCCTGCACTCCAATTCCCAAACAAGGCAACCAACTAACTGGTCTGGGCTTGTTATTCACTCAACATGTTTGGGTGGAGTTATCCGTGCATTAATACCCAAATGTGCCAATATAACCAAATGTGTTTTAATTGTTTTTGCTCATTGACATTTTGTTTAAAAACAAAATATATATATATATTTACTTAATTAAAAGGACACTAAAGTTCTTGAAGTTTCGCTGGGCATACATACATTACGCTTACGCTATGATTTGAAATCGTGAGACAATCACAGTAACATAGATGTCACATTCCGTAACTGGTTAAAAAAAAAACTATTTATGTTACAAGCAAAAAACATTTAAATCTAACATGGACATACTCTTGGAAAATATGCAAAAATACCTTCAGAATTTGTTGGATGCTCTAACTACTTTCCAAATCTTCCCACCTTCACATGTTCCAGTATAAATGTGTCAGGCACTGCGTCCAGCCCGCACCAGCGCATTGAATTGATAACCGCAGATATTGAGGGCGGTCCATCTCACGAGCATGAGGCTCTTGGGGATTTTATTATCAACATTAAAGGTGCAATATACAAAATCACAACACCATTTCCTGGTTGCTAAAATTCGAAAAGTTCTACTAATTTCAATTTATGTGACAAACAAGCAATGTAGATATTCATTGTACCATCTCAACCTATGTGAAATATATTTTCAATAAACATAACTATTTATTTTCTGCTTTTTGAAGCTGGTGTACAAAACCGAAAGTAAAAGAAGCAAATACGAAACTTCAGACCTGGAAGCATAGTGCACAAAGACCAGATATACCACTTCTTAGACTTGCTTTCAATGAGAATGACAGATCTATAACACATATTTCTATGTGAATTCGTTCATAGCCCAAAAAGTTACATATTGCAGCTTTACATTTCATTATTGAGCTCAATTGGTTATTTCCATGATTGATTCAGTGT
Organism: Oncorhynchus gorbuscha; assembly: GCF_021184085.1. Taxonomy (NCBI): domain Eukaryota; kingdom Metazoa; phylum Chordata; class Actinopteri; order Salmoniformes; family Salmonidae; genus Oncorhynchus; species Oncorhynchus gorbuscha. The sequence goes on along the minus strand of NC_060175.1, from coordinate 83,580,471 downwards.
TTCAATTGTTGAAGTCATGCTCAGACATATTTTATAGTCACTTTTATGTGATGTAGTCAACCAACTACTCCTTCCACTGCACATGACTGTTGACATTAACGGCAGGCCAGCTGTCTGAGGCTTATAGACTATAGCAAGCTGCTGCTTCACTCACATTAAATAGAAAATAATAGAAAATAATTGGCTGAAGAGTGTGTGATTTTTGGTTGATGTTTCAATTTAATGAAGTCACAGTTACATTTATAAACACAGACCTTGCACGGTCAAAAAAAAGAAGGAAACTCTGCACAACCCGAATTTTGGTAACTCACTCAATTTCTCATGATCTAACATTCTAGTTAATATTCAAGAGTCCTGAGCCCAGACATAAGGATTTCACCCTCTGACATAGAGAAGACATTACACGTAGACACTCAGTAGCTACTGAGTAATGCTGTCCTCTGATGTCTATTTAGGGCTCCCATTTTCGCATTTAAATTTTTTTGCTGAATATATTGTGTTCAGTCTTTTGCATGAATGTTACCGGATCAACAAAATTATACAAATTATGATGAACAAGTAAAAGTAAATCATGTCATTAAGCCTACAATAAGAAAGGTAGAACATGAGAAATGTAGAACATAAGGTTACACATCCTTTATATGTACATGACTCGGGAAACCATGCCGTTAATTAGTCTACAGATTAAATAAATGATGATGAGCTTCACAGAGTTGTGGACATGCATGATCATGTTGATGCTCGTAACAATAAATATCGAGGTTGTTATTCCGGTGACATGATGATCTCGACGAACAGCTGGGAGCAGGAACGGGCGACAGAGAAAGCGAGCGAGAGAGTGAGAGGGAGGGGAGAGAGGATGGGAACAAACAAGACCAGCAGAGGAAGCCTTTGACAAATACAAATATTCTAGCTTTTATCCATAATAATCTCATCATGTAGAACCTATTAGCACTGTATCTGCGAGCTGTTGGCGAGAGTGCATGTGCAAAAACCAGAGCAGGCACATTTGCTATTTAAAGAAGCAGTTTTTGTGACAAACTACGGTAGAGTTGAAAATAAGATGGAAACATGAAAATGTAAGCAGAAAAAAAGTACATTTTATGTGCACTATGTCATCATGCACTCACTGTTATCTGCAACAAGTCCGTTTGAGGGAAACACTGGTGGGAAAATGCATATATTTTCTTTATGGTGATATTTATGGTGATATTCGCATGAAAATCTGTCACCAATTGGACGGAAACCTAGCTGGTGTGTTACATTTTTAACTATAATGTTTGATCTGTATCCTTTTCCAGCAGTGGGGGCATGCTCCATCACACATATAAATAGATATAGAACTCATCTTTATATCTGTGCCATTAAAGCATATGTGACAGCATCGGTAGCGCCATAGCGATGTAGGTAGAGTTGGGAGAGATGCTGTTAAAGTTAAGAAGACAACAACTAAGCATGACACATTGGGTAAATCTACAAAGACATAAGGTTACACATCCTACAAAAATGGTACTCTTGGAGTGCTGGGAACATGAACGAAATCTGAATACCAGTTTTGGGTGGATAGGCAATGGCATGGCGAGAGGTTAAGGAAGAAGTTTAGCTCCTCTGTGGTTCTTCCTGCTATCCCACCTTGGTTGCTCCGCTGACAGTGATAGATGTAGGGTTGCTTGAGAGGGTAAGAGATGTTGAGGAAGGAGTAGATTCAGTTGTAAGTGACCATTTAAGAACACAGTACTATGCTTTGTTGAATATATTCACAAATGGATCTAAGGACCATAAAACAGGGAGGACAGGTGCAGCTTTTGGTGTTCCTGAGTTTAAGGTCACAGTGATAAAAAGAGCAACAGATAATTTATCTGTTTACACAATGAAGTTGCTGGCCATACTCTTGGCTGCAGAGTGGGCGGAGGAGGTGAGGCCAGACAGGGTAGTCCTCTTCTCTGTTACCTGTGCAGCACTGAGGAACTTCAATTAATTTGTGTTTCGGAACAGACAAGATGTATTGTATGAGGTTTTGCATTGCTTGTATAGGGTGAGACAGATGGGGGTATGTGTGATGTTCTTCTGGGTACCAGTTCACATTAGAGTAGAGGGGAATGAGGAGGTGGATGTTCTCGCGAAGCAGGCTCCTAAACATTCTAATGTTGAGATCGAACTGTCAATCAGTAAAGCAGAAGCCAAATGGCAAGAGTTGTGGAAAAGGGAGGGAAAGACATCTGTATAAGATCCAGGAAAAGGTGGGGGCAGGAAGGGCTGAGACTGACTGGGACACACAAGGCTCAATAGTACATTGAAATTGGTGGGAAAACATTCGACTGGGAGGTGGGATCATTGTCAGAAGGAGATGGAGACAGTGGAACAATTTCTACTTTAGTGCGAGCAATATAGGAGGGAAAGGGAGCGATTTGTTAATAGATTTAAGGAGAAATGGGGTTGAAATGCCAAGATGAAGTGAACTGCTGGGGATATCTTCAGTGAATGTACTATTTCATTATGTATTTGAATTTTGGGTAGGATTCAGACCTTTCCTGTCATTGGCCCACACTCCAGTCCAGTAAGTGGTAGTAATGCACCTTAAAGTTGGTTGACAACTGCCATAAAATATCCACAGCACTGTTGAGGCTATAACCCATAGGAATCCCAAACCAGGTGACTACTTTGACAACTTTATAATGGCAGAAGCATGTTGGAAGCCCACAATGGCACTGCCCATGCTAAAACCACAGTTTCTAAACCCCAAGAAACAACATTACGAAACTTCAGGGAAGACTTGCAAAACAGACCAAACAGACTAGGCTGGGGTTTGAGAAGTCAATGAGAGATGTGAAAAATACTTATTTGGTCATTTTCTCAAAATGTAATGGCACAAACTAATTAGATTCGAACCGATGTCTTCAAGGGATACTTTCGGATTTTGGCAACAAGGCCCTTTATCTACTACCCCAGAATCAGATCAACATGTGGATAACATCTGTGCACATTTAGTAAAAGTAATATGGCAATATATTAATATTACTTATGGTTTACGAACATTACAGATGGAAAGTATTCAGACCCCTTGACTTTTTCTACATAATGTTAAGTTACAGCCTTACTCTAAAATTGTTGAAATAGTCCCCCCCCCCCCCTCAATCTACACACAATACCCCATAATAACAAAGCAAAAACAGGTTTAGAAATTTTGCACATTTATTACATATAAAAAACGGAACATTTTACATCATTATTCAGACCCTTTAGCCGGTACTTTTCTGAAGCACCTTTGGTAGTGATTAAAGCATTGAGTCTTTTGGAGTATGACGCTACAAGCTTGGCTCACCTGAAATGGCGCCAGAGAGGATGGCTAATGTTTTATGAGCTCCTAACCAACTTATTTTGTTAATTTTTTGCATTGGTTTGTAACTTATTTCGTACATAATGTTGCTGCTACCGTCTCTTATGACCGAAAACAACTTTTGGACATCAGAAAAGCGATTATTCACCACGAACTGGAAGAAGCTTTTTCCTTTAACGAATCTGATGAGTCCGACGTGAAGGATATACTGCTTTCACGGGAACAGGCCCAATTCACTGTCATTTGTGTGAAAAGAAGACAGAGAAAAAGGGGGCAGAGGTCGAGCTGCCTTCTGAGAATTCGAAGGCGAGTGAGTACCAATTAGAGTACCAATTCTATCGGCAAACATGCAATTATTGGAAAATAAAATCGATGAACTACTAGCAAGATTAAACTTCCAACGGAATATTAAAAACGGTAATATCTTGTTTCCCCGAGTCGTGGCTGAACGACGACATGAACATCACGAGCTGGCGGATTTTACACTGTATCGGCAGGATAGAACAGCAGCCTCTGGTAAGACAAGGGGTGTAGGTCTATGTATATTTGTAAACAACAGGTGGTGCACGATACCTAAGGAAGTCTCAAGGTTTTGTTCGCCTGAGGTAGAGTATCTCATGATAAGCTGTAGACCACACTATCTACCTAGAGAGTTTTCATCTGTATTTTTTGTAGCTGTCTACATACCACCACAGACCAATCCTGGCACAAAGAACGCACTCAATGAGCTGTATACCGCCATAAGCAAACAGGAAAACGCTCGTCCATAGATGGCGCTCCTAGTGGCAGGGGACTTTAATGCAGGGACACTTAAATACGTTTTACCTCATTTCTACCAGAATGTAGAATGTGCAACCAGAGGGGAAAAAAACTCGAGACCACCTTTACTCCACACAGAGACACGTACAAAGCTCTCCCTCGCCCTCCATTTGGCAAATCTGACCGAAATGTAATCCTCTTTCAAGGAGCAGAACTCTAACCTCTAAGCCTACCAGATACTTCTATGCTCGCTTCGAGGCAAGTAACACTGGAACATGCATGAGAGAATCAGCTGTTCCGGACGACTGTGTGATCACGCTCTCCTCAGCCAATGTGAGTAAGACCTTTAAACAGGTCAAAATTCACAAGGCAGCAGGGCCAGACGGATTACTATGACGTGTACTCCGAGTATGAGCTGACCAACTGGCAAGTGTCTTCACTGAAATGTTTAACCTCTGTCTGTCTGAATCTGCAATACCAACATGTTTCAAGCAGACGACCATAGTCCCTGTGCCCAAGAACACTAAGGTAACCTGCCTAAATGACTACTGACCCGTAGCACTCACGTCTGTAGCCATGAAGTGCTTTGAAAGGCTGGTCATGGCACACATCAACACCATTATCCCAGAAACCCTAGACCTACTCCAATTTGCATACCGCCCTAACAGATCCACAGATGATGCAATCTCTATTGCACTTCACGACACCCTTTACCACATGGACAAAAGGAACACCGACAGTTGAAGTCAGAATTTTACATATGCTTAGGTTGATATCATTAAAACTCGTTTTTCAACCACTCCATAAATTTCATGTTAACAAACTATAGTTTTGGCATGTCGTTTAGGGCATCTACTTTGTGCAAGTCATTTTTCCAACAATTGTTTACAGACAGATTATTTCACTTATAATTCATTGTATCACAATTCCAGTGGGTCAGAAGTTTACATACACTAAGTTGACTGTGCCTTTAAACAGCTTGGAAAATTCCAGAAAATTATGTCATGGCTTTATATATATATATATGCCATTTAGCAGACGCTTTTATCCAAAGCGACTTACAGTCATGTGTGCATACATTCTACGTATGGGTGGTCCCGGGGATCGAACCCACTACTTTAGAAGCTTATGATAGGCTAATTGACATCATTTGTGTCAATTGGAGGTGTACCTGTGGATGTATTTCAAGGCCTACCTTCAAAATATTTGCTTGACATCATGGGTAAATCAAAAGAAATCAGCCGAGACCTCAGAAAAAAAATTGTAGACCTTCACAAGTCTGGTTCATCCTTAGGAGCAATTTCCAAATGCCTGAAGGTACCATGTTCATCTGTACAAACAAAAGTACACAAGTATAAACACCATGGGACCACGCAGCCGTCATTCCGCTCAGGAAGGAGACGCATTCTGTCTCCTAGAGATGAACGTACTTTGGCGCGAAAAGTGCAAATCAATCCCAGAGCAACAGCAAAGAACCTTTTGAAGATGCTCGAGGAAACAGGTACAAAGGTATCTATGTCCACAATAAAACGAGTCCTATATGGACACAAGCTGAAAGGCTGCTCAGCAAGGAAGAAGCCATTGCTCCAAAACCGCCATGAAAAAGCCAGACTACAGTTTGCAACTGCACATGGGGACAAAGATTGTACTTTTTGGAGAAATGTCCTGTGGTCTGATGAAACAAAAACAGAACTGTTTGGCCATAATGACCATTGTTATGTTAGGAGGAAAAGGGGGGAGGATTGCAAGCCGAAGAACACCATCCCAACCGTGAAACACGGGGGTGGCAGCATCATGTTGTGGGGGTGCTTTGCTGCAGGAGGGACTGGTGCACTTCACTAAATAGATGGCTTTATGAGGGTGTGAAATTATGTGGATATATTGAAGCAACATCTCAAGACATCAGTCAGGAAATTAAAGCTTGGTCGAATATGGGTCTTCCAAATGGACAATGACCCCAAGCATACTTCCAAAGTTGTGGAAAAATATATTAAGGACAACAAAGTCAAGGTATTAGAGTGACCATCACAAAGCCCTAACCTCAATCCCATAGAAAATTTGTGGACAGAACTGAAAAAGCGTGTGCAAGCAAGGAGGCCTACAAATCTGACTCAGTTACACCAGCTCTGTCAGGAGGAATGGGCCAAAATTCACCCAACTTATTGTGGGAAGCTTGTGGAAGGCTACCCGAAAAGGGTTTGACCCAAGTTAAACTATTTAACGGCAAGCGTTCACTCTACTGTTATTCTGACATTTCACATTGTTAAAAAAATGGTGATCCTAACTGACCTAAGACAGGGAATTTTTACTAGGATTAAATGTCAGGAATTGTGAAAACTGAGTTTGATTGTATTTGGATAAGGTGTGTGTAAACTTCCAACTTCAACTGTATGTGAGAATGCTATTCATTGACTACAGCTCAGCATTCAGCACCATAGTGCCCTCAAAGGTCATCAATAAGCTAAGGACCGTGGGACTAAACATCTCCCTCTGCAACTGGATCCTGGCCTTTTTGACTGGCTGCCCCAGGTGGTAAGGGTAGGTAACAACACATCTGCCACGATTATCCTCAACATTGGGGCCCTTCGGGGGTGCATGCTCAATCCCCTCTTGTACTCCCTGTTCACGCATGACTGTGCGGCCAGGCACAACTCCAACATCACCATTAAGTTTGCCAATGACACAACGTAAGTCCTGATGACTTTCAACGAGGAGACAGCCTATAGGGAGGAGGTCAGACAGAGTCCTGGCCGTGTGGTGCCAGGACAACAACCTCTCCCTCAATGTGATCAAGACAAAGGAGATGATCAAGGACTATTGGAAAAAGAGGACTGCGCACGCCTTCATTCTCATCGACGGGGCTGTAGTGGAGCACGTTGAGAGCTCCAAGTTCCTTGGTGTCCACATCACCAACAAACTAACATGGTCCAAGTACACCAAGAAAGTCGTGAAGAGGGCACGAAAAATATATTCCCCCTCACGAGACTGAAAAGATTTGGGTCCTCAGAACCTCACAAGGTTCTACAGCTGCACCATCAAGAGCATTCTGACTGGTTGCATCAATGCCTGGTATGGCAACTGCTCGGCCTCTGACCTGCATGGCACTACAGAGGGTAGTGCTTACGGCCCAGTACGTCACTGGGGCCAAGCTTCCTGCCATGCTGGACCTCCACACCAGGCGTTATCAGAGGAAGGCTCTAAAAATTGTCAAAGACTCCAGCCACCCTAGTCATAGACTGTTCTCTCTGTTACCGCATGGCAAGAGGTACCGGAGTGCCATGTCTAGGTCCAAGAGGCTCCTAAACAGCTTCTACCCAATCCATAAGACTCCTGAACATCTAATCAAATGTATACCCAGACTATTTGCATTACCCCCCCTACACCACTGCTACTCTTATCTATTCATAGTCACTTTAAAAGCTCTACTTACATGCACATGATCTCAATTACCTCAACTAACAAGTGCCCCTGCACATTGGCTTTGTATCGGTACCCCCTGTCTCTATTGTTATTTTTTGCTGCTCTTTAATTATTTGTTTTTTATTACTTATTCTTTTTTAGCTATTTAAAAAAAATGAATTGCTTTGTTGGTTAGGGCTTGTAAGTAAGCATTTCACTGTAAGGTGATGTTGTAGTCGGCACATTTTGATTTGGGAAGTTTCTCCTATTCTTCTCTGCAGATCCTCTCAATCAATCAGGTTGGATGAGGAGCGTCTCTGCACATCTAGGTCTCAGGTCTCCAGAGATGTTCGATCGGGTTTAAGTTTGTTCTATGGCTGTGTCAATCAAGGACATTCAGAGAAGCTACTCCTGCGTTGTCTTGGCTGTGTGTTTAGGGTCGTTGTCCTGTTGTAAGGTGAAACTTCACCCCAGTCTGAGGTCCTGAGTCACCTGGAGCAGATTTTCATCAAGGATCTTTCTGTACTTTGCTCCGTTCATCTTTGCTTCGATCCAGACAAGTCGCATGATGCTGCCACCGCCATGATTCACCATAGGGATGGTGCCAGGTTTCCTCCAGATGTGACGCTTGGCATTCAGACCAAAGAGTTCTATCTTGGTCTCATCAGACCAGAGAATCTTGTTTCTCATGGTCTGAGAGTCTTTAGCAACTTTTTTGGCAAAAACCAAGCAGGCTATCATGTGACTTTTACTGAGGAATGGCTTCCGTCTGGCCACTCTACAATGAAGGCCTAATTTGTTGGAGTGCTGCATAGAGGGTTGTCCTTCTGAAAGATTCTCCCATCTCCACAGAGGAACATCTCCACAGAGGAACTCTAGAGCTCTGTCAGAGTGACCATCAAGTTCTTGGTCACCTCCTTGACCAAGGCCCTTCTCCCGGATTGCTCAGTTTGGCTGGGGCAGCCAGCTCTAGGAAAAGTCTTGGGGATTCCAAACTTCTTCCATCTTAAGAATAATGGAGGCCACTGTGTTCTTGGGGACCTTCAATGCTGCAGACATTTTTTGGTACCCTTCCCCAGATCTGTGCCTTGACACAATCCTGTCTCTGAGCTCTACGGACAATTTCTTCCACCACATGGCTTGGTTTTTGCTCTGACATAAACCATGGGACCTTATATAGATGGGTGTTTGCCTTTCCAAATCATGTCCAATCAATTGTATTTACCACAGGTGGACTCCAATCAAGTTGGAAAACATCTCAAGGATGACTAGTCACTTCCGGGTTGGAGCGAGCGGTCGCATCTGCACTTCGGTCCGCAGGAGACACTGCTAGCTAGCCAACAGCTAGCCAACGTCTACCGAATAGAACTTCCACACTCAACAACCCGGTCGCATTCCGCTTCGCTCCACAGGTAGTATCACATTTTCATTTAATTTCATTACAGTACAACGGTTTGATTTGTTTGATCGTAGCTAGCTACATAGCCGTCTTTGTATCAAAGATAATTGTGTAGTCTAGAGCGATTTTCTAGGTTAGCTAGCCAGCTATTGTCGTTCTTTTAACGCAACGTAACGTAATCAACACTGCTAGCTAGCCAGCTAGCCCCCGAATAGCAGCACTGTAGAAACTATTACACTCAACGGAACGACTTGATTAGTGTAGTGTCAACAACGCAGACACTGCCAGCTAGCCTACAAAGTCAACAACGCAGCCACTGACAGCTAGCCTACTTCAGCAGTACTGTATCATTTTAATAATTTTAGTCAATAAGATTCTTGCTACGTAAGCTTAACTTTCTGAACATTCGAGACGTGTAGTCCACTTGTCCTTCCAATCTCCTTTGCATTAGCGTAGCCTCTTCTGTAGCCTGTCAACTATGTGTCTGTCTATCCCTGTTCTCTCCTCTCTGCACAGACCATACAAACGCTCCACACCGCGTGGCCGCGGCCACCCTAATCTGGTGGTCCCAGCGCGCACGACCCACGTGGAGTTCCAGGTCTCCGGTAGCCTCTGGAACTGCCGATCTGCGGCCAACAAGGCAGAGTTCATCTCAGCCTATGCCTCCCTCCAGTCCCTCGACTTCTTGGCACTGACGGAAATATGGATCACCACAGATAACACTGCTACTCCTGCTGCTCTCTCTTCGTCCGCCCACGTGTTCTCGCACACCCCGAGAGCTTCTGGTCAGCGGGGTGGTGGCACCGGGATCCTCATCTCTCCCAAGTGGTCATTCTCTCTTTCTCCCCTTACCCATCTGTCTATCGCCTCCTTTGAATTCCATGCTGTCACAGTTACCAGCCCTTTCAAGCTTAACATCCTTATCATTTATCGCCCTCCAGGTTCCCTCAGAGAGTTCATCAATGAGCTTGATGCCTTGATAAGCTCCTTTCCTGAGGACGGCTCACCTCTCACAGTTCTGGGCGACTTTAACCTCCCCACGTCTAGAATGTATGCACACATGACTGTAAGTCGCTTTGGATAAAAGCGTCTGCTAAATGGCATATATTATTTATATTTTACCTTTGACTCATTCCTCTCTGCCTCCTTCTTTCCACTCCTCTCCTCTTTTGACCTCACCCTCTCACCTTCCCCCCCTACTCACAAGGCAGGCAATACGCTCGACCTCATCTTTACTAGATGCTGTTCTTCCACTAACCTCATTGCAACTCCCCTCCAAGTCTCCGACCACTACCTTGTATCCTTTTCCCTCTCGCTCTCATCCAACACTTCCCACACTGCCCCTACTCGGATGGTATCGCGCCGTCCCAACCTTCGCTCTCTCTCCCCCGCTACTCTCTCCTCTTCCATCCTATCATCTCTTCCCTCTGCTCAAACCTTCTCCAACCTATCTCCTGATTCTGCCTCCTCAACCCTCCTCTCCTCCCTTTCTGCATCCTTTGACTCTCTATGCCCCCTATCCTCCAGGCCGGCTCGGTCCTCCCCTCCCGCTCCGTGGCTCGACGACTCATTGCGAGCTCACAGAACAGGGCTCCGGGCAGCCGAGCGGAAATGGAGGAAAACTCGCCTCCCTGCGGACCTGGCATCCTTTCACTCCCTCCTCTCTACATTTTCCTCTTCTGTCTCTGCTGCTAAAGCCACTTTCTACCACTCTAAATTCCAAGCATCTGCCTCTAACCCTAGGAAGCTCTTTGCCACCTTCTCCTCCCTCCTGAATCCCCCCCCCTCCCTCTCTGCAGATGACTTCGTCAACCATTTTGAAAAGAAGGTCGACGACATCCGATCCTCGTTTGCTAAGTCAAACGACACCGCTGGTTCTGCTCACACTGCCCTACCCTGTGCTCTGACCTCTTTCACCCCTCTCTCTCCAGATGAAATCTCGCGTCTTGTGACGGCCGGCCGCCCAACAACCTGCCCGCTTGACCCTATCCCCTCCTCTCTTCTCCAGACCGTTTCCGGAGACCTTCTCCCTTACCTCACCTCGCTCATCAACTCATCCCTGACCACTGGCTACGTCCCTTCCGTCTTCAAGAGAGCGAGAGTTGCACCCCTTCTGAAAAAACCTACACTCGATCCCTCCGATGTCAACAACTACAGACCAGTATCCCTTCTTTCTTTTCTCTCCAAAACTCTTGAACGTGCTGTCCTTGGCCAGCTCTCCCGTTATCTCTCTCAGAATGACCTTCTTGATCCAAATCAGTCAGGTTTCAAGACTAGTCATTCAACTGAGACTGCTCTTCTCTGTATCACGGAGGCGCTCCGCACTGCTAAAGCTAACTCTCTCTCCTCTGCTCTCATCCTTCTAGACCTATCGGCTGCCTTCGATACTGTGAACCATCAGATCCTCCTCTCCACCCTCTCCGAGTTGGGCATCTCCGGCGCGGCCCACGCTTGGATTGCGTCCTACCTGACAGGTCGCTCCTACCAGGTGGCGTGGCGAGAATCTGTCTCCTCACCACGCGCTCTCACCACTGGTGTCCCCCAGGGCTCTGTTCTAGGCCCTCTCCTATTCTCGCTATACACCAAGTCACTTGGCTCCGTCATAACCTCACATGATCTCTCCTATCATTGCTATGCAGACGACACACAATTAATCTTCTCCTTTCCCCCTTCTGATGACCAGGTGGCGAATCGCATCTCTGCATGTCTGGCAGACATATCAGTGTGGATGACGGATCACCACCTCAAGCTGAACCTCGGCAAGACGGAGCTGCTCTTCCTCCCGGGGAAGGACTGCCCGTTCCATGATCTCGCCATCACGGTTGACAACTCCATTGTGTCCTCCTCCCAGAGCGCTAAGAACCTTGGCGTGATCCTGGACAACACCCTGTCGTTCTCAACTAACATCAAGGCGGTGGCCCGTTCCTGTAGGTTCATGCTCTACAACATCCGCAGAGTACGACCCTGCCTCACACAGGAAGCGGCGCAGGTCCTAATCCAGGCACTTGTCATCTCCCGTCTTGATTACTGCAACTCGCTGTTGGCTGGGCTCCCTGCCTGTGCCATTAACCCCCTACAACTCATCCAGAACGCCGCAGCCCGTCTGGTGTTCAACCTTCCCAAGTTCTCTCACGTCACCCCACTCCTCCGCTCTCTCCACTGGCTTCCAGTTGAAGCTCGCATCCGCTACAAGACCATGGTGCTTGCCTACGGAGCTGTGAGGGGAACGGCACCTCAGTACCTCCAGGCTCTGATCAGGCCCTACACCCAAACAAGGGCACTGCGTTCATCCACCTCTGGCCTGCTCGCCTCCCTACCACTGAGGAAGTACAGTTCCCGCTCAGCCCAGTCAAAACTGTTCGCTGCTCTGGCCCCCCAATGGTGGAACAAACTCCCTCACGACGCCAGGATAGCGGAGTCAATCACCACCTTCCGGAGACACCTGAAACCCCACCTCTTTAAGGAATACCTAGGATAGGATAAAGTAATCCTTCTCACCCCCCTTAAAAGATTTAGTTGCACTATTGTAAAGTGGCTGTTCCACTGGATGTCATAAGGTGAATGCACCAATTTGTAAGTCGCTCTGGATAAGAGCGTCTGCTAAATGACTTAAATGTAATGTAAATGTAAATGACCAATGGAAACAGGATGCACCGTAGCTCAATTTCAAGACTCAAAGCAAAGTGTCTGAATACATGTAAATAAGGTATTTCTGTTATAATTTTTTTATACATTTGTAAAAATGTCTAAAAACCTGTTTTTTGCTTCATCATTATGGGGTATTGTGTGTAGATTGATTTGAATCCATTTTAGAATAAATGTGGAAAAAGTCAAGGGGTCGGAATACTTTCCGAAGGCACTGTATTTACAGATTTTATGCTCATATATACAGATGGATCAAAAGATCCATGGACATGCCACACTGGGTCAGCCTTTGCTGTACAGGGATTTGTAAGTCGCTCTGGATAAGAGCGTCTGCTAAATGACTTAAATGTAAATGTAAATGGTTTTGCAGTAAGGAAACGTATTACAGACCACCTGGCTGTATGCATTGCAAAACTGATGGCTGTACTGTTGGCCTTGCAGTGAGTGGTGGAAGTCAAGACAAACATAATGGATATATGCTCTGATTCATGTACTGTGCTGATGAGTATGCAAACACAGCTCATATATGCTGTACTCCAAATTCATGCACGGGTGAGACAGATGGGTGTCCATAAGTTTTTGCTTGGGTCCCAGTCCATGTGGGGGTGAAAGGAAATGAGGAAGTAAATGTGCTAGCTAAACAGACCTTTAGGAGAAAGGATGTGGAGTAAAACATATTAAGAGTTTCTCAACATTTTTAAGAGAACCGGAACTACGGATTTACTTCCTCCCTGTCTCTGGCCCACATTCCAGTACAGTAGGTGGCGGTAATATACCATAAAGTTGGATGCCGACCGCAGATAAACACCACGGAAATAGTATGCGTGCGCACCAACTTGTTTCGGTCACGTGAGACGATTACGAATATGGTGGAAGTGTATTTCTTGAAGTGAAGCCGCAAAAGAACCAAAACAGACCGGGATATTAAGGAAAGTTGTCTGTCACGTCTTGAACTTCTTTTGCCCTTGGATTCGGGTAAGCATAACATCCGTGGTGGAAAGTCCTCAACCACAATGTTTAGCCTAAACACTGGGTCAGCCAGCCACGACACAGGCTAACCTGCCAGCTTTTTATTTATTTTTATTTTTTTGTATTTCGTGCTCTTGTGTTGTCACGAGCAGTTGTGAGTAACCCATTCATAGATGGTATAACTATTCATAAGTTGCCAGCTGATATGTAACACGTAAACAACACAACTATTGCATCCAAGCTCTGTATCCCGGAGCAGAACGTAAATAACATTTCGCTAGCTAGCAGAGCGGAGTTTCAAGGTTGTAATTTCACTCGTTTTGAGTTAGACTACATCTAATTTAGCAACTCAGCTAACTAGTCTAAACGCGTTAGCCTTTTTCATTGTCAAACATGCCGGAGATACCTACACTTTGCCTTTTGCTAATGTCATGCGACTGATGGTTAACATCTAATCCTAGCGATGGCAAACAAAATGCTATCAAAGTAAGCAATGTTTATGTTCTCCAGACATATTGTTATTGCGTAAAATGACGTTGGGGTTCTCTTGCTGTCATCCAGTCACATGTGTTCATAAAGCATACTGTCATTTCAACAACCCCACCCTTCCAATTTGTTTGAACTGAGGGGTGGGGCTGGGTAAATGTAGCTAACCTTTCTCAATGCATTGTGGGTAATGATGGGTAAGGAAGTTGTTTGGCATTTTATAAGTTGTATTCTTCAAGAAACAAAGCTCTTCCTGGAATGTTGCACTCTAACCAATACTTTAAAAACAAGTTAAACATGCCTGTGTGTATATTATACTGAACAATAATATGAATTCAACAATTTAAAAGATTTTACTGAGTTACAGTTCATATAAGGAAGTCATTCAATTGAAATACATCCATTAGGACCTCATCTATGGATTTCACATGACTGGGCAGGGGTGAGGCCTGGGTGGGCATAGGCCCACCCACTGGGGATCTAAGCCCAGCCAATCAGAATTATTTTTTTCCCCCCACAAAGGGGCTTTTATTACAGACAGAAATATTTCTCAGTTTCATCAGCTGGTGTGTGGCAGGTCTCAGTCGATCCCGCAAGTGAAGAAGCCATATCGGTAGGTCCTGGGCTGGCGTGGTTACAAGTGGTCTGCGGTTGTGAGGCAAGTTGGACGTACTGCCAAATTCTCTAAAGCATATATTTTATTTCAGCCCATGAAACATGGGACCAACAATTATATTTGTGTACAGTATAGTTGCTTTTGTCAGTTCTTATGTTAACTATTAACTTGGTAGTCGTTAGCTAAACCCAAAGACATAACCTAACCCAAACAGTAGTTTATGTGGAAAGATAGTAGCCTACTAGCCTTGTCAACAAGAACCTCAGCGGCAGAGCTTTCCTGAGGTCGTGTACCGTTGCTTAAGCTGCTATTTAGCCTTTAATCAGGATCTTTTCATCTAACCTTGGCAATAATTAATTCGTTCTCGATTTGGGCGTCACCGGTATCTAAACTCCCAAGGCTAGCTTTAGGGGGAAAGTTGGAATTTATTTATGCTCAGTTATTAAATTAAATGTGTTTTTGCTGCATGAAGTAATCCAACAAGACTAGATGGCGGTGTATACCTTGTTGGATTATTTCATGGAGAAAAGGATTTTAATTTAATTAAGGAGCATTTTCTAATTTCCAACTTTCCCTCTGCAACTAGCCATGGGAGTTTAGAAGACTTTTGTTGTTTGAATAATTCAACATACCAGCTACAACAGCAAATGTTACATAGCTGTATTATCTAGTTAGCCTTGCATTGTGTAACAATGTAACATAATGTACATACAAAAATGGTTGAACTACAGCTTTTAACACTGACAAGGGCCTTGTGACTCGAGTATAAAGGACTGACTCGTACTTGAAACCTAGGGACTTGATACTTGATTAGGATTCATGGTTTATTGACTTGACTACTGCCATCCGCTAGCCTACTTCTAGCCCTGAAGCAGGACTAGATTGAAACATTACAAATAGGCCTATCCTGTGGTGTAGGCATTCCAAAATTCACAAACACCTGTAATGAACTCTAATAGCCTAGGCTGTGTTTCCACTTTTTTTATTCATTTGTGCATTATCTGATATTTAGCTGAGGGATGTAATCATTGCCTTAAGGTGAGTCTGATCCTGGTCGTAGCTGATGAGTTTCTGACTAGTGAGTTACCTGGCACACAAAGCAGTCGCTCACTGTATGCCCAGGATCAGCAGTAATAAATTATTGACTCCGGGTACAACAAAAGTTAGTTGGTCAAGAGCTTTTTCCTCTCATTTGCATAGGGGAGAAAGGCAAGGAACATACTTTTGTGTAATATAGTGTATGTAGACACTGCTTCAAATGAGTGGATTCTGCTATTTCAGCTGCACCTGTTGCTGACAGGTGTATAAAATTGAGCACGCAGCCATGCAATCCCCATAGACAAACGTCAACAGTAGAATGGCCTTACTGAAGAGCTCAGTGGCTTTCAATGTGGCACTGTCACCTTTAATCGGTTTTGTCAAATTTCTGCCCCGGTCAACTGTAAGTGCTGTTATTGTGATGTGAAAAAGTCCAAGAGCAACATCGGCTCAGCCGCAAAGTGTTAGGCCACAGAAGCTCACAGAACGGGAACTGCGAGTGCTGATGCGCGTAAAAATCGTCTGTCCTCGTTTACAACACTCACTACCAAGTTCCAAACTGCCCCTGGAAGCCACATTAGCATAATAACTGTTTTGTCAGGAGCTTTATGAATTGGGCTTCCATGGCCGAGCGGCCGCACACAATCCTAAGGTCACCATGCGCAATGCCAAGTGTCGGCTGGAGTGATGTAAAGCTTGCCGCTATTGGACTCTGAAGCAGTGGAAATGCGTTCTCTGGAGTGATGAATCACTCTTCACCATCTGGCAGTCCGAAGGACAAATCTGGGTTTGGCGGATGTCAGGAGAACCCTACCTGCCCCAATGCATAGTGCCAACTGTAAAGTTTGGGAGGAGGAATAATGGTCTGGGGCTGTTTTTCATGGTTTGGCCTAGGCCCCTTAGTTCCAATTAAGGGAAATATTAACGCTAAAGCATACAATGACATTCTAGACGATTCTGTGCTTCCAACTTTGTGGCAACAGTTTGGGGAAGTCCCTTTCCTGTTTCAGCATGACAATGCTCCTGTACACAACACAAGTTCCATACAGAAACGGTTTGTTGAGATCGGTGTGGAAGAACTTGGAATGGCCTGCACAGAGCTTTGACCTCAACCCCATCAAACACCGTTGGGATGAATTTGTACGCCGACTGTGAGCCAGGTCAAATCGCCCATAATTTTGGAATGATATGTTCGAGCACGTGTCCACATACTTTTGGTCATGTACTGTGCATTTGGAAAGTATTCAGACCCCTTGACTTTTTCAACATTTTGAAATAAAACATTTACATAAGTATTCAGACCCTTTACTCAGTACTTTGTTAAAGTACCTTTGGCAGCAATTACACCCCAAGTTTTTTTGGATATGACGCTACAAGATTAGCACACCTGTATTTGGGGAGTTTCTCCAATGCTTCCCTGCAGATCCTCTCAAGCTCTGTCAGGTTGGATGAGAAGCGTCACCGCACAGCTATTTTCAGGTCTCTCCAAAGATGTTGGATCGTGTTCAAGTCTCGGCTCTGGCTCAGGCACTCAAGGACATTAAGTTTTGTCCCAGAGCCACTCCTGCCTTGTCTTGGCTGTGTGCTTAGGGTCTATGTCCTGTTGGAAGGGGAACCTTTGCCCCGGTCTACTGTCCTGAGCGCTCTGGAGTGTTAATCTTTTCCTCAATCGTGACTAGTTTCCCAATCCTTGCCACTGAAAACATCCCCACAGCATGATGCTGCCTCCATGCTTCATCGTAGGGTTGGAGCCAGGTTTCCTCCAGACGCTTGGCATTCAGGCCAAATAGTTCAGTCTTGGTTTCATCAGACCAGAGAAACTTGTTTTCTCCTGGTTTGTTTTGAAAACTTCAAGATGGCTGTCATGTGCCTTTTACCGTGGAGTGGCTTCTGTCTGGCCACTCTACCCTCTACCCTGATTGGTGGAGTGCTGCAGAGATGGAAGGTTCTCCCATCTCCACAGAGGAACTATAGTGCTCTGTCAGAGGGACAGTTCTTGGTCACCACCCTGACCAAGGCCCTTCTCCCCTGATTGCTCAGTTTGGCCGGAGCAGCCAGGTCTAGGACGAGTCTTGGTGGTTCCAAATCTCTTCCATTTCAGAATGATGGAGGCCACTGTGTTCTTGGTCACCGTCAATGCTGCAGAAATTTTTTGGTACCCTTCCCCAAATCTGTGCCTCAACACAATCCTGTCAACTGTGGGACCTTTTTACATAGACAGGTGTGCCTTTCCAAATCATGTCCAATCAATTGAATTTACCACAGGTGGACTCCAATTAAGGATGTTTAATGGAAACATGATGCGCCTGAGCTCAATTTCGAGTCTCATAGCAAATGTAAATAAGGTATTACTGTTTTTTAGTTTTAGTTAATCTTCATCAATTTAAAAAACAACTGTTTTTGCTTTGTCATTATGGGGTATTGTGTGTAGATTGAAGAGGAAATAAAATATTTTTTTTAACTTTAAGAATAAGGCCGTAACGTAGCAATATGAAAAAAGCCAAGGGGTCTGAATGCACTTTAGTGTACATTATGCACAATGAGAACCACAAACCAGGAATGAGGACTAGGCTATGATTCCTGGTGCTACGTTCACCAGTTTAATTTTCCTTAGAAACTTACTTGTGGGATTGTATCACACGCGAGGAATTTTCTAGAGAACAGTTATTTGTAAATGGGCAATTCCACAGTAACAGACTGACACTGGGACTTTTTCACTTTAAAATACATTTCAAACAAACCAATGATTGCCAAGTTAAACAAACCATACTATGCATAAAGACTAGCTTCAACAATTTCCACTGAGATTTCTACAAAAACACATTCACTTCAAGAACAGTACAGATGCAAATTTGGGTAATAGAATGAGGACACAAACAGCACAAACCTTCATTATGTTAACAGTTGGATCTGCACTGTTCTTCAAAGTAGTCCTTGTGCATGGATTTGTATGGTTTCTTTAACTTTGCAATTGTTTTTGTTTGACATGCATTTTAAGGTGACACATCTGAATCTGTCACTCTGTTACTGTGGAAATACCTAAATGACTCTTAGGAATCTTATAAATATACATCTGAGCTCGGTAAGTTTGACACCGACTTCCATGTACTTATAGAGAAGTATAGCCTCGTCAGAGAATGGTAGGTACAAGCATAACCGTGTTACACCTTTTAACTAATAGCAATATGATTTCATTACCATTCAAAAGAGGTCTGAGGTAGTTGCTGGGTGGTAATAGTGTAACTAACAGAATGCTGACCATGATATTTTGTTTCATTACAATCAGATAACATCACATTTAGATAAGCTCACTGTAATCATAAAGCGTCTCTCACAATGCAGTGAGACAGAGGATAGAAAGGCTGTAACTTGCATTGCATGGAATGTACGTTGGTCCATTGAATGGTTGACTGAGTGTGGTGTTTTGTTGCAGGTATGTCATGGCCTCCAGCATTGCTAAACCAGGCCCTGGGAATGGCTACCCCATGAAGGCACAACTGCAAATTATGGGTAGGTTCTTAATTCTGATCCTTGTCATTTATTTTGGGTGTTGAAGGGCTTAGTCTATACCAAACAGGAAACGCTCTCTCAGGGTGTGGGCAATGTTAATAAAACAGAATTGACCTGAAGTGCCCTATAATATGGTAAAATATGTCATTTAGTCATGTGTGCATACATTCTTATGTATGGGTGGCGAAATCGAACACACAACCCAGGCATTGCAAGCACCGTGACTACTAACTGAGCTGCTGTCAAACTTCCAACAGACAGTTTTCCTTCTAACTCTGCCCTAATTCACAACACTCTTCATCTCCTCAGTGCTATCAGCAAAACTGAAAGAGAACAAGAAGAACTGGTTTGGCCCCAGTCCATATGTTGAAGTTGCAGTTGACGGCCAGTCCAAAAAGACCGAAAAATGCAACAACACCCACAGTCCCAAATGGAAGCAGCTGCTCACTGTGTAAGTTGTCATCGTGTTATTGTTGAGAACAAGGAACAGCCGCCTATTAATTTAACGAGTACAAATGCTCTCGCAAGTGTATAGGGTTGACTGAGGATCCACTCATGATTTAGTAGTGCCAAGTGCCAACACATCCACACAATCAATCCCTTCTTTATATAGCTCTGGAGTCTTACTCTGCAGTCCCTTCTTAATTTAAAGTCCCTCTCCAATTTCAGTATGTCTTGGTGTGGAGAATTCAGAGCAGTTATACTATGGTTGAGTAGGCAGCTCTAATAGTGGGCGTGGACACTTGCTTCTATTTGTCTCCATGCTAACGCTGTTTGTTTTGTCTTCAGATATTTGATAATAATTATCTTTGACTATTTCGTGTCTGATCAACTTTCACCTAAAATGTATGCTATATTCCCAGTGAATTAACCAATGTGATCTTCATGTATGTTTTTCTTTTATCTCGGCAATAGAATTGTCACTCCTTTCAGCAAGCTCATCTTCCGGGTATGGAGTCACCAGACCTTGAAGTCGGATGTATTGTTAGGCGTGGCAACTCTGGAGGTCAGCGACACACTCAAATCCAATGACATGAATAGTGAGTGCCTTCCTTGTATCATGTTATGCATACCTTGCTTCGCTGTATGATAAGGGCCTGTACTGTGTCTGTGCTCTCTCTCTTACATAACACAGCCACAAGCACCTCCCTCTGCTTTGATGGTGTGATGTCACAGATGAGATTACTTCCCCTTCATAAAGAGTTCATTCAGTCCCCTGCCAATTTTCTAAATACAGTTTAAGACAAACCAGATTGAACATGTCACACCAGTCTCCTATTTTGACAAAGCAGTAAACAATGACCGCTTAGTTTTAGAGTAGGGTAATTACTCTGTTTCTTATGGCTGTATATTTATTTGCCTCTCCTTGTATTCCTTTTACGGGAATGATCTCTCCATGACTTTGTTTCCACTAGTTTGTTGAAGATATATTTCATAAGGTGACAACCGAGATAATCATTGGTCATAGCCTATGCGGTATACTATCCAAGCTGTTCGTTAATGTCCCGCTTGTGTCTCAAACTCAAGGTTATCATCCTGGTGCAAAGTGGCAGGATGACTCAAAGTGCTGATAAAGGCTTTTGACAGACAAGGAACTGAGTGGAAGGAGGCTTTTTATTACATAACCAATAGTGCTGGGAATTGCCAGGGACCTCACGATACGACATTATCATGATACTTAGGTGCTGATATGATATGTATTGCGATTGGATAATGTGATTTTTATTGCAACTCGATATTCCAAACATATTGCTCACCATATGTCTGCTGCAGAGGGACAAGAGAGAGAGACATGAGAAAATAAGTTTTGATCAGTCATGGAAATTAAAGTGCTGAAAACAAATTGGCTCCCTATTTAAAAAGAAGATGGAGAACAAGCTATGAAGGAAAAATACTATAGTTTTGGTGCAGATACAGCCAACTAGCGCAAACATAATGTTCAGCTTATTGACAATATGATATTTTGTGAAAAATAATATCCCGATTTGTAACTAGGTTCTTTCCCCCATCTCTGATAACCAATGATTTTGTTCCATGGTGTTTTTCCCTTCAGTCTCTGAGGTGGTGCAGACCCTGCAGCTTAGTGCAGACAAAGACCAGACCGATGTGGTGGGGGACCTGTCTGTCTGTCTGGACGGCATGCAAGTCGACCCAGAGATGTTTGCCTCTGCTGTCGAGGCCAACAGCCGAAGTGCGTCTGCTCTGTGCACTGTTATCTGTATTGATTTATGGGAGAGTTATGGTTTTCCCAACCTGCCCAGAAAATAAGCTCCAGCTTCCCGTCAGTATGTTCAGTTCACAACTCTGTTTGTGTTTCTGATCTCAGGTATGTCAAATGGGGAATCACAACACAGCGGGGATCATGATGTGAGGTAAGCCTATTATTCCTGGTTACTGTGGTAATGATGGTCTTGCTTATGAACAGAGTTAATAGTTGACCTTGTGGCAGGAGGAGCAGAGACGGCTCTCCTTCTGTGGATGGTTTGGAGCACAGAGCTTCCCCAACTGGGCGTGTGGTCGCAGTGAACGGCACAGGGTCTCCCGCTCTGTCAGCAGGGGGCTCCAAGGGGAATCCTCTACGGCCCCCCAGGCCCTCCCGACCCCCACCACCCACCCCGCGCAGACCAACCTCCTCTCCAGGTGAGTGGGTCAACCTCTTAGCCCATCTTAAACCAACACTAATGCTCCTGGGGATTTTATGGCATGGTGTTTTGCTTTATGCTTAGTTTTGTATGCATTTGTCAGATAATGTGGCAGAAAACAACCATTTAGTGTCGTTTTCTCAAACTCGCCCAATCTTTTTTTCTCATTCACTGGTTTTCGGCAGCATCCTCTAATAGTTCCATACCAACTGAAGGAAGCGATGGCCCCAGCTCAGAAACCCCAGTCCGTATGCCTGCACCTGCAGTACCAGCCGCAGACCCAAATGCCCCACCCCCTACACACGACCAGAGCCAAGCAATAGCAGCCAGACAAGCAGCCAGTGTTGCTCCAGGCCCCCCCAGAGTCCCCACTGTCGCTGCAGGCCCACTGCTTCCTGGGTAAGGGTCAAGCCATCCATGTTGGATCGGTCTGGCAGTAACACTGTTAGTCAGTTAGTGGTGTCAATACAACTCAGGAGTTCATCTGACATGTTCTGTTAAACTGAAGATGTGAGCAAGAGAGCTGTTTCAAATATGTCTGCTGTGACTGCTTACCAACTGCAATTACCTGTTATTATTGCTCCAGGGTTACTTAGTCTCATCATTTTTATACTGTAACTCTACACTACCTGATGTGATTTGGATTCTAGCTTTTTTAGCTGGTGGACTGTTTTTTTAAAAGTGTAAACATTTTCTTTGTGTTGCTGTGAAGATGGGAGCAGAGGGTGGATCAGAACGGAAGGCTGTATTTTGTAGATCATGTGGAAAAGAGGACGACGTGGGAGCGGCCTGAGCCGCTACCTTCTGGGTAACTCCCCCCTTACATATCCTGTATCTTCATACTCAACTGATACTCCCAACTACAATATACATTCTACATACAGTATTCAAATGCATTTTTCCTACCTCCATACTAACACAGAGAATGGTGTCTTTGTTGCTAGAAGATACTAAATGCCAAAGCTCTTATACTGTCTCCCCTGTTCCTCTTTGCCCTGTGTGTAGGTGGGAGCGGCGAGTGGACCCCATGGGCAGGGTCTACTTTGTAGACCACATCACCAGAACGACCACCTGGCAACGGCCCACCATGGAGACGGTACGGAACTATGAACAGTGGCAGCACCAACGCAACCAGCTACAGGGTGCCATGCAGCAGTTCAACCAGCGCTTCATATTTGGGGTGAATGGGGTAAGTGGGAACTCTGACTGGTCAAATCAAGTGCTCAGTTCCTTCAATAACAGTACTGAACAGTTGTGAAACACTCAAGAGATGAAGATTTTAAATAAACGGGGAAAGTTGCTCTTTGCACTGTGTGAAATGATAATGTCATCAAATGGATTGGGTAATTTACAGGAAGTTTATTAGGAACTAAAGAACTAAAGGGGATGCTACACCTGGCTTTATTTAGCCAAATGAGCTAGCTGGCAAGCCAGACATGATATTATCTTCCTATAACTGCTCTAACTATGAAATGTAATTAATT
Organism: Oncorhynchus gorbuscha; assembly: GCF_021184085.1. Lineage (NCBI taxonomy): Eukaryota > Metazoa > Chordata > Actinopteri > Salmoniformes > Salmonidae > Oncorhynchus > Oncorhynchus gorbuscha. Next base: position 83,557,187 of record NC_060175.1, on the reverse strand, counting down.
GGGCCTTGCTGTTGTGTCTAGACAATCTATTAGTGTTTGTCAGCCTTATCAGATTGTCTGCTTCTCTTAATTCTTTACATATTGTGCTGTAAACAGTTTCCCCTCTTTCAGTTGGTGATATTTAACCAATCTTGATCAGTTGAATTTTTAAAAACTTTGTTCAAATATTATTCCTTATTTTCTCTGGTACACTGAAGCTCCAGGACCAGGTTCCAGCCACTGAGAATAAGCAGTTTGATCCCCTGGGCCCGCTGCCACATGGATGGGGTAAGATCTCACTACCTCACATCGCACAGATTCATTAAATGTTTTCTAGAATTTTTCATGAATTGCTTTACGTCCTCAGAGAAAAGAACTGACAGCAACGAGAGAGTGTACTTTGTCCAACACACCACACGGACTACACAGTGGGAGGACCCTCGCACTCAGGGGTGAGAAGTTCCATCTGTGCTACTCTTAGTGCAGATATGTATTCTAACAGCTACTTTTAACCTCCGTGGGGCCTATCCTGGCAAGATTAGATAAGAGCGTCTGCTAAATGACTTAAATGTAAATGTAATTAGCTCAGCCCCTGGTTCTAGTACTCTCCGCATGCCCATGTGCTGGAATTGAAGTGTTAATTCATTGTGCAGATCTGTGTTTGACTCTTGGTCCAAGTGATGACAGACACTCTCTCTCTCTCTCTCAGGCTGCTGAATGAAAAGCCTCTTCCAGAGGGCTGGGAGATGAGGTTCACTGTCGACGGCATCCCATACTTTGTGGACCACAACAGGAGAGCCACTACATACATCGACCCTCGCACTGGAACATCCTCACTGTACGTCACAAGATTCCATTCACTTGATATAAAAGCATTGGGCTCACACTCTGACTAAATCATTTTTCTTGAGGCCATATTTTTAGAATAAAACTAGGCTGTATGTAGCAAACACGGTTCTGTTTGAGACTAGTTTTGACCTAAAACAGACTGGTGATGGAAGTGTTGCTACTAATAACAGCCCTTTATGTTCTAAAAATGTCAAATAAGGATGACTAAAATGGGCTGAACCGATACTGTACTGTCTATCTTTTAGTATTGTAATGAGCCACACCTGAAGGATGATGATGTACTGTCAACATGACTGTTCTCTGTGCAGCAGTGACTTTGCTTAGCTCTATTCCCCAACTAACAGGAATTACCTGTTTGGTGCCTTTTCACAGGACTGAGGTTATTGATATTTCCCCTCTAGCTGTTTGTCTGCTCACATGTAGCATGTTTTGGCTGAAACAATTGTCATTATCTAGCCATTTGTTATTTCTGAAGAGAGTAGTGAACACATACCATTGTCTGTCTGGGGTCTATGATTTGACAGTATTGTATAGTTCTCATAAACTATAGTAAAAGCCAAGTAATCTGACAAGTCTGATTTGTGTTTTGGCCATGATGTGTGACAATGTGTGCCTTGTTCCTTCCCGCTTACTATAAAACAGTGAAAATGGGCCCCAGATTACTTACGTTCGAGACTTTAAAGCCAAAGTCCAGTACTTCAGATTCTGGTGCCAGGTAGGTGTCATGCCTTCTGAGTTTGAGTGGTTAAACATTGTCATTGTTTTTATGATCAACAGAACTACATGAATTCCAATACAGTGACCCAATTAAATTAAAATGATGACCTGTTATTTCTGTTGGCCCATTCTGAAAAAAGTCACATGCTTCAAAATCACTTATGATTTCCTCTTCTTGTCCAGCAATTGTCAATGCCTCAGCACATCAAGATCACTGTCACCCGCAAAACCCTGTTTGAGGACTCGTTCCAACAAGTGAGTAAACATCCTCCCAAATGATCATGCTGACACTGACATGTTGTCCATATTCATTTGACTCTTTCCGTTGTAGATAATGAGCTTCAATGCACAGGACCTCCGCAGGAGACTATGGATCATATTCCCTGGGGAAGAAGGCCTGGATTATGGTGGGGTGGCAAGGTAAAGCTCTGTGCTCTTGTACAGTCATTGCACTCTAATAAATAATATGTCGTCGTAGTGATGAAGTTGCCTTTGGTCAAGGTTGTAAAATATCCTAGATAAGTGGTTGTCTACCAGTTATTTGACCACGTTATAAAGTATGGTGTTAGTTGGATGCTTGCAGAGAAGTATTGTGATGAGTTATCAATTTCTTCCTCTGTAGGGAGTGGTTTTTCCTGCTGTCTCACGAGGTGCTGAACCCCATGTACTGCCTATTTGAATATGCTGGGAAGGACAACTACTGCCTGCAGATCAACCCTGCCTCATACATCAACCCTGACCACCTTAAATACTTTAAATTCATTGGACGCTTCATCGCTATGGTAACTATTTTGAGTCATTAAGTTCAACTTCAATGTGATATGTTTGCAAGTGCAAAGATCTGATGCAGTTCTATATTTTTAGATGTTAACCTCCTGATCTCTTTTCCCAGGCTCTTTTCCATGGGAAGTTCATTGACACAGGCTTCTCGTTGCCGTTCTACAAGCGCATGCTGAACAAGCCATGGGCACTGAAAGATCTTGAGTCCATTGACACAGAATTCTACAATTCTCTTATCTGGATTAAGTGAGTCTTCTGCGGAAGCTGTGCTGATATTAACTTTGGTTGTAACGGATGTTAATGTTTGTTCAATATTTTGGTCCCATTTTTCTTAACACAGAAAACAACAACTTTCATTACGTCGCTGAAACGTCTTTGTCATCTTTTTGTATACTTTAGGGAGAATGACATTGAGGAGTGTGGCCTGGAGATGTACTTCTCTGTGGACAAAGAGATTCTGGGTGAAATCACCACTCATGAGCTCAAGCCGGACGGTGGCGAGGTCCTAGTCACTGAGGAGAACAAGGGGGAGTATATTAGGTCTGTCTCAGCGTATGGCCGCCTTCTCCCCTCTTGGTACCTCTGACCCCTTTTCACTACTGTCCTGGTGTGTGGTGCCTTGATGGTCTGTGTTTCTCCCCCAGGCTGGTGGCAGAGTGGAGGTTGTCCAGAGGTGTGGAGGAGCAGACCCAGGCCTTCTTTGAGGGTTTCAACGAGGTCCTCCCACAGCAGTACCTGCAGTACTTTGACGCCAAAGAACTGGAGGTATGAGTCTTAGTTTGGCATACTTATTTACACCAGATTCCCAATATTCACTCTGGTAAAGATCAGTTGTTCCATTGAACCAATTGTGACGTGTCCACTTCCTGCAGGTGATGCTGTGTGGGATGCAGGAGATCGACCTGACAGACTGGCAGAGGAACACCATCTACAGACACTACGCACGCAGCAGCAAGCAGGTCCTCTGGTTCTGGCAGGTCAGTGTTACTCCTCACCTGTGCTACAGTCAGATGCCACATCTCCTCAGTATCATTCCATTCAGATCACGCACTAAAGAACATGCCTGGACATACTGTACCCTCCTGTACTTTCCTTCCAGCTCATCAAAGAGATGGACAACGAGAAGCGGATGAGACTCCTCCAGTTCGTCACAGGCACATGTCGCCTTCCTGTTGGAGGCTTTTCGGACCTATTGGGTAAGTTTGAGGCTGTTTCTTCCCCTCATGGGTGGATGACAAATACAATCTGCAGAGGTAAAAGATAATGAAACATAACAATATGCCCTTTTTACCTGTAAGTAGATGGGTTAGGGACTTACATATTTGGTTTTGTAGGGAGCAATGGCCCGCAGAAGTTCTGCATTGAGAAGGTGGGAAAGGAGAACTGGCTGCCCAGAAGTCACACCTGGTGAGTACTGTATGGAGGAGTCTAGGTTAAAACAGAGTAAAGGCTTCGTTTGACAGATAATGAACCTGCCTCTCTTTCCCCCTTTTTCTAGCTTCAATCGATTGGATCTGCCTCCTTACAAAAGCTATGAGCAGCTGAAGGAGAAATTGATGTTTGCGATTGAAGAGACTGAGGGCTTTGGGCAGGAGTGATCAAGCAACTGATCGATAGACACAGGAGTGTGGTCTTCGTTTGTCAGTGTTTAAGCCAGGGAGCGTCTCGAAGACTGGCATCTGTGTAAGGGTGTTTGTGCGTGCTGTTGAAGGGAGAGACCTTGCTCTAAAATATTGGAAGCATATTAGAGGTGGTTATTGATCCACAAGAGTAAACTGCTCCTGTCTCATAGAATGTGTGCCCCTCCCCCCATCATGTATTAACGCTGGAAACTCACCCTCAATAACATCATATCATATATGGGACAGGGTTATCAGCAGCATCAGTCCCAACACTATTTCTGACTATCCCAACACTGACTTTGAGGAAAATTTTTAAATAAAATTGTTACGTCTGATAAAACAATGGCCAGATCCAGAAGGTGCACTGCACATGCTTTTAAAATAGAACAGTTCTTCCGTTCAAGGTTCCTTAGCATTTATCTGTGAATCAATAAAATATTGCACGGGACAATAATATTGGCCCCTATATTTATAAAGGTACATGGATGTGGATCTACTATGACCCTAGTTTTATAGGGCATTGTGACATGATAAAATGTAATCTCTTTAAGTATTCTGGGGAATAGGAAGTGTGAAATGTTTGTGTCCAGAATATTGCCTTGATGTCTTGGCTGATTTGCGATTTAACCAAGTTGTGTGCTGAGGTTGTGCCTGTGAAGACTAAACGGGTAGCTTTTAAAAGAGATTTTTTTAACAAACTGATTTATCCATTTTATATTAATGGGAGATGTTTTTCTGGCCGTGGCAAAGGCATGGGAACGTCGGTGAGAATACATTTAGTTTGTTTTTCTGGGTTGATTTTGAATGGAAATCCTAGGGTAGTTAATGTGTAAATAATGATTTATGGTGCATTGCAAATAAAAAGTTGGCTCCTATTTTTGTCTCCAGATGTATCCTTAATGCAACTTAAACTGCTCTCCCTGTATATGAAACCATGTTGTAAATTGTGTTAATAACAAATTAATTTCAATTTGTAAAATAAAAATAGTTTAGTAATAAGAGGTGTGTTGTGAAACGCCATTTGAAAGAATTTTTTTCCATGTTTTCATTTATGTACATTATGAATTTGTGTTAAAAAAATATATTAAAAAATATCAAAATAAATTCTATGGGTTTAGTGTTTTTCCTTTTGTGGTGTTACTGTGGTAGTGACGTCAGTGAATAAATCTAGTTAAACGAGTGAAAGGCTTCAAATCATGGCTATCCATTTTGAATAGTTTCATTTTAGCTAAATGCAGTGTATTAGAGTGCATGCCTCAAGATTCATTCATAGAATGTTACATACAAAAATAGAATTGGTACCTCCAAAGGAAGTCTGGAATCTGCACGATAGATTTACTGTACATGCGGCAGGTGAAAAAAGACATTGCCCATGGATGAGATGCAGTGCCTTCAGAAAGTATTTATACCCCTTGACTTTACCACATGTTTTACAGCCTGAATTCAAAATGGGTCAAATGTTTTTCTTACGCATCTACATACAATACCCCATGACAAAGTAAAAACATGTTTTTATAGATTTTTTATTAAAAATGAAATACAGAAAAATCAAAATGACAGAAGTATTCAGACCTGAGTCATTACTTTATAGAAGCACCTTTAGCAGTAATTACAGTGGAGTCTTTCTGGGTAAGTCATTAAGAGCTTTGCACACATGATTGTGCAGCATTTGCCCATTTATTATTTTCAACATACTTCAAGCTCTGTCAAATAGGTTATTGATCATTGCTATACAAACATTTCCAGGTCTTACCATATATTTTCAAGTAGATTTAAGTCAATTGTAACTCAGCCACTTAACATTCACTGTCTTGGTAAGAAACTCAAGTGTAGATTTGGCCTTGTGTGTTAGGTTATCCTGCTGAAAGGTGAATTCATCTTCCAGTGTCTTGGAAAGCAGACTGAACCTGGTTTTCCTCTAGGATGTTACCAGTGCTAAGCTCCATTCTGTCTTTTTAATCCTGAAACTCACCAGTCCTTAACTATTACAAGCAAACACAACATGCAGCTGAGTGATACTCAGTAATGTGTTATTTGATTTACCCCAAACATACCACTTTATATTCAATGAATTATTCAGACAATTTTTATGCAGTATTACTTTAGTGCCTTGTTGCAGGAAGCATTCATGTTTTGTAATATTTGTATTCTGTACAGGCTTCCTTTTCACTGTCAATTAGGTTAGTATTGTGGAGTAACAACGTTGATCCATTCCCAGTTTTATCAGCCATTAAACTCAATTTTTTAAAAGTCACCATTGGCCTCTTGGTGAAATCCCTGAGCAGTTTATCTTCTCCGGCAGAGTTAGGAAGGACGCCTGTATCACTGTTGCGACTGGGTGGATTGATACTCCATCCAAAGTGTAATTTATAAGTTCTCCGTGCTCAAAGGGATATTGAATGGCATTTTTTGAACCATCTACCAATAGGTGCCATTCTTTGCTAAGCATTGGCAAACCTCCCTGGTCTTTGTGGTTCAATCTGTGTTTGAAACTCACTGCTCGACCATACAATTATCTGTGTGGGGTAGAGATTTCTTTTGTATGACAACCTCATGTTAAACACTTATTGCACAGAGTGAGTCCATGGAACTTAAGCACATTTTTACTCCTGAACTTATTTAGGCTTGCCATACGAAGGGGTTGAATACTTATTGACTAAAGACAATTTAGCTTTTCATTGAATTTTTTAAATTAAAACAATTCCACTTTGACAACATGGTATTGTGTGTAGGCCAGTCATTTTGTGTTTTTGACCATTTTAAACTCGAGCTGTAACACAATATAGAAAAAGGTCAAGGGGTGTGTATACTTTCTGAAGACACTAACTCACTGTTCTGAATAACAATCATCAATGAAAGACAAAGTGCCAAGCTTCAATGTTTTAATATAAAACAAATAAACCCCCTTTAATTTAATTGGAGGGATAAAGAGAGATTCAAATCCCTTCCATATACAAAGGTAGTCTCAGGACAATCTTTTCAAGATTCTGCTTGAATAACTCAGGCCTAGTCTTGGCACCAGTCTGTTTAGCTATCATTCTACTCCTGTCATGCAAAACTTTGGCATTTGACAAGGAGACAAGGTGTGGAATGTTAGCCTAGGTACCAGTCTGTTTAGCTAACTCAGGCCTCAATCCACTGTCTCTATGAACATGGGTGCTCTGCTGTAACCAGCCAGTCTCACTCAGCAGTCTCCAAAGTGTTCCTCTCCTCCCGCCGACAGATCCTCAACTGGGACAACTGACTGCCTGAGGGTCCTCGATCCTCTCCTCTTCATCGTCGCCCTCCTTTTCATCCACCTCTCCCCTGCTCTGTTCCATATCTGACTCCTCGTTCCCCTTTGACCCCTCTGTTCCGTGTCCCTGCCTCGTCACTCTTTTCTCCGCCCTGTCCTTCTCCACCGCAGCCTCTGCCATGGGGCACTTGTGGTCTCTGTAATACTTCTGTCGGGTGAAGCCCTTTTTGCAGGTGGCACATCGGAAACGATAGTTGTTTGTGTGGGAGCGTTGGTGCTCAAGCATGTGGGCTCTTCTGCTGAAAGCTTTCTGGCAGTACCCACATTTATAGGGCTTGATACCTTGAGACAACAGAAACAAAAGTATGGCTCTAAATGGTTTTGAATCATCACTTTAAATGGCCGTTAAGAGCTGCAACAAGGTCAATTATGTTTACAGTTGTGACTGTAAACTGGTATATTAATCATTTACTACAATAGACAGGATAGACAGGAAATACTCACCAGAATGAGACAGTATGTGTGCCTTCAGCTTGTCTGGTCTGTTAAACTCTTTAATGCAGCCAACATGTGTCCTGAAAGCACAAAACAATGCTTTGAATACACCAATAAAAAAACACAACTTTCTGTTACATTGACGTATCTCCAGGTTTTTATTGGAATCTTTTGTGGCTCAGGTTTCCAAATAGGCTCACATATGTTCTGTTAGAAAAATATACACCTCACTTACCTAAATGGACATTTGTATTTCTTAAAGGGCTCATGAATGAGCATGTGCCTCTTCACCTTGTCCTTCCTGTTGAACATGGCCTCACAAACAGAACATTGGTATGGCTTTTCTCCTGCAATGAAATGACAGTGTTGCCATAAGCACAGCAGAGAGAATCGAGTGAAAGTTATTTGCACCATAGGGTAATGTGTCTGCATGCCTCACCTGAGTGGATGCGAGTGTGCAGTTTGAGGTAGTGCTCTGTTTTGAAGAACTTTGTACATATCTGACATTTGAACCTTCCTCCGATACCATGTGTGGGCAGGTGCCGCCGGAAATACCTCTCACAAGGAAAAACCTGTTAAAAATAAATGCATTATTTAGAGCGACTTAATTCGAACATAGCAGCGAGTGACATCCACTTTTTCTAGAGCATACCTTTTGGCAATGTGGGCAGGGGAAGTTATGTGAGGCGGTTAACAAATGCTGCTCCAAGGCCTCTTGCGTGGAGTACCGGCTTTGGCATTTCATGCACCTGAATGTGACAGAAACACTGGTGAAACCCGTAACCATGGGGTCAAACTAAAGGCCATATAAAAACAGAGAGAAGCTGTGAGCACACTGAAAAGAAAGCAACTGACTGAACTTTGTAAGCATTAGTATGACCTAATTAAGAGACTGGAGTTTGTGACGCTAACCTATAGAAAGTGGTCTCCTTGCGTGGGTTCTGCTGGGGACAGAAGCAGTGGGAGTACTGGTGCACCCCCAGCTCAAACAGCGAGGGGAACACCTTGCTACACAGGTGGCAGCGGTAGGTGAGCTGCTCCTGGTGCATCCGAGTGTGCTCCAGGAACAGATCCAGCTTCTGGAACGTCTGGGAACAGGTCTTCACCACACACTTATATACCTGAAACACAGCAGGAAGGAACATTAGAAGGATGAGTGATGAGGACAGAGCTCAAGGAAGACATCTGACAGAATAACATTTCTATTTGAATACCTGTTCAAAGGAGAACAAAAACGTTTTCCAAATAATATGAACACCGATTGCCCCCTGTGCTTAATAATGCTTGTGCTTCATTATTGTTCTGGGTAGATCCTTCCCTCTGGCCATGTGGACTCACCTGCTCTCCTTTGTGCTGGGTCATGTGAGATTTGAGCTGGAAGTAGGTGCTGAACTTGCCAGCACAGAACTGGCACTGGTAAGAGCTGTCGATCAGGATTATCTGCTTGGTCTGAGCCTGCTGGCCATTGTGCTTGCCGTCATCATCACCCAGGCTGTCTACATCAGTCTGGGAGTCACAGTCTCTCTCCTCAGGCTTACCTGGAGCTTCTGAACACACAATCTACATTTATAATACATACTTGGGCCCTTAATAATACATACATTCATTATGACATACTTAATTGATTTAGGATATTATTACCACTATGTCATCCACAAAAGGTCTAAATTGCCTATAGAGAAAAAGATTCCACAGTGAGATGATTACCTGGCTGCTCCTCCTCCTCCTCATGCTGCTGTTCGTCCTGTTGCTCCATGACCTCCTCTGCACACAGTGGGACCACCTTAACTGTGATGGGCAGTCTGGACACTGTACTGGCCACGCCCGAGGGCCACACTTTGTGTGTCTGCATGTGCTTCTTCACATTAGACTTCTGGGCAAAGGCCCGGCCGCATACGATGCACTGGAAAGGCTTCTCCCCTGTATGACTGTAGAGACATCAAAGATGTCAACGCATTCAATGCATATGGATATTGCTTTTCTGTTTGGGCTGAATGGTACATTTGGTTTGTTAAGCTCACCTTCTGATATGTTGCTGGAGATCAAAGTTTTTGGAGAAGACTTTGTCACAGAAATTGCACTTCAGCTTCTGCGACTTTCCTTTAATTTGTTCTGCTGAAGAGCCAATGGATATTAACAATGGACAACATGATTTTATTTAGCCAATGATGAGAAAACAATGTAAGCATATATTTGTTAGGGTCAGACCAATATGTATTGTATATTAACATTTGTTTTCAAATCATACCCACTGCTCCATCCTGGCCTTTCTTTACATTTTTGGGTCGTTTAGGAATGATCACTTTGTCAAACTCCTCAAGCCCAGTTAGGTTTGCAGTGATGCTGCAGGTTTTGGTCTTGGTGCCTTGCTTCCCAGGGCTGTATATTGGAGGAGTGTTGAATGACTGGCTCTCCACACACTGACTCGGGACCTGTAGGCAGAAAAAAAATGTATAGTGTTAGTGAACTACTGAGCCAAACTCTTTAGGAAGTTGCCCAAAGACTGCAGAGTACAAGTCTGTCATCCTCCTCATTCTCTGCAAATCACAGATTGCATTAGTTAAAGCTCACCTGTACAGATTGGAACAGCTGCAAGCCCAAGGTGTGAATCTCTGCACTACCACTCCCAGACATTTGAGGCATTGTGCTGTAGACCTGGACCACTGAGTTGCTGATACTGGGTGGCACCTGGGAGGACAGAGGCTGAGACTGTCCAGGTGGGAGAGAGTGGGAGGACTGCTGATGGTGCTGAAGGTAGGATGCACCTGTGTGCATACTCAGGTTACTCTGAGAAGGAAAGGTAAACACGATATGCAGTGAATAAAGGAATATACTTATTGAGAAGAATAGCTTAATTCGGGATGCAAAGTTCCATTAACAATTCCGGAAAGCTTCCCATCCAAGTTAGGCAATAAGCAAGGAAATCCAGAATCCTCCAAAACGGGATTTCTGGAAAACCAGGGAATCTTGGGAAAGTTACTGGAATTGTGCAACCCTATACTTAATTGAATGAAAACAACTTACCTGAATAGGTGGCTGCATTGCTGCCATGGGTTGGTCAATGGATGTGAAGGCGGAGATGGCAGACATCAGAACATCATCGCTCACTAAAACATTGCCTTGGACCAGTGTGTGAGTAAGAGGAGATGGAGGCACTGTGATGTATGTGGATACCTGATGTGGATAGCAAAACAAAGAAAAAAGGCTGCATTATTGCATTTACATTGCAAGTGAATTATTGTTCTGGTGCAAAAAAAAAATGCTATGATACTGTATGGGCTGGGAGTAAGTACAGGAGATAGGTAACTAGTTTATCTTGCCAGACTCATGGTGTGGGAAAAGACTAAGTGATCAACAACAAAAAACATCTTAGTTATCAATCAAAACCATACGTCATAAGCCAGTAGTGCTGTACCCACCTGTCTGTTGGGGGTCTGTGGCACAGAGCTAATGGAGGGCACAGGGGTGTAGGCATTACTAGATGCCAGTGATACTGTAGACAGGGAAGGGGCATTGGACTGGCACTGCTCTCGCTTGTGGGTCATAAAGGCAGGCAATGAGTTGAACTGTTTCTTGCACTTCCCACAAAGAAAGACATCTTCATCATCTGTAGAGGACAATTGGGAATATACAGTACCTTCAGAAAGTATCCACACTCCTTGACTTTCTCCATATTTTGATGCATTACAGCCTGAATTTAAAATGGATTAAATGTAGATTTTAAGACACTAGCCTACACACTATACCCCATAATGTCAAAGTGGAATTATGTCCCAGAGTAAAAATATGATTAACAAGTCACATAACAAGTGGCACGGACTCACTGTGTGCAATAATATTGTTTAACATGATTTTTGAATGACTACCTCATCTCTGTACCCCACACATATAACTATCTGTAAGGTCCCCCAGTCAAGCAGTGAATTTCAAACACAGATTCAACCACAAAGACCAGGGTGGTTTGCCAAAGCCTCACAAAGAAACACACCTATTGGTAGATGTGTAAACCCGACATTTACATTTACATTTACATTTAAGTCATTTAGCAGACGCTCTTATCCAGAGCGACTTACAAATTGGTGCATTCACCTTATTTAATATCTCTTTGAGCATGGTAAAGTTATTAACTACATTTTGGATGGTGTATCAATACACCCAGTCACTACAAAGATACAGGCATCCTTCCTAACTCAGTTGCTGGAGAGAAAGGAACCCGCTCAGGGATTTCACCAAGAGGCCAATGGTGACTATAAAACAGTTAGAGTTTAATGGCTGTGATAGAAGAAAATTGAGGATGGATCAACAACATTGTAGTTACTCCACAATACTAACCTAAATGACAGAGTGAAAATATGGAAGTGTGTGTGTACAAGTAACCGATGCGAAATGGCTAGCTAGTTAGCGGTGGTGCGTGTTAATAGCGTTTCAATCGGTGACATCACTCGCTCTGAGACCTTGACGTAGTTGTTCCCCTTGCTCTGCAAGGGCCGTGGCTTTTGTGGAGCGATGGGTAACAATGCTTGGAGGGTGGCTGTTGTTGATGTGTGCAGAGGGTCCCTGGTTTGAGCCCAGATAGGGGTGAGGAGAGGGACGGAAGCTATACTGTTACATACAGAATAAAAATATATTCCAAAACATACATCCTGTTTGAAATAGGGCACTAAAGTAAAACTGGAAAAAACTTGGCCAAGAAATTAACTTTGTCCTGAATACAAAGCATTATGTTTGGGGCAAATCCAACACGAGTACCAATCTCCATATTTTCATGGTGGTGGCTGCATCATGTAATAGGTATGCTTGTTATCGGCAAGAACTAGGGAGTTTTTTTTATGCTAAAAAGAAACAGAAGAGCTAAGCACAGGCAAAATCCTAGAGGAATAGCTGGTTCAATTTACTTTCCAACAGACATTGGTAGACAATAACCTAAAATACAAGGCTAATTATAAACTGGAGATGACACTAAATGTTCCAGAGGAGCCTAGTTACAGTTTTGACTTAAAATCGTCTTGAAAATCTATGGCAATAATTGAAAATGGATGTCTAGCAACCAACTTGGCTGCAAATGTTGTACAATCCAGGTACAATCCAGGTGTGCAAAGCTCTTAAAGGCTTACCCAGAAAGACTCAGCTGTAAACACTGCCAAATGTGATTCTAACATGTATTGACTCTGAATACTTATGTAAAATTAGATTTCTGTATTTCATTTTCACTTTGTCATTATGGGGTATTGTGTGTAGATGAGTGAGACAAAACATATACTTTGAATTCAAGCTTTAACACAACAATATGTGGAATCAAGAGTATGAATACTTTCTGAAGGCACTGTATCCACCCTTCCATATTTAAACTGCAATCAGTGGAGATACAGAATGGATCCTTGTTTTGAGTTACTGTAGTACCTAGTTCTCCAATCAACACAATAGAAATTGCAGTGAGACAACAATTAAGTGGGATAAAAGGGAAGTACACACCCATTGCCTGAATGGTAGATGAGCCGGAGATGTTCTGGTTGTTTGAGTCAGGGACACCTCCCTGGCCATCCAACAGAGACTGGACAGCCAGGACTGTCTGGTTGTCCATCCCTAGAAGAGAATAATAGATCTGGAGGTCAGAACGGTGCAGATCATGGTGATGATATACCATAGCACGACAGGAACAAAATAAAATAGGATTGGTGCGCTACTGATATTTTGACAACAAGCAGCCTCTCATTGGGTTGAAGCTAGCGCAAGTGGCTGTTGTTTCAATGCGACATACTCCCTCTTCTCAAAAAATCCCCAAACAAAAGAAATAGCTATACATTACCATAAGCAAATTTCAAGAACAAATGCAAAATTATCCAAATTTACTCAACCAAATGATAACTAGCTAGCTCTCTGGCATCGATTATTATAATACAAATTGTGCTTTACCATATTACATTACCATAAATACACCTCCCAGATAACCCAAAATAACCTCACTTTTTCTAGAAAAAGTTGTCTTACAACACATTCATATGTTGTTAAATTAAAAGCGTGATATATGATCAACGTGTCGATACCTTCCAGGACTTCAAATATAGCCTGCGCCATCTTGTAGTTCTTCTGTATGTAGGCTTTCGATGAATATGACTGCGTAGCCAATAACGTTATGTAGGCGGATTCTCTCTGCCCAACAGCTGGTCCAGGGCCAGTTTCAACAGTTTTTGTCATATTTTTGGTTTTGGATTCGGGTAGGAAAGGCTGATCCCAAGTCAGACGTTAACTCATTCATCACCCCTCTCGATTTGCTTCACAAAATAGTTACCAAAGAATAAGCTAATCAAATCACTTATGACATATTCAAAGGTACGCTTTCTAACAGTTTATCTATTAGCCAAAAACATGTTTTCCCATTCATAACAATGAAAAGCGTGGCATCACAGAGAGTGGCATTTCATGGGAGCCAATGACAAGTCTCGGAAATTCTGACGTTAGAGGGACGCATTCGCCCAACCAATTGAAATCGTGATTTTAATGCACGTGTATGTTTCGCGGCAAAAATATTTGGCGCGTAAACCTCAACACTTGTTCTGATCAGCTGGAACAATAACAACAATAACACAATCGGTTTGGCGCTCAGATTATAACTTTTATGGAAGGACTTCAGTCAAGGTGATCAACAAGATGATCCATATAATTTGTTTACAGGATATGTAGATTTTTTTTGTGGGGGAATTATTTGCCATTATTTCGGTTTTTGTCGGATTGGTTCCTCGGTATGCTGACCAAACGAGATGGTGAAGAACTGAGTTGGTTGGTAACGTTACTGCAGCAAGCTAGCTAGCATTCTAAGGTGCCCTAATTGTCATTTGAAAGGATGCGTAATAAATCCAGTTATTCGTCCAAGGTAGCTGAACTAAAAGTTCAGGTTCGTGCAATATTGCGTTAAGAAGAATACAAACTATTTAGGTTCCTGATTTGTTTGTAGCTAATATGTTGCTGGTACATTTAGTCTGAAACTGAATTGGTTTGTGTCTTCTGTCCCATCCTAACCCTGAAGCGAACACAACCACTTTTCTTGGCTAACAATACCAGCTAGGTAGCTAACTAGAGTAGCTAAGTTTTTCTAGGTCGTTGCAGTATTCAAGGAACTCTGCTTGCTAGCAACACAGTAAGCAAATGATGAGTTGGGTTTACAAACTGTACCAAACGAACGTTATTTTGATGTCAACCAACGTCAGGTAGTGAATTAGCAATTAACAAAGGGAAAGTAGTTGATAGATGTGGCCAGGCCTCACCGCACTCTCATTGTAAAGATGAAAACAATAGATTGCATAGAAAAGCTAGCAGCGAGTTAGCACGCTAGCTAACATTGATGCATGTTTATTTCACTTTTGTAAACTATAGATAAATTATTCAATATAACGATTTGTCTTATATAGCTACGGACTGTAACTACAGTCTGCAGCTGTCAGAAAGCGCAACAACTGTCTCTAAGGTTATTTTATAGCTGGCTAATTGTGAGGAAGCATTACCATGCATTTTTGATTTTGTGAGTTTTAGTTGTTGAAGCTTGACTGTCAGTAAGCTAATGTTAATATTAGACATGCTTAACCTCAGTATTTGTAAACCAACTCTTCTAATACGTTTGCACTATTATTCTCCCAAATTAGAGATGACTTGTGTCAGAAGGTGCTGAAAGTAGCATATCAAGCCTTTGGACTTGAATTCTGCCACAAAAGACAATTTAGGGGACTAGAGCACCCCGGCTGTGTGTGCCATGTCAGAGGCACTCGTATCAGGTCAGACGTCGGAGGATCTTTTGGCAGACTTTGAGTCTCTTTTGAATGCTGGGAGTATTGACCTATCAGAGAACCACCAGATAGTCATCATTTCTACCCCCAGCAATGTGGGCTTAAACTCAGCTGTACCCAGCAACACTGGAGAGATCCTCCTGTTCGCTACCCCCCCAAGGCCCTGCGGATGTGGTCCAGGACCAGCGACGGCCAACTCTGGGACGACCTCCGGTAGGTAGCTAGTTGACCATTTTCATATAGGTGTTGGCTGGGGTGGGAATATGATGTAAAGTTATCCCTGTACAATGACTACAGAAAGTGTGCCTGTGTGAGAAAGACTGATCTGTAGCATCCACACTAACTTTTTACCTTTGACCCCCCCCCCCCCCCATAACTTGTTTCAGGTGAAGAGGAAGCTGGACTTGGACAGTGATCACCAGTATGTCAGCACCTCTCGCCCACCTTCTCTTGGGAGGGCCCCAACGTCCACACCAGCACCACCCAGAGGTACAGACACCCGGTTCATAATTCAAATATAACTATTCATTTGAATTCAGTTGAAACTATTATAATTTTGGCCAAAGACAATAAATAAAAGTATTTTCATTATTGTGTCCCGCTCTCAGTTACAAAGCCTTCGACAGAGAAGTCTCGCTATGACACATCTTTGAACCTGACCACCAAGCGCTTCTTAGACCTGCTAGCCCAGTCTCCTGACGGGGTGGTGGACCTCAACTGGGCCTCACAGGTCCTGGAAGTGCAGAAGAGACGCATCTATGACATCACCAATGTCTTGGAGGGTATCCAGCTCATCTCCAAGAAATCAAAGAACAACATACAATGGCTGTAAGTCTGGATTCTCGTACTGTACAGTATGACAATATCAAAAGTGTGTTCTGACCTTTCTGGCTTATAATCCTTATTGTGCGTGCCTCTACAGATATTATTCAATACATACAATACACCATCATCAGTGATTCCACAGGATATGTGTATTAGCTAAAAAAAAACACAAAAAACATTATCCTAACATTCTGTTTGTCACAGGGGGAACCGCATTGATGGAGCATCTGTTTCCCGTTACCAGGACCTACAGAAAGAGGTCTCTGATTTGACACAGGCTGAGGAGAAACTGGATGAGCTTATTACCAAGTGTAACCTCCAGCTCAGACTCCTCACTGAGGATACCCAGAACAAGAAATATCCTTTTGTGTCTTGTCTGTCTTTCTGTTTGTGTTTCTGTGCT
Organism: Oncorhynchus gorbuscha; assembly: GCF_021184085.1. Taxonomy (NCBI): domain Eukaryota; kingdom Metazoa; phylum Chordata; class Actinopteri; order Salmoniformes; family Salmonidae; genus Oncorhynchus; species Oncorhynchus gorbuscha. Next base: position 83,540,504 of record NC_060175.1, on the reverse strand, counting down.
TTTTCTATCTACTGTATGTATTTGAATATGCATTATAGGTCAGTGTTTTTTCTTTAACATAATTGCACGCTGGGTTATTTGATGTGTCAGGATCTACGGAAGTCTTTTGACTCTCCTGACCAGCTGGTGATGGTCATCAGAGCCCCGCCAGAGACCCAGATGCAAGTGTCAGAGCCCAGTGAGGTATGTGGGAGGATAATAGACCAATGGACTCTTGCTCAAGACTCTCTTCTGGACCAAATACTGTATTCCAGCTAATGTGGTTTACATACCAACCACAACTATTGAATTGTATCCTCTCTGTTTCAATAAATGATTCCTTTGTTGTCTACTGGCAGGGCTATCAGGTCTCCTTGAAGAGCACCCAGGGTCCCATTGATGTCTTCCTGTGTCCAGAGGACATTTCTGGTGTCTGCAGCCCAGTGACAGGCATCAGCCCTTCTAAAGCCACATACCAGATAATGCCCCAGCCTGCAGAACAACCACAGTGCAGTTCCACACAGGAAATGACATCGTCAACAGCTGCGTCCCAACAGAACTCCTCTCCACTGCCATTGTTTCGTGAAGCGGGTAAGCTGCTCTCACTAGTGTCACACTGTCACCCTGATAGGATCAAGAATGCCAGGGATTTCTTTCAAGAAATCCATTAAAGCACAACTCAAGGCAATAAACAACCTATCTGATAGAAAACAGCTTATGGCAATCAATATTGGTCAGAAACACAAGGTGAGACGGACTACCCAGCAGCATAGCGTATTGTACTTTGTTTACATAAGACAACACGTCACATTTTTTTACTTGAGAAATGCTGCACCAAACACCTTAAGTAGATTTAAATTGCCCGACCAAAACCTATGCAATAATGTCAGTTAATTACAGATTTCTTGAGTTGTCTTACAGTGCATTTTGTTACATTACAGCCTTATTCCCGTTACCAGGACCTTACAGCCTTATTCCCGTTACCAGGACCTTACAGCCTTATTCCCGTTACCAGGACCTTACAGCCTTATTCCCGTTACCAGGACCTTACAGCCTTATTCCCGTTACCGGGACCTTACAGCCTTATTCCCGTTACCGGGACCTTACAGACTTATTTCCGTTACCGGGACCTTACAGCCTTATTCCCGTTACCAGGACCTTACAGCCTTATTCCCGTTACCTAGACCTTACAGCCTTATTCCCGTTACCGGGACCGTACAGCCTATTTCCCGTTACCGGGACCGTACAGCCTATTTCCCGTTACTGGGACCTTACAGCCTTATTCCCGTTACCAGGACCTTACAGCCTTGTTCCCGTTACCAGGACCTTACAGCCTTGTTCCCGTTACTAGGACCTTACAGCCTAGTTCCCGTTACCAGGACCTTACAGCCTTGTTCCCGTTACCAGGACCTTACAGCCTTGTTCCCGTTACCAGGACCTTACAGCCTTGTTCCCGTTACCAGGACCTTACAGCCTTGTTCCCGTTACCAGGACCTTACAGCCTTGTTCCCTTTACCAGGACCTTACAGCCTTGTTCCCGTTACCAGGACCTTACAGCCTTGTTCCCGTTACCAGGACCTTACAGCCTTGTTCCCGTTACCAGGACCTTACAGCCTTGTTCCCGTTACCAGGACCTTACAGCCTTGTTCCCGTTACCAGGACCTTACAGCCTTGTTCCCGTTACCAGGACCTTACAGCCTTGTTCCCGTTACCAGGATCTTACAGCCTTGTTCCCGTTACCAGGATCTTACAGCCTTGTTCCCGTTACCAGGATCTTACAGCCTTGTTCCCGTTACCAGGACCTTACAGCCTAGTTCCCGTTACCAGGACCTTACAGCCTTGTTCCCGTTACCAGGACCTTACAGCCTTGTTCCCGTTACCAGGACCTTACAGCCTTGTTCCCGTTACCAGGACCTTACAGCCTTGTTCCCGTTACCAGGACCTTACAGCCTTGTTCCCGTTACCAGGACCTTACAGCCTTGTTCCCGTTACCAGGACCTTACAGCCTTGTTCCCGTTACCAGGACCTTACAGCCTAGTTCCCGTTACCAGGACCGTACAGCCTTATTCCCGTTACCAGGACCGTACAGCCTTATTCCCGTTACCAGGACCGTACAGCCTTATTCCCGTTACCAGGACCATATAGCCTATTTCCCGTTACCATTCCTAAAATTGAATATTATTATTTTTTTCCTCATCAATGCCCCAAAATGACAAAGCAAAAACAGGTTTTTCGACATTTTTATAAAAAATGCAAAACTGAAATACCTTATTTACATAAGCATTCAGACCCTTTGCTATGAGACTTGAAATTGAGCTCAGTTGCATCCTGTTTTTTTGATTGTCCATGAGATGTTTCTATAACTTGATTGGAGTTCACCTGTGGTAAATTCAATTGATTGGACATGACTTGGAAAGGCACACCGGTCTATGATGCCACAGTTAACAGTGCATGTCAGAGCAAAAACCAAGCCATGAGGTCAAAGGAATTGTTCGTAGAGCTCAGAGACAGGATTGTGTCGACTCACAATTCTGGGGAAGGGTAACAAAAAAACGTCTGCAGCATTGAAGTTTTCCAAGAACAGTGGCCTCCATCATTATTAAATGATTCTTCCTAGAGCTGTCCGCCAAGCCAAACTGAGCAATCGGGGGAAAAGGGCCTTGATCTGGGATGTGACCAAGAACCCAATGGTCACTCTGAGCTCCAGAATTCCTCTGTGGAGATGGGACAACCTTTGTGTAGCACAACCATCTCTGTAGCACTCCACCAATCAGGCCTTTCTGGTAGAGTGGCCAGACGGAAGCCACTCCTCAGTAAAAGGCACATGACAGCCCGCTTGGAGTTTGCCTAAAGGACTCTGACCATGAGAAACAAGACTCTCTGGTCTGATGAAACCAAGATTAAACTATTTGGCCTGAATGCCAAGCGTCACGTCTGGAGGAAACCTGGCACGATCCCTACGGTGAAGCATGATGATGGTGGCAGCATCGTGCTGTGGTGATGGTTTTCAGCGGCAGGGACTGGGAGACTAGTTGGGACCGAGGGAAAGATGAACGGAGCAAAGTACAGAGAGATCCTTGATGACAACCTATTCCAGAGCGCTCAGGACCTCAGACTGGGGCGAAGGTTCACCTTTCAACAGGACCACGACCCTAAGCACACAGCCAAGATGACGCAGGAGTGGCTTCGGGGCAAGTCTCTGAATGTCCTTGAATGGTCTAGCCAGAGCCTGTACTTGAACCCGATCTAACATCTTTGGAGAGACCTGAAAATAAGTGTGCAGCGACGCTCCCCATCCAACCTGACAGAGCTTGAGAGGATCTGCAGAGAAGAATGGGAGAAACTCCCCAAATACAGGTGGGCCAAGCGTGTAGCGTCCTACCCAAGAAGACTCGAGGCTGTAATCGCTGCCAAAGGTGCTTCAACAAAGAACTGAGTAAAGTGTCTGAATACTAATGTAAATGTGATTTTTCAGTTTTATTTTGAATACATTTTGTTTTGTCATTATGGGGTATTTTCTGTAGATTTGAGGGGATGACGACGACGACGACTATTGAATCAACTTTAGAATAGGGCTGTAACAAAATGTGGAAAAAGTCAAGGCGTCTGAATACTTTCCAAATTAACTGTTGATTCATTCTGACTATTTTGAGGAAGTGATACTGGCTTTGTTCCTATTGTGTCTCATGGGGGACAAACATCAGTAACTGCCACATCGAACCACACCCCCAAAGACTGAAATCTTGTTCTTCTTAATGAGCAACAGAGAAACCCATACAGAATCGGTGCATTCAGTCGCTCTTTAACATTCCTCAATGGCTATTGGCCGTGGTCACTAAAACTGCATTTCCATTTTTTTTATTTTATTTTTATTTTTACAGGAGCAGTCCTGGAATGTTACCCGTTCACTAACTTGGAAGTGCTGCCAGAATTTGACCTTTCACCCTTGTCATCCTCTGACTTCCTCAGTGGGGAGGGCCTTGGTAACCCACTGGATGGGTTCATCAACCTGTCCCCTCCACAAACCCACAGCTACCACTTTGGCCTAGAGGAGCATGAGGGCATCACTGAACTGTTTGACTCTGACTTTGGAGACTTCACCCCACTAGAGTTGGGGTGGAGAGAAACACCCACAGAACAAGAATGAGGTTGTATCTCTATGGAAACACCCAATACACACCCTTTTCCCCTCAGAAAAGTATTCCCATGTGGCTAAAATACAGAATTGTACAGCACAGACAGTAATGGCACTTAAGTCGTCTAGCAAGAGGTTAGCTTTAGATGGCTATTTAATTTATTTCTATACAGATAATGTTTTTGTACCAAGAATGTTTTTTTTTCTTCTTCCCCTCAGTGGCTTGAGAAGGTGTACTTGTGGGATATGGACTTATCAGCTTGGAAGCTAGTACTGAATTTGTTAGGTAGGCATTTTTGCCATAGTCTCAGGTGTAAGGAAGAGTCAGACTTTTCCACTAAGAGTTGGGTTTCAGATGCATTTTAAGAAGTCTTACAGTATAGTATGTTGGCCAATGGTAATGGCAGGATATAGCCTATGTAGGTTAAGAGACCTTTTATAGATGAAGTTTGGGATGTCATGCCTTAAAGCAGTGGTTCTCATTCCTGGTCCTGGGAACCCAAAGGGGTGCACATTTTTGTTTTTGCCCTAGCACTACACACCTGATTCAAATCATCAAATCCTGGTCCCCAGGACCAGGATTGAGAACCAGTACCTTAAAGGAAAGATTCACCCGTTTTGAATGTTATATCGTTTTTGTGCATCTCTGAGCGATGTTCTATCGATTCCTGGGGTCCTTTCATGTTTTCATGTCTATCTAAGCTATTGTCTTTTCAATCTTGAGATGCACAAAAACACTTACATTCAAAATGGGCAAACATTTCCTTTAACATTGATTAGATCTGTTTGGTAACATAATTACCAATAAGAAAATATGATCTCTTTTTAAAACCTGTCCATATTGGTCTACAGTTTGAATATATTGTTTTACCAGGCTTTACATTTGGTTGATTGTCAGTCATACATTATATCACAGTTTGTCATTATCATGAACCTTATCACAGCTCCTTTTCTGCAGGTCTTATGCAGTGCCTTACAACAACAACATAAAAGTGTTGGATGGATGCAATTCAGGTGTTATTCTGTGTCTATAATTGAGGTTTTTGAATGAAAGTGTTAGATTTGAATTTCCTAACAGTAAATTGTGGATTACTACTATTTGGGGCTGTCAGGCTACTTACTTTACTTGAGAATTCAGCCACTGTGTTAAAAGTGCTTAAGGGAATTTAACTCTGCAGTCAATTTCACATTGTTCAGCACTTTGTTTTGTAACAACATTACAAAATGAGCTTTTTTTCCCACAAATTCAGTGGTGAAAATAATGACTTGTACCAATCCGAGTGGTTTATCAAGCATGTCTTTTGTATCAAATTAGTTTTTTGAAGAATAAAAACATTGCTATATGGGGTAGTTGATGATGATAAAAATAAGGTGAAAACAAACTGCAAAGAGTTCCATTAACGTAAAACAGACATTTCTAGTTCCATCCCGTTGTTTAATAAGTGAAAGACAGACAATTTATGACTGTCGGGCAAGTTGAACCTGTGTATATTTTTACAAACAAAATACAAATAATTCCAATACTGATCTTTCTGATTGGCCAGGTCGATGAAGACAGCTGCACAATACTGTCTTTTGTCGATGGCGGTTATGGTATCGTTTCGGACCTTGAGCGTTGCTGAGGTGCACCCATGAGCAGCTCGGAAACCAGATTGCGTAGCGGAGAAGGTACGGTGGGATTCAAAACGGTTTGTTAACTTGGCATTTGAAGACTTTAGAAAGACAGGGTAGGACAGATATAGGTCTGTAACAGTTTGGGTCTTGAGTGTCTCCCCCTTTGAAGAGGGGGATGACCGCGGCAGCTTTCCAATCTTTAGGGATCTCAGATGATACGAAAGAGAGGTTAAACAGGCTAGTAATAGGAGTTGCAACAATTGCGGTGGATACTTTTCGGCTTTGGTTATTGTTTTGGTGGAAGATCCAGGACCAGTGGAAGCTTAATTTGCTTCCACTGTTCATGGGGCCCTTTAGGTCAACAAACATCATGAACTTTACCCTGTACCAGGACATTTTATCCAAAATTCTGGTAGCCACTGCCAGGAGTCTGAAACTTGGCCGCAAGTGGATTTTCCAACAATACGATAACCCCAAGCACACATCAAAATCCACAAAAACATGTTTTTTTGACCCAAAGTCAACATTTTGCCATGGTCATCTTAGTCTCTGGACTTGAACCCCATTGAAGACCTGTGGTTTGAAATGAAGAGGGCAGTCCATAAGCGCAGACAAAGGATATCAAGAATCTGGAAAGATTCTGCATTGAGGAATGGTGTAAGATCCTTCCAAATGTGTTCTCTAAATGTATACATTTTTAGAAAAAGGCTCAGTGCAGTTATTCTCTCAAGGTAAGTTATTGAAAGGTATTGAAAGTAGGTGGCAATCATTTTTTACCCCTCTTTGAGAGAGAAAAATATTACATGTTAAACAAAATGCTTTGTAGCTCAGTATTTGTATTATTTTATACAGTCTTTTCTGCTCATATTTATCAAGGTTGCCAATAATTCTGGACCTCATTGTATATGGCACTTCTGCGTACATAACTAATTTACATTTTTGGGTAAATTATCATTAAAATCAAGCAAGCAAAAAAATAATCCTGATTTGCATGATCGGTAAGTGCCTTTCAGAATTTAATCTCAATCCCTGGTTCAAAATATACATAATTGAAATGTCACTGAGTTTTAATGTGTTCTTTTACTTCACTGAGTGTACAAAACATTAGGAACAGCTTCCTAATTTGAGTTGCACTCCCTTTTGCCCTCAGAACAGCCTAAATTTGTCGGGCATGGGCTCTACAAGGTGTCAAAAGTGTTCCAAAGGGATGCTGGCCCATGTTGACTCCAATGTTGAGTCCAATGCTTCCCACAGTTGTGTCAAATGACCTGGATGTCCTTTGGGTGGTGGACCCTTCTTGACACACACGGGAAACTGTTGAGTGTGAAAAATGCAGCACCATTCCTGTTCCTGACACACTCAAACCGGTGCGCCTGGCACCTACTACCATATCCCGCACTTAAATATTTTGTCTTACCCATTCACCCTCTGAATGGCACACATACACAATCCGTGTCTCAAGGCTTAAACATCATTCTTTAACCTGTCTCCTCGTCTTCATCCACACTGATTGAAGTGGATTTAACAAGTGACATCAAAAAGGGATCATAGCTTTCACCTGGTCTCTCTATATCATGGAAAGAGCCAGTGTTCCGAATGGTTTGTGTTGTCAGTGTATATGTCATGTATTGGTGGATTCTCCATTGTTGAGCGGCCTGACTTCTAAGGTGTAATGTTTGCGCCAAGCCAACAAAATGCTCATCACATACAGCACCAAGTTTGGGAACAACTGTAACCTCTCTCTGTGTGTCTCCTCTTCCTCCTGCATTGCAGCCTGCCTTATATACATGATAATAATATTGAAATGTCTTTTAGATTTAAATTCTTTATATTTTAGGTCCCACGTGCTGTTCCAACACAAAGTGCGTTCTAACAGTGTAAAAGGCCCTTAGTTTACCCATTTGAAGAGAAACAAGTTATTCATGTATTTGATAAGATTAAAGATTCTCTCAGGGGACCCTATTTAAATTTCAGGGGACCCCACATGGGTCCCCTACCCCAAGTTTGGGAAGCACTGTACTACTAGCCTTGCTCTCTGTGTCTCCTTTCCCTACTGCATTGCAGGCTACCTCACCATTGTCTGTCTCACTATTCTCTTTAAAGCAAGGTTATTTTGTTATGAGAACTTATGTAGCCTATCTTTTGTTAACATTATAGTTAGCTTTGAAAAGGCTTTTGATAAAGTATGACTGGAATGTACGTATATATAAATGCCTGGAATATAACAATTTGTACAATTGGTGAAAAAGAGTAAATAATGAAAGAAAGTATTAAGAGGAGTTAAACTTTCTCGTCGGACTCGTTAAAGGAAAAAGCTTCTTCCAGTTCGCTGTGAGTAATCCCAGTTCAGAAGTTATTTTCGGTCATAAGAGATGGTAGCAGCAACATTATGTTCAAAATAAGTAGTAAGTTAAAAGAAGTTACAAACAACGCAAAAAACACGAACAAAATAGCACAATTGGTTACAGGCATGTAAAACGTCAGCCATCCTCTTCAACGCAATCTTAATCTCTAGGTAATCATATCCCAAAATAAATAAATAATCTCTCTACAATACATTTTAATAGAAAATTATCACAAATAGATACAATCTTGCTACCATGGAAATTAAAATACCTGTCTGTTTTTCAGTTTATCTATTTGCTTATGGCCCTGTCTACACCTACATACTTGTTTTTTTAATTACATGAGCTAAAAAGATGACATTTTATTTGTAAAGGAAAGCCAGACTAAATTAAACAGGCCTATTTATATGATGAACATGAAACATGTTATCTTTCATTTACAATCTTTTGAAACTATGAGAATAGAAAGGTTCAGGACTTTTGTGAAATTTCACAGCACAGTTGAAAAATATATCTCTCTGGACAATTGTTCCTTTATGATCTAGCCAGGTCATTACATTGGTGTCAGAATTAAAAATGTAGATAAAAGTTAGCCAGCTAGCTAACTGACTACCATGGCTAGCTGACGTAAATGAGAACAAGGGTTGAAAATGCTTTGAGAAAATCTGAAAGTGAAGGTGGAGTTAGGGTACAATTATGGCCAAGGAGGTGCGTCTGCATGGAGGTAGGAGCATCTGGCTGAGGAGATTGCCAGGGCATCGGAGGAGGCCGCTTGAGGGAGACCTCCAGAATGATGGCGGCTGAAGCGGGCATGAGTTCTTCGTTGACTGTGCTTCACACGGATTCTGGTGGGCGGACCGAAGGGATGATGTCGACGCTGCGGGACAAAGAATCTGTGACACGGAACCCAAACCGGCTGCACGTGTGCGCCATCGTGCATACATTTATTTTGTCCCCCTACACCAAACGCGATCACGACATGCAGGTTAAAATATCAAAACAAACTCTGAACCAATTATATTAATTTGGGGGCAGGTCGAAAAGCATTAAACATTTATGGCAATTTAGCTAGCTAGCTTGCACTTGCTAGCTAATTTGTCCTGGGATATAAACATTGAGTTGTTATTTTACATTAAATGCACAAGGTCCTCTACTCCGCCAATTAATCCACACATAAAACGGTGAATCAAATTGTTTATAGTCATCTCTCTTCCTTCCAGGCTTTTTCTTGTCTTGACTTTATATTGCGATTTGCAACTTTCATAAATTAGGTTCATTACCGTCACTGACCTCGTTCGTCTTTCTGTCACCCACGTGGGTATAACCAATGAGGAGATGGCACGTGGGTACCTGCTTCTATAAACCAATGAGGAGATGGGAGAGGCAGGACTTGCAGCTCAATCTGCGTCAGAAATAGAACTGATTGGTTCTATTTTAGCCCTTGGCATCGCAGACGCTCGTTGGCGCGCGCGAGCAGTGTGGGTGCAATAATTGAATAACATAGATTTCAAAATGTATTTTGCAACACTCGCGCACACGACGCTCGCGGTGTAGTCAGTCTGTCAGGATGTAAACAAGCATTGCGGCGCCCAGTTCCAGATTGCTTCTGTATCTGTTAAGACCCTGAAGTACTCCGGTAAGGCGGACTGGGAAGCTTTTCATGCTCAGTTTGAACTGTTAGCTCATTTTAGGGGGTGGTCGAATGAAGATAGGGCCCTGCAGTTGGCTTTGTGCCTCACGGATGACACTCTGTCCTGTTTGATATTGATTAGCCCCGAGGACAGATGTGATTATGGGGCTTGAGGAGGCACTTTGGACAGTGTGTACAGCCTGGGCTGCAACACCTCAAATTTGGTAATAAACACAGGCAGCCTGGAGAGCCACTACGGGTGCTAGCCTATGACATTGAGAGCCTCTCTGTGGGCATATGCTCACATGCCCCACTCCGTGAAGAGTGAGCTAGCACGGGAGCAGTTCACACATGTGCTCTCCAACGGAGCTGCGCATACAGACCCAGCTGGCTCATCCTGAGTCATTGCAGATAGACTTGGAGATGGCTTTGGAGAGGGAGCTTGTGTGGGCTGGCCCTTCAGCTGAGGATTCGGTGTGGGTGCAGGGAGACAGACCAACTGTGGGCTGGGGGGCAGAGCAGCCCAGAGCCGGAAAAGCCTGCATGGTTGGCTGAAATGACTGAACTTATTCGCGCTGTGTCGCTACAGGTGGCACAAAACACACGCCCTGGTCCCATGGTCTGCTGGGGGTGTGGCCAGCCAGGCCATCTGCGCCGGGATTGCTCCATGTCCCCCAGGGCTCAGGGAAACACCTCAGGGTCCGCATTGACGGGGCAGTGTAAACCCCCCCCGCATCTGTGTGTGACCTTTCCCCAGCCCCTCTGTCACCTACGGCTGGATGTTACAGTCCCCTAGCTCCCTCCATGACACATAGGGATGTGAGCCCAGGCCGCGCCCCCCCAGCCTAGCTACCCTGGGAGATATGAGGGAGGAACTGTGTTGGTCTTGACCCCGAGCAGCAGGAAAAGTTGTGGCAGTTGCTGTTTCAATTCAGAGACAGCTTTGCACTGAGTGAGGAAGAGGTGGGTCAGACTCATCTGGTGCAGCATGAGATCGACAAAGGGGATGCTCGGCCCATCAAGATGTGTCCCCGCCGTATCCCGCTGGCACGCCAGGAGGCGGCAGACAGGGCTGTGTTGGAGATGCAGCGGGCAGACTTCATTGATCCCTCAGACAGCCCCTGGGTGGTGCCAGTCGCCATGGTTCCTAAGAAGGGTGGCAAGCTGAGGTTCTGTGCGGACTACAGGCGGCTGAATGAGGTAACCAGGAAGGACTCATACCCCATACCACGTATCGATGAGTCACTGGACCTGGTTAGGGGGTCCGCCTGGTTCTCCTCACTAGACTTCCGCAGTGGCTACTGGCAGGTACCCCTCTCCCCAGAGGCCAGAACCAAAACTGCATTCTCCACTAACAGAGTTCAAGTACCTGTGCTTCGACCTGTGAAACGCTCCAGCTACTTTAGAGCATTTGATGGACAGGGTGCTGGATGGCATCCGCCTACAAGAGTGTCTAGTATACATTGACGACATCCTGGCCCATGGCAGCTCCTTCCAGTCAGCCCTGGGGGTGCTACGGCGTGTGCTGGAGAGGGTGGCTGCAGCAGGCCTGAAGCTCCACCCCGAGAAGTGCCACTTCATGAGGAGAGAGGTGTCCTTGGGCCACCGAGTGGGGAAGGAGGGTATCAGCACTATGGAGGACAAGGTGGGGGCTGTCCGAGACTGGCCCACCATCACAGAGCAGCATCATCTGAAGAGATTCCTGGGCCTGGCCTCGTACTACAGGAGGTTTGTACGGGGCTTCTCAAGCGTCCCTGCTCCCCTGAACCGCCTGCTGCCGAAGGACAAGGTCTTTACTTGGACAGTGGGGTGCGAGGGGGCCTTCAACACCCTCAAACGTGCATTGATCGAGGCCTCTGTGCTTGCCCCCCCCTGACCTCACCTTGCCCTTTATCCTGGACACAAATGCGAGCAATGTGGGCATGGGTGGGGTGCTGGCCCAGGTGGGGCCAGAGGGGGAGAGAGTTGGGGCGTACTTCAGCAAAACATTCAACAAACATGAGCACCGCTACTGTGTCACCCAGCGGGAGCTCCTTGCTGTACTACCTGGGTGGCCTGCCCTTTACTGTAAGGACTGACCACTCTGCGCTCCAGTGATTCATGTCTTTCAGAGGGGCAGGTGGCATGTTGGTTGGAGGCCCTGTAAACCAGTCCCCACCCCCCCCATGAGTACTCTGGAGCACAGCCTCCCGCAGTGCTTTTCGGACCACCACCTGACACCTCTCCTCTCCCGTACCTGACTCCTTCCATGCCCGCTGTAGCACGCCATCAGCTAGCCGCAGTCTCTCAAACTTTGACCACAACCCTTTGGTCGCAAGTGAAAGTGCTGCCACCTCCTCCCACGGTGGCCTCAGCTGCGCCTCTACCCACTAGCACTGGCTGGAGGTCTGTGTCCCGTCCCTGCTGCTGCCCCACGTCGCCAGTCTACAGCTCACAACAGACAGGCCCGCTCACCCGACACACTGTGGCACAGACCCCCTCTTCTGCACACAGCTCTCTCTCACAGCCCTCTCTCCGCTCACAGTGGTGACACCCGTCTGCAGTACAGGGCCGACGCGACACTTGTGTAAACTGGTGGAAAAGATGATAGCCAACAGATTGTCATATTTCCTGGAACATAGAGGTTTATTCAGTCAATGTCAAAGTGGATTGATTCCGTAAAGGTAGAACTACTTTGGATGCGTTAGTAAGCAGTAAAGTTGGAAAAAAAACTCTGGTCATGAAGAAGTAATGGCTAATGTCTTTTTTTGACATTGAAAAGGCTGATAACAGTATGTGGAAAGAAGGCCTACTGATTTAAGACAGAAATACTTGGTATTGGTGGGAGATTAGAGGGCTTGAAAACTAAATGGGGCATTTAAATCAACATCTGTATGTGCTTTACTAGTGGAGACAGGTGAGATGCCTTTAGATATACGGCATACAAAATGGTCATTAGCTTATTGGGTTGAAAGACTGTGAGGTTGAGCATCACACTGCTACTGTTCTAGCCTGTTGAGAATATACTAGTAGACAAGGCAGTGGTTTTGGTTGGACAGTTGGCCCTTCTGTGGTGATAGAGGGTTTTCTTCCATGGTTACTCCCAGATCCTGTTGTTGATATTACCTTGGTAGAGAAAAGGAAAGAGGTGTCAGAAGTCAGTGATATAGGGAAACTGGTTGAAAATGACATTGGTTGAAGTTTTGATGCGTTTTTACTACTTTTCACAGATGGCCCACAGGAGCAAGCATTTATGTTCCTGAATTTGATGTGCAGATATGTAGAAGACTAACAGATGAACTGTCAGTATACTCAGTGGGACTGTTGGCGATATTAGTTGCCCTCCAGTGAGTGGAGGACGTACAACCTGTTAGAATTATAGTGGGCTCAGATTCTGTGTCTGTATTGAATAGTTTATCATCTGGTAAATCTAATTATAAATCTAAAATTAAATCTAGAATCGGCTTCCTATATCGCAACAAAGCATCCTTCACTCATGCTGCCAAACATACCCTCGTAAAACTGACCGTCCTACCGATCCTCGACTTCGGCGATGTCATCTATAAAATAGCCTCCAACACTCTAATTAACTAATTGGATGCAGTCTATCACAGTGCCATCCGTTTTGTCACCAAAGCCTCATACACTACCCACCACTGCGACCTGTACGCTCTCATTGGTTGGCCCTCGCTTCATACTCGTCGCCAAACCCACTGGCTACAGGTTATCTACAAGTCTCTGCTAGGTAAAGACCCGCCTTATCTCAGCTCACTGGTCACCATAGCAGCACCCACTTGTAGCACGTGCTCCAGCAGGTTTATCTCACTGGTCACCCCCGAAGCCAACTCCTCCTTTGGTTGTCTTTCCCTCCAGTTCTCTGCTGCCAATGACGGGAACAAACTGCAAAAATCACTGAAGCTGGAGACTCATATCTCCCTCACTAGCTTTAAGCACTAGCTGTCAGAGCAGCTCACAGATCACTGCACCTGTACATAGCCCATCTGTAAACAGTCCATCTATCTACCTCATACTGTATTTATTTACTTATCTTGCTCCTTTGCACCCCAGTATCTCTATTTGCACATTCATCTTCTGCACATCTACCATTCCAGTGTTTAATTTCTATATTGTAATTACTTCGCCACCATGGCCTATTTATTGCCTTAACTCCCTTATCTTACCTCATTTGCACTCACTGTATATAGACTTTTTGTTTTATTTTTTCTACTGTATTATTGACTGTATGTTTTGTTTATTCCATATGTAACTCTGTGTTGTTGTATGTGTCAAATTGCTATGCTTTATCTTGGCAAGGTCGCAAATGCAGTGGCAACTAGCCTACCTGGTTAAATAAAGGTGAAATAAAAATAGGAGTGACCTACTATTGGAGATATTAATGTTATTATGGAGAATTGAGAGACTGGGTGTAGTAGTGAGATCCTGCTGGGTCCCAGCACATTCGGGTGTGGAAGGGAATGACATTTAAGACCAGTTTGCCAAAAGAGCTTTGAAATTCGATAAAATAGCTATTAATGTTCTTCTGGGTAGAAGTGAGGCCAAATGTAAGATCAGAGACATTTTGATAGATGTGTGGCAGAAGAGATGGGACTCTGAGCCCAAGGGCCGGCATTAAAATAGCCTCCTAAGAAAGGTCGGTGGACCAAGATTCAAAGGTCAGATTAGGAAGGAAGAGGTGGTGTTTGCTCGATTGTGCTTAGGACATTGTACATTGAACTCGTTATTACATCTGGTTGGCAAGCATGTGAATGGTTTGTGTCTGGTCGATGAAACGGTGGAGAATGTTATATTGTTTTAAGTATGTTGAAGAGAGGGAAAGATTGAAGTGTAGGTTCATTGAGGTTGGACGGGGATAAAATATTTTTTAAGGGATTTGAAGTTAGTAGGGCTCTTTTTATTTTCTCAGAAGTACTGAGTTAGGTAGGATTTAGAAATGTTGTAAACCGTGATTAACAACATACTCCAGCACAGTAGATGGCGACATGCACCTTTAACGTTTGTTTGCCCACCACCATTTATAAACGCAACATAAAAAGGATTGTCCCTTTTTCAGGGCCTTGTCTTTCAAAGATCATTCGTAAAAGATCCAAATAACTTCACAAACCTTCATTGTAAAGGGTTTAAACACGGTTTCCCATGCTTGTTCAATGAACCATAAACAATTAATGAACATGCACCTGTGGAACGGTCGTTAAGACACTAACAGTTTACAGACTGTAGGCAATTAAGGTCACAGTTATGAAAACTTAGGACACTTAAAGAGGCCTTTCTACTGACTGAAAAACACCAAAAGAAAGATACCCAGGGTCTCCGCTCATCTGCGTGAATGTGCCTTAGGCATGCTTGTGACGGCCCTGAATTTTTCTGAACCGTCTCAGTGCAGCTCCTTCCAATAGGGCGCTTTCCCTTTAATTCCCAATTAAATAGCCAGCATCAGCTGCGCGAAAGGGGGGTTGTGATGGAGACGTGACTGAGGATGTGTTCAACCCTCAGTTCCCGAAGCTTCTCTATTCCGTTGTTTTGTTGCCGTTAAACGTGTGTTTTGTTGCCTAATAGAGTTTACCCAGGATCGGATCCACTCTTTGCGTCCCTGGACTACACCTCTCCGTTCTTCGTGGCCTTTCTCCGCGGGTGATCTATTGGCGGATTGGATTGTCTGACTG
The DNA here is from genome assembly GCF_021184085.1 of Oncorhynchus gorbuscha. Taxonomy (NCBI): domain Eukaryota; kingdom Metazoa; phylum Chordata; class Actinopteri; order Salmoniformes; family Salmonidae; genus Oncorhynchus; species Oncorhynchus gorbuscha. Next base: position 83,525,141 of record NC_060175.1, on the reverse strand, counting down.
ACCGACTGACTTCCACCTTTTTGTATACGGTATTTCATTTGTTTTGATGTGATGTATACTGTGATTTATGTAGTTAGTTGTAGTTGAGAACTTATTAAGAGTGATACGCTTTAAAGTTCTGTGGTAAACTTATTGTTCTATTGATGGTATGATTAATACTGGGTTTATGCTACACGGAATGAACGGACAAACATTGCGTGACAGAAGTCACTTGAGTTCCCTGAACTCTACCGGGCAGGACTCTTTTTAGGCCCGAGGTACGGGACATTTCTGGAGGAACCAGAACTCATTGTGTTATATTATTATATGTGTGTGTAATCATTGATGTTGTTAATACAACCCACGCAAAAGAGTATAGTTGTTTTTGAAGTTCTTTCCAATGTTTTAAGGGTTTATGAAAAGTTTATTTCCATCCTGACTTTTACATAAGTCCTTTGTATTGGTGTAGACTTGACGGACCAGATGGGACTCATTCCCACCCAAACTAAAAGGAGAAACCAATGTTTTCTCTGGTAGGCACAACCTACCTGGCACCCCTATAAATAATAACCTCAAGTCAAAACCGTTACATGCTGCAAGGAGGCATGAGGACTGCAGATGTGGCCAGGGCAATAAATTGCAAAGTCCGTACTATGAGACGCCTAAGACAGCGCTACAGGGAGACAGGACGGACAGCTGATCGTCCGCGCAGTGGCAGACCACGTGTAACAACATCTGCACAGGATTGGTACATCCGAACATCACACCTGCAGGACAGGTACAGGATGGCAACAACAACTGCCCAAGTTACACCAGGAACACACAATCCCTCCATCACAATAGGCTGAGAGAGGCTTGTAGGCCTGTTGTAAGGCAGAAACTCGATAAAATAGCTATTAAGGTCCTCACCAGCCATCACCGGCAACAATGTCGCCTATGGGCACAAACGCACTGTCGCTGGACCAGACAGGACTAGAAAAAGGTGCTCTTCCCTGACGAGTCGCGGTTTTGTCTCACCAGGGGTGATGGTCGGATTCGCATTTATCGTCGAAGGAATGAGCGTTACACCGAGGCCTATACTCTGGAGCAGGATCGATTTGGAGGTGGAGGGTCCGTCATGGTCTGGGGCAGTGTGTCACAGCATCATCGGACTGAGCTTGTTGTCATTGCAGGCAATCTCAACGCTGTGCATTACAGGGAAGACATCATCCTCCTTCATGTGGTACCCCCCCTGCAGGCTCATCCTGACATGACCCTCCAGCATGACAATGCCACCAGCCATACTGCTCGTTCTGTGCGTGATTTTCTGCAAGGCAGGAATGTCAGTGTTCGACCATGGCCAGCAAAGAGCTCGGATCCCAATCCCATTGAACACGTCTGGGACCTGTTGGATCGCGGAGGGTGAGGGCTAGGGCTGGTGCAGTCCATGAGGAGGAGATGCATTGCATTACTTAATGCAGCTGGTGGCCACACCAGATGCTGACTGTTACTTTTGATTTTGACCTCCCCCCCCTTTGTTCAGGGACACATTATTCCATTTCTGTTAGTCACATGTCTGTGGAACTTACATTTACATTTTACATTTAAGTCATTTAGCAGACGCTCTTATCCAGAGCGACTTACAAACTCCATACAAACGTTGCTTGATGTTTGACACTTAGGCACAATATTTCCCAACTTTGCATACAAATGCTGTAAGATAATGTAAGATATAACCTGTATAGTAAATCTTTATAAAACCACCTGCAGAATTTGCTGATCTCTTTAGATGTTTAACAGTAACCCTGGTAACGGTAACTATCGAGCGTAGTTCCTGTTACCATAGTAGTCCTGGTCTTGGTAAACCTGATTTCGCTGTAATAGTCCTGGTAACTCTGATTCCAATGTCTGAGCTGCTTGTGTCCAGGGACACTGATGACCATATTCCATGGCTTCCTGGTTGAACCAGTCCCAACCTCTCAAGTCACATGTCCATGCCCTTGATGAACTTGTTCAGTTTATGTCTGTTGTTGAATCTTGTTAAGTTCATACAAATATTTACACATGTTAAGTTTGCTGAAAATAGACAGTTGACAGTGAGAAGATGTTTCTTTTAATGCTGAGTTTATCATAGAATAAGAATTTACGTAGCAGGTTAGCTGAATTGGGTTAAATTTAGAATAAGAGTTAGGGGAAAAGTTAGTTAAAATGATATGGTTGTCCCCAACAAGACTGTAACATACAAGTTTTGGATTGACCATTGTGGATTATGCCCACCCATCCTCCCTGACCACTTTCCCTACTTTTGTTTCCGTTTCAAGTAACTCGACCATTAGTAGGTATCATAGATGGGTTGGTTGTTTAGTAACTGACGCATACACAACTATGGTGCAAAACATAGATTGGCTTAGGTTTTTGACGTGTAACTATATTTCATTTCCACATGTTTATTTAAAACATAAATACATTTCCACATGTTTATTTAAAACATAAATACATTTGCACATGTTTATTGAAAACATAAATACATTTCCACATGTTTATTGAAAACATAAATACATTTTCACAATGAGCAATTGTTGTGTCTCAAATACATCTTTACAATTGTTGGTTTGCTGGCTTGCATTTTTTTTTGCCATATTAGCATTGACATGAAATCAGTCAAAACACCTCAAAACAAGACATGGTATCAACAACAAGATAAAACTAGCTGAAACAAGCCACCTACGATTCCTCACATGGCAGCTTCTTGTCATTGTTGCGCGTGCACATCATTTTTGGGATGTCAGTCAACCCGTCTATACGTCTATGTCAATCATATTTCGTATGGCTCTGAGGCCAGGCTGGCTATTATGTACTTTGATAGAAGACCTAAAATATCCTCAGATACTGTTCAGTTATGTTTGAAATACCTTTAGTCTATTCTCACCACAAACACCCAGTCTATGACTGTGAGTGATGCCCTCTCACTTTTCTTTGTTTAGTGTCTGTGAAGATGGTCAGGTGTTTTGAAGGGAACTGGTCAGGGAACTTTAAAGATGGAGTTACCCAGATGGAATGGACTTGCAGTTCCAACTGGAGCTGATCCAATTTCAGCGCTGTGCATTATGGCCAAATGCTGGGTCTTTGCCTCTGTCAGGTGTACAGTTCATTGAAATTTGACTATCCACTTGAATATCATTCACCATTAGAGGTCTTTCCAGTGGCAATATACATATCATTGTCTTGAGTTGTCTTTGTGTGTTTCATTCTTTTTTCAGTTATGACAGTTTTGGGGTCCCATCAAGAGTTGTCACAATCTTTAACTTGTTATGGGGCGGTAGGGTAGCCTAGTGGTTAGAGCGTTGGACTAGTAACCGGAAGGTTGCAAGTTCAAACCCCCGAGCTGACAAGGTACAAATCTGTCGTTCTGCCCCTGAACAGGCAGTTAACCCACTGTTCCTAGGCTGTCATTGAAAATAAGAATTTGTTCTTCACTGACTTGCCTGGTTAAATAAAGGTAAAATAAATAATAAATGGCTGGGGGCAGTATTGAGTAGATTGGATGAATAAGGTGCCCAGAGTCAACTGTCTGCTACTCAGGTCCAGTTGCTAATATGTGCATATTATTAGTAGATTTGGACAGAAAACACTCTGAAGTTTCTACAACTGTTTGAATGATGTCTGTGAGTATAACAGAACTCATATGGCAGGCAAAAACCTGAGAAAAATCCAACCAGGAAGTAGGACATCTGAGGTTTGTAGTTTTTCAACTCTTTGCCTATCGAATATACAGTGTCTATGGGGACATATTGCACTTCCTAAGGCTTCCACTAGATGTCAACAGTCTGTAGAACCTTGTTTGATGTGAAGGAGGGGGGAATGGGAGCTGAATGAGTCAGTGGTCTGGCAGAGTGCCACAAGCTGGTCACGCACGTTCACGTGAGAGTTAGCTGCATTCCATTGCAATTCTACAGACAAAGGAATTCTCCGGTTGGAACATTATTGAAGATTTATGTTAAAAACATCCTAAAGATTGATTCTATACTTCGTTTGACATGTTTCTACGGACTGTAACAGAACTTTTTGACTTTTTGTCTGGCCTGCGTGTCATGAATTTGGATTACTGGGCAAAAAGGAGGTATTTGGACATAAATGATGGACTTTATCAAACAAATCTATCATTAACCTTTGATGATCTTCATCTGACTTCATGTTACACAATACATGTATGTTTTGTTCGATAAAGTTCATATTTATATACAAAAATCTGAGTTTACATTGGCGCGTTATGTTTAGTAGTTCCAAAACATCCTGTGATTTTGCAGAGCCACATCAATTTGCAGAAATACTCATAATAAACATTGATAAAAGATACTACTATTATTACATGGAATTATAGATACACTTCTCCTTAATGCAACCGCTGTGTCAGATTTAAAAAAAGCTTTACCGAAAAAGCACACCATGCAATAACCTGAGTACAGCGCTCAGACAACAAATCAAGCCATACAGATATCCGCCATGTTGTGGAGTCAACAGAAGTCAGAAATAACATTATAAATATTCACTTACCTTTGACGATCTTCATCAGAATGCACTCCCAAATCAAAAAATGGTGTGAAATACTTCTGTCTTTGAGGAATTTTAATTATGAGATTTCTGTGCTTTTGAATTTGGTGCCCTGCACTTTCACTGGCTGTTGTCATATTGATCCCGTTAGCGGGATTCAAGCCATAAGAAGTTTTTAACTCCGCCCATGACACCAATGGAAACATGGTCATCGAGGAATATTACACCAACACTGGGGGGAAAAAATCAAATGTAAACTAATTATATCTCTAAGGACAGCATATGAGTTGGTGTTCAAAATGTAATATGTTTTGGTCTGCAAAAAAGAACACTGTTTTCTCTGTCATCTAAGATGGTTGTATCACCTCTTATAGTATTTAGCGTTTTATTATTTTTGGGTGTGCAGTCATGTACGTACATGTATGTCCTAAATGTATACAAATATTTCCAGGAACTGACCTGTGTCAAGGTTTTGGCTGGTGGCAGGTATTTGGATCCAGGTCAAATACCTTCTTCTATTCAATAATCACTTTCTGTTAATTAAATCATTAAGATGACAGATTGAAAGCTAATTAAGACTATGCTGTTTTAATCTCATTTTGACCTTTGATTCTCTGAAATATCTGATCGTCAAATGTTTGCCCTTTCAATAGATAGCCTATGATCATTCTGACATGTCTTTAAGTGAATAGAATGATAACATCTGCAACATCTACAGGAATATTCAGCTGTAGTCCGTGTCCAGTGAAAGGCCCCAGAAAGCGATGTTATGACTCTTTGTACGATACTCCATTCATCTATGCGTCGGTCAATGTGGAGGTTGTCATGGTGATAGTGAGGAATGGTGTTGGGGACGAGTGTTTGTATACACAGAGGGTCTGTTCTCACTAAGAACGTGGACTCTGAGAGACCTCAGAGCCTCACCTGTGCTTACAAGTGTACTGAAAGTAAAACAGTGCTAACATCAGGAAATACCATCCAACTAAATCACAACTATACAAAAATGATTCTGCTGTCAAGATACAGAGGTCTGACATACTTACAGTATACTTGTTTCAGGTACCCATGCAACGTACCTGTAAAAATGTAAAAATCAATCATTTTGGTTTTAGTTTTTCCATTATGTATTTTGTTGTTTGTCACACCTCATCCTCTGTCCATTTCTCTCCGTAGCAACAGTTCAGAGTTTGTAGGTTTCCTTGAAGATTGAGACAGTGGCAAGGTTGGGGGAGAACATTTACTTGTGCACAGTGGTGTAAAATACTTAAGTAAAATACTTTAAGTACTACTTAAGTAGTTTTTTTGGGGTATCTGTACTTTACTATACTATGTATATTTTTGACAATTTTTACTTTTACTTCACTCCATTCCTAAAGAAAATTATGTACTTTTTCCTCCATACATTTTCCTTGACTCCAAAAAGTACCTTGACGCCCAAAAGTGAAATGGTCCAATTCAGGCACTTATCAAGAGAACACGTGGTCATCCCTACTGCCTCTGATCTGGCGGACTCACTAAACACATGCATCGTTTGTAAATGATGTCTGAGTGTTGGAGTGTGCCCCTGACTATCCATACGTTTACAAAACAAGAAAATGTTGCTTGAAATGATTTATACTTTTACCATATGATGCTTAAGTATATTTTAGCAATTACAAATACTTTTGATACTTAAGTATATTTAGAAACAAATACTTTTAGACTTTTACTCAAGTAGTATTTTACTGGGTGACTTTCACTTTTACTTGAGTAACTTTCTATTACGGTATCTTTACTTTTACTCAAGTATGACAATTGGGTACTTTCTCCACCACTGCTTGTTCGTCACTGTCACCAACAGGGTGAAAGACCCCAAGGTTCCGAAAGAAAATCTCAATGCTCAAACAAAGGAATACAATGGCAGCCCACAGAACTGTTCTGGGAGGCACACAAGCACTTTCATATGGCACATGTGCAGGTAACAAGTCACAACCAGGGGTTTCAATTGGGATGGCAGTCGCCATACCTTAGCTCAACACCAACCATTTTAAAAAGCCTACTAAAATCATTACAATCCTGATTTAAGAAAAATGTTTCATCTGTTTTAATTTTGACACCCTCTATGCTCGACACCAAATCTAGTAGTCCCCCATAATAAAATAGTTTGTTGTTCTTTTCATTTCTACTCTGTTTACGTCTGACAGTTCATCACCAGATCCCACACTCTGAGTATAAGAACATGCTTGTGGGTGAGCGTTTGCTTAACTTGGCGGTGGTCATAAAGGATGAGCGAGTCCCAGTGTCAGAAGAGTTAAACATCATCCCAACACATATCTCTATAGTATGCTCTCTAACAACTTATCTTATCTGGAGATAACATTCAGCTGAAGAAGGAGCACAGGAGCCTGGTTTCTTCCCCTGATGCTTTGGCTAATCCTTTGAGCGGTGCTGTGCTGACAGTGGAAGGCTCAGGGTTGATCAAGGGCAAAGACCAGACAAAGTAAGTGATCGTGCAGCGGAAGACCAAGAAAAGGATTATATTCTAAACTATTCTGAGAAACCAAATAAGACACTGAGCTCTCTGTCTCTATGGGACACATTCTAAGTTGAACACTTTCTCTGTTTTAATGACAAGGAAAACGCCTGTTCTTGAGGAAGTATTGTAGAAACGTGGTATTGGTATGTCACCAGGTATGCTTTTGGTTGGCAGTTTCATGGAACTAATGCATGTGGTTGCATCATAAGACTTTGACCTCAAACTAAAAAGGTCACACAGGTTGTATAATGCCTGTCTCAGACAATAAGATGAAACAACAACATACAAACGCTAGATATATATATACATATACAGTATATTCCTGTGTTTTATATACTGTACCGCAACAGTAGAAGGAATAGGGGCATTCATGGATCTTATAGTGACATCCTAGATTAACTTAATATAGACATTCCCTGACATTATTTACTCCAGCCATTCTCTAAAAAAAATGTTCTCCTCTTAAGGTGTACCTAGTGCCATCAGCACAGACCATGGAGAAAAAATGTTTATTTCACCCCCCACAACAACTGGCACAAAACTGTTGCAGACAAGCCTGGTTTACAACAGCAGTCCCACAGCCATCCAAACCTTCCACAAAGTTTCTGTTTCTGCATAAGGCATGATTGATTTCTACTGAGCACACTGAAGGATGTGAGTGTTTGTAATGTCTTCACTCTGCTTTTGCTAAGTTAATGTTCAAATGTGTTATTCCTATTATTGATTTGTTTCAAGAAAGATTTGTCAACATATTGAAAATGTTTTGTCTACGTTTCATAAAAATCAAGCAAGTCCCGCCTTCTTCCCTGAATGCATTGTGAAATCATCAATCAATGCAATGTGGAGCGAGCATGGCATTATTGTTATGTACCTCTTGACTGGTTTCTGGGAGTGTTTGTCCCCCGTTAGAACATGAGTCCCTCTAACAGACATTGTGTTGTCCAGTGACTGTAGTAAGATGAACTCCTATTGGACGATAAGGGGCTATCATACCACTCACGGGTAGGGAGTGTTTCCTCGACAGACAGTGTGAGGGGAAACATTTTACAGAGATAAGAGGCACATGAATAAACATGGAACATGATAGAATGAACAAGATTTACAGTGAAGCTTAGCTCTCAGTTATAGTACTGTCCCAATTGTTAAATGACAACATTGACGTTTTATTAGATATATGTATAGGATACACATGGTTTGCACTGTCCAACTAAATGCTTACAGGTTCCTTCTCGACAATGCAACAATTGGAAATAAAAGTTAATAAAACAAACATTAAATGGCTTAGTAGAATATAGACATTTTAGCATCAGTATATAAAACAGGAAGGCACCATTGCTGCCAACACACTGACTCAACTCCAGCCACTTTAATAATGGGAATTGATGGGAAATTGTGTAAAATATATCACTAGCCACTTTAAATAATGCTACCTAATATAATGTTTACATACCCTACATTATTCATCTCATATGTATACGTACTGAATATACTGTACTCTATATCATCTACTGCATTTTTTTGTAATACATGTATCACTAGCCACTTTAACTATGCCACTTTGTTTACATACTCATCTCATATGTATATACTGTACTCAATACCATCTACTGTATCTTGCCTATGCCGCTCTGTACCATCACTCATTCATATATCTTTATGTACATATTCTTTATCCCCCTACACTTGTGTGTGTATAAGATAGTAGTTTTGGAATTGTTAGTGAGATTACTTGGTTATTACTGCATTGTCGGAACTAGAAGCAAAATTAACAAATTAACATCTGCTAAACGTGTATGTGACAAATAAAATTAGATTTGATTTGATTTATAGTCCAATATTTAACAAGTATCTGGGAAGGGGGGATTCAGGGGTCAAGTGTTTATATTGTGCAGTATTAGCAATAGTAGATTGGTGGGAAGTCTAGTTAGAGTGTTCGGCAGTCAGGTGGCTTGTAGATACAGTGGCTTGCGAAAGTATTCACCCCTTGGCATTTTTCCTATTTTGTTACCTTACAATCTGGAATTAAAATAGATTTTTTGGGGGGGTTATATAATTTGATTTACACAACATGCCTAACACTTTGAAGATGCAAAATATCTTTTTTATTGTGAAAGAAGACAAAAAAACAGACCTTAAACATGCATAACTATTCACTCTACTTTGTAGAGCCACCTTTTGTAGCAATTACAGCTGCAAGTCTCTTGGTGTATGGCTCTATAAGATTGGCACATCAAGCCACTGGGATTTTTGCCCATTCTTCAAGGCAAAACTGCTCCAGCTCCTTGAAGTTGGATGGGTTCCGCTGGTATACAGAAATCTTCAAGTCATACCACAGATTCTCAATTGGATTGAGAAAACCAAGCACCGCTCATCACCTGGTCAATACCATCCCTATGGTGAAGCATGGTGGTGGCAGCATCATGCTGTGGAGATGTTTTTCAGAGGCAGGGATTGGGAGACTAGTAAGGATTAAGGAAAAGATGAACAGAGCTAATTACAGAGCGATCCTTGCTCCAGAGTGCTCAGGACCTCAGACTGGGGCGAAGGTTCACCTTCCAACAGTTCAACGACCCTAAACACACAACCAAGACAACACAGGAGTCGCATCGGGACAAGTCTCTGAATATCCTTGAGTGGCCCAGCCAGAGCTCAGACTTGAACCCAATCAAACATCTCTGGAGAGACCTGGCAATAGCTGTGCAGCGACGCTCCCCATCCAACCTGACGAATACAGGTGTGCCAAGCTTGTGCATCATACCCAAGAAGACTCAAGGCTGTAATCGCTTTCAAACATTTGCAAAAATGTGATTTGTAATTATGGGGGATTGTGTGTAGATTAATGAGGGAAAAAAACATTTCATCCTTTTTAGAATAAGACAGTAACGTAACAAAATGTGGAAAAAGTCAAGGGGTCTGAATACTTTCCGAATGCACTGTATATCAGCCCTCGGATTACAATGAAGAGCAAGACGTGTCGCTTTGTTCTGTGCCAGATGCAGTTTAACTAGGTCTTTCCTTGCAGCATTCGACCACACGACAGGACAATAATCAAGATAAGAAAAACTAGAGTGTGGTGTCAAAAAAGCAGAGCATATATTTATTACTGCCAGACCTCTCCCCGTCTTTACAACCATTGAATCAATATGTTTTGACAATGACAGTTTACATTCTAAGGTAATGTCAAGTAATTTAGTCTCAACATGTTCAACAGCCACACCATTCATTACTAGATTTAGTTGAGGTCTAGTACTTAGGGAATGATTTGTACCAAATACAATGCTCTTAGTTTTAGAGATGTTCAGGACCAGTTTATTACTGGCCACCCATTCCAAAACAGACCAACTTTGTTAAGGGTTTCAGTGACATCATTAGCTGTGGTTGCTGATGCTTATATGGTTGAATCATCAGCATACATGGCCACACATGTTTTGTTTAATGCCAGTAGCAGGTCATTTGTATTTATCATGGATCCCCATTAGATGCTGCCAAGACAGCAGCTACTCTTCCTGGGTTCCAGCAAAATTAAGGCATTTTATACCATTTTAAAAACAGTACAATACATTCACAGAATTCACAACACACTGTGTTCCCTCAGGCCCTTACTCCACCACTACCACATATCTACAGTACAAAATCGATGTGTACGTGTGTATAGTGCGTATGTTATCGTGTGTATGCATTTGTCTGTGCCTATATTTGTGTTGCTTCACAGTCCCGCTGTCCCATGAGGTGTATTTTTATCTGTTTTTTAAATCAAATGTACTGCTTGTTTAGTTACTTGATTTGGAATAGAGTTCCAGTCATGGCTCTATGTTGTACTGTGTTCCACCCCCTGGACTTGGGGACTGTGAAGAGACCTCTTGTGGCATGTCTTGTGGGGTATGTATGTGTGTCCGAGCTGTGCGCCAACAGACAGCTTGTGCATTCAACATGTCAATACCTCTCATAAATACAAGTAGTGATGAAGTCAATCTCAAATCAAATCTTATTTGTCACATGCACAGAATACAGCAGGTGTAGACCTCACTATGAAAGCTTACACAAAGGCCGTTTATGTAAGCAGTTTTAATCAATGCAAATAGTCCGAGTAGCCATTTGAAAAGTTGTTCATGAGTTACGTCTTTTAAGAAGCCTTTTGGATTTATACTTGGCTCTCTGGTACTGCTTGCCGTGTGGAACAGTCTATGACTACGGTGGCTGGAGTCTTTGGCAATTTTTAGGGCCTTCTTCTGACACCGCCTGGTATAGATGTCCTGGATGGCAGGAAGTTTGGCCCCAGTGATATACTTTACGGAATTCAAAATGACAGTGCTTGTCTTTCTTAATATATTCAGATATACTTAGATGTGTAGTGTTAGCATTTGTTGCTAAGTTTGCTAATCTTGCCAATGAAAAAATATTCAAGTAGTTGGCAATATCAGTTGGTTTTGTGTTGAATGAGCCATCTGATTCAATGAATGATGGAGCAGAGTTAGCTTTTTTCTATCATTCTTTGTCTTTTATCTTTGTTTCATAGTGTAGTTTCTTCTTCTTTTTATTCAGTTTAGTCACATGATTTCTCAATTTGCAATACATTAGCTGTGCAGCTAGACTTATTTGCAATTCCTTTTGCCTCATCCCTCTCAACCACACCAGTTTTCAATTCCTCATCAATCCACAGGGATTTGACCATTTTTACAGTCAATTTCTAAATAGCAGCATGCTTATTAGTAACTGGAATAAGCAATTTCATAAAAATGTCAAGTGCAGTGTATGTTTGCTCTTCATTACACACCACAGACCAACAAACATTCTTTACATCTAAAAAAAAAGGGGAATCACTACACAACTTCTTGTATGACCTCTTATACACTGTTAGGCCCAGCCTTTGGAACTTTTCCTAGATATGGCTACTATATTGTGATCACTTCAACTGATGGATATGGATACTGCTTTCAAGTTCATTTCTGCAACATTAGTAAAGATGTGCTCAATACATGTTGATGATTTCATTCCTGTGCTGTTTGTAACTATCATGATAGGTTTACTGAACCATGTTAACCTGAACCATGTTGCAGGCACTGGTTACAGTGTAAAACTTTTTCTTGAGTGGGCAGCTTGGTAAAATTAGAAAAAATTAGAGGGCCTAGAGAGCTGCCCTGCGGTACACCACACTTTACATGGTTTGGCATTAGAGAAGCTTCCAAGACAACCCTTTTAGTTATATTAGATAGATAGCTCTGAATCCATGATATGGCAGAGTTTTAAAAGCCATAACACGTATGTTTTGGTCAATAGTATCAAAGGCTGCGCTGAAATCTAACAGTACAGCTCCCACAATCTTCTTATTCTATATTTATTTCAACTAATCATCAGCTATTTGTGTCAGTGCAGTACATGTTGAGTGCCCTTCTCTATAAGCATGCTGAAAGTCTGTTGTTAATTTTTACAGAGAAATAGCATTGTATTTGTTTTTGTTAAAATCCAACAGTGTGCTAAGAGCTGGCAGCAAGCTTATAGGTCTGCTGTTAGAACGAGTAAAGGCCATTTTACTACTCTTGGGTAGTGAAATTACTTTGGCTTCCCTCCAGACTAGAGGACAAAGACTTTCTTCTAGTCTCAGAATAAAGATATGACAGATAGGAGTGGCTATAGAGTTAGGTACCATCCTCAGTAGCTTTATATCCAAGTTGTCAATGCCAGGAGGTTTCATTATTGATCGATAACAATAACAATCAAATTAAAACTTGCAATGCTTTTCTTTCATTCTTTGTTTTTATGCATGAATATGATGGCTCACTGTTCGATGTTGGTATTTCCTGCCTGCTCTTTAACAAGCCTATAAGGAGGGGACAAAATGGCGCCGTAGAGAGAACACGGTGTTTCAGCGAGCTCTCGTGGCATTCGTAAATTTATATTCTTACATTAATCTCCTAGCTTGAAAAAGTGGTAGAATTGGCTAAATAAGTTACCATATAATGAGTCTTGACGACTATTTCGCAAAAACCTCCGACAACATGCCCAATAGAACTACTAAGAAGTCGACCAAAACCACCACCCCTGTGGATGTGCATGAGGAGCTAGCTAACGTTAGCGAAGCTAACACCATTGTGGACACAGGCACAATGGACCTGATAATTCAAAAGATGACTGATAACATTACTAAAGTGATCGATGCTAAGATAAGAACGGTCTTGGAAGCAATAGCAAGCCATTCAGCTGAAATACAGAGCGTTGTGAAACGTGTTGTTGAGGCGGAAGGAAGAATTGCTGCAGTGGAAACTTCAACTACATCTATGGACGCTAAGATAAAAGCACTTGAGAAACAGGTGCGCGAAATGGCGGAGCACATTGACGACTTGGATAATCGAGGACGCAGATGCAATATTCGTGTTGTGGGACTCCTGGAAAATTCTGAAGGGACACGTTCAGTAAAATTCTTTGAGGAATGGATCCCTGGCTACCTACAAATGGACACTAAGGCTGGTCGTGTGAAGCTGGACAGAGCCCATCGCTCTCAAGCACCGATACCGGGCCCCAATCAACGCCCACGGCCGGTGGTTATAAAGTTCCACAACTTCACCGACAAGCAGCGCGTCATGGATGCGGCTAGAAACATCGGCTCTGTTGGTAGTCAACATAAAGTTCCAAAGGTCTCATTCTTCAATGATTACTCCACAGCGGTTGTACGAAGACGCAAAGCATTTGATGAGGCGAAGGCTCGACTCAGGAGAATGAAGATGGACTACACACTGTTGTACCCGGCCACATTGAAGATTATGGTCAACGGATCACCTAAAAAGCTCTACACACCTGAAGAGGCTGCTGTGATTATTGACTCTCTCGGGTAAATAACTTTAAGCTGCACCTCCACAGCATTGAATAACTTTGCTTATTTTTGGTTGAATCTGATCATGAAACAGTGGTGTGAGTTAGCAGTGGTGTGAGTTATGTTAGCTAGTGGGAAAACCCCCTTTTGGATTTTTACATGTTTAATTTTTGGGTTTAGTATAGTTCGAGTTCAGGGTTCATATTTTTTGTTTATGCTCAGTGAGATGGAGGAGAATTCAACACATGGAAAAAGGTACCACCCCACTTTTACAGTAGGATCCAGTCTGAATATGGAATGGTCAAGATACAATGGCAGATAACATAATGGTAGAATGATAACAGTATGTACGTGGAACATTAGAGGGAGCCATAACCCCATTAAGAGGAAGAAAGTATTGTCTTTTTTGAAAAAAGAAAATATTGACATTGCCCTGTTGCAAGAAACCCATTTGGATGATAAGGAGCACCTGACATTACAACAAGGAGGGTTTGGTCAAGTGTTTTTCTCATCATTTACATCCAGAAGTAGAGGTGTAGCAATTCTGGTGAAAAAGAACTTACCACTTAAGGTCTTGAATTGTGTGAAAGATAAATTTGGTCGCTTTGTTATAATTAATGGTACTTTACAAGGGCAGAACATTTCCATAATGAATATTTACTTCCCCCCTGCTCACCCCCCTGATTTCCTCACTAAGGCATTTCTAGACTTTCAGAATTAAACTCAGACACTGCAATGGTTGGAGGAGATTTTAACTGCTTGTTGAACCCCCTTATTGATAAGTTTCCCAGTGGTATAGCTTCACTCTCTCCTCAAGCTAAGTCACTTAAAGGTATTTGTGATGATCTGGGGTATGCGGATGTCTGGAGAGCTTTCCATCCCTCCAACAGAGAGTTCACTTTTTTCTCTGCACCTCATGGATGTCAGACTAGAATAGATTATTTTTTTTATGCCCAAGACATCTTTGCAGTCTGTTTTATCTGCTAGGATAGGAAGCATAGTCACATCTGATCATGCTGAGGTGATCCTGGACATAAAACTCAACGGGGCATTCAATCGGTCAAGACATTGGAGGCTGAACGCAACCATTCTTAAAGACCATACATTCACATCATATTTTACAACAGAGTTTAAAGCATTTTTCTCTATTAACTCTCAATCAACAGATAACCCCTCGCTCCTTTGGGAGACCTGTAAAGCGTATGCCAGGGGTCTGATTATGTCATACACAGCTACTAAGAGACGGAAAAAGCGGGAAAAGCAAATAATGTTAGAGGGTGAATTAGGAACTAAAGAGAAGGACTACATTAAAACGCCCACTCCTTCCCTATTAAAGGAAATATCAGTCATTAGATCAACGTTAGACTCTCTCCTAACACAGGACGCTGAAAAGAAAATGAGATTTGTCAGGCAAAAGCTATATGAACATGGTGATAAGCCAGGAAAGTACTTGGCATACCTAGCTACTATTACTGATTCTGATGGTAATCATTTATATGAAAATAAATTGATAAGTGACTCATTTAAGAAATTTTATACAAACCTTTATGCCTCAGAACTGCCAAAGGATGCACCCAAATTAATGGAGAACTTCTTTGGTAAGATTGAGCTCCCTACTATCTCCGAAGAACAGAGGTCCCTCCTTAATGCCCCTATTACCAAGGAAGAGATAATGTTCGCAATTAAGAATCTGCAAAATGGTAAGGCCCCAGGACCAGACAGGTTTTGTAGTGAGTTCTATAAAGAGTTCCATGGCCTGATCCTTGAGCCATTGCGTGATATGTTTAACCACTCATTTTCAAATGACCAACTCCCTCAAACGCTGAGAGAAGCCAACATTTCACTTATTCTCAAAAAGGGAAAATGTCCAGAGTCTTGTTCCTCGTACAGACCAATTTCCCTTCTGAATGTGGATAGAAAATTGTTTTCTAAAATTCTAGCCACAAGATTAGAGGACTCATTGCCACTAATTGTGAAAGGAGACCAAACTGGCTTCATTAGGGGCCGTAAGTCATGCAACAACGTCAGGCGGCTTCTTAATGTAATTCAAGCCTACCAACAAAGTGTTGTGGATGGTCTTGTGCTCTCCCTAGATGCTGAGAAAGCATTTGATCGTGTGGAGTGGTCTTACCTATTATTTGCTCTAAATAAATTTGGTCTGGGGGACAACTTTATAAAATGGGTGAAAGTTTTATATGATGATCCTCGGGCTGCTGTCCTTACTAATGGGCTACGGTCAAATAGCTTCTCTATACACAGAGGTACCAGACAGGGCTGTCCTTTGTCCCCTCTCCTCTTTGCACTCGTTATGGAACCACTGGCCGAGGCCATCAGGGTAACGCCTGCTATACAGGGGCTATACAGGGGCTGCTCATTGGTGATGTTCACCATAAAATAAGCTTGTATGCTGATGATGTCCTGATATTCATCTCTAGTCCCGAGACTTCAATTACATCTCTTATTAATATTATTGAATTATTCAGCGGATTCTCAGTCTACAAGATTAACCTTACTAAGTCAGAGGCTATGCCACTTGGTAGCCTGCATTCTGTACCTAATACTTCTCCCCCCTTCCCTTTTTAAATGGTCTCCCTCAGGTTTCATGTATCTGGGTATATTTGTAACTCCTAAATTCCAGCTAATGTACAAAGCCAATTTTGTTCCTTTGTTTGATACAATAAGACAGGATCTGGAGCGCTGGAACTCTCTCCCCATTTCTTGGTTGGGTAGAATATCCCTCTTGAAAATGAACGTTTTACCTAGACTACTTTACCCAATCCAAGTGATCCCAGTATTACTCTCCAATAAGGTAATAAAGGATGTAAATGGATGGCTAAGTTCCTTTTATATGGAGTAAACACAAGCCAAGACTTAAGATGGCAATATTGCAGTTGCCAAGTTCTATGGGCGGCTTGGACCTGCCCAATATCAAGTTCTATCAATGGTGTGCCCACCTTTGTTATATTTCTGACTGGATCACAAATGATGACTCCTCTATTTGGTTAGACATTGAGACTTCTCTTTCAAAATACCCCTTACAGGATCTTTTATTTTTCAGAAGTTTCAAATCTGTAGAAGAACACTGCAATAATCCAGTTACACTTAACACACTCAAAGTATGGAGGTCAGTTCAACGCTTCCTGGGAAGGTCCAAACTAACCTCTGTTCTTACCCCAATTCTTAACAACCCAGATTTCAGCCCAGGATTGCTGGATGCTGGCTTTAACTTATGGCTTAATAAGGGCATACGCAGGATCAATGACTTACTTGCTGATAAGATTTTGTTGTCATTTGAGCAGATGGTCGAGAAATATCGACTCCCAAAGCAGGACTTTTCCGCTTCCTACAAGTAAGACATTATATTCTGGTGAGCACCACCTTAATTGGTAACCCTGATGTGTCTGTCATTGAAAGAATGCTTTTTTTCCCACAAAGGAAAATGTCTGTAAGTCTGTTTTATGATACTTTAAGGTCCTTTTCTGCTGTCAACACACAGAGGATGAAACAAGTGTGGGAGAAAGAATTGTCTGTTACTATTGACGAAGAGATGTGGGAGGACATTTGGAGATATGCAAAAACAATATCTATATGTAACCGTACTAGAGCAATCCAATTAAGAATAATACACAGATTGCATATATTCCCAAATCGCAGACATGCTTTTAGCCCCACTTCCTCTTCCCCTCAGTGTCTTCAATGCAAAACTGATACAGGCACCCTAACACATTGTTTATGGTCATGTACCAAAATACAAAGATACTGGTCTGGTGTCCTGCAAGAAATTGAAAAGATCCTAGGGGTTGATCTAGAATTGGACCCAGTTTCTTTACCCTTAGGTCTCCCTAGTAGGCATGTTACTTCTGTCTGTAAAAGGAGGCTTTACAACATCCTTACCTTCGCAGCGAGGAAAAACATCCTTTTACAGTGGATTAGTGATAAGGTTCCTTCTATTAAAGACTGGCATAAGATACTATTTGAATGGGTGCCTCTGGAATATCTGACATGTACATTGCATTCTAAAACAGACCAGTTCTACAAAGTATGGGAACCTTATCTAAAATATCTAGAACCTGAGGTATCAGCTATTATGCTGCAAGGATTCTCTTAGAATGGCGGGGATCTATGTATTTCAGAACTACACTGTACGTTCCATGTGTGGAACCTAACCTCTTGGTTTAAACTGAGCTTTTTTGTTTAATTTCTGTTTGTAAGTTTGTTTAAAATGTATGTATTGAGAGACGCAATGATGGTGATGGGGTGAGAGAAGCACAGAGCAGGAAGAGGAAAATGGTGTGCGTATGTATGGGTGTGCATATGTGTGTGTGTGCGTGCATGCTTGTATGTATGCATATGTGTGTGTATATGCATGGGTATATGTATATGTGTGTATGTATGTGTATGTATGTATGTGTATATATATGCACGTAGATATGGGTAAGTGGGGGCTGTTTTTCTTTTTGTTCTGTGTGCTTTGTCTCTGTTGTATCTCTTAATATGGGTGAAAATTGTGAAATTTCAATAAAAATACTGTTACAAAAAAACCAAACAAGCCTATTAGGACCAGGGGCATGGATCAGCTTATAAAACTTGCGGTGTGTGTATCGTGGAGTAGTCCTACCTGTCATGATCTTGAGTCGTCACTAGATGGCAGTATTGAAGTCTCAAAATGAATGTCACCTTCTTGTCTCTGTGTGTTTGCATTTGTATCCCTTCTGTGTGAATATGGCAAGGTGTCATATTTCAAATTCTTTCTAATGTCAACATTGTTTTGACAAATGTTCTGCTGTGGCATAGAAAATAATAAGCATGATTTTTGCTGAAGTCAATTTGAAGTCTAACCTAGGCTAGGTGTAACAGAAATGGTGGGTGAAGGCTGTTTTGAACATCCTTGCGAACTCTCTCTTCTGGTGCCGTGGAGCTTTCACACGCAGTCATATTGGCAGATGTGTGCGATAATCAGACTGCACGGTTGCTGATTTTCAGACAAATTAAATGTCAGGGGGAAACCGGGGAGTGGGACGACTCCAGTGTTTGAAAAGCTGAGGCAACCATAAATTATTAAAGGCATAGTGCAGTCAAAAACGTGATTTTCCTGTGAAATTGGGAAAATTATGATAATGCCCTTTTAGTGTAAGAGCTGTTTAAAAAGACCGCCTGAACGTTTTGCCTGTTTTGGTGATAAATGCGATAAATGAGTTAATAGACCAAGAAGAAAGAGAGTTCAAACCTCTCTGGCAATAACAGCTATTTTTCCCCTTCCCATTAAGACCACTCACAGGCCGTCCTAACAAAATTCTTGCTTGAGAAATTGATATTTGCTAACAGGCTATTTTTGTTTCTTTTTGACCATTTGAATTGAAAACGATCACAGTATGGTACTTAATTGTTACCCAGAAATTATTTGATATTGAGATAAAAATGGCTGCATTGGACCTTTAACAGCTTCTTCTCTCGCTCCTTCTGCCATTTCTAAGAGCTTCACACTGAGATTTGAGTTGAGAGGTAAAGTTTCTGAACTTCACAGAGGAGTGGGGGAAACAAAGTGAGAGAGCAGATATATAGTAGATGTATTAAACTGAACAATGACGAAGCTGCAAAGTAAAGTGTCAGTCCACTAACTCTTATGGACAAGCAGAGAGGGTGCTAGGTTTCATCGTTTGGGATTTAAAAAAAGACTGATTTCTCTTTACTTTTCATTATTCTGTAGTCTATATAGTGTATGATTTTGAAGTATGCCCTATCTTTCCAGAGAACAGTTCAATGAAGCCTTTACAGAGTTCCACTTCCAAATGATGTCCCTTATTACAAATATGGACATTTATTTCAGAGTGGGAATTCAGAGTGAAATTATTCAAGCTATTGCATTGGTGGTAATAATAGTCCCCTAGCAGCCCAGCTCCCACCCCCTGATTGAGAAATGTGAGTAATCAGACTTTAATGACTGTGATAATGAATCTAGTAGCGACCCATCCGTCGTCACCCGTTAATGGGATTTTCCCTGAGGTCACAGCTTCAATAGCTAATTATTAACATTGGCTTATGTGCCAGAAGCGCCACGCATTGGTCAAACAGTCCATTCTTTTAGCTCTGCAACTATGTCACTGCCTTTGCCTTGCTTCCTCTCACGCCATTGATCTCTGTGTTTCATTATGATCTATGAATGCTTGGAGAGGTGAGTGAGGGTATTTCAAATGCTACCGATACTAACTCTGCATTGTTTCATTAGCCAAGAGAGGGTCGCCTGTGGTCATTCGAATTACTCTGACACAAAATGTTTCAACTCCTGGCCAGGCTAGGTAATATGAGTGGAATTACTAGGGGCTGTGCTAATAGGTGCAGATTGATGGAGATGTAGCCAGGTCTAGCAGAGACCTTTGTTCTGTGTTTGCTTTGTTTTATTGGTCATGTTTACACTGTCCATGGTACAGTCTGCTGGGCAGAGGCACCCTGTGGATAAAACCTGTGTTATTTTTCCTGAGTGCTTAGCTTATCTCTCTTGGAGCTTGTTTTTGTATTTATTCAGAATGCTATTCTGTTATAAAGGCTATTGTAGTTGACTAACACTCATCTTGAATCACCGGGTTTTCATGGCTCCATAGCCACACCTGTAGAGAGACAGGTCCTCAGGCTGGTGATATGGTGACTGGTCTGGGATGATGTTTGTGGAAATTGCTATTTTCATACCACCATAAATCACAGGCAGGATTGAGGTCTGGATGACAACAGCGATCTTTCTCAATGGTTTACTGAAATACCAAAGGGGAAATGAATTGATGGGAACGTTGCCATTCACACCCAGGTCTCTGTTCTTCGGCTGGAGGAAAGGATTGGGATGGTCACCTGCATTGACATGAATTGTAATTTGAGTGTTTGTCTCCGTATCCAGAAAGTATGATACCCCTAAAATGACAACTTATTTGTTGCCATGTTCATGGCCAAATCAATACTCGCCACAAACTGTTTTTGACCTCTGTCCAGCCCACCTTGTCCTGCCTTGACTCGCAACACATTCTCATGTTAATGCTATTACTTCTCTGTAGAACCACAGGACATGATAGGCCAAATTGGCCTCTGGGCATTACGTAGGATTTGGTATGTAAATTTGTATCTCTCCTTTTAGTATCATAAATGATGTTATGTTACAATAGAGGGTCATGTGATACCACACTGTCATGCTCTGCGCTGTAGAATAGCAGCATGTATTTAGACATACAGTATGTGACGCAATACAATATTGCAGTAGAGAAATAGAAAACTTGCATCATTCCCATCTGTAACATGCAAGTCAGCAATGTTTTGTAAGCCACTATATTTACAAGGTTTTAATCAAATCAATTAGACCAGCGGATGATGAATATGGCAGGATTGGCAGAACTAGAGCCAACACAGAATTTGGCCAACCAACCAGTATCATCCCACTATTAATTACAGTAAGTGGGCTGTGAGTTGGGACCATTTTATATGATTAAGTCAAGAAAGAAAACAGGATACATATACATGGCATAAGTGCATACCAAAATTCAATTCAATCCAAACAAATATTGGTAGCTAAGTATTCATGTAATCATCAGTTAAAATATAAGCATCTTGTTAGGAGTTGGTGGGGCTTAGATCAATTCAAGAGATCAACTTCTTGATAATCCATAACCTTCCCCATGGTTGATTCAACGTTGTTTCCACGTCATTTTAATGAAAGTACGTCGAACCAAATGTTGAATTGACATCTGTGCTCAGTGGGTTGGGTCATATAGGCTGCTGAGCATCGATCAAGGTTCTCTAGTTAATGTTCACTACATTTCATTAATATTCTAATAATACCTCACTGTTTCCTCCAGAAATAAGTACAGTGTAATACATTTTCCCGTAGAATACAAAGGGAGCTTTAGCATAAGCAGTGTCTGTACAAATGGAGCAGCATGCCATGAGGTTTAATTAAGTCCCCGGCTCTCCCATGTTAATATAGAGGGATTATTAATCAGAATGTGACTTTACAGGTGAGCCAAACAGAGCCTGACGAGTTTGTATATCAGTCCCGTCCCCCTGGGGTTATGACATCAAACTACACAGCGATAGCTCGTCTGAATGATTATGTAGCCATTTACACTCGTACCCGTGTATATGGGTTGAAAATGACAGATTTGGGCACTAATACTGTAAGTGCCTAAATTGGAACGTAGTGGCTGTACATTAACATGGAATACATGACATCAGAGCTCTGGCTCTGCGTTTCACAGCGTTGTATTGGTTTTGACTGACAGCCGTTCTGAACTTGAACATCACACACACAAGAAGTTGCCCCCATCCCTCCCTGTAATTGGGCAACTTTTGCAACAAAACATGTTGTCGGAGTAAGGGAAATGCTGTACATTTTGATGTCTCTGTGTATTTTGAAAGATGAGATGTAGAGGATTATAATACATACTGCTTTGATGTCATACAAGCAAGCCAAACACAAATGTGCACTTCACATTTCCATATCATAACACTCATGTCATATACATTGTCAACATTTATGATCACTATGTCTGATGTAGTTACAAGATGATATGGCGTCACACCCTGGATTGTTCTGAACAGAAAAGGCCATTGTTTGTTTATTGTGAAGAACATTTGTAACGGTATTCACACCTGAATGCACTGATGACTCCTTTCTATGCACACCAAAATTACAATCTGTTTCCCTGAATTGCCTTGTGAAAAGCCTAACACTGTAAGATCATATTTTATAACTTAGCTAGTCATGTTGGCAATAGAACAAGCTTTCATATCATGCCCACCTGACCCAGATTCTTCTAATCATAAAAGTGCATTGAAATTGCCACTTGAAGACACCAGTTAGTCCTCTCACTCAAACCCTTGTAATTTATTTGTCTTATGTTGCACCTACCCCATATTTTATGTGAATATTCATATCCTGTTACTGAATGTATCCAGTGTATTTTCTGATTTCAATATCAGTAAATGCGGCAAAATATACAGGAAATGTAAAACGCACATACAATCATCAGTGTAATGTGAAGACTCAGACTTATTTCAGGGGAACTGTTGTGTACCTCTGATCTAATCATTTTCCCATTATCTCCAAACTGTTCCCTTTCAATTGCTACAATGGTTATGCATATGCTTTTCATGTTCTTTAACAGGCAACATGCCAAGAACGTCTACCTATTCTAGAGGTAAATCTATATAATTGTCAGAATATACAGTAGCAGTCAAAAGTTTGGACACACCTACTCATTCCAGGGTTTTTATTTATTTTTACTATTTTCTACATTGTATAATAATAGTGAAGACATCAAAACTATGAAATAACCCATATGGAGTCATGAAGCAACCAAAAAAGTGTAAAAAAAATCTAAATATATTTTATATTTGAGATTCTTCAAAGTAGCCACCCTTTGCCTTGATGACAGCTTTGCACACTCTTGGCATTGGGAAGACCCAGATGCAGACAGTGTCGAAGTAACAAAAGTTTATCACTAGAACAGGGGCAGGCAAAACAACAGGTCAAGAGCAGGCAGATGTCAGTAATCCAGATCAAAGTAATAAAAAAAACAGAAGACAGGCAGGCTCAGGGAAGACAGAATGGTCAAAACTGGGAAAAGTTGAAAACAGGAACTATAGAAAAAGACAGGAGCAAGGGGAAAACCGCTGGTAGGCTTGACAGACAAAACAAACTGTCAACAGACAAACAGAGAACACAGGCATAAATACACTGGGGATAATGGGGAAGATGGGCGACACCCGGAGGGGGGTGGAAACAAGCACAAAGACAGGTGAAACAGATCAGGGTGTGACACACTATTGTTCTACAACGTAGAAACTAGTAAAAAGTAAAGAAAACCCTTGAATGATTAGGTGTCCAAACTTTTGACTGGTACTGTACATGCCACCAAATTAGTTGTAGTTTACTATAGATGTTGACATTTAGCTATTTCCTCTGTTGTGATGAGCTACACTGAATTTGCAGGAATGGATAGTCTTTACAGAAGCGCATTATATATTTACATTACATTTAAGTCATTTAGCAGACGCTCTTATCCAGAGCGACTTACAAATTGGTGCATTCACCTTATGACATCCAGTGGAACAGCCACTTTACAATAGTGCATCTAAATATTTTAAGGGGGGTGAGAAGGATTACTTTATCCTATCCTAAGTATTCCTTAAAGAGGTGGGGTTTCAGGTGTCTCCGGAAGGTGGTGATTGACTCCGCTGTCCTGGCGTCGTGAGGGAGTTTGTTCCACCATTGGGGAGCCAGAGCAGCGAACAGTTTTGACTGGGCTGAGCGGGAACTGTACTTCCTCAGTGGTAGGGAGACGAGCAGGCCAGAGGTGGATGAACGCAGTGCCCTTATTTGGGTGTAGGGCCTGATCAGAGCCTGGAGGTACTGAGGTGCCGTTCCCCTCACAGCTCCGTAGGCAAGCACCATGGTCTTGTAGCGGATGCGAGCTTCAACTGGAAGCCAGTGGAGAGAGCGGAGGAGCGGGGTGACGTGAGAGAACTTGGGAAGGTTGAACACTAGACGGGCTGCGGCGTTCTGGATGAGTTGTAGGGGTTTAATGGCACAGGCAGGGAGCCCAGCCAACAGCGAGTTGCAGTAATCCAGACGGGAGATGACAAGTGCCTGGATTAGGACCTGCGCCGCTTCCTGTGTGAGGCAGGGTCGTACTCTGCGGATGTTGTAGAGCATGAACCTACAGGAACGGGCCACCGCCTTGATTTTAGTTGAGAACGACAGGGTGTTGTCCAGGATCACGCCAAGGTTCTTAGCGCTCTGGGAGGACACAATGGAGTTGTCAACCGTGATGGCGAGATCATGGAACGGGCAGTCCTTCCCCGGGAGGAAGAGCAGCTCCGTCTTGCCGAAGTTCAGCTTGAGGTGGTGATCCGTCATCCACACTGATATGTCTGCCAGACATATATAATATATAGATATATAATAATATATAATAATATTATAATAATAGATATATAATGTTATAGGTTATCACCCAAAGAAACCATTTACTGTAAATTAATGGATGTGTGCTACTACTGTAGATGTGTATTCACAATTTTCAAAGGACAAAGATTACTGTGAGAATTTAGGACTGAGCTATAATGCTATACAAAATAGAAATGTGGAAAAGATGGAAATAAAGTGAAATAAAGAAATAAAGTGATTTTGTGACTAGTCAATTGTAAAACTCTCCAAAAGTCTGTTTCCTCCAGTAAGCTCCCTTTGGCACAGAGTTCCCTTTCCCCAGAGAAGGAATCATGAATCGTGAACAATAATAAGCAGGAGATCATTTTCCTATGAGGGAAATAAGTGTAAAAGCATTTAATCTCAGCGGCTTGGAAGAACTCCAACCTCATCAGAGGAGCACATTTATTTTGGACTCAGAATGCATTCCCTTTAATTTCACGCTTAATGCCCTGATACCAGCCAGAAGAGAAAATATAGCGTTTCATTTTCCGTCAAGAGTTACTAACAGAGAGAATGTAAGTGCCACACACAAAGGAGAGAGAAGAAGAAAAAGTTTATTTCAGAGGTTATTTTTTTGGCATTTGTTTACTTCACTTGTCTTAGATG
The DNA here is from genome assembly GCF_021184085.1 of Oncorhynchus gorbuscha. Classification (NCBI taxonomy): domain Eukaryota; kingdom Metazoa; phylum Chordata; class Actinopteri; order Salmoniformes; family Salmonidae; genus Oncorhynchus; species Oncorhynchus gorbuscha. Next base: position 83,499,734 of record NC_060175.1, on the reverse strand, counting down.
TTTTTTCCTCTGCTTTAGAAGGGGTATAACTGATGTTTGCTCTGTCTGCTGTGTCAGATATAATATGAAGAGATTGACTTTGAGGCCATTCCACTTTTGTGTGCCATTCATATTCCTCTGTGTTGTCTGGCCTGTTGATTCCTCCATGGTGTTGGGTCTTAAAACCTCTTAGATGTAAAGTCCCCTGTTTAGGGGACCTGCGTGGTTCTTGTAACGGCTCCAACCGACATTTCCGCTTATACATCGATCTGTGGACACTGTAATCGAAATGGCTTGCATTGAGCAATAGCCCTGGTTCCCACAGACACAGCAGCATGTATTCTGAGCCTGTAGGACGTGAAATCTGAAACCACTTGAAGCTGGGATGTCCCTCCTACCATTTAATTCGTTCTTCCGACTGTCCATCAACTCCTGGCTGAACCCTATGTCACAGCCACTGACAAACCATTACATTGTAGCACATCCAGAGATCGAAACATAGCTATTCATCTAAAATAATTCATACATTAAAATAAATAAAAACATTGTGAGTTCCTACCGAGTTCAAGAAGCTAAGCTAGAGCTCTGTGAGATGTTCACAGCGACAAGGGCAGACATTTTGATCAAGAGAGACACTTAGAAATAGGCACATTTCTAAACACAAACATACAAATATGTATTTGACAGTTATAAGAAAGGTGAAGTCTTATAGTTAGTCATTTTATAATTTGATTATACTATATTTAGAAAGTATACAGGTATAAGTAATTTCAAGCTTTATTCATACAGATTGTTGAATAAGAAATACATTGTATAAAATATTTTAGATTTGTATCATATGTGTACTGTCTACTTGAGTTTGTGTCCTCAAAAGTGACTACACATCAGCAAGTTAGAACTATTTTCACCAGAAAGGTGAGATTTTAACATTTCTTGGGAGTATGCAGCATTAATAGCTATTGTTTATGGCCCTTTTATGATAAATAATTACTTTTGTGGATTACGCAGATAACATTTTCGATTACATTTAGTCTAATTTAACTGGTTTAAAAAAACAATTAACACAGAGTTTGGAGTTTTTCTTCATTCCAGCTAGCTGCCTGAAGGATAGTTGAAATGTTCTATATAAATTCCCCTTAGAGCAGGAAATCTCATCAACAAAGCAAAGACTGTTCTGCCAAGTTGCTCTGCGGAGTTATTTGAGGAAGGAAAGAGAGGAAGGCTCCACACCACTCTCTCACTTGAGTATCTTACCTAGTTATTTTCAGATGACTTCATTTTGCTCATTGTAGCTTTGTCAACTATGTGTGTGTTTTCTATACCTGTTCGCTCCTTTCCTTGTAGGGTCTCCCCACCTCTTGCCTGCAACCCTTCTAATTTAGTATACCCTCCGCACACAACCCATGTGGAATTCCTGGTCTCCAGAAACGTTTGGAACTGCTGATCAGCGGTCAAGAACACAGAGTTCATCGCAGCCTGTGCTGCCCTTCGGTTCTTAGACGTTTTGGCCCTGACGGAGACATGGATCACCCCAGAGAACACTGCTACTCCAGCTGCTCTCTCTTCATCTGACTACCTGTTCTCTCATAGTCCGAGAGCATCTGGTTGTCACGGTGGTGGCTACTCATTGAGATTTTGAATTGAATTCCATCTGGCACCCATCAGGTACCCTTAGAGAGTTCCTCAATGAGCTTGAGACTGGTTTTAAAAAATAAGCTAATTTCCTGAAGATGACTCACTTCTCATTGTATTGATTAACTTCAACCTCCTGACATCTACACTCGCAAAAAAAATCTACATTTTCTGTCCCCTCCTTGCCTCTTTTGACTCCTTGCCACTCTTTCTCCAACTAACAAGGCAGGCAATACGCTTGACCTCATCTTTACTAGAAGCTGTTTGCCTACAAATCTCACTGCAACACCCCTCCAGGTCCCTGTTTCCTTTTCTATCTATCTCCCTATCCTCTAACCCTACCCACTCAGAGCCCCTACCCAGATGGTCATGCGCCATTGCATTCTTCGCTCTCTATCTCCCACTACTTTCTCCTCTTCTATCCTATCATCTCTCCCTTCTGCTAAATCGCTCTTCCTCCTGTCTCCTGATTCTGCCTCTTCGACCCTTACTCTCCTCACTTTCTGCAACCTATGACTCACACTGTCCCCTTTCCTCTAGGCCGGCTCGGCCTTCCCACCCTGTTCCGTGGCTGAGTGACTCATTGCGATCTTATAGAACAGGGCTGCGGGAAACTGAGTGACAATTTAGGAAAACCAAACTTCCGGAGGACCTATCATCCTTTCACCTCCTCCTCGCTATCTTCCCTTTCTCTGTATCCGCTAACACCATTTTCAAAATGTTAAGATTCTGCCTCTAACCCTAGGAAACTCTTTTCCACCTTCTCCTAACTCCTTAGTCCTTCACTCCTCCCCCTACCTCCCCTCCAACTTTGTCAACCACTTTGCAAAGAAACTACCCTGCGCCTTGACCTCTTTCTCCCCTCTCACTCTAGGCGAAATCCTGCAAACACCCCTAAAATAACTTGCCTTTTACAAACTAACACTCGCACCTCGCACTTTACCCCCCCCCCCCCCCAGTAGCACTGACTTTGCTGATAGCTACTTTGAGGTAAAATGTACTTACTATGACATGTGGTTGTCTCACCTAGCTATCTTAAGATGTATGCACTTACTCTTATCCAGAGCGACTTAAAGTGTCTGCTAAATGACCAAAATATAAATGTAAATCAATGACGGCATTACCAGATTTTCTCCCCCTGATGAATTGTTTTTGATTTCTGCTGTCAACAGACACCATGGGTTGTTGCCCATGTACAGATGCATTTTATACCTACATTTCACTGTTACACTCCTGCCCCTTACCCAGACTTTTGAGATACTACTATCTTTTTAAATGAGAAAGCATTAAAAATGACACATTCTATAAGGTTATCTACTAGAGAAAGAGTCCATTAAAATAAAATCCATATCAATATTTATTGTGAGTATGCCCTTTACATAGTTTTTTTACACAAAATATACCTGTCCTTTGTTAGTGGTGTCATTTCAACCACTGAGGACATATTCCTCATTAATATATATTATTTTCAAGAGAATGTTAATTTAGTTACCATGGAAACGTATTGTGACACTGAAGCACATGGCTGCAGCAGATAGTTGTTCTAGATGTGATGTCCAGAAGTGAATGAACATTATAAGTAAATATTGCTTGTGTAGAGAATATTTTATTGTCAGTAATTTCCAAACAGGCTATAATTTATTTAATTTGTGGAAAAATGTTGTATATTTTATGTAATTAGTGTAAACTATATGCTAGCTGTAATACTAGCCAAAGAATGTTAAGGAGCCTGTCATTTTTCTCCAAAAACTGTAGAAGAGTCATTTCCATCACAAACTCAACTGTTGTGGAAATGACAGAACGTGGTAGAAATGACAAAAATACATTATCTTATTAGTTGTAACTTTTTTTATTATATTTTTACTTTAGGCTTATTTAATGTTTTAAGTTCATTTAATCCAGAACATGTTACAAAAAACTAGTAATATTTTTCTTTGTTTTTAGAAGATGCCACATAAAACAGCACAGAGATCACAGACATATAGAAATAAAATTAAAATATATCCTATATGATACCAGGAACATCTGCAAAAAGACATGGAGAGATACTGGAAGAAAAAAGAAAAGGGAGAAGTGAAATTGTCACGTTCTGACCATAGTTCTTTTGTGTTTTCTTTGTTTTAGTGTTGGTCAGGATGTGAGCTGAGTGGGCATTCTATGTTGTGTGTCTGTGTAGTGTTTGTGTCAGCACTATTGTTTATTAGCTTCACGGTTGTCATTTTGTTGTTTTGTAGTGTTCAGTTTTTTAAATTAAAATGACGAACACTTACCACGCCGCATCTTGGTCCTCCTCTCTATCTCCAGACGACATCCGGGACAGAACTCTATCTCGGAGCTTACAAAGCGAGAACAAAGAAGCAAGAGAAGGTAGCGGAAATGCAACGGAATAGAAGACAGACTTTAAAGAGAACAGATGCAATGGACACCTACCTATCAAGCAACACACCACCTCAGTCACCAGATAACTTGCAGCCAGAACATGAGGCCAACATACCTGCCCCTAACTTGCCTACCCCTGATGTACGCTCTGATACCCCTTCCTAATCGTCTGCAACAGGAATGAGTAGTCGAATACCTGCTGGAAGGAAAAAGGTTGGAGCAGGTTGCTCAAAAACATGCAGAGATCTTTTCATGACAAATGTCAAACTTGATATTGCTTTGTGGAAAACTGAGAAATACAAAAAAGGTATGATTGACTGATGAAGTAAATGGAGAGACAAGCTTCCCCAAAGACCAAGACAAAACAGCAAATGAAGGGAACTTCAAAAAACTTGAGAAGGATTTTATAGTTTCAAAATGCCATCGTTGCGGAGTTAATTAAAGTATCACAAAATGTGCAGTGCCAAGGACAAACAAGTGTCTTCAAAAATGCTCAGAAGCAACATCCTGAGAAAGTATGGATGGCCTGGTCAAAGCCGCAAACAGAGAATTTGGATTTTCAACATAAGCAATGAGAGCAAATAAAAACAGCCCAACAAGTCTTCAATGCTCCATCATAAAGCAATGTAACAGAATTAGCACAGCCACAGAAGAGAAAATCACTAGATTATATGAACGTCATGACAACATTAGAGCAACAACAAGGAAAAGGGACTATGAAGCTACATCAGTTAAAGTTGTGGGTTATTTTATGTCAAATCTCACATTTGTTATACGAACATATTATCACTACACTCTGTATCACTAGACTATGCTGTCATTACATATTTTGAATCTGCATAACTTTTAGAATTTCCTGTGTTTCCAGATCATCACCCACAGTGTAGGAGAGATAACTTGGGCGATACTCAGTTGCTTCTGGTCCTTTCCACATCACTGCAGCTGTTTCAGCCCACAGACCGTGACTCTGGTTGAAAAATCAGAGTCAGACAAAAATGGAAAATCCAACACATCTCACAGCGCCTTCCAGCCTATTGAAGATCTAAGTGAAGCATTGATCGGAAAGTGGTGAGTGGTGGAGCATAATCAGGACGTTTACCCTGGCATCGGGCAATGTGTTCACGCAGAGTGGTGCTCTTGTGAAAACCTTGAGTCGCATTGGCCCCAACCGCTTTTTGGGAATGATGAGAGATAGCGTCATAAGGTACAGACCACAGCATGTGCTTGGACTTGTCCCTGAGCCCCATCCAGTTACCAAAAGGCACATGGAGCTGGATGCCTTGGTCTGGGAGGAACTTTTCTCTCTTTCTAAGCCTTGAAAACTCACTATACAGTACATACAAAGCAGGACATAAAATCATACATTAAATAAAACATGTGCAGCTCTCAATGAACTCTTCCCTCAACATATAGTGCATTCGGACCTCCTTCACTATTTCCACATTTTGTTATGTTACAGCCTTAATCTAAAATAAATTGTTTTCCTCATCAATCTACCCACAATACCCTATAATGACAAAGAAAAAACAGGTTTTCAGAACAGAAATACCTTATTTACATAGCTATTCAGACAAAACATTTAGTAAAAACAATTATCAAAAATAAGTATTTGAGCGATATAAGAAAGCTCAGTGGAATGACCGGTATACCTTTAACATGGAAATGCCCTATTTAATTCCATTCATTTTCGCCCGGTACTGGGTTACCTTCAGAAGTGGCTTGTGGGCATTGTAGCGCAAAAAGAGGCATGTTCTAGGGTTGAATGGCTGGAACCCTGCTCAGGCGTTTATTTTACCCATGGTACGTTAGGTTAGCTTAAAGAGAAAGACTGATGAGGATTTATTATTATGCTCATTCATTTTTTTCGCGGCCAAGGATATCGACTTTAGACCTCTTTTGTAGTCCCTGCTGTGTTGCAACACCCTAGTAATTTGGTGGATTGTCACAATTAGACTTGTATACAAAATGTATTGTTGTGTGAAGTAGTTTTGGATGGACATCCATCAAGTTGCTGTTGCTTTGGCTGTAGATTTTTGTGGAACTCCTTCTGTAGTAGGTTAGGGAAATGCTCCCCTAACCTGCACTGAAAATCACTTTGTCTCCAAGTACCATAAAAAGAGTGTGTCCTGTCGATTTTTACGAATTTAATTTATTTCTAAATTGACAGATTGCAATCAAAACACAAGTCAAAGTACTGTATGGAGTGCTTTCTGCCATCTTCGTATGTACATTCTTATTCGTTTTCAGCAGAGTAATACCTGAAGGAGAACGAATGAGACATTGATTTAGGCCCTCTAGGGTAGTTAGTTATTTTTTACTGGAGCGAATGTGGGACCAGCCCCGCCCATAACCCTGCCTGCCAATCTATTCCTATCAATAGACATTATGCTTTCTATAAATCTCGCTTCTGAAATCAATAGACATAAAATATCATCATCACTTGCACATCCCCAAGCAGTACAAGCTCAAACTGCAGGTAGTATATCACAGTGAAAACTATTCTAGCTGTGTACACATCTGGCTTTTAAACATCAGCTGAGAGAAGTAGTAACTGTTACTGAAATAAATCAGCTTAAAACTGCATGATCATGCAATATAAAATTGTGCAATATCACTATAGTGCTTTGACAGTTTCAATCAACATACTGTCCACTCTAACCACTGAACTGTTTCAATCAAATACATGATGAACCACATATACAGTGCCTTGCGAAAGTACATTTACATTTACATTTAAGTCATTTAGCAGACGCTCTTATCCAGAGCGACTTACAAATTGGTGCATTCACCTTATGACATCCAGTGGAATAACCACTTTACAATAGAGCATCTAAATATTTTAAGGGGGGGAGGGGGTGAGAAGGATTACTTTATCCTATCCTAGGTATTCCTTAAAGAGGTGGGGTTTCAGGTGTCTCCGGAAGGTGGTGATTGACTCCGCTGTCCTGGCGTCGTGAGGGAGTTTGTTCCACCATTGGGGAGCCAGAGCAGCGAACAGTTTTGACTGAGCTGAGCGGGAACTGTACTTCCTCAGTGGTAGGGAGGCGAGCAGGCCAGAGGTGGATGAACGCAGTGCCCTTATTTGGGTGTAGGGCCTGATCAGAGCCTGGAGGTACTGAGGTGCCGTTCCCCTCACAGCTCCGTAGGCAAGCACCATGGTCTTGTAGCGGATGCGAGCTTCAACTGGAAGCCAGTGGAGAGAGCGGAGGAGCGGGGTGACGTGAGAGAACTTGGGAAGGTTGAACACTAGACGGGCTGCGGCGTTTTGGATGAGTTGTAGGGGTTTAATGGCACAGGCAGGGAGCCCAGCCAACAGCGAGTTGCAGTAATCCAGACGGGAGATGACAAGTGCCTGGATTAGGACCTGCGCCGCTTCCTGTGTGAGGCAGGGTCGTACTCTGCGGATGTTGTAGAGCATGAACCTACAGGAACGGGCCACCGCCTTGATGTTAGTTGAGAACGACAGTTTGTTGTCCAGGATCACGCCAAGGTTCTTAGCGCTCTGGGAGGAGGACACAATGGAGTTGTCAACCGTGATGGCGAGATCATGGAACGGGCAGTCCTTCCCGGGAGGAAGAGCAGCTCCGTCTTGCCGAAGTTCAGCTTGAGGTGGTGATCCGTCATCCACACTGATATGTCTGCCAGACATGCAGAGATGCGATTCGCCACCTGGTCATCAGAAGGGGGAAAGGAGAAGATTAATTGTGTGTCGTCTGCATAGCAATGATAGGAGAGACCATGTGAGGTTATGACAGAGCCAAGTGACTTGGTGTATAGCGAGAATAGGAGAGGGCCTAGAACAGAGCCCTGGGGGACACCAGTGGTGAGAGCGCGTGGTGAGGAGACAGATTCTCGCCACGCCACCTGGTAGGAGCGACCTGTCAGGTAGGACGCAATCCAAGCGTGGGCCGCGCCGGAGATGCCCAACTCGGAGAGGGTGGAGAGGAGGATCTGATGGTTCACAGTATCGAAGGCAGCCGATAGGTCTAGAAGGATAAGAGCAGAGGAGAGAGAGTTAGCTTTAGCGGTGCGGAGCGCCTCCGTGATACAGAGAAGAGCAGTCTCAGTTGAATGACTAGTCTTGAAACCTGACTGATTTGGATCAAGAAGGTCATTCTGAGAGAGATAGCGGGAGAGCTGACCAAGGACGGCACGTTCAAGAGTTTTGGAGAGAAAAGAAAGAAGGGATACTGGTCTGTAGTTGTTGACATCGGAGGGATCGAGTGTAGGTTTTTTCAGAAGGGGTGCAACTCTCGCTCTCTTGAAGACGGAAGGGACGTAGCCAGCGGTCAGGGATAAGTTGATGAGCGAGGTGAGGTAAGGGAGAAGGTCTCCGGAAATGGTCTGGAGAAGAGAGGAGGGGATAGGGTCGAGCGGGCAGGTTGTTGGGCGGCCGGCCGTCACAAGACGCGAGATTTCATCTGGAGAGAGAGGGGAGAAAGAGGTCAGAGCACAGGGTAGGGCAGTGTGAGCAGAACCAGCGGTGTTGTTTGACTTAGCAAACGAGGATCGGATGTCGTCGATCTTCTTTTCAAAATGGTTGACGAAGTCATCTGCAGAGAGGGGGAGGAGGGGGGGAGGGGGAGGAGGATTCAGGAGGGAGGAGAATGTGGCAAAGAGCTTCCTAGGGTTAGAGGCAGATGCTTGGAATTTAGAGTGGTAGAAAGTGGCTTTAGCAGCAGAGACAGAGGAGGAAAATGTAGAGAGGAGGGAGTGAAAGGATGCCAGGTCCGCAGGGAGGCGAGTTTTCCTCCATTTCCGCTCGGCCTTCCGGAGCCCTGTTCTGTGAGCTCGCATTGAGTCGTCAAGCCACGGAGCGGGAGGGGAGGACCGAGCCGGCCTGGAAGATAGGGGACATAGAGAGTCAAAGGATGCAGAAAGGGAGGAGAGGAGGGTTGAGGAGGCAGAATCAGGAGATAGGTTGGAGAAGGTTTGAGCAGAGGGAAGAGATGATAGGATGGAAGAGGAGAGAGTAGCGGGGGGAGAGAGAGCGAAGGTTGGGACGGCGCGATACCATCCGAGTAGGGGCAGTGTGGGAAGTGTTGGATGAGAGCGAGAGGGAAAAGGATACAAGGTAGTGGTCGGAGACTTGGAGGGGAGTTGCAATGAGGTTAGTGGAAGAACAGCATCTAGTAAAGATGAGGTCGAGCGTATTGCCTGCCTTGTGAGTAGGGGGAAGGTGAGAGGGTGAGGTCAAAAGAGGAGAGGAGTGGAAAGAAGGAGGCAGAGAGGAATGAGTCAAAGGTAGACGTGGGGAGGTTAAAGTCGCCCAGAACTGTGAGAGGTGAGCCGTCCTCAGGAAAGGAGCTTATCAAGGCATCAAGCTCATTGATGAACTCTCCGAGGGGACCTGGAGGGCGATAAATGATAAGGATGTTAAGCTTGAAAGGGCTGGTAACTGTGACAGCATGAAATTCAAAGGAGGCGATAGACAGATGGGTAAGGGGAGAAAGAGAGAATGACCACATGGGAGAGATAAGGATCCCTATGCCACCACCCCGCTGACCAGAAGCTCTCGGGGTGTGCGAGAACACGTGGGCGGACGAAGAGAGAGCAGTAGGAGTAGCAGTGTTATCTGTGGTGATCCATGTTTCTGTCAGTGCCAAGAAGTCAAGGGACTGGAGGGAGGCATAGGCTGAGATGAACTCTGCCTTGTTGGCTGCAGATCGGCAGTTCCAGAGGCTACCGGAGACCTGGAACTCCACGTGGGTCGTGCGCGCTGGGACCACCAGATTAGGGTGGCAGCGGCCACGCGGTGTGGAGCGTTTGTATGGTCTGTGCAGAGAGGAGAGAACAGGGATAGACAGACACATAGTTGACAGGCTACAGAAGAGGCTACGCTAATGCAAGGAGATTGGAATGACAAGGTGACTACACGTCTCGAATGTTCAGAAAGTTAAGCTTACGTAGCAAGAATCTTATTGACTAAAATTATTAAAAATGATACAGTACTGCTGAAGTAGGCTAGCTGGCAGTGGCTGCGTTGTTGACTTTGTAGGCTAGCTGACAGTGGCTGCGTTGTTGACACTACACTAATCAAGTCGTTCCGTTGAGTGTAGTAGTTTCTACAGTGCTGCTATTCGGGGCTAGCTGGCTAGCTAGCACTGTTGATTACGTTACGTTACGTTAAAAGAACGACAATAGCTGGCTAGCTAACCTAGAAAATCGCTCTAGACTACACAATTATCTTTGATACACAGACGGCTATGTAGCTAGCTATGTAGCTAGCTACGATCAAACAAATCAAACCGTTGTGCTGTAATGAAATGAAATGAAAAATGTGATACTACCTGTGGAGCGAAGCGGAATGCGACCGGGTTGTTGAGTGCGGAAGTTCTATTCAGTAGACGTTGGCTAGCTGTTGGCTAGCTAGCAGTGTCTCCTACGTTAAGGAAGACAAATAGCTGGCTAGCTAACCTCGGTAAATTAAGATAATCACTCTAAGACTACACGCTCTAAACTACACAATTATCTTGGATACGAAGACAGCAAAGACAACTATGTAGCTAGCTAACACTACACTAATCAAGTCGTTCAGTTGAGTGTAATAGTTTCTACAGTGCTGCTATTCGGTAGACGGTGGACGTTTGCTAGCTGGCTAGCTGCTGGGCAGATAGCAGTGTAGACTACGTTAGGACGACGAAATACGAAGTTGCAATAGAAGTGCTGACTGTTTCACTTTGTTGTCCTCTTTCTTTTCCTTTTTCTTCTGTCCTTCTTTTGTCCTTATTTTGTCTTCCTTTCTTCTGTTAACTAGATATTTTTTGTTGTTATTCTTTGTAAGCTAGCTAGCTTCTTCCAGGAGAGTCCCTAGCAACCCTAAAAAAAGTATTCGGCCCCCTTGAACTTTGCGACCTTTTGCCACATTTCAGGCTTCAAACATAAAGATAGAAAACTGTATTTTTTTGTGAAGAATCAACAACAAGTGGGACACAATCATGAAGTGGAACAACATTTATTGGATATTTCAAACTTTTTTAACAAATCAAAAACTGAAAAATTGGGCGTGCAAAAAACTGAAATTCCAAATACTGTTACTACATGGCAGTTATGTACATATTGTTGTTTTGTTCCTTTTCCTCATTTTATTATTTAACTGTAAGATGTAAATATTGTTTTTTATTGTTCCCGGGGGCTGTTGCCATAGTGATAACCAAAATATACCACAAATATACTTTGTAGCGCCACCTTTTGCTGAGATTACAGCTGTAAGTCGCTTGGGGTATGTCTCTATCAGTTTTGCACATCGAGAGACTGAAATTGTTTCCCATTCCTCCTTGCAAAACATGCTCGAGCTCAGTGAGGTTGGATGGAGAGCATTTGTGAACAGCAGTTTTCAGTTCTTTCCACAGATTCTCGATTGGATTCAGGTCTGGACTTTGACTTGGCCATTCTAACACCTGGATATGTTTATTTTTGAACCATTCCATTGTAGATTTTGCTTTATGTTTTGGATCATTGTCTTGTTGGAAGACAAATCTCCGTCCCAGTCTCAGGTCTTTTGCAGACTCATCAGGTTTTTTTCCAGAATGGTCCTGTATTTGGCTCCATCCATCTTCCCATCAATTTTAACCATCTTCCCTGTCCCTGCTGAAGAAAAGCAGGCCCAAACCATGATGCTGCCACCACCACGTTTGACAGTGGGGATGGAGTGTTCAGGGTGATGAGCTGTATGGCTTTTACGCCAAACATAACGTTTTGCATTGTTGCCAAAAAGTTCAATTTTGGTTTCATCTGACCAGAACACCTTCTTCCACATGTTTGGTGTGTCTCCCAGGTGGCTTGTGGCAAACTTTAAACAACACTTTTTATGGATATCTTTAAGAAATGACTTTCTTCTTGCCACTCTTCCATAAAGGCCAGCTTTGTACAATATACGACTGATTGTTGTCCTATGGACAGAGTCTCCCACCTCAGCTGTAGATCTCTGCAGTTCATCCAGAGTGATCATGGGCCTCTTGGCTGCATCTCTGATCAGTCTTCTCCTTGTATGAGCTGAAAGTTTAGAGGGACGGCCAGGTCTTGGTAGATTTGCAGTGGTCTGATACTCCTTCCATTTCAATATTATCGCTTGCACAGTGCTCCTTGGGATGTTTAAAGCTTGGGACATCTTTTTGTATCCAAATCCGGCTTTAAACTTCTTCACAACAGTATCTCGGACCTGCCTGGTGTGTTCCTTGTTCTTCATGATGCTCTCTGCGCTTTTAACGGACCTCTGAGACTATCACAGTGCAGGTGCATTTATACGGAGACTTGATTACACACAGGTGGATTGTATTTATCATCATTAGTCATTTAGGTCAACATTGGATCATTCAGAGATCCTCACTGAACTTCTGGAGAGAGTTTGCTGCTCTGAAAGTAAAGGGGCTGAATAATTTTGCACGCCCAATTTTTCAGTTTTTGATTTGTTAAAAAAGTTTGAAATATCCAATAAATGTCGTTCCACTTCATGATTGTGTCCCACTTGTTGTTGATTCTTCACAAAAAAATACAGTTTTATATCTTTATGTTTGAAGCCTGAAATGTGGCAAAAGTTCGCAAAGTTCAAGGGAGCCGAATACTTTCGCAAGGCACTGTATTAAAGGGGAAGTGAAGCATGTCTGGCAATTTAGGAATTTGGAATATGTAGATGTAGATGGATGGCTTGTTGGATTATACAGAGCATGTTGCAGGTCTTGGTCACATGCTGAGGTCATCAATCATCCCTGACTTTGTTGTAGAATATAAGGTCATTGTTTGCCGCCTCTGCTTGTTGACATGGATCCAAAGGTACACTGCTTGTCAGAAATATATTAAGATGGATAGTGTGTGTGTGTGTGTGTGTGTGTGTGTGTGTGTGTGTGTGTGTGTGCACTCACATTTGTGTGTCAAATAAAAAATGTCACAAAATTAAACCTTGGTATGTATGTCAGTCATCTTGTCAGTCATCATGTCAGTCATCTGTCAGTCATCTGTCAGTCATCCTGTCAGTCATCTGATAGTCATCATGTCAGTCATCATGTCAGTCATCTGTCAGTCATCATGTCAGTCATCTGTCAGTCATCATGTCAGCCATCTGTCTGTCATCATGTCAGTCATCTGTCAGTCATCATGTTAGTCATCTGGTATGTATGTCAGCCATCTGTCAGCCATCTGTCAGTCATCATGTCAGTCATCATGTCAGTCATCATGTCAGTCATCTGTCAGTCATCTGTCAGTCATCTGTCAGTCATCTGTCAGTCATCATGTCAGTCATCATGTCAGTCATCTGTCTGTCATCATGTCAGTCATCTGTCAGTCATCATGTTAGTCATCTGGTATGTATGTCAGCCTTTCATGTAAGTTTCACCATTGTAATGAGCGAGCTATCAGCTAACAGTCACCTTGTTGCACTACTGTATGTGGGGAGTTTATGAGTGTGACACATTCAGGACACTGTACTGACAGAATAACAGATGTATCCCTGTGTTCTTCTCCTAAGTGTGCTCAGAATAGGTTATCACAAAGGTGACTTGATGCTATCATAGATGAAGTAAAACATGGGGGAATGAAGACACAAATTCTATTGACCGTGGTGATTAATGTTCAGACTCTCTGATGGTAGATGGCCTTATGACTAAAATCTAATGACTACTTATTAGCTGCAATTAGCCATTAAACGCATTAATCAGATCTTTTGGCAACGTTTTAGTCCAGAACCACATGTACATATGAACTCATTAATAGTGTGAATAGCATTTTGAAGCGCTAACCTCTGCATCTACAGTATATATTCTCACAGGTGATTCAAACAAAAAATAATCAAATTACTAGTTTTTTGTCATATGCTTCTTAAACAGGTGTAGACTGACACTGATATGCTTACTTACGGCCCCTTCCCAACAATGCAGAGAGAAAAATATAGAAAGAAATAATAACTCAAAAATAAATACACAATGGGTAACGATAACTTGGCTATATACTTAGGGATTGGGGTAGTACCAAGTCGATGTTCAGGGTTACGAGGTAATTGAGGTAGAAATGTACATATAGGTAGGGATAAAGTGACAGGATAGATAAAAAAAACAGTAGCAGCAGCGTATGTGATGAGACAGAAGAGTTAGTTTAAAAAAGGGTCAATGCAGGTAGTCCGGGTAGCTATTTGGTTAACTATTTAACTATTTAGGAGTCTTATGGCTTGGGGGTAGAAGCTGTTCAGGGTCTTCCAGACTGCAGCCATACCACTTGCTATGCGGTAGCAGAAAGAAAAGTCTGTGACTTGGGTGACTGCAGTCTTTGACAATATTTAGGAGCTTCCTCTGACACCGCCTGTTAGGGAGATTCTGGATGGCAGGGGGCACGGCCCCAGTGATGTGCTGGGCTGTACGTACTACCCTCTGTAGCACTTTGCGGCTGAATGTCAAGCAGTTGCCATACCAAGCGGTGATGCAGCCACTCAAGACGCTCTCAGTGGTGCAGCTGTATTACTTTTTGAGGATCTGAGGGCCCATGCCCAATGTTTTTAGCCTCCTGAGGGGAAGGCAAGAAGGGTTTTCATGCCTTATTCATGACTGTGTTGTGTGTGTGTGAACCATGTTAATTCGTTAGTAATGTGGACACGTAGGAACTTAAAGCTCTCGACCCACTCCACTACAACCCCGTCAATGTGGATGGGGGCTTGCTCGGAACTCTGTTTCCTGAAGTCCACAATCAGCTACTTTGTCTTGTTGACGTTGAGGGAGAGGTTTTTGTCCTGCCACCACACTACCAGGTCTCTGACTTCCTCTCTATAGGCTCTCTCATCTTCGTCTGTGATCAGGCCTACCAACATCACGTCTTCAGCAAACTTGATGATGGCGTTGTAGCCGTGGGAGAAGAGGGAGTACAGGAGGGGACTAACCACACACCCCTGAGGGGCCCCTGTGTTGCGGGTCAGCGTGGCAGATGTGTTGTTACCTACCCTTACTACCTGGGGGCGGCCCGTCAGGAACAGCATTCTCACATAGGTGCTCCTCTTGTCCAGGTGGGAGAAGGCAGTGTGGAGTGCAATAGAGATTGTGTCATCTGTGGATCTGTTGGGGCAAAATGTGAATTGGAGTGGGTCCAGGGTGTCTGGGATGATGGTGTTGATGTTAGCCATGACCAGCCTTTCAAAGCATTTTGTGACTACAGATGTGAGTGCTACAGTCATTTAGACAGTCCCTGTTCCAAAGAACACGAAGGTAACCTATGGTGGTCTGCTTGAAACATGTTGGTCAGAAGAATTCAACTCTTACACTACAACGTCCGGAGCTTGCTGATTTTCTGTTCTACCTGATAATGAATTACACCTGCCTGGTGTCCCAGGTCTAGACTGGGACACCAGTCTCAGCTGGCTTTGAGGTCCAGAGTTGAGTTTGAGGGATGTAGGTATTACTGTCATGTTCTGACCTTTATTTTCCTTTGTTTTGTCTTTATTTAATATGGTCAGGGGTGAGTTGGGGTGGGCAGTCTATGTTTTGTGTTTCTATGTTTGGGTTTCTGTTTCGGCCTAGTATGGTTTTCAATCAGAGGCAGATGTCGTTAGTTGTCTCTGATTGAGAATCATACTTAGATAGCCTTGGTTCGCTGTTGGTTTGTGGGTGTTTGTTTCCTGTGTCAGTGTTTGTGCCACACGGGACTGGTTTGGTTTATTTCATGTTATCGTTAATTGTTTTGTATTTCATAGTGTTCAGGCTTTTCTTATTAAAATTCGTAATGAACACTTACCACGCCGCATCTTGGTCCGATCCTTACTCCTCTTCAGACGAAGAGGAAATCTGCCGTTACAATTACAGGCTGGGTCAGGGAGAGGTTGAAAATGTCTACTGAAGCCCATGGACTCATTCTGTATGTTGAGATCCATGTCAACAACCTGGCAGGGAGAGCCACATCTCCCAAGGTCAATAAACTCCTTGAGGCTAAAAGAGGCTGATATTATGCTTGTTCCATAGCAACGGATGGAGCAACCTAGCTCACAGATGTTTTGTGTAGGAGACACACACACACACATGGCGAGAGATTGTAATGCAAGAATATGCAACTACAGAGCATAGTTGGCTTCCAGTTGAAGCTCGCATCCGCTACAAGACCATGGTGCTTGCCTACGGAGCTGTGAGGGGAACGGCACCTCCGTACCTCCAGGCTCTGATCAGGCCCTACACCCAAACAAGGGCACTGCGTTCATCCACCTCTGGCCTGCTCGCCTCCCTACCACTGAGGAAGTACAGCTCCCGCTCAGCCCAGTCAAAACTGTTCGCTGCTCTGGCCCCCCAATGGTGGAACAAACTCCCTCACGACGCCAGGACAGCGGAGTCAATCACCACCTTCCGGAGACACCTGAAACCCCACCTCTTTAAGGAATACCTAGGATAGGATAAGTATTCCCCCCTCCCCTTTAAGATTTAGATGCACTATTGTAAAGTGACTGTTCCACTGGATGTCATAAGGTGAATGCACCAATTTGTAAGTCGCTCTGGATAAGAGCGTCTGCGAAATGACTTAAATGTAAATGTAGATGTCCTCCCTATCCACTGCAGAGGGACCTTAATGTTGGTTACATAGTTTGTTGAAGGATAGATTAGTTACATGCACAAGTGAATCAATGTATGAGTAATGTGCTGATGTAATTGCAATACATACATCCTTGTAAAAATAAAAATGCACATCACATCTATTGATATTAAAAATGTCTTTGTGATGGACCAAAAGACCACAACAACCTTTTCCGTAAGGATATTTTGAAGAGATCTGATGCTAGATTAATAATTACCTCTCACAACTCTCTTCTGTGTAATCAATTTCTCAGCTTTGACATACAGTCAGACATCTATATACTGCTGTAGTTTCACTGTTTAAATACACTCTAGTTTTCTCTTGTCTCAAACTTTATTAGTCACATGCGCCGAATACAACATGCGCCGAATACAACATGCGCCGAATACAACATGCGCCGAATACAACATGCGCCGAATACAACATGCGCCGAATACAACATGCGCCGAATACACATGCGCCGAATAGACCTTACAGTGAAATGCTTACTTACGAGCCCCTAACCAGTTTCAAAAAATACAAATAAGAATAAGAGATAAAAGTAACAAGTAATTAAAGAGCAGCAGTGAAATAACAATAGCGAGACTATATACAGGGGGGTACCGAGACTGAGTTAATGTGCGGGGGCACTGGTTATTTGAGGTAGTATGTACATGTAGGTAGAGTTATTATTATTAAAGTGACTATGCATAGATGACAACAGAGAGTAGCAGTGGTATAAAGAGGGGGAGGGATGCAAGTAGTCTGGGTAGCCATTTGACTAGATGTTCAGGAGTCTTATCCCTTGAGGGTAGAAGCTGTTTAAAAGCCTATTGGACCTAGACTTGGCGCTCCAGTACAGCTTGCCGTGCAGTAGCAGAGAGAACAGTCTATGACTAGGGGGTCTGGAGTCAATTATTAGGGCCTTCCTCTGACACAGCCTGGTATAGAGGTCATGGATGGCAGGAAGCTTGGCCCCAGTGATGTACTAGGCCATTCGCACTACCCTCTGTAGTGCCTTGCAGTTGGAGGCCGAACAGTTACCATACCGTGCAGTGATGCAACACAGTCAGGATGCTCTCGGTGGTGCAGCTGTAGAACCTTTTGATGATCTGAGGACCCATGCCATATCTTTTCAGTCTCCTGAGGGGGAATAGGCTTTGTCGTGCCCCCTTCATGACTGCCTTGGTGTGCTTGGACCATGTTAGTTTGTTGGTGATGTGGACACCAAGAACTTGAAGCTCTCAACCTGCTCCACTACAGCCACGTTAATGAGAATGGGGGTGTGCTCGGTTCTCTTTTTCCTGTAGTCCACAATCATCTCCTTTGTCTTGATCACGTTGAGGGAGAGGTTGTTGTCCTGTCACCACATGGCCAGGTCTCTGAACTCCTCCCTATGGCTGTCTCGTCATTTTCGGTGATCAGGCCTACCACTGTTGTGTCATCAGCAAATTGAATGATGGTGTTGGAGTCGTGCCTGGCCGTGCAGTCATGAGTGAACAGGTAGCACAGGAGGGGACGGGCCCACCGGCCAAACTCTCCCCTAACACGGACGACGATGGGCCAATAGTGTGTTATCCTATGGGACTCCTGGTCACGGCCGATTGTGGCACAGCCCAGTAATGATCCCGGGTCTGCAGTAACACCTCTATCACTGAAATGTAGTGCCTTCGACCGTTGCGCCACTAGGTAGGCCCTAACCCTTATTATAAGCAGTTGCTTATTTAGCCAGGACACCAGGGTTAACATCCCTACTCTTACAATATGTGCCATGGGATCTTTAGTGACCACAGAGAGTCAGGACACCCATATAATGTCCCATCTGAATGACTGCTGCCCTACACAGGGCAATGTTCCCAATCACTGCCGTGGGGCATTGGGATATTTTTTTAGACCAGAGGAAAGGGTGCCTCTTACTGGCCCTCCAACACCACCTCCAGCAACATCTGGCCTCCCATCTAAGGTCTGACCAGGACCATCTCTGCTTAGCTTCAGAAGCAAGCCATCAGTGGGATGCAAGGTGGTATGCTGCTGGCCATTTAAAGATGGAAAATGCTGTGTTCTGCTAGTTTCCCCATCTTACTGTATCAATACATGTATCTTTCAGGAATAGGTCATGGTTTTTAATATTTATTATACTCTATCTGTGATCATACACAGTTGCATGGTCAATTAATACTGACTTACAAAACCAACCTATTCAAAACAGATGATTATTTTGATGACTTTAGGAACAGGAAGCGATGGGATCTGCCTTTTAACTGGACCAGGAGAGGTGGCATGACATTTAAGAAGAAGAATTATCACGTGGGATCATCAAGGTTAAGACCAGCTTTACCTTGTATCTCTTGGCTGATGGCTGAAGCCTTGTAGAATAGACAAATAAAGTCATTTGTCTATGCCCCCTCTCCCTCCCTGTTTCCCATTGACCACAGCCACATGTCAGGAACCTTCCTGTGGATTCTCTTGAGTGTTACGAAAGGAATGTTTTCATATCATTGACATTCGCTTCGCTTGGCCAGTGGCATCTTTTGTGTTTTACTTCGCAGTGTATTTGTGGTTTGTCCTGCAGTGATATTTTATCTCCCATGCCCTTCCCCTCACAGATGGCCCTCTTTCTGTCACCTTGCTGCTCTCGCAGGCTTGACTGATGGGCTATTGAGCCAGGACAGACGGACACCCGGTGAAGGATTGCCCCTGCCAAGTGCTGACATAAACCCATTCAGCCCAGGGAAATGATAGATGCTAAATCTAATTTTAAACACCCCCAACTAAATTCCCCTCGACAGATGATCCAGCCGGCGATGGGGACACAGCTGTGGGATTCAGATAAGGTGTACAGTCACCTGTGCCTCCCCAAACCCTGAAGAAGCAGGAGGCCATGAATGATCGATGTTACACAAAGAGGAGGCAGGGGAGAGACAGGGAAAAGTGGTCAGATAGATGAATTAGCAGATCAGGGTAGAGAGATACTTGTGGCTGCTATAGTAATGTGCTCCACATAACGTCCAAGCGCATTGAGTATTCAATCCAGAATCTGTGTTGTTTTTGATTCACACTTTTCCCTGAGAGTATGCAGCTACACCAGTGGCCTTCATGCATAGCCAATGGGCATAGGTCTAAGAGTCTCTCAGGTAGGTGTAGAGACGGGCTGTCTTAAGGTGCAATAATTCACAGCTGATGATGATTTATGGGTTAGTGGGTGCACTGATTAAATCACAGAGTGCCCGGTTGCATTACCGCATGATCTCTGTTTTATAAGGCTGTTGCCTGGCAACTAGGGCTGGGAATTGTCAGGGTCCTCACATTAAGATATTATCACGATACTTAAGTACCGATACGATATCTATTGTGATTTGTGACTCTGATTTTATTGCGAATATGTTCCAAACATATTGCTCACCATATGTCTGATGCAGAGGGACAAGAGAGAGCCATGATTTCTATAGTAATCTGCCTCAAATGAAGAAATATTGCTTATGTTCGAATCTGTTATGCTGTCTTTAAGGTGTTTCTCAGTTTCGTTATGTTATATGCATTTATTGAAAGAACGAGAGAGAGCAGGGGTGTGTGTCTGTGTGTGGTGTGTGTGCGTGTATGTGTGTATCTCTGACGTGTGTGTGTGAGAGAGAGTGAGAGAGTTAGAGGGAGAAGTAGAGGGGTCGAGAGGGGGAGAAGAAAGTGTGAGAGAGAAGAGGGTGAGAATAGGAAGAGAGAGAGATGTGGGTTGGCTATTTCTGCTTAGAATCTTATTATGGGATTTAAATCAATGCATCCTATAGTTCTAGCTTAAAAGCATCCAAAAAATGAAAGTAATTAAGACCAGAAAGAACTTGGAATAATTTCATTATGTTTTAAAGTTTGGGAGAAACAAAACAAAATTCATCAAATAAAGTTTAGAATGTTACTTCCACCCACTACTGCAATTTATCACATTTAGAGAACAAATCAAGAGTAAGTGGAACCAAAGTAATTTTTTGCCATAGTTGTAACAAGAATGGACTCTTGATTGCCTCGTTGGAAGTCTGGCCATCCATCTATCCCTCGATTCATTGATTCTCAACCTGAGCTACTTTGGATAACTTTTTTGTCTTCATCAACATTTCAAATTCAATTGATTATGACAGAGATTTTAACCAAAGTATTCAAGTTAGCTGACATTTAGCAACAGAGCTTAGAATGCCCAGAAACATCACAATGAAGCTCTTTCATTTACCTTACCTTGACTCTTATTTTATTGATTTATTTGCACCAAAGAAAACAAGTCCTAGACAACAATACAGATACAAATCATACAAAATAAACGCTGTGCAGGTGTGGTTGGAAGCCCAAGGGCTTATATAAAAACCACAGTAAAAACAAACGATTCAATAAATATGTTTAAACGTGTGTGTGCATCAGTGGAGGCTGGAGCGAGGCGCTATAGGGGAACGGGCTCATTGTAATGGCTGGAAGAGATGAATGGAACAGAGGCAAACATGTGGTTTCTATATGTTTGATAAAATTCCATTAATTCCATTCCAGCCATTAAAATGAGACCGTTCTCCTATAGCTCCTCCCACTAGTCTCCATTGGTGTGTATGTGTGCATGTGAGTGTGTGAGAGTTAGGCTATATGGAGGAGATTACTGAGTAGTTTGGTTCATCAGGCTGACCCCCAGTCTTCGCTTGAAGTTATTGAGGGATGATGATGTTTTGGCAATGTGAAGATAAGAATTCCAGAGTCCGGTACCTCTGTATCTGATAGAGAATTGACTATGTGAGGTGCGGCTGTGGGGAGGGTGAAGGTTATTCCAGTGTCTTGTGTTATATAGATGGATTTCAACCTGGAAGAATCCATTGACGAGTTTATGTACACTGTCTGGGAGGTATGAATATTTGTAGATGAAAGTGCATAATTGGCTTACATGAATGTCGTAAATAGACAAGATATTGAGTTTCTTAAACAAACGTGCAGATGGAGCCAGGTAATTAGAGGTGGTGGCTAGTCTTGCAAATGTAGTTTGTCTGATGAGTAATTTGTGTAGGCAGGAGGCATATGTACTGGCCCAGACAATATTACAGTAAATGAGATATGGGTAAATTAAGTCTGATGAACCAAACCACTAATCCTTCTGGTAATACCAACACATTAACTTTTCATCAATTACAACTCAGAGGAATCTAGTGCACGTGACTTGTTCCATTTCATTCCCATCAATTGAGATTCTGACTTTTTTTGGACAATATTTCCTATTCTTACTAGGGAATACAATAAAGTAGAATTTTTTAACATTTATAGATCATTTGTTTATCTGGAACCATTCAGAAAATCTGGCCATTCCCGTGTTGGCTTCATTAACTACTGAATACATTTTTGTAGGGTCCATTTTTGTATGTGTGATAAAATCGAATTGGTATCATCAGTAAAGAGAATGGGAAGTACGGTGGAAGACATAGCAGCAAGGTCTATTTATCCAACACGTTTTTCTGTCAGTCAAATCTCTTAGGGGACATGCATTCCTTCCAAATTGTTTATATCTTGCTTGATATATTGTTTTCTGAACACCTAATGACGGAATTGTACGTATGCATAGATACAGTGAGCTCTGAAGATACAGTATTTCATATTCCAATATGATAACTCTAGGGGTTGCTGCATTCAGCGTATTTAAAATCAGCATTCATAGTACTTAACTGTGGAAAGACTGAATGGAGACAGAAAGAAAGACAGAGGAGATACCTGGAATGAGAATGAGTGGCCGGTTTGTGCTCAGTGTGATCGAGGGATTTCTCAGGGCTTTCCAGGGGGGTGGAATTACTGCCACATCTGTCACACACACACACACACACACACACACACACACACACACACACACACACACACACACACACACACACACACACACACACACACACACACACACACACACACACACACACACACACACACACACACACACACACACACACACAACAGGCCGGGCCAGTTCAGGCCATGCCAAGCCCTCAAGCCAACTTTCTGAAGGCCAACTGATTTTTAAGAGAGATAGATGAACAGAGGGCTTATCAATGTAACAGATGTCCCATAGTAGAGTGTGGGTAATTACACTGGGCCTTGTGTTCCCATCATTCCCCTCTCCTCCTGCAGACCTGCCACTGAGTACACACTCAGAGGGGCTACCACTACCCAACAGATAGCTCTGCAGAGGAGGGTAGTGTTCTTATAGGAACTTTATGTGGGACTGCTGCTGGTCCAATCCACTAAACTGATTTTCAGCTCAGCTCATGCCCTGCCATTATGATTTCCCTCACTGTTGTTTATATTTCTTTTTGTGGATTGCACTGAATTATTACAGTGAGTGCTGCTGTTTCTTTGAGAGTTTGGTTGAAATTCAAAGTTCCCCTGTTATCCTTTTGACATTGTGAGGACAGTACACAGTACACAGGCGTTATCCTGACCAACTGGCCCTCCAAATACACCTCCGCTGTCTTCAATCAGGATCTCAGCGATCACTGCCTCATTGCCTGTATCCGCTACGGGTCCGCAGTCAAACGACCACCCCTCATCACTGTCAAACGCTCCCCAAAACACTTCTGCGAGCAGGCCTTTCTAATCGACCTGGCCCGGGTATCCTGGAAGGATATTGACCTCATCCCGTCAGTTGAGGATGCCTGGTCATTCTTTAAAAGTAACTTCCTCACCATCTTAGATAAGCATGCTCCGTTCAAAAAATGCAGAACTAAGACCAGCTATAGCCCCTGGTTCACTCCAGACCTGACTGCCCTCGACCAGCACAAAAACATTCTGCGGCGGACTGCAATAGCATCGAATAGTCCCCGCGATATGCAACTGTTCAGGGAAGTCAGGAACTAATACACGCAGTCAGTCAGGAAAGCAAAGGCCAGCTTTTTCAAGCAGAAATGTGCATCCTGTAGCTCTAACTCCAAACAGTTCTGGGACACTGTAAAGTCCATGGAGAACAAGAGCACCTCCTTCCAGCTGCCCACTGCACTGAGGATAGGTAACACGGTCACCACCGATAAATCCATGATAATCGAAAACTTCAACAAGCATTTCTCAACGGCTGGCCATGCCTTCCTCCTGGCTACTCCAACCTCGGCCAACAGCTCCACCCCCCCCCCCCCCCCGCAGCCATTCGCCCAAGCCTCCCCAGCTTCTCCTTTACCCAAATCCAGATAGCAGATGTTCTGAAAGAGCTGCAAAACCTGGACCCGTACAAATCAGCTGGGCTTGACAATCTGGACCCTCCATTTCTGAAACTATCCGCCGCCATTGTCGGAACCCCTATTACCAGCCTGTTCAACCTCTCTTTCATATTGTCTGAGATCCCCAAGGACTGGAAAGCTGCCGCGGTCACTCCCCTCTTCAAAGGGGGGAGACACCCTGGACCCAAACTGTTACAGACATACAGTGGGGAGAACAAGTATTTGATACACTGCCGATTTTGCAGGTTTTCCTACTTACAAAGCATGTAGAGGTCTGTAATTTTTTATCATAGGTACACTTCAACTGTGAGAGACGGAATCTAAAACAAAAATCCAGAAAATCACATTGTATGATTTTTAAGTAATTAATTTGCATTTTATTGCATGACATAAGTATTTGATCACCTACCAACCAGTAAGAATTCCGGCTCTCACAGACCTGTTAGTTTTTCTTTAAGAAGCCCTCCTGTTCTCCACTCATTACCTGTATTAACTGCACCTGTTTGAACTCGTTACCTGTATAAAAGACACCTGTCCACACACTCAATCAAACAGACTCCAACCTCTCCACAATGGCTAAGACCAGAGAGATGTGTAAGGCCATCAGGGATAAAATTGTAGACCTGCACAAGGCTGGGATGGGCTACAGGACAATAGGCAAGCAGCTTGGTGAGAAGGCAACAACTGTTGGTGCAATTATTAGAAAATGGAAGAAGTCCAAGATGACGGTCAATCACCCTCGGTCTGGGGCTCCATGCAAGATCTCACCTCATGGGGCATCAATGATCATGAGGAAGGAGAGGGATCAGCCCAGAACTACACAACAAGACCTGGTCAATGACCTGAAGAGAGCTGGGACCACAGTCTCAAAGAAAACCATTAGTAACACACTACGCCGTCATGGATTAAAATCCTGCAGCGCACGCAAGGTCCCCCTGCTCAAGCCAGCGCATGTCCAGGCGCGTCTGAAGTTTGCCAATGACCATCTGGATGATCCAGAGGAGAAATGGGAGAAGATCATGTGGTCTGATGAGACAAAAATAGATATTTTTGGTCTAAACTCACTCGCCGTGTTTGTAGGAAGAAGAAGGATGAGTACAACCCCAAGAACATCATCCCAACCTTGAAGCATGGAGGTGGAAACATCATTCTTTGGGGATGCTTTTCTGCAAAGGGGACAGGGCGGCTGCACCGTATTGAGGGGAGGATGGATGGGGCCATGTATTGTGAGGTTTTGGCCAACAACCTCCTTCCTTCAGTAAGAGCATTGGAGATGGGTCGTAGCTGGGTCTTCCAGCATGACAATGACCCGAAACACACAGCCAGGACAACTAAGGAGTGGCTCCGTAAGAAGCATCTCAAGGTCCTGGAGTGGCCTAGCCAGTCTCCAGACCTGAACCCAATAGAAAATCTTTGGAGGGAGCTGAAAGTCCGTATTGCCCAGCGACAGCCCCGAAACCTGAAGGATCTGGAGAATGTCTGTATGGAGGAGTGGGCCAAAATCCCTGCTGCAGTGTGTGCAAACCTGGTCAAGAACGACAGGAAACGTATGATCTCTGAAATTGCAAACAAAGGTTTCTGTACCAAATATTAAGTTCTGCTTTTCTGATGTATCAAATACTTATGTCATGCAATAAAATGCAAATTAATTACTTAAAAATCATACAATGTGATTTTCTGGATTTTTCTTTAAGATTAAGTCTCACAGTTGAAGTGTACCTTTGATAAAAAATTACAGACCTCTACATGCTTTGTAAGTAGGAAAACCTGCAAAATCAGCAGTGTATCAAATACTTGTTCTCCCCACTGTATATCCATCCTGCCCTGCCTATATAAGGTCTTCGAAAGCCAAGTCAACAAACAGATCACTGACCATCTCGAATCCCACCGTACCTTCTCCGCTGTGCAATCTGGTTCCCAAGCCGTTCACGGGTGCACCCCAGCCACACTCAAGGTAATAAACGATATCATAACCGCCATCGATAAAAGACACTACTGTGCAGCCGTCTTCATCGACCTGGCCAAGGCTTTCGACTCTGTCAATCACCATATTCTTATCGGCAGACTCAGTCGCCTCGGTTTTTCTAATGACTGCCTTGCCTGGTTCACCAAGTACTTTGCAAACAGAGTTCAGTGTGTCAAATCGGAGGGCATGTTGTCCGGTCCTCTGGCAGTCTATGGGGGTGCCACAGGGTTCAATTCTCGGGCCGACTCTTTTCTCTGTATATATCAATG
Organism: Oncorhynchus gorbuscha; assembly: GCF_021184085.1. Taxonomy (NCBI): domain Eukaryota; kingdom Metazoa; phylum Chordata; class Actinopteri; order Salmoniformes; family Salmonidae; genus Oncorhynchus; species Oncorhynchus gorbuscha. Next base: position 83,473,788 of record NC_060175.1, on the reverse strand, counting down.
ATGTTGCTCTTGCTGCGGGCGATTCCCTGATCCACCTCTACACAGACGACACCATTCTGTATACTTCCGTGGCCTCCAACTGCTCTTAAACGCTAGTAAAACCAAATGCATGCTTTTCAACCGTTCGCTGCCTGCACCCGCACGCCCGACTAGCATCACCACCCTGGATGGTTCCGACCTACAATATGTGGACATCTATAAGTACCTAGGTGTCTGGCTAGACTGTAAACTCTCCTTCCAGACTCATATCAAACATCTCCAATCCAAAATCAAATCTAGAATCGGCTTTCTATTTCGCAACAAAGCCTCCTTCACCCACGCCGCCAAACTTACCCAAGTAAAACTGACTATCCTACCGATCATCGACTTTGGCGATGTCATCTACAAAATGGCTTCGAATTCTCTACTCAGCAAACTGGATGCAGTTTATCACAGTGCCATCCGCTTTGTTACTAAAGCACCTTATACCACCCACCACTGCGACTTGTATGCTCTAGTCGGCTGGCCCTCGCTACATATTCATTGCCATACCCACTGGCTCCAGGTCATCTACAATTCGATGCTAGGTAAAGCTCTGTCTTATCTCAGTTCACTGATCATGATGGCAACACCCACCCGTAGCACGCGCTACAGGCAGGTGTATCTCACTGATCATCCCTAAAGCCAACACCTCAATTGGCCGCCTTTCCTTCCAGTTCTCTGCTGCCTGTGACTGGAACAAATTGCTAAATCGCTGAAGTTGGAGAATTTTATCTCCCTCACCAACTTTAAACATCTGCTATCTGAGCAGCTAACCGATCGCTGCAGCTTTACATAGTCCATCGGTAAATAGCCCACCCAATTTACCTACCTCATCCCCATACTGTTTTTATTTATTTACTTTTCTGCTCTTTTGCACACCAGTATCTCTACCTGCACATGACCATCTGATCATTTATCACTCCAGTGTTAATCTGCTAAAATTGTAATTATTCACCTACCTCCTCATGCCTTTTGAACACAATGTATATAGACTCCTTTTTTCTTTTTTTCTACTGTGTTATTGACTTGTTTATTGTTTACTCCATGTGTAACTCTGTGTTGCTGTCTGTTCACACTGCTATGCTTTATCTTGGCCAGGTCGCAGTTGTAAATGAGAACTTGTTCTCAACTAGCCTACCTGGTTAAATAAAGGTGAAATAAAAAAATAAAAAATTCTGGGATAATTCTGTCTCATGTTGTGTTGTGAATCATCTTCTCTGAAAAGGCTTACTGAACCACTACTGAATTGCTACAGTCACTCCTTGATGCCAAGTGTACCTTGGCATCTCTGTGAGTGCGCTAATCCAAATGATTTCTGGCAGTGGGCAATGTGATTTCATCAATGCTGAAGTTTTGAGCTGGAATGTGTATTGTGCCAGTGACAACTAAGGACAATACCAGCAGAGAGAGTGAGAGGACAAAGAAAATGGGTAATTCAATTTAGTGACCATAGCAACCTCGTCTTCAGTGTACAACTGACCCCATTTAAAGGTCAACTGGATGGAAGTGATACTTCCTTGGGAAGGGGTTCCCTCCTCTGATATACTGTCTGTTGATACTGTAGGACATTTCCTGAGTTAGTCATGGTATTCTGTATGATTTGAATATAAAGTAAGAGGACCAAAGTAGCACATTTAAGCCCCAAATATGAAGCCATGTAGGTAGGGATAAGAAGTCTAGCTCTCCAGACTTGGACTAATAACGAACAATTTACCTTCTGGCATTTTCAAAGCAGTGCACATTTCTCTTAATGTGAATTGAAAAGCGCTGAAGTAGAAAATCATTTCATCACAGTGTCAGTAGCAGAGTCATTCTCTGAATCCATCAGCGATAAATGATTACCTCTGTTAAGATGGAGAACTGAGCTGGAAGGCCTGTGATATCCCCTGTCATTTAACTCAACACACCACCCACACCACTAAGTACCCTCCATGTAGGCACACAGTGTGCACATCATGTGCAAAACTTTATTGGGTGTTCAGACATGATTGATAATAAAGGTCCAACCCATTTGGATAGAGCTAACACCATGACCAAACCGGCCCCACGCGTGTCTGCGTGCACATGATCATTTTGTCTATCCCCACCAGACGCGATCATGAATCAATTATATACATTTTGGGGCAGGTCAAAACACACAAAACATTCATGACATTTTTCTAGATAGCTGTTGCTAGCAGTTTGTCCTGGGAGATGAACATCGAGTTGTTATTTTACCTGACATGCATATGGTCCTCTTTTTAGCTGGTTCTAGCTGGTTCTAGCTGGATCTTTGTAGAATTTTGAAATGGAGTCCTACAACATAAGGTGTTTCTCTACTCTGACGATTCATCCACTGATAAAAAAGGGAAACCTAGTTTAAAAAAACCTTTTGTATTTGATTAATCCCCCCCCATTCATCTTTCAAGCACCCATATGGGTTTGTATCTTCGTGAAAACCAATAAGGAGACGGGAGAGGCGGGACTTGAAGCACGTTAAGCATCTCAAATAGAACCAGGTTTTATTTTAGCATTCGGCAATGCAGACGCAACGAGCGCGAGCAGTGTGGAGGAAATGATTGAATAACATGTACACGTACGCAACGCTCGCACACACTACGTGGCTTGTCTGGTTTCCCTGTAACATGCTGACTAGACTGGGCACCAGCGTGCATGCGCCATCACCTGCATGTGGATTTTGTCCATCCACACCAGACGAGATCAGGATGTGCAGGTTTAAATATCAAAACGAACTCTGAACCAACTATAATAATTTGGGGACAAGTCAAAACCCATTTAACAGTCATGGCCATTTTGCTAGCTAGTTTGCTGTTGCTAGCTAATTTGTCCTGGGATATAAACATTGTGTTGTTATTTTACCTGAAATGCACAAGGTCCTCTACTCCGATAATTCATCCACAGATAAAAAGGTAAACCAAGTTTATTTCTAGAAATCTCTCCTCTTCTTCTTCTGTGGACTTTATATGGCAGTTGGCAAACAACTTTAAGGTGCATTATCACCACCAACTGGACTGGAGTGTGGACCTCAGTTCATCTTTCAATCACCCATGTGGGTATGTGCTCCTAAAAACCAATGAGGAGATGGGAGAGGAGGGACTTGCAGCGGGTCAGGAGTCAAAAATAGAACCAAGTTTTATTTTAGCGCCTGGATACGCAGACGCTCGTTGATGTGCGTGAGCAGTTTGGATTATATTATTGAATAACATGTATGTGTAAAAAAAAATTGCAACGCGCATATAAGGCAATCATTGTGGTCAACATGTATGTTTATCTGTGTGTTTTGATCTGTGCGTTGGGTTCATTTCAATGGATCATATGCATCCTATTGTTATGGCCACAAAAGTAACAAGTTTGATTTAATAAATCCAATTTGTCACTTACAGTAATGATCCTTCTCTGCCTGCGTATTGGTCATAAACTGCCAGTGAATAGTTATCATTTCCGAGAGTCACACTTGGCAACCAAGAATCAGAAGAAGAAAATAAACATACAAAGATGCTCTCTGTATCTCCTTCTGACTTTTATTCTGTGCAGATGTTACTATAGCAACAATCCAGCCTTTTGCCTTGTTGCATTGGAGTGCTGCATGGAGCTAGAGCTGCACTGAACTGAAGAAACCATGATGACTCAACTAATTTGTGCCTGGTTATAATAAAAATAAAAATCATTTTATAATAAATAAATAAAATAAAAATCATGTTAAGTGTGATTTTTATTTTCATGGATCTTTTAAAAATGTAACTCAATGGGTTTCTCTAGCCTGTTGATGTGAATACTATTTATTCCCTTTGAAGATCTGTCTGAGGCGTACAGTCACACCAGTAAACCAACTAGGGATTTGAATTTCAACCAAACCACAAGATGGTATATGACAGAGACGGTACAATGTGAGTCGAACAGCAGTCATTTTCATGACTGATTTGCATATTAATTATATTTTCATGCTACATTTCACTGTATGCAATGTCACCACCAACTGAGGAAAAAAAGTGATTTGCATAATAACAAGTCAGAGTGGCAAAGGTTGCACTGTACAAATAATACTAGCCTGGCTGTGAATAATATTGTGTAGCTTGGTGCTACAACTTGTTGTCCACAGTATAAATGTTGCTTTGACAGATCTGGTTGACTAAATTAATAAAACATTAATTAAAATGTTGTAGTAGAGATAAAGACAGAGATGGAGAGATATGTAAATGAGCTCAAACAAAGATTGACCTCTTGTCAGTCCTCACCATCCACCATACCATGACAATTCTCGATTTGCAGTAAAGCCATTTCAACCATGAAATTCAAACTGAAATGCAATCCATTCAGACTTAGCTACTATAGCTTGGGTGGAAAAATTGTCCCGCTCATTGGCCTATAGTACCTACTATCATGTTTCTTGTTATATCTGTGAAGAATTATCTTGCCCTATGCGAAGCATTGATTTGAGAGTCCTTAAACAGCTTTATGACACTGCTAGTATAATAATTATTTTTCTGACTGAGTTTGTTTTGTTACAGAAGAAGAGAGATGTGCATTTTCAGAGGAAGAGAGAGATGTGAATTTTCAGAGGAAGAGAGAGATGTGAATTTTCAGAGGAAGAGAGAGATGTGAATTTTCAGAAGAGAGAGATGTGCATTTTCAGAGGAAGAGAGAGATGTGCATTTCCAGAGGAAGAGAGATGTGCATTTTCAGAGGAAGAGAGAGATGGCATTTCCAGAGGAAGAGAGAGATGTGCATTTCCAGAGGAAGAGAGAGATGTGCATTTTCAGAGGAAGAGAGAGATGTGCATTTCCAGAGGAAGAGAGAGATGTGCATTTTCAGAGGAAGAGAGAGATGTGCATTTCCAGAGGAAGAGAGAGATGTGAATTTCCGTCTGCGTCCTCCACAGACTTTTGTCCCTTTGTGGAACTTTTCACTTGTACTTCAATGTCTTGAGTCCCCTTGAAGAGGTGGACTTGAGGATTCTTCCTTTCTATTTTGCTTGCTTTATTTTGCTGCAGTGTCAGCTAATCAATGTCAGTGACCTACACACACTCTTGGTTTGTTCCTCATATTTACAGTTGGCAAATATATTGTATTGGGTTGTGCCATGCCTGCGTGGGAGCATTTACAGTATAGGTCACTCCTGTGACCTTGGGGCCCTTACAACCTCTCTCGTTTGCTGGTTGGTGAGGAGGTTTTCAGCCATGTTTCTGCTTTATTCTCCTCCCATCTCTATTATTCCCACATCAATCCCTAACTGTTCAGGGGCACAGCCTTTTCACAGGTCAATTCATTTTAATCATAGTGTGTCAATTTAATCTTGGTTCAAACCGCTAGACGGACACTTAGTGAAAATCTCATTAACCTTCCAATTTCCAATATCCTCACTTCATTAGTATTGCAAAGCAATGACTCAGTCATTTCAGGTGGTATAAACAAACTCTGGCATTTTTAAATGTAGAAGCTTCGAAATGCAGTCAACAGTTTTACAATATTTCATATCTAAATTCTCTACCCACATAGGACATAACCATACCTGAATGCTGAGTCAGAAACAATGACCGTGTTAACAAACCATGTAATATAATGAACATATTTGATACATGCTTTTGCTATATTGTGGAAAAGAAGAGGACATCAGCATATTGAGTTAAGATCACATCTAGGCTCCTTCTCTCCTCCCAGCCTGTCGGTTTGAGATGGATGAGGATCTCATCTCACCTTCTGCCCTTGCCCCTCTCCTTAGTCCCTTCCTGGGTTCAGAGCATGTTCACCTGTACAGTGTAAATATAAGGACATACATGCTAGATAAGACAAAACCTAGGTTTTGTTTGTTGTAGCATGTATTGTATGTCCTAAGAACACATGCCCTCGCTCCCTCCATATGCCTGTGGAGAGCTAATGAGATGCAGGTGCATTTGCATTCGGGCCATGCACTCTTCAATGCCCCATGGCGGCAGGCAGCAAACCACAGTGGTCTGGTTACCATGGTCCTTACCTCCTCAGCATTCTGGTAGGGTCTACAATTGTCAACATTTGATTTCATGCCGCCAGGATCGTGCTCTCAGAGGAGGGGAGATCTCTCTGTGGCTCGCATCAACAAAGACGACACCTTGCAGGAATAATGTTGACTTTGTCAGAGAGAGAACAGGATGTGACTCTTTGTAGCTGTGTTTAGATTCACCAGAGACTAATTTAAAATAATATAAAATGTCACTAATGCCTTAAAAAGCCATTAAAAAACGAAGTGAAAATGTATTTAATACTTCTTGACGTTTTTGTCTTATCAGCCTCCATAAGAGTTTATTTTAATTACATTATCATCCTGGCTCTTATTGCAGTTTAACACCTGACTTGCCCAGCTCTGCTCACATGTGAGTCCCATCATGTATCCAGACATGGCCCTCCTCAAACATGCTCCCTGGGCCCCTGCAGCTGATGGCTCGGTGTTCCTCCCTGATCCCTCACATCTGTTTCAAGTAGCTTCCTTACTATATAGGTGAGGCCTTTCACAGCTTAATCATAAAAAATACAAGTTGTGTATTTTGTGTGGCGCCGCGGTCTAAAGCACTGCATCGTGCTAGAGGTGTTACTACAGACCCAGGTTCATTCCCGAGCTGTGCCACAACCGGCCGTGGCCAGGAATCACATAGGACAGCACACAATTGGCCCAGCGTTGTCCGGGTTAGGGGAGGGTTTGACCGAGGCGGCTTTACTTGGCTCCTCGTGCCCTAGCGACTCCTTGTGGCAGGCCAGGTGCCTGCAGGGTGACCCCGGTCGCCAGTTGAACAGTGTTTGCTCCGACAAATTGGTGCGGCTGGCTTCTGGGTTTAGCTGGCGGGTGTTAAGGAGCGTGGTTAGATGGGTCATGTTTTTGAGGATGCATGACTCCACCTTTGCCTCTCCTGAGTCCGTTGGGGAGTTGCAGCAATGAGACAAGATCGAAATTGGGGGGAAAAAGGGCAGGTCATTTTTTGAAATGGTCATGTGAAATGTGATAACTAGGTCTATAGTATCCTTAATTAGCATTCAAAGAGTGAATCCATTCTTCTCTAGCCAATCTTCTGAATCATGCTTCTAACATCAGTACAGTAGCTTATCCTTCGGAGGGAGGAGGGGCAGGTACCTTTAACACATACACATGCTGGCAAGTTTCTGAGTGACAGAGAGAGCTTTGCATAGGCACTGTTGCGTTTTTTTGTTGGACTAGAAAGAAATAGCCTGGAATGTAAAATAACATTAATAACTGGTTCCCATGCTTTTAAAATAACAGTTCTGTATGGCTCACTTTCTGTATGGAATATGGATCACTTTCTGTATGGAATATGGATCACTTTCTGTATGGAATATGGATTACTTTCATTACCGGTCCCTTTTCTGTTCCTTGAAAATGTTTATTATTTTCCGGTTTTATTCCCTGAACCGGATCCAACCCCTGATTAGAAGTGAAGGTTCAGCTTTTTAACAGCATGTTACAGTACGTATATGTACAGTGGCAAGAAAAAGTATGTGAACCCTTTGGAATTACCTGGATTTATGCATAAATTGGTCATAAAATTTGATCTGATCTTCATCTAAGTCACAACAGTAGACCAACAGTCTGCTTAAACTAACAATACACAAAACATTATGCATGTCTTTATTGAACACAATGTGTAAACATTCACATTGCAGGGTGGTAAAAGTATGTGAACCCTTGGATTTAATAACTGGTTGACCCTCCTTTAGCAGCAATAACCTCAACCAAACGTTTTCTGTAGTTTTCTGCGCAACGGTCGGGAGGAATTTTGGACCATTCATCTTTACAAAACTATTTCAGTTCAGCAATATTCTCGGGATGTCTGGTGTGAACCGCTCTCTTGAGGTCATGCCACAGCATCTCAATCGGGTTGAGGTCAGGACTCTGACTGGGCCACTCCAGAAGGCGTATTTTCTTCTGTTGAAGCCATTCCGTTGTTGATTTACTTCTGTGTTTTAGGTCGTTGTCCTGTTGCATCACCCAACTTCTAATGAGTTTCAATTGACAGTCAGCCTAACATTCTCCTGCAAAATGTCTTGATAAACGTGGGAATTCACTTTTCCGTCGATGATAGCAAGCCCCGAGGCAGCAAAGCAGCCCCAAACCATGATGCTCCCTTCACCATACTTTACAGTTGGGATGAGGTTTTGATGTTGGTGTGCTGTGCATTTTTTTCTCCACACATAGTGTTGTGTGTTCCTTCCAAACACCTCAACTTTAGTTTCATCTGTCCACAGAATATTTTGGCAGTAGTGCTGTGGAACAATCAGGTACTCTACAATCAACTTCAAACGTGCAGCAAGGATTTTTTTGGACAGCAGTGGTGTCCTCCCATGAACACCATTCTTGTTTAGTGTTTTACGTATCGTAGTCTCGCCAACAGAGATGTTAGCATGTTCCAGAGATTTCTGTAAGTCTTTAGCTGACACTCTAGGATTCTTCTTAACCACATTGAGCATTCTGCGCTGTGCTCTTGAAGTCATCTTTGCAGGACAGACATTCCTAGGGAGAGTAGCAACAGTGCTTGACTTTCACCATTTATAGACAATTTTTCTTACCGTGAACCAATGAACATCAAGGCTTTTGGAGATACTTTTGTAACCCTTTCCAGCTTTATGCAAGTCAACAATTCTTAATCTTAGGTCTTCTGAGATCTCTTTTGTTCGAGGCATGGTTCACATCAGGCAATGCTTCTTGTGAATGGCAAACTCAAATTTTGTGAGTGTTTTTTATAGGGCAAGGCAGCGCTAACCAACATCTTCAATCTGGTCTCATTGATTGGACTCCAGGTTAGCTGACTCCTGACTCCAATTAACTTTTTCCAACGTACACTGTGAATGTTTAAATGATGTATTAAATATAGATAAGAAAAATACAATAATTTGTGTGTTATTAGTTTAAGCACACTATGTTTGTCTGCTGTTGTCACTTTTATGACCAATTTATGCAGAAATCCAGGTAATTCCAAAGGGTTCACATACTTTTTCTTGCCACTGTCTATCAAATGCTATAGCGAGGTATACATGTTCTTGTTTTTAGGGGCAGTAATGGATTCAGAGACCACCTCTCATGTCTGGCACTGGTTTGGATTCTTCAAGTGTAAATTATTCATTGACAATATAGAAGCTTATGGAAATTAGATTTATCAGCATCACTTGTGGCTGAAATTACCACACAGCAACAGTGGAGGTGATAGACACAGCAAGGATTTGCCAGAAACTGAAGTGTGTGTGTGTGTGTTTGTGCCAAAGGATCTGAGATTGTTTTATCCTCTGGTTTTTCTAAACTGTAGGAAAAGCATCTCAGTGCTATTGGCTTCACTACAGACCCTGGTTCGATTCCAGGCTGTGATTCACAACCGGCCGTGATTGGGGGTCCCATAGGGCGGCGCACAATTCGCCCAGCATCGTCCGGGTTAGGGTTTGGCCGGGGTAGGCTGTCATTGTAAATAAGAATTTGTTCTTAACTGACTTGCCTAGTTAAATAAAGGATAAATAAAAACAAATAAAAGTCTGTGCAGGTCTCTGTGTCTGTGACTTTGTGTGTGTGTATGCAGATTTGTTGCCCCAAGCACAGCACCTGGTCCTCTAGCCATCCTCCAAAGCACAGTCTCTCTCTCTCTTAACCTAAATCCAATGACATGGTGAAATGTTTTGTTGATTTCACATTAGTTGACAACTCAACCAAATGTAAATCAAAACTAAACATTGAACTGATGCCTGTACCCAAAGTACTACTTAAGTACTTTACACCACTGTTTACAGTATAACCAGTGGTGTAAACTACTTACGTAAAAGTAAGTAAAGTAAAGTAAAAATACTATTTAAGTAGTTTTTTGGGGGTATCTGTACTTTACTTTAATATGTATATTTTTGCCAACTTTTACTTCACTACATTCCTAAAGAAAACAATGTACTCTTTACTTCATACATTTTCCCTGACACCAAAAAGTACTCATTACATTTCGACAGGAAAATGATCCAATTCACGCACTTATCAAGAGAACATCCCTGGTCATCCCTACTGCCTCTGATCTGACGGACTCACTAAACACACATGCTTTGTTTGTAAATTATGTCTTAGTGTTGGAGTGTGCCCCTGACTATCCGTCAATATATATATTTTTTATGGTGTCATCTGGTTTGCTTAATATAAGGAATTTTAAATGGTTTATACTTTATACTTTTGATACATTTGAGCAATTCCATTTACTTTTGATACTTAAGTATATTTCAAACCAAATACTTTTGGACTCAAGTAGTGTTTTACTGGGTGACTTTCACTTTTACCTAAGTCATTTTCTATTACGGTATCTTTACTTTTACTCAAGTATGACAATTGAGTACTTTTTACACCACTGAGTATAACTGGCAAACCTATTTCCCCACAAATTCTAGTCATCATATTTTGTATTGAGTGATTAAGTATCAGTGATACCCTGTAATATACAGTACACTACATGACCAAAAGTATGTGGACACCTGATCATCGAACATCTCATTCCAAAATCATGGGCATTAATATGGAGTTGGTCCCCCCTTTGCTGCTATAACAGCCTCCACTATTCTGAAAAGGCTTTCCACTAGATGTTGGAACATTTCTGCGGGGACTTTCTTCCATTCAGCCACAAGAGCATGAGTGAGGTTGGCCACTGATATTGGGCGATAAAGCCTGGCTCGCAGTCGCCGTTTCAATTCATCCCAAATGTGTTCGATGGGGTTGAGGTCAGGGCTCTGTGCAGGCCAGTCAAGTTCTTCCATACTGATCTCGACAAACCATTTCTATATGGACATCACTTTGTGCAAGGAGGAATTGTCATGCTGACACAGGAAAGGGCCTTCCCCGAACTGTTGCCACGAAGTTAGAAACACAGAATCATCTAGAATGTCATTGTATGCTGTAGCGTTAAGATTTCCCTTCACTGGAACTAAGGGGTCTAGCCTGAACCATGAAAAACAGCCCCACACCATTATTCCTCCTCCACCAATCTTTACAGTTCACACTGTATTGGGGCAGGTAGCGTTCTCCTGGCATCTGCCAAACCTAGATTCGGACTGCCAAATGGTGAAGCGTGATTCATCACTACAGAGAACACATTTCCACTGCTCCAGAGTCCAATGGCAGAGATCTTTACACCACTCCAGCCAACGCTTGGCATTGCGCATGTGGATCTTAAGCTTGTGTGCAACTGCTCAGCCATGGAAATCCATTTCATGAAGCTCCCGACGAACAGTTATTGTGCTGACATTGCTTGCAGAGGCAGTTTGGAACTCTGTAGTGAGTGGTGCAACTGAGGACAGGGGATTTTTTACACGCTACGCACTTCAGCACTCAGCGGTCCAGTTATGTGAGCTTGTGTGGCCTACCACTTCGTGGCTGAGCCGTTGTTGCTCCAAGACGTTTCCACTCTACAATAACAGCACTTACAGTTGAAAGGGGCAGCCCTAGCAGGGCAGAAACTTTCATAACTGACCTGTTAGAAAGGTGGTATCCCATGACGGTGCCATGTTGAAAGTCACTGAGCTCTTCAGTAAGGCCATTCTACTGCCAATGTTTGTCTATGGAGATTGCCTGGCGGTGTGCTCGATGTGATACGAAGACAGGTGTGGCTGAAATAGCCAAATTCACTTTTTTTTAAGGGGTTTCCACCTACTTTTGTATATATAGTGTATGTGAATCAGTTGTCAGTAGTTAACACAGCCATAAAGTCATAAACCCTGCTTATTTTTAAAATGTCTCGTTTTAAAATCTGATTTTAAACCTAACCTTAACCCTATCCTGAAACATACTGAAAACCTTAGGCCTAATCGTATCCTTAAATTACAGGATTAAAAAGCACATTTTTCCACCCATATTTTTTTTAAACGATTATTACCCATTTTGACTTTGGTTGTGTTATCTAGTGGGAACCATTTGACTCCTCAATTGACACACCCTGACAGCTGTCACACACTTGCATGTATAGGCCTGATACAATTGAATGTAAATTGTTTTTTGGGGAGGGGGGGATAGCATGCAAGAGGAAGGTGGACATACATTGTATTTGGAAGGTATTCAGACCCTTTGACTTTTTTCCACATTTTGTTACGTTACAGCGTTATTCTAAAATTGACTAAATCGTTTTTTTCCCTCGTCAACCTACACATAATACCCCATAATGGCATTTTTTAGTATTTAGACCCTTTAGTCAGTACTTTGTTGAAGCACCTTTGGAAGCGATTACAACCTTGACTCTTCTTGGGTATGACACTACAAGCTTGGCACACCTGTACTTGGGAAGTTTCTCCCATTCTTCTCTGCAGATCCTCTCAAGCTCTGTCAGGTTGGATGGGGAGCATCGCTGCAAAGTTATTTTCAAGTCTCTCAAGAGATGTTCGATTGGGTTCAAGTCCGGGCTCTGGCTGTAACGTAATAAAATGTGGAAAAATTTAAGGGGTCTGAATACTTTCCGAATGCAATGTATCTCAGGGTGAAATGTGCAATTTGTGGTTGCACCATTTGACTGTGGAGTCAAACAATGCTTTGTCGTTGACTAATTCAGGCCACCAGATCACCCTGATGTTAAATAATGGAGTCACAGTGTGGATTCGGGTGCACTCAGTGTAGCTGCTCTGCTGTGATGCAATCACTGGTGACCTCTGCGGATTAGGTTAATCAGATCTCACAGCTTGTGTGAAATTATATTGTTCCGTTTGGAAGGATGGATCATTCAGTGGAACTTATTCTATGGAAATGATCCAGCGGCACAGCCCAAATACATTGGGGGGAAGAGATGTTATTAACACAGCCAGAAGACTCCGCATAAAAAGGCCCAACATCTTCAGGGATCATGGTACAAGTTAATCATTCTGTTGAACAGGGGATATTAATGGTGGCTTTGTGGTTCAGCAGGAGGAAACAAGAGTGGATTGATTTCAAGGTTTTATTTTTTATTCGTTTTTGCCAAATTGTCCTTTAAATTCATTGCTCACATGATGACTGTACGTACTGCAGCTGTAGATACAGGAAAAACCCTGTCCTCCTGTTTTATGTTTTACAGTACCTGACTTTCACAGACTCTGTCTTCTCAGGCATGCACGCCTAATGGCACTGACAAGGTTCTACCGTTAGTATAATATCCCTACATACAGTAGGTCTATTTGTTTTTCATGTTTTGAGATCAATGTGTGTCATGTCTTTCTGCAGGACGATTTAGTGTGGGCACCTGAGGAGCTGAATATAAACTCAGTTTGAAGCTAACTACATACACTTCTGGCTTTCCTTCTGTCAGGGGATCCCCTTTACAGTTGGTTGTTGATTAACATTGTTGTCAGAGCCGAGCCACTTTTCGGAATATGCTCCTGCATGTTGATTGGAATGCCATAAGGACAAAATGGAGGAAACAGTAACCACATCACATGTGTATTAATATAATAGAGTGCAGTTGTAGGCTTATACGGTTCCCTTGACCATCTTTAAGTTAAGGACCAGGTAAACTTCTTTAAAACAATAGTTGATGTTGTATCTGTGTATTAAAGATTAAACAAAGTTTTATCTGCAGTTCATCAAGTTATACATCTGGAGGTCGCTAGAGAGGAAATAATAGCACTGTATCAGGCCTTGTTTTATTGCTTTAGGGGGGAGGTAATAGAAAAGCATAAGTTTTTTTTTCAGAGAACCATAACAGTTTTTGCTAATTAGGTCTCTGGATAATGTATTTTCAGCCAAAGATTCATTTGACATATTTAATAGATGTCCCAATGGTTTCATTCAAAATATGTCTTGGGCCTGGTTTGTAATGCTGTACCATTCATCAACTGGGTTCGTTCTATAACTTCAAACCTTCACAGTAGATCTACAGTTCATCTCTCATGTCTTCGCAGGGAACTTTCACTCAAGCAAAGAATCCAGACAGACTAAAGTAATATAGACATGAAGCACTTTAAAATAACAAATTGTGCACTCCATGAAATAGAAATAGCTACATTTAATTTTGAATTACCACACACACTGCTTACAGCAAAAAGGAGTAATTCTCAGTAGCCAACCATTTACAGTTGCCATGGTTATGAGAGATGTCACCTCCAGCAGTGTTTCTTAGAGACCTTATGTTATATTTTCCATGTGGAGTGTGAGTTAAGACAGATATTAATTACATATATAGCAGGGAGACGTGTTGCTGCAGCCTGGCCTCAGAGCCATAAGAAATACACTTTACATATTTCTGAGCACCTCCAAGACGTACGATACCTACAGTACTAACGGTCTATTTAAATGAGACAGAAACGAAAGTAGGGAGATTGGTCGAGGAGGATGGGTGGGCATAATCTGTGACAGTCTAGCAATCCAAATGTTGCATGTTCGAGTCGCGACGGGGACAACTGTAGCATTGTAGTTAACCCTTCCCGTAACCCTTACTCTAAACTTAACCCAATTCACCTAACCTGCTACAGAAATTCACATAACCGAGGTAAATTCTCTTCTATTTATCATTTGGTGTCTCAGATAAAGACGTGCAATACTATCCTCCAAGACGTATGATAAGTTACATTATCCAATTCGTATGCTACTGTACAACCGGGTAAGAGGTATGATACTATAGGTCCTCTAATTCGTATGCTATTGTACAACCGGGTAAGAGGTATGATACTATAGGTCCTCTAATTCGTATGATATTGTACTACCGGGTAAGAGGTATGATACTATAGGTCCTCTAATTCGTATGCTATTGTACAACCGGGTAAGAGGTATGATACTATAGGTCCTCTAATTCGTATGCTATTGTACAACCGGGTAAGAGGTATGATACTATACGTCCTCTAATTCGTATGATATTGTACTACCGGGTAAGAGGTATGATACTATACGTCCTCTAATTCGTATGATATTGTACTACCGGGTAAGAGGTATGATACTATACGTCCTCTAATTCGTATGCTACTGTACAACCGGGTAAGAGGTATGATACTATAGGTCCTCTAATTCGTATGCTATTGTACAACCGGGTAAGAGGTATGATACTATAGGTCCTCTAATTCGTATGCTACTGTACAACCGGGTAAGAGGTATGATACTATAGGTCCTCTAATTCGTATGATATTGTACTACCGGGTAAGAGGTATGATACTATAGGTCCTCTAATTCGTATGATATTGTACTACCGGGTAAGAGGTATGATACTATAGGTCCTCTAATTCGTATGCTATTGTACAACCGGGTAAGAGGTATGATACTATAGGTCCTCTAATTCGTATGCTATTGTACAACCGGGTAAGAGGTATGATACTATACGTCCTCTAATTCGTATGATATTGTACTACCGGGTAAGAGGTATGATACTATACGTCCTCTAATTCGTATGATATTGTACTACCGGGTAAGAGGTATGATACTATACGTCCTCTAATTCGTATGCTACTGTACAACCGGGTAAGAGGTATGATACTATACGTCCTCTAATTCGTATGATATTGTACTACCGGGTAAGAGGTATGATACTATACGTCCTCTAATTCGTATGATATTGTACTACCGGGTAAGAGGTATGATACTATACGTCCTCTAATTCGTATGCTACTGTACAACCGGGTAAGAGGTATGATACTATAGGTCCTCTAATTCGTATGCTATTGTACAACCGGGTAAGAGGTATGATACTATAGGTCCTCTAATTCGTATGCTATTGTACAACCGGGTAAGAGGTATGATACTATACGTCCTCTAATTCGTATGATATTGTACTACCGGGTAAGAGGTATGATACTATACGTCCTCTAATTCGTATGATATTGTACTACCGGGTAAGAGGTATGATACTATACGTCCTCTAATTCGTATGCTACTGTACAACCGGGTAAGAGGTATGATACTATACGTCCTCTAATTCGTATGATATTGTACTACCGGGTAAGAGGTATGATACTATACGTCCTCTAATTCGTATGATATTGTACTACCGGGTAAGAGGTATGATACTATACGTCCTCTAATTCGTATGCTACTGTACAACCGGGTAAGAGGTATGATACTATAGGTCCTCTAATTCGTATGCTATTGTACAACCGGGTAAGAGGTATGATACTATAGGTCCTCTAATTCGTATGCTATTGTACAACCGGGTAAGAGGTATGATACTATACGTCCTCTAATTCGTATGATATTGTACTACCGGGTAAGAGGTATGATACTATACGTCCTCTAATTCGTATGATATTGTACAACCGGGTAAGAGGTATGATACTATACGTCCTCTAATTCGTATGATATTGTACTACCGGGTAAGAGGTATGATACTATACGTCCTCTAATTCGTATGATATTGTACTACCGGGTAAGAGGTATGATACTATACGTCCTCTAATTCGTATGATATTGTACAACCGGGTAAGAGGTATGATACTATACGTCCTCTAATTCGTATGATATTGTACAACCGGGTAAGAGGTATGATACTATATGTCCTCTAATTCGTATGATATTGTACAACCGGGTAAGAGGCATGATACTATACGTCCTCTAATTCGTATGCTATTGTACAACCGGGTAAGAGGTATGATACTATACGTCCTCTAATTTGTATGATATTGTACGACCGCTATTCCATTTATAATCTAACATATACTAAATGGAGTGTCACACATTTACTTACAAAGAAATATAAATTGCCCTGAGATCACGTTGGCAGTTGATGGGATCTCAAGCTTGACTGGTTTACAATGGCCTCCTGTTTGGATGTTGTTGCTATTGCACTACTGTCACAGATTGCTGGTCACAGTGAAGGGCGACAAGATGGAGGCCCCTGCCAGACAACACTCATAAATCCTGAATGACGCAGATTGAAAAGGTGATTTTCTGCTTGTCTCACATGCGGCCCTGAATCTTTATTTTGAATTTGTTGTAAACAGACACTGGTGGAGCATCTATAGAGGACTGTCAAGGCTGCACAGTGTGTGTATGTGTGTATGTGTATTTGTGTGTGTGTCGCATCATGCCATAATTGCTCTGTAATTATTTTATAATTAATAACCGTATTATGATTATGTAATTACAATGCTGTAAATTGCAGATACGGGCAGGAAACATATAATGAAAATCAATTGAGTAAGTCCTGTAAAAGTGATCACCTGTATAATTACCATATAACATCTCAAGTCAATGTCACTCTATGGTATCTGTGCAAACGTGTTGCCTCTGAATTTATGGAGACCAACAACTAAGGCCATTAGAATCTATGGAAGAACTGGGAACACGGACACAGAGTCATGTTAACGCAATCACCCAGAGAGGGTGCAAGATGGCCGATGGCGAGATGACGTGAGGCAGAAAGAAGGGCTAGATGTTCAAACTCTCACCGACATCTGTGAAATACAAGCCGAGTACACTTGATGAATGTGTACTGTGTCTTCCTGTCCTTCTTGGGCCCACACACATCGCAGCGCTTCTTCTTGTTGCTACCGGCTGCAATCCAGAATGATTAAAACACTTAGTTCAGGAATTTTACTAACATCTCTCTCACATATATGGTTACAGCAGGCCAAGGTAGGAGAGTCTGACACACATGCAACAACATCACTCACACTTACTTCTAGTATTGGAGTTGTTGGTTCTGTGGGTCGGGTGGATGGGGCACCAGTATCCTCCTCCTGAATCCTCCTCACGATGGCTGCAGAAGCTGGTGTCCTTGGGATATGTTGCCTCCCCTGGATTTGAGGTCTTACCAATGCCTTGCCCAGCTCTTCGAGAAAGAGCCGTCTCCTCTGGAGCTTACCTCTGTTCCAAACTGGGTTCAACGCCTTCCAGATAACAAACGCGTTGTACGGTGAGATGTCCAAGATGTTGAAGAATATCACAAGTGGCCAGTGCAGGGTTTTCCTTCTTTTGCAGCGGTAGCCAGTCACCAGCTTGTCTAAATTGTCCACCGCTCCTTTTGTGGCATTTTAATCCATTATGATTTCTGGTTTTTGATGTTCCTGGCCACAGATTCTCCCATCCCTATGGAGTGTACTCACGAGTACCACATTTTTTCCTTTCTTTGGCACGTAGGACACTAGGGACGTGTCGGCCGTGAACACAAACTTAGAGGAATTGATAAGCCTGTTCCGTGTATTTAATAGCTGAGGTGGGAGCTCTGGCTTGTTTTTTCGTACTCTTCCTACCATCATCAGCTTCCTCTGGAGGAGCTTGTGCAAAGTAAAAAAGTTATTGGATGTGATGTTGTGGCCACGGAGTCCCTGTGTCACATCCAGGACAACCTGCATCCTTTGGTTCTTCTCAGGTGCTCCTCCATCTGGCTTTCCCATATACAATTGCAAGTTACATGCATATGATAAAGCAGCATCACAGGCAGCCCAGATCTTGATTCCATATTTTGCTGGTTTAGACAGTACGTACTGCCTGAAGGGGCAGCGCCCCCTAAATGGCATAAGCTGCTCCTTCAACAGTAACATTGGGTCCAGGGTTGTAAAAAAGGGGAAGGCGGTCTAACCACTTGTCCCACACTGACCTGATTGCAGCTAGCTGGTCTCTCTGCCGCCGAGCTGGTCTGGTGTCTCGGTTATCGAAGAGGATAATCCTGGAAATAATGTGGAGGTTTTCCAGAGACATTGTTGCACTGAAAAGTTCTCTGCCAGCTTCTGCATCCCACAGGGATTCTGTAGATTCCCCATTGGATCTGAAAACACCTGCAAGGACAAGAACCCCAAAGTATGCATGTAAAATGAGTTTGGCCCATCGCTCTCCAAAAACACACCTTCCCACCAAATTAGTGCAGTGCAGAATGATTTTTGGGATGGTGTCTGGGATGAACAGTTTAAAAGAAGACATTATGTTCTGCACATGAGTAATGTAAATGTAAATGTAACCCCCATCCTCGTTGACCCTGGTTGCATCCTTATCACATTGGCAGCCATGCCTGGTAGCTCATTCCTCTGCAAGAAGACCATTCCATTTTTTTATTATTATTATTATTTTTACATATTTCTCCTCCTGCAGGCTACTGATGAGCTGGTTACTGTCGAGCTGGTACTGGGGCTGGCTGAGGGTCAATCTCATCCTCTTCTTCCATCTCACTGTCAAACTCCGAACTGAAAGAGACATGATCCTCATATTTGGAAAATTCTTCATCTTCCAAAGTGGAAGACGCTCCTTCCACACCAGCTTCTCTCTCTGCAGAAATGATTTCTAAGGCCCTCTGAGCAGAGATTATTTTTTCCACACTGATTGATTGTGGTAAGGAGCCACACATGCAAAGCTATTTATTTGTTGTCTCTCCCTCAATTTGCACCTAGCTGGAGTATGGGAAAATACTGACATGTTTACAATGTATTGAAAGAATGTATTGTAATAACATTGTGCAGGTTTGCACAAGACATTGTGTAGTTTCACACACTACAAAGGGTAAAGAGTGTGAGAAAAGCAGGAGACAGGCAGACAGGTTATTGGTGCTATGTTAAAACAGCAGGCCCAGGGAGGAGGAAGACAGAGTGAAGGCACACAGCAAAGTTTTTTTCAAATGTTTACCTGTTTTCACCTACAGACACACTTTTCCACATTTTTATTACCCTCGGGTCCAGTGGACCTGAACACCACAGTTGTAATATAAATGTGTAGGGAAATGCACAGTGTGCACTCAGTGAAAATGTGTTATTTTACATGTTCTACATAGAACATTTGCAAGGCCAATAAGTCTCAGTTTGAAAACATTATTAATTGTCAAATGTTTTTTTAGTAAAAATTGAAAATGGGTCCCACAGACCCGAACACCACACAAGGGTTAATGCCGATGATTTTACATTTACATTTACATTTAATGCCGATGATTTTGGAATGAGATGTTTGACAAGCAGATGTCCACATACTTTTGGTCATGTATTGTAGTTTAGCAAGCTGGCTAGTTAGTTAGATGAGTTGATAACGTTAGCTAACAGTCGCTAACCACAAACAGGACTCTTGGTGATGATAACTACACTGAACAAAAATATAAACAATATATAATGTGTTGGTCCCATGTTTCATGAACTGAAATAAAAGATCCCAGAAATGTTCCAAATGCAAAAAAAGCTTATTTCTCTCAAATGTTGTGCACAATCCATCCAACTGACACGTGTGGCAGATCAAGAAGTTGATTAAAAAAAGCATGATCATTATACAGGTGCACCTTGTGCTGGGGACAATAAAAGGCCACTCTAAAATGTGCAGTTTTGTCACACAACACAATGCCACAGATGTCTCAAGTTGAGGGAGTGTGCAATTGGCATGCCGACTGCATGAATGTCCAGAGTTGTTGCCAGAGAATTGAATGTTCATTTCTCTACCATAAGCCACCTCCAACATCATCACAACCGTAGACCATGTGTAACCACACCACTCTAGGACCTCCACATCCAGCTTCTTCACCTGCGGGATCATCTGAGACCAGCCACCCGGACAGCTGATGAAACTGTGGGTTTGCACAACCGAAGAATTTCTGCACAGACTGTCAGAAACAGCCTCAGGGATGTTCATCTGCGTGCACATCGTCCTCACCAGGGTCTTGACCTGACTGCAGTTCTGTATCGTAACCAACTTCAGTGGGCATATACTCACCTTCTATGGCCACTGGCACGCTGGAGAAGTGTGATCTTCATGGATTAATTCCGGTTTCCACCGTACTGGCATATGGCAGACAGTGTGTAATGTGTCGTGAGGGCGAGCGGGTTTGCTGATGTCAACGATGTGAACTGAGTGTCCCATGGTGGCAGTGGGGTTGTGGTATGGGCAGGCATAAGCTACGGACAACGAACACAAATTGCATGGCAATTTGAATGCACAAAGATACCGTGACGAGATCCTGCGGCCCAGTGTCGTGCCCTTCATCCACCGCCATCACCTCATGTTTCAGCATGATAGTGTACGGCCCCATGTCACAAGGATCTGTACACAATTCCTGGAAGCTGAACATGTCCCAGTTCATCCATGGCCTGCATACTCACCAGACATGTCACCCATTGAGCATGTTTGGGATGCACTGGATCAAAGTGTATGACAGCGTGTTCCAGTTCCCGCCAACATCTAGCAACTTCGCACTGCCATTGAAGAGGAGCAATATTCCACAGGTCACAATCAACAGCCTGATCAAGGAGATGTGTGGTGCTGTATGAGGCAAATGGTGGTCACACCAGATACTGACTGGTTTTCTGATCCACGCCCCTACTTTTTAGGTATCTGTGACCAACTGATGCATAACTGTATTCCCAATCACCTGAAATACATACATTTGGGTCTAATGAATTTATTTCAATTGACTGATTTCCTTATATGAATTGTAACTCAGTAAAATCTTTGAAATTGTTGCATGTTGCGTTCATATTTTTGTTCAGTGTACTTTATTTAACAGGCTAGGTTGGAGGATTATAGTCACATTAATGTTATACAGCAATAAAAAGCTAGCTTGTAAACATCTACAAAGAACTTAGGTAGCTACACCAAAGACACAGCTCAAAGTGCATGGCAAAATATTAGCCTAACTGACATTTCTTACTATTATTTCTGCCGACCAAGACCACACTCCGAAAGCTTGAAAATACACAGCAGCCACTCAAAACGGTTTTGAGCGGCAACAAATCTGTCCAATTAGCTAATTCGCGTTTCCATACACCAACTTCTTTTCAGCCTCCCACTTCTGTTGACACGCCCACTTCCAGACACTCCTGTTTGCAGTTTCCCATGACTCCTCGGAATATCACGACAACGAAGTTCTTTGCGACAGATTTTTCTGTTTTGAGTTGATAGCGGAAAATTGCAAGACTAGCAAGTTAGCCTGTATTCTTTGTGGATAGCTGGAGGTTGCTAACGGTTGCCGATAACTTAACATTTAATGGTTTATTTTTTCTACGTTTTGGATAACCTTTTATCATGGATGTAGGCGAGCTACTGAATTATCAGGTAACGTTCGTTAGTGAGACATATCCTTAGTGTTTGCTGCAATTGTTGACTAGCTTGCAAAATAAACGTTTAAGCCACCGCCATTGTCTTTGACCATAACCACATTGGCTAGCGAACAGGCTAACATGATTGCTAGTTAGCTAATAAACCAAGTTTACTAGCTAAGTTAAGGATGTGACAGATTAAAAAGATGGCAAGTTAGTCTTGCTACTTTGCTAACTAACGTTAGCTAGCCAACTCTTCTGTTGTAACTAGTTTGATAAACTCTTGCCTAGTTCGGCTGTATTAGCTAGCTAGCTAGGTAAAGCAGTGTCCCTCTCATGGAATATAATTTGAGCATCAAATATAAAAACTAACATTATGTTATAGGAATCAAGTACTATGTACATTTGACGATGAATGCATTTTAATTTTCTCTTCGCTTAGATACATTGCAAAGCCATATGACCTTCCTGTTTTGATGTACCTGCTTAACATGTGTTAATGCTCATTGTAGCCTGACAGGGGGGCAAAACGTCTACGGGCTGGTGATGATGATGATGATGACCCCAGAAACAAAAAGGCTGGCAGAGAACTGGCCAGACACCTGGAGGGAGATGACAGTGAAGATCCGAGTGGTGATAGGAAGAGAATACTGGAGAAACTCATGGATGATGATGAGGACGCAGATGACCAAGAGGTGGGAAAAGCTTAAGTGACATGATAATGCATGCATACATAGCTTAATGTGCTGATCTTGTTCCTAAAATACTTTTATGTTGTCTTGGTAACACTTTTCACTAAAGGGCACTCTTTTTTTTTTTGCAATTATACAGGGTGAACCAGTGGATGAGAGTTCAGTGAAGAAAATGATCTTGACCTTTGAAAAAAGGTCCTACAAGAATCAAGAGCTGAGGATAAAGTTCCCAGACACCCCAGGAAGGTAAAGTTAATGAGAGGGAAGCGTTTTTCCTGAGTTCAGCTATACATTAAATATTATTGCTTAATAAGTTATCAATCTATGTATGGTTATTTTTTTTATTTTACCTTTATTTAACCAAGCAAGTCAGTTAAGAACACATTCTTATTTTCAATGACGGCCTGGGAACAGTGGGTTAACTGCCTGTTCAGGGGCAGAACGACAGATTTGTACCTTGTCAGCTCAGGGGTTTGAACTTGCAACCTTCCGGTTACTAGTCCAACGCTCTAACCGCTAGGCTACGCTGCCGCCCCGTAAGGGTAAATTGACTTGCTGCTTCAATAACATGACATTGCATTCAACAAGACAGGACTTAATTTCCATGTACGACATATTTTATTACTCCACTGTCCAGGTTCATGGAAACAGAGCTGGATTTGAATGACATCATCCAGGAGATGCATGTCATAGCCACCATGCCTGATCTCTACCACCTGTTGGTAGAGCTCAATGCTGTCCATTCCCTGCTGGGCTTACTCAGCCATGAGAACACAGATATCCTTTCCTTCAAAGATGGCTTACTAAGCATCCTTCACTCTTTAATTCAGTTAATGTACCTGTATTTATGTTATTCTATGCATTTGACTGAACCCAGGATAAACTGAAAAAATCCTTAGCCTTTCCTACATATAGCCATTGCAGTGGTTGATTTGTTACAAGAGCTGACAGACATCGACACACTTCATGAAAGTGAGGAGGGGGCTGAAGTACTCATAGACTCTTTGGTGAGTCCAGTTTGTTTGTAAACAATCAATGCATGCATTTTGGTTCTGGCATTTTCTTATTTCTCATGCATCCACAACCATATTGTTGCTGATTATAATGATCTCAATAGAAAAAGCACATTCAATCCCAGCTAATGGCCATAGTTAAAATAGTCTATTTTAGCCCTCCCTTTGCACTCACTTTGACAGCAGCAAAGTCATTGGCCATTTTCTGGGAAAGGTTGAGTGCCCCGTCATAAAGTCTGCTGACATTTAAAAAGTCCATGGAGGCAAAGGTGAAATCGCTCTGGTCTTACACGACTTATAAATTAGCAGTGGAAATGAGGCATGAGCCTTTAATGTTGTCACACACGACACAGTATCCCATAATCCTGTGATGACAACCTGTGTATTTTTCTAACTGTAGCTGGAGGGACAGGTTGTGGCCCTTCTGGTGCAGAACATGGAGAGGCTGGATGAGCAGGTGAAGGAGGAAGCTGATGGAGTCTACAACACGTTAGGTAAGCCGCACTGCACAATGTGTACATGATTGGACAAAATATGGGGATTATTTATCTTCGTAAAATGTCATTTGGGCTCAGTACTTCTTGTGTTTTTATGGCGTATATCAAGGCCGCTCTCCAGGCTTGAATAAGTATTTTGTCTGCCTCCTGGTTGGGGCCTACAGGCTCATGTCCTCAGGATGGTGTCTGTTCAGTTGGAATTAGTGATAAAGGCTTCCTTCTCCTCCAGCAGGTCTCTCTTTCTGTGTGTTTCTCACTCATTGACTCTCTCCATCTCTCCCACTACTTCTCTCTCCCCTCTCTCTCTCGCTATTTTTTCCATTGGGCTTTTGCCGCCTTTCTGCTGAATGAGTGAGGTGTCTCAGATGGTTTTATAATGCAAATATTAGCAAAGGTATCTGAGACCTCAATACTTCTCAGGAGGTGCTGTCATAATTTGATAGTCCCATATTCACCTCTCTCTTCTCTCCATCAGCCATCATTGAGAACATGGCAGAGTTCAGGCCTGGCCTGTGCACAGAAGCAGCTCAGCAAGGACTCATGCAGTGGTTGCTGAAAAGAATCAAGGTCAGGCTATAACTGAAGATGACACATTCCATTGGTTATTGAGGCCGTATGTAGTCTGCGTCAATATGTCTGGTTGAAATGTCTGTTATAGAACTATACCTACAGTATGGTGTATATAGGCTTTCAATTGCTCATGCTGTCACAGATTTTGTCATGTTATCACTGATTTTGCCCCTCTCTCTTTCAGGCAAAGATTCCTTTCGATGCTAACAAGCTGTACTGCAGTGAAGTCTTGGCTATCTTGCTTCAAAACAATGACAGTACGTTTCCAGCCCTTTTCTCTGTAGTTGCTGTACAATGTGATGAAAATGGTTTTCAGCTAATGTATTCAGCCGTAGAGGTGATTGTTGTGGCTGTGGACCAAAATAGTAGAGTATCATGACCGGTTAAAGTATACTATTTGTCTGAGTGGCTGGGTCTAGAAGACCTTGGAGTGCTGCAGGACGACAGACATGCACCATGTCCAGATCAGTAATGGACTGGGATACATTGATATTCTTTTTGAGTTCTATCTCATTTTCCTCTGTTCCCCTCTGAGTGAGTTTAGTTACCTGGGTTGGTTGTGCTGTGTTGCATATAGCAGCTCAAGAGCTGGATCGATTCATCTTCTCCCTTGGTTTTTATCACCATGTTTTTCAATGTTTATGCGCCATACTCCTTCAACAGTTCGTCTCTCTCTCCTTCCATTTCTCTATCTCTCTCCCTCTTTCTCCTTTCCACTCCCTGCATCCTCCTCTTCTATTTTTCCTCTCCTCCCACCTCTTCTCTCTCACTCTACTTCCAGGCACCAGGGAGCTCTTGGGGGAGCTGGATGGAATTGACGTGTTACTGCAGCAGCTCTCTGTAAGCCTGTCTTATCACATGTTCTACTGCTTCTCCTAGGCTTGTGCAATATACCCTATACCGGAGTATTTTGAAGTAATATATAATAATAATAATATATGCCATTTAGCAGACGCTTTTATCCAAAGCGACTTACAGTCATGTGTGCATACATTCTACGTATGGGTGGTCCCGGGAATCGAACCCACTACCCTGGCGTTACAAGCGCCATGCTCTACCAACTGAGCTACAGAACTGACTGTATGATTTTCAATACCTTGTCCCCCCCAAAAAGTATTATTATTTATAAAAATTGTATTAACAAAAATTCAAATGAGCATGTCACATGGTATGTTTGTTTTTCAAAGAGCACATGGAGTAAACGTAATGTGACAATCCAATGTTGAGCAGCACAAAAGAGCTAAACACAGCTAAACACATTATAACTCTAAGTTAACGATCTTCGATGTGCCAAATACATTTTCTCCAGCTCAGTGTTACAGCTATGCATTTGGTTTACTAACTTCAAATCAAAGTTAATTTGTCACGTGTGCCGAATACAACCGGTGTAGACGTCACTGTGAAATGCTTACTTACAGGCTCTAACCAATAGTGCTAGCTATAGGTGGCTAGCTTGCAAGATTAAGCTTCTTGGTTACAGCAGAGACAATCAAACTCCTCCTGGATTAAGTGTGAGTAGCCTTTTGAGATAGCTAGTTGTATAATTTCATGAGCTGTGTTGTCTGACTTTGCATTTAGTTTATGTTCGCTTGTTAGCATTTAACTAGCATCCGCAATATCTTCCAACATACAAAAAAAATGTTTGGTAGAAATAGTGCCGGTAATACCATATCCCCCAGTATGGTACAGGAACGGTATGGAAATCTTGATACCGCCCAACCCTAGCTCCTCCTCTCTCTCTCTGATTCATCCATGTCTCAAACTCACCTCACACTGTTGAAGTTTCAGCAGATCATAAGAACTGTACAGTCGTGGCCAAAAGTTTTGAGAATGACACAAATATTAATTTCCACAAAGTTTGCTGCTTCAATGTCTTTTTAGATATTTTTGTCAGATGTTACTATGGAATGATGAAGTATAATTACAAGAATTTCATAAGTATCAAAGGATTTTAATGACAATTACATGAAGTTGATGCAAAGAGTCAATATTTGCAGTGTTGACCCTTTTTGTTTTCAAGACCTCTGCAATCCACCCTGGCATGCTATTAAATAACTTCTGGGCCACATCCTGACTGATGGCAGCCCATACAGCATTGCATAATCAATGCTTGGAGTTTGTCAGAATTTGTGGGTTTTTGTTTGTCCACCCGCCTCTTGAGGATTGAATACAAGTTCTCATTGGGATTAAGGTCTGGGGAGTTTCCTGGCCATGGACTCAAAATATCAATGTTTTTTCCCCGAATCACTTAGTTATCACTTTTTCCTTATGGCAAGGTGCGCCATCATGCTAGAAAAGGCATTGTTCATCACCAAACTGTTCCTGGATGGTTGGGAGAAGTTGCTCTCAGAGGATGTGTTGGTGCCGTTCTTTATTCATGGCTGTGTTCTTAGGCAAAAAATCCCTTGGCTGAGCAGCAACCCCACACATTAATGGTCTCAGGATGCTTTACTGTTAGCATGACACAAGACTGATGGTAGCACTCACCTTGTCTTCTCCGGACAAGCTTTTTTCTGGATGCCCCAAACAATCGGAAAGGGGATTCGTCAGAGAAGATGACTTTACCCCAGTCCTCAGCAGTCCAATCCCTGTACCTTTTGCAGAATATCAGTCTGTCCCTGATGTTTTTCCTGGATAGAAGTGGCTTCTTTGCTGCCCTTATTGATACCAGGCCATCCTCAAAGTCTTTGCCTCACTGTGTGTGCAGATGCACTCACACCTGCTTGCTGACATTCCTGAGCAAGCTCTGTACTGGTGGTGCCCCGATCCTGCAGCTGAATCAACTTTAGGAGACAGTCCTGGTGCTTGCTGGACTTTCTTGGGCGTCCTGAACCCTTCTTCACAACAATTAAACCGCTCTCCTTGAAGTTCTTGATGATCCGATAAATGGTTGATTTAGGTGAAATCTTACTGGCAACAATATCCTTGCCTGTGAATCCCTTTTTATGCAAAGCAATGATGACGGCATGTGTTTCCTTGCAGGTAACCATAGTTGACAGAGGAAGATCACTGATTCCAAGCACCGCCCTCCTTTTGAAGCTTCCAGTCTGTTATTCGAAATCAATCAGCATGACAGAGTGATCTCCAGCCTTGTCCTCGTCAACACTCACACCTGTGTTAAAGAGAGAGTCACTGACATGATGTCAGCTGGTCCTTTTGTGGCAGGGCTGAAATGCAGTGGAAATGTTTTTGGGGGATTCAGTTCATTTGCATGGCAAATAGGGACTTTGCAATTAATTGCAATTCATCTGATCACTCTTCATAACATTCTGGAGTATATGCAAATTGCCATCATACAAACTGAGGCAGCAGACATTGAAAATTAATATTTGTGTCATTCTCAACTTTTGGCCACGACTGTATGTCCTCCTTGTTCACATCATGCTGAGCGATTAGTGCTTTTTGAGGTCGCTTCGGGATTGGTTTGAATATTTAAAATATAATTGCAGTAAATGTATTATGAAATAATGACATAAAAATATATATTTTAGAGCTTTTTAATGGAAAAATAATGAACATCCAATTGCCAAAACATTGGGGGAAAAATCCACATTGAGGACATCAATAGAAATGCAGGAAATACTTATGAAATAATGCACTATTTCAGTTGTGTATATTACTTAGTTTTTGATTGATGAGTTTATTTTTCATTCCTTAAAGGCATCATCTCATCTCTGCTCAGGCAGTAGCAGCCAGCCAGACAACGTTATCTCTGTGCTCCCCATACTGTACTGTCTTTAGTCATCCTATCTAGCTAAACTAGCCTGTCTAGAGGCGTCCGTTTGTGCACTTATTATGGCTATTTTGTGACGTCTTGGACTTCGGTAAGGGCGTTTTGGGCTGTTCGGGAACACATTTTTTTCCCCCTTGAGGCAAGCTGAAGTCGGTTGCCGAAGTCTACACCCCTTTTGTCGGTGATTGATCAGTACGGATTCTTAATTATATTATAATTATTATCCAACTACTTTGCTTTATCTTGGCCAGGTCGCAATTGTAAATGAGAACTTGTTCTCAACTTGCCTACCTGGTGAAATCAAATAAATAAAAAATAGTCGAGAAATATTGAACTGAAGTCTTTGTTAGATGTAAAATTGCGCAACTAAGATTTCCTCAGCAAACCACGTTAACATTTTTCTTGCGTTATTTGAGATTAATTCTGACTATTTTGAGGAAGTGTATACTGGCTACGGCGACTCAAAATGGACAAACAGCACTATTGCCACTTTTTTCCATTTCAAAATCTTCAAGCGAAGAGGATTGTAAGGGAGGAGGCGAGCACACTCGTTCTGTTCGCCACTCAGCAAGGCGCCAGCCGAACTAAAGCGGTCTAAACCATGCCGACCGCTTAAGTATTCTGCAGAGCTGTCTGGTAAAATCATTTGACTAGTTCATCAAAGTCTCTATCCGTGTCTTTCGTTGTGTACATTCCTCTCTCGTGCAGTCTGTGGTCTATGTTTATCTAACCTAACGTAGCAGGTGTAAAAGTATATCCATCTCTGTCCTAGCCGGAAAGAACTAAATGACTTAAATGTAATGTAATGTAACAGGCGCAATGGATTTTGGTCATTGTGGTTAATTGCAACATTTATGCCCTGAACTTCTAGGAATATTTGCTTCAGCCCAGCATCCCACAGTTCTTGACTTAATTTCTCTCTAGAGACAGGGTGTGTTGGGCTCACAAAAACAGCCTTTTGGCTAATTATTATACTATTTGATATATTCAAGGCCTGTAGTAATAATGATGTCTGACGCAAATGAATAAGACTTAGAAGTGTAACTTGATTTTAGACAGATTTTCTGCTGTGCTTTGTAAGTCTCTTCACTCTGTTGGCGATGCTGGTTGCAAGCTTTTAGTATGTCCTTAGTTCTCAGGGCACTATACAGCATTGCACCTAAAATGCATTTGGTTGAATACTGGTCTATGTGAGGTGTTCCATACACACCCCAAAATGATTTCCAGTTAAACTGTTGAAACTCATCATTTCAACTGAATTTACCAGCATCACAGTTGATAGACAGAAGTATGGGTGTCATTCTCCTTCAGGTATTCAAACGCCACAACCCAGCCACAGCGGAGGAGCAGGAGATGATGGAGAACCTGTTTGATGCCATGTGCTCCTGTCTGATGCTGGCTGCCAACCGGGATCGCTTCCTCAGGGGAGAGGGTCTGCAGCTCATGAACCTCATGCTTAGGTAAAGACCCAGATGTTTAACACCTCCTGAAGAAATGAGTCTCCACACACAGCTGAGTTTTGATGTTTCAATAATTTAATGTCCTAAGCTTTTCAGCTAAAACAAATCATCATCCAAGTACCTCAATGGGGGCCGAATGTAGAGACTGACAGTTCCCCGGCTTGGCTGTAGTCCTTTTCTAATTTCAACCCTCCTTTCGATTCACACAGGTCACTGGTGATCTGATATCATTACGCAGTAGGGATATATGTAAATTGACATCTTTGAACTCAACTTTTGTTTGCTGTTTAGGCTGTCAGAGGGCGCACCATGAACCCCAGGGTTGAGTGATGTCTTTGTTTTTGCACAGCATGTCTCTGGCTCTGCTCAGCTGCCAGTCCAATCAATCAGTCGACAGAGCGCTGCAGCACCACGACGGGACCTTAAAGAGCAATAAAGAGACATTACATGTATTTATGAAACCCTCCGTGCCCAAGCTCTAATCATCATGACGACGCCTGGCAGGCAGACCGATTTAAAACCAAAATCGATATCTAATTCTAGCGATGCAAAACCCGCTTTTAAATCATCCACAGAAGGCTCTCAGAATAGGTTATCTAGAGAGCAACACGTAACTCTCTCTTTTTACTTCTCTTGAGATTCACAGAATCATAAGTTCTGCACCTCTGCTTCAATAGTTTTCTCTATTTTTGTAGAGGTTAGGATTTATCAAGAGGTTTGCAATATGAGCTTAGGAACACGGTTGAAGGCATCTTTATAATTGTCTCTATCTAAATTCTTAACTTTAACTTTGTTGAAAAAATTACTTCCTCATAAGCTTCTTAAAGGACTGCAAGTTGCAAGGGACTCCTTGTAGCTTGGTTACATACCTTTGGTAATGTAGTGTACTTTATGTGGACACCTGCTTGTCAAACATCTCATTCCAAAATCATGGGAATTAATATAGAGTTGGTCCCCCCATTGCTGCTATAACAGCCTCCATTCTTCTGGGAAGACTTTCCACTAGACGTTGGAACATTGTTGCGGGGACCTGCTTCCATTCAGCAATGAGTATTACTGAGGTTGGGCGATTAGGCCTGGCTCACAGTCGGCATTCCAATTCATCCCAAAGGTGTTTAATGTGGTTGAGGTCAGGGCTCTGTGCAACCATGAAAAACAGCCCTAGATCATTATTCCTCCTCCACCAAACTTTACAGTTTGCTCTATGCGTTAAGACAGTTAGCGTTCTCCTTGCATCCACCAAACCAAGATTAGTCTGTCTGACTGCCAGATGGTGAATCGTGATTCATCACTCCAGAGAATGCGTTTCCACTACTCCAGAGTCCAATGGTGGCGAGCTTTACACACTCCAGCCGACACTTGGCATTGCTCATGGTGATCTTAGGCTTGTGTGTGCCTGCTCCACCGTGGAAATCCATTTCATGAAGCCCCTGACGAACAGATCGTGTGCTGGCGTTACTTCCAGAAGCAGTTTGGAACTCGATAGTGAGTGTTGCAACCGAGGACAGACGATTTTTACGCGCTTCAGCACTCTGTGGTCCCATTCTGTGGGCTTGTGTGACCTACCACTTCGAGGCTGAGCCGATGTTGCTCCTCAACTTGTCTACTTCACAATAACAGTACTTACATTTGCCCGGGGCAGCTCTTGCAGGGCTGAAGTTTGACGAACTGACTTGTTTGAAAGGTGGCATCCTATGATAGAACCACGTTGAAAGTCACTGAGCTCTTCAGTAAGTCCATTCTGCAACCAATGTTTGTCTATGGAGATTGCATGGCGGTGTGCTTGATTTTCTACACATGTCAGCAACGGATGTGGCTGAAGTAGCCGAATCCACTAATTTGAAGGGGTGTCCACATACTTTTGTATATATAGTGGAGTCTGTGTGCCTGGCAAAAGACAATCATGTCCTTGCTGCTGTTGTGCCTGAGATAATTGATCCCTTATAGTTATTATAATGTTTTATTATTTTGCACTGCCTCTTCCCAGGGAAAAGAAAATGTCTCGGACCAGCGCTCTGAGGGTCTTAGACCACGGCATGATTGGCCCAGAGGGTTCTGATAACTGCCACAAGTTTGTGGACATCCTGGGCTTGAGGACCATTTTCCCCCTGTTCATGAAGACCCCCAAGAAGATGAGGAAAGCTGGGGCCGCAGACAAAGAACATGAAGGTCTGCAAATGTTTATACTCTCCAAATTTCCTTTTCTAAACAATGAAATATTTTTGCTTGTCTGAGTTTAGGGCAATTGCTTACAGTTGTCCAATGTCTGTACCCAAAACACAATTTAACAAGGCAGGAGATCTAATCAGGTTTGTCTAATGGCTTTTTCGTCTGTCGATTTAAGTTATCAATCTAACCTTGATTGATTTTTCTCCTGTTCCTCTCAGAATCCACTCTTGAATTGTGAAATAAGAAAATGAAAGCATCGGCGCTTATCAGCCACCCCTCCCTACCCCCCTTTTGGTTTTTGCAGTGGCTGCCTCGATTTAGCAGCGGCGCCACTGCTAAATGAATATAGGGGAAACACTGCCTTCTCTGTCTTTTAATTATATCTCATACGTCTGGACGGCCCACAAATTGGCTTCCTTTGTCTGTCTCCTTCATCTGGGGGACAGAATGAATTAACCTGAGACCTGCCTGAACCTCCGAGTAGGAAGCCAGACATAACAGGGCCCGCTAAAGCTTATCCCCCTGGTGCTCCCACTGATGGACCTCCTACTAGTCACAGCCAAGCCAAACTGCCATTAAGTGTGGTTACGCTGCTGTGCTGTGTGCTGCTTTGAATGCTCACTATAATTGTGGGCTGATGCCGGAGGGCATCTAGGCCATAGAGCAGTGGACTACAGCTCGTAACATACCTTTGGATTATAATATTCCTAGGCATGTCCCTAATGCATTGCATAATTTCTTGACTGAGATAGGCCTATTTTTCTAAATGACGATGATACTAAGCATTAGTTATGTTTGTCCTTACATCGTTTGTATTGTATTTATTATTGTGAGTGATGACCGATTATTTAGTGTAAGCTTTATTTGCCACTTTCAACTTTTTGAAAGTCACAGCTTTTTTCATAGCAACAATGTTTTACCATTAATTTGATATTGTTTTGAGGATGCATGATTGATTTGTCATAGTTGTTGACAGTAATTAGTGTCTCCTCTGCTGTAGTGATTTTTTTTTTTAAACAAGAAAGTGGTCCTCAAAAATAACACAATGCAGTCATAGATTAATTAATTATCAGGGGCTACACAAATGAGAGTTTAAGTAATTAATAGGTTAAGCACTCCAAACCCCTCTCCATCATAAAAAGAGATTGATCTCCATTAAATCGCCTCTGAAAATATACTGAGGCCCATTGGCTGTGAATTGTCGGACCACATTTGCATACAGTGGTTTTGAGAAAAAAAACATTGCAGAGGATCTTTGCAGAATGTGATGATTCCAATAGCGTACCTTTTTAAGGTCTGTATTCATTTCCATGTCCTAATGTTTTGCATAGATAGAATGAGATTCTGGCAGACTATATTTAGCAGGCTAATGATGCACACACAGTGTGATGGAACAGAAGTAAACACCCCATTTACATTAGTTCTGACTGCACTGCAGCCCTTTGTAGTTGGTTTTGTTTTCCTTGGATGTCGATCTAATGCTGCTGGGTGCACATGATTCTAAAACTACATTAGAAGAATAGGAGCTGTAGTGGAATTAGATTTTTATAACTTTGTTTCAGATAATAGGCCTAATTAACAGATATTGTGATCAGTGCAAAATACTGCACTAATTTGAGTCTTTTTTTTACCAGGAAAGTTGACTTGAGAACACATTCTCATTTACAGCAATGACCTGAAGAATAGTTACAGGGGAGATGAATGAGCCAATTGGAAGCTGGGGATGATTAGGTGGCCAGATTGGGAATTTAGCAAGGACACTGGGGTAAACACCTCTACTCTTACAATAAGTGCCTTGTGATCTTTAGTGCCCACAGAGAGTCAGGACATCTGTTTAATGTCCCATCCGAAAGAAGGCACCTTACGCTGGGCAGTGTCAATCACTGCCCTGGGATATTCTTTTTGACCAGAGGAGAGAGTGCCTCCTACTGTCCCAACACCACTTCCAGCAGTATCTGGTCTCACATCTAGGGACAGACCAGGACCAAGCCTGTTTAGCTTCAGAGGCAAGCCAGCTGCTGGCCAATCTACCAATAGTCTCTTTCCTTTTAACTCAAACTGTTCATAGTCTCCGGTGTAGTCAATGAGGGAATTTGATAATGGGAACTCATCCATACCTGCATACATATATCTTTGAATTGGTTTGGAACTTGGTCAGTCCATTTTGATGTTGCTGATACCCATCAATGACAGGAGCCATAATGAAGCCATCACATGATTGTCAACCATCAAAATAGCTTATGAAACGCAGCCCAGCCTTGTCAGTGATTTCTTCCCCTGGACTATTCTAGTCAGGTATGGTGGAAGTTTGCCTCAGACAGTGTAGACGAGAGTTCGTACCCTGCAGGGGTGCCTTTGGTCTGGCCGGGCTCGGTTGATTGCTTTCCTCAGGACACGGCTGGTTCATGTTCAATCTGTCCCCAGCAGAGAACTGTCAGGACCTGCCACTGTCTACCTCCTCTACTGCTCCTCCTCCTCCAAGCTCAATTGCCTGCCTCGTGGCCCTCTTTGCATGTTAACCTGATGGCTGCTCCAGGTTATTACAAACAGAAATACTCCTCAGCACCCCCTCATATGATCCCGTAGATGAAGAAGCTGGATGTGGAGTTTCTGGGTTGGCGTGGTTTATACATGGTCTGTGGTTGTGAGGACATTTGGATGTACTGGTAAATTCTCTAAAATGACGGAGGCTGTTTATGGTAGAGAAATGAATATTCAATTATCTGTCAACAGCTTTGGTGGACATTCCTGCAGTCAGCATGTCAATTGCATGCTCCCTCAACTTGAGCCATCTGTGTGTAACAAAACTGCACATTCTTTGTGGCTTTTTTATTGTCTCCAGCACAAGGTGCACCTGTGTAGTGAGTATGCCGTCTAATCAGTTTAATGATATGCCACACCTGTCGGGTGGATGGATTATCTTGGCAAAGGCGAAATAGGGGTGTAAAAAAATTAGGGCTGACCCTAATTAGTCAACTGGTCGATTGTTTGTCAACCGAGATTTGTTTTAGTCGAACAGTAATAAATACATATCATTTATAGGTATGTATGTATATTTATTTGTGTGTTTGTTTGTGTGCGTGCATGCGTATATACAGTTGAAGTCGGAAGTTTACATACACCTTAGAAAATACAATAAAAGTCAGTTTTTCACAATTCCTGACATTTAATCCCAGTAAAAATCCCTTGTCTTAGTTCAGTTAGCATCGCCACTTTATTTTAAGAATGTGAAATGTCAGAATAAAAGTTGAGAGAATTATTTATTTCAGCTTTTATTTCTTTCATCACATTCCCAGTGGGTCAGAAGTTTACATACACTCAATTAGTATTTGGTTGCATTACCTTTAATTTGTTTAACTTGGGTCAAACATTTTGGGAAGCCTTCCACAAGCTTCCCACAATAAGTTGGGTGAATTTTGCCCCATTCCTCCTGACAGAGCTGGTGTAACTGAGTCAGGTTTGTAATGCCTCTTTCCTCTCACATGCTTTTTCAGTTCTGCCCACACATTTTCTATAGGATGGAGGTCAGGGATTTGTGATGGTCACTCCAATACCTTGACTTTGTTGTCCTTAAGCCATTTTGCCACAACTTTGGAAGTATGCTTGGAGTCATTGTCCATTTGGAAGACCCATTTGTGACCAAGCTTTAACTTCCTGACTGATGTCTTGAGATGTTGCTTCAATATATCCACATAATTCCCCCCCTCATAATGCCTTCTCTTTTGTGAAGTGCACCAGTTCCTCCTGCAGCAAAGCACCCCCACAACATGATGCTGCCACCCCCATGCTTCACGGTTGGGGTGGTGTTCTTCGGCTTGTAAGCCTCCCCCTTTTCCTCCAAACATAACGGTGGTCATTATGGCCAAACAGTTCTATTTTTGTTTCATCAGACCAGAGGACATTTCTCCAAAAAGTACGATCTTTGTCCTTATGTGCATTTGCAAACCCGGTTTTGGAGCAGTGTCTTCTTCCTTGCTGAGCGGCCTTTTAGGTTATGTTGATATAGGACTTGGTTTGAAGAAATCAACTGTGGGAGCAATTATTAGGAAATGGAAGACATACAAGACCACTGATAATCTCCCTCGATCTGGGGCTCCACGCAAGATCTCACCCCGTGGGGTCAAAATGATCACAAGAACGGTGAGCAAAAATCCCAGAACCACACGGGGGGAGCTAGTGAATGACCTGCAGAGAGCTGGGACCAAAGTAACAAAGCCTACCATCAGTAACACACTATGCCGCCAGGGACTCAAATCCTGCCGTGCCAGATGTGTCCCCCTGCTTAGGCCGGAACATGTCCAGGCCCGTCTGACGTTTGCTAGAGAGCATTTGCATGATCCAGAATATCATATGGTCAGATGAAACCAAAATATAACTTTTTGGTAAAAACTCAACTCATCGTGTTTGGAGGACAAAGAATGCTGAGTTGCATCCAAAGAACACCATGATTTACGAATGTATATAGTTGCAACTGTATGAGAAGGCTTGCAAAACTGTGCAAAAAAATGGGGAGATTTTATTAACCATTGTCACGTACCTGATGGAGGTCAGATATACCCCCTTCCCCTGAAACACCTACAACATGGTCCCCCGTAGTGACCGTAATCCCAAGCATCGCCAAGCAGTCAGACCTTTGATTTTGTACCACCGTGAATGTCCGAGTGTGACCCCCCCCCCCCATGAGTTACTGCAGATAGTGTTGCTAGCTCTGCCACTGCTTGGGTGGGGGCACCCCACCGGAATCCCCACCGGCTAGGTACAAGGTCGTCAAGGATCTCATTAGCAGCTTTGAGAATGTCCTTGTATATTATGCTCTCCCATCAGGGGGCTGTGGCTTTGCAGGACCACCCCCTGCCAGACAGGCTCAGAACCTTGAGGGGGCGCTGCTGCTCTGAAGGTCTCTGATAGTATTTCTGATTGGCTTAACGCCAAGTAATGTTTTCTTTGTCTCAAACATCAAGCAAATGTAACTCTTTTTTTTACATCCATTGAAAATTACAATAGTTCCTCAATGTATTTAAAAAACCTTTCCAACTCTCTCCCTTTTGATAATCACTCAGTGTGAAAGAGAAAAATGTCTTACTCTGATCCAGTGAAAACACCATAAAATAGGCTTTTTATCAGTGCTCGACTAGGATTTAAATAGGGTCCGGTACTCAATTTGGGGTGTTCGTACTGTTTATATTTAGGTGCAGGAGTGCCACAATAATTATGAGCTAATATTCTACACGAGGAACAAGGGGCTCAAGCTGTAGAACATTTGAGGTGCAGGTACTCAGTTCTGGTGAACTCCTGCCCAAGTCGAGCACTGCTTTTTATCCCTTTTGCAAATAGCCTACAGCTGTGTCTGTCCGGAGCTCACTGGTGCAGGAACCTCTCTGAGGGCCTAGAATATTTTATACAATGTTGCAAGTTCGGTAGCTCTTGCTTCTGGCCTGACCCAAGTTAATAGTTGATACAATGTTTCAAGTTTGTTTGCAGACAGGCCATGTGTTTGCAATGTGATTCATAGGAAATACGCTGCAATGCTTTTATTTGTTGGCTTTGTGGGCTGTTTTTATGTAGTTGGCAATAAAAGTAACTTTAGGTTGGTGTCATTTTCATTTAGATTTGGATAGAATTTTCATGAACCACATGACAATGAGTTTGCGATATGAAGACGTTATTATAAATTAAATTAAACTTTCATGAAAATGTGCATATGAAAACCGTAACTGTTGTGCAGTAGAAATGGTAAGATAAATTGGCATTCCACATGAAAAAGGTTGTTGACTCCTCATGTAGCCTATTACTGGCAACTTCAGGAGAGTAATAGCAGAATCTGCGAAAGCCAGCAGGAGGAGAATGGTTTGGTCAGGTTATGTTTTTAAAAACATTTTGGTTATCTAGATCTCTGAAACCGTCTTGATGCATCAAACTGTAAGATTAAAGCAAATCAAATCAAATCAAATTTTATTTGTCACATACACATGGTTAGCAGATGTTAATGCGAGTGTAGCGAAATGCTTGTGCTTCTAGTTCCGACAATGCAGTGATAACCAACAAGTAATCTAACTAACAATTCCAAAAAAAACTACTGTCTTATACACAGTGTAAGGGGATAAGGAACATGTACATAAGGATATATGAATGAGTGATGGTACAGAGCAGCATACAGTAGATGGTATCGAGTACAGTATATACATATGAGATGAGTGTGTAGACAAGCTCAATGCATATAGTTGATTTGATTAAAATGTCTATATATATATATTCGGTCAACCAACATTTTTTCTTAGAAGGGGACAGCTCTAAAACAAATTTGTATACACAATTTGAGAGAAATAAGCTTTTTGTGCGCATGGAACATTTCTGGGATTTTTTATTTCAGCTCATGAAACATGGGACGAACACTTTACATGTTGCGTTTATATTTTTGTTCAGTGTAGTATTTGTTCTGCTTTTCATGCAGATGAGATTTTCAACAGATGTTGATGATGGTAATACAGTAAGTAGTAGCATGTGTAACAGCATATCTTCCTTCCCTCTCCTCGTCCCTACCTGGGTTCGAACCAGGGACCCTCTGCACACATCAACAACTGCCTCCCACGAAGCATCGTTACCCATCGCTCCACAAAAGTCGCGGCCCTTGCAGAGCAAGAGGAACAACTACTTCAAGGTCTCAGAGCGAGTGACGTCACCAATTGAAATGCTATTAGTGCGCACTCCTCTAGCTAGCCATTTCACATCGGTTACACATGGACCATTTTTTGTCAAATTGGGTCACCTGGTTGTGGTTCCATTAGACTAGAACAGAAAGTCTCTAGTGCTCATGAATATGATCACCACTCTAGACTGAGACTGTTCACAGGCGCTACCCAAGCTCTCCCAGAGACGGGTATTATTTCCTCATGAATGTTTTTCACTTGTCCCTCACTCTCTCTGTGCTGCAGTGGCTGTGATACGGGAAGCATTGTTTTCTCAGTCTCTGCTGCTGCTGACTTACCGAAGAGGGGGAACTAGGGATTGTGGTAGAGGGAGCAGGGTGGTGGCATAGCCTATGTGTTGTCTAAGCTCATGATGAGTTCTACCAGCAATGTGCAACATGCATATCCTCCCATCATTCACCAAGGAGGGGAGGATGCCGTTGAAGCTTGTAAAAGCACACTGCAGCATTGAGCTACTCTCTGAGAAACCGGCAGCATCAACCATGCTGGTCCTCTATCAGTTGGGAGACCTAAGACTAATATTGCAGTCTATGCTATATCTTATTGTGATGTGCCTTTGATAAGGGTAATAGAGCTGCATCATTTTTCTAGGTCACATCTAATGAACAGTTGGCCAATGCAGCCTTCCTGTATTGAGCGAATGGGGTTAAACCGTTGTTATTATGTGTGCCTTTGGTAATGTACCGTGCCTGTATTTGATATACCATTCTGTTTTTGCTGCTCTTTGTTCTTGGTGGTTTGCTTGTTGTTGGTTGTGTAAAAGCGAGGGTAATGGGGTAATATACATACATCTCCCGCGCTGGTGCCATCAATCTTGTCAGCCATTTTCTTTACCAGTTGCATGATTCCATTAACACAAATTAATCTGTATTTAAGTGAACTGACAGCCATTTTGTTTGCCTAATGGTTTGTTAGTGAGCACAGGGAGCTGTATTTTACTCACTGATTGAAATTGCATTTATCTGCCTTATGTTTTATAGATTTGTGATAAGGAGAGAATTGGATAAATCATTGACGATACATTTAATCAACCATGTTTCACTAATTTAGCACATTCACCTATTCCTACAATAACTACATTGGAGCTTTATCATCTTTGTGACCACATTTAACCAAACATAGCCCCTCGAAGTTGGACCAATCATGTTGAACCAACCAAGTTTGGGTATAGAAATGACTTTGACAGGAACATGTCTCATACATACATACATACATACATACATACATACATACATACGTACATACGTACGTACGTGTATGTATGTAATGGAGCCATGATTACTGCACTAAGGTGTTGAAGCTGAAGCCTTCTATCACACTTGGGATGTAATCATCAGGCTGTGGAAAGTCACACTGCAACCATGACCCTGTTGCTAATGGCTTTTCTCATTGAGGGGCTCTGGAGCGTGCCATGGTCTGGTGGCATTTTAATGAGCTAACTCATAGAAACACCCTATCCTTTTACCCTTGTAACAGTGATGAGCAGGCCTGGCCTACAGTGAAGCCCAGGGCATAGATTATGTCTTACATACAGTAGTAGACTATCTCAGAGATGAGCTGCCACTCTCCAGTCCAGCTCGTCTCCCACAGCATGCTCCAGCCCAGGGAGAGTTTTAGCAGCGGTCCCAATCCTTCAGCTGAAACACTATTTATTCAGCCTCTAATAATGTCCTAATTTATCCACCACACCCCCACTGTGCCCATGTGACTCTGGTCCTCTGGAGGGCAGGTGAGCAAGAGGCGAGACGGCAATTCCTCTCTGTGCTGCTGTTTGATGAACATGCTGTTGTTCTGTTTGTGTACTTCCTGAATTAGAAATCCCTCTGATTGTACAGGCTTATCACTGTGACTGTCAAAAGATGGGTTTATAATTAGTAAGAGGATGGCTGATTTTTTTCCTTTGAAATATATTTGATTGGTCCTTCTCAATAATTTGGCTGTTCGTTTTCATAGAAAAGCTATACGTTTCTTCTCATTTCTTGTCAGCATAGTTGAGCTCCTAAAGCTTGAGGTGACGGCAGCTCCTCTCATGCCATCGGTATTCTAACTCCACCCTCACCAGATGACAAGTGTCTTAATCAGCATCAATCATCGATCTTGAGCAACAAATGCCAGACGCCCCCAAATTTTCTGGAAACCGTGTTCTGTATGTGGAGGGTGCCCTGTAGCGATCAGTAACTTCCCACTCTGGTGTCAAGGTGCTGACTATAATTGCTACTCGGGTTATGTTGACAAATTAGTGTCCCCGGAAGTTGCATTCCTCTCATTATGTGCACACAGTAGAGGGACAGTCCACTTGGTGACATTACAATGGTAGTTAACTCTCATAATGAACACAAACAGTAAATGATAACACTAATGAATAGAGGTGTGAGCTTGCTTTGTGTGGCACTTATCTCTCTTCAAAATGTGTTTAATGAATGGCACATGGAAGAGCAGTATTGAGCACCTTGCTGAAGACTAGTTTTAACATCAAGAATCAAGTATTTTGCTTGTTGCTTAGCAACTTCCAAGATGAGTTGAACTTAAAAGTTGACCTCCAATGAATAACAACATGTGACTGTTATTACACCATATTCTCTTTATTTATTGTTTAGTCAGATTTAGCCCTAAATGTCAGATGCAAGTGTAAGCCCTTAACAACATGGATGTGTCTCTGGGGTAGAGTAAATGTTCTGTGATGCGTGTATTAGGTTAACAAGAGTAGTTCTAGGACCAACTGCCTCTTTGTTAGTCATTTTGTCTGTTGACCAGATGTTTTGGAGCCCAAGCTCATTAAATGGCCACACATCCTCAACGGAAGGCTTTTTTATCACCACCAGAAATTCAATTCGATGACAAGAATAACAGTTGTGGAGCATAACAGCCTTTTAATGAAAATAGATTTTTACTTGTCATAAGTTTTTTAAATGTTTTCCCTGTTTATATTCTCCATGCTTTGCTCTGCAAAGAATTAGCAAATTATCAGTTGTAATCATATTTTTCCATTCCTGCCACTGTCAGACGATAACCTGATCTTGGAATATACGTTTTTACAATAGTCTTACTCCTATGAATTCTGAAAATGCATAATATTTTCACATACAGTATAATATTGGCTCCCAGCACTGTGGGTTCAGTAACACTAGGATACTTCTAACCCCCCATGAAGATGAAGCTGAGCTACCTCAGTGGCACTGATATTGTTCTCCTCCCTTTGCAGAACACGTGTGTTCCATCATATCTTCCTGCCTGCGGAACCTGAAAGCCCAGCAGAGGACGAGGCTCCTTAGCAAGTTCACTGAGAACGACTGTGAGAAGGTGAGATCTTCACTGATCCACCACTGTTGGCAGATCATTTTCACAGCAATATTTCTTAAAAAGCAAGGATTGCTTTTTAC
Organism: Oncorhynchus gorbuscha; assembly: GCF_021184085.1. Classification (NCBI taxonomy): domain Eukaryota; kingdom Metazoa; phylum Chordata; class Actinopteri; order Salmoniformes; family Salmonidae; genus Oncorhynchus; species Oncorhynchus gorbuscha. The sequence goes on along the minus strand of NC_060175.1, from coordinate 83,431,670 downwards.
ATATTCACTTCCCTGATAGAGATCCCCTTGTACAGGTGTGAGTATGTATTGATCAGCCTGTGACTGGTCACTGTTAATGACTAAAATATTGATCCTGTGATGGAAAGAGTTAACTTCACCACCAGTGACAGAGACAACAGTCCCTCTGCTACTTGAGTGGTGCTACAGATACATACATGGTTATAGACATACTACATGCTACTACATGCTAGCCTCTGGCTGTCTGAATCCTATTTTCTCCCTCCATGGGGTTTTGTATGCATAGCGCCTTGCATTGGTGTCTGATGTCTTCTCCCTCTGTCCTACAGGTTGATAGACTGATGGAGCTGCATTTTAAGTACCTGGAAGCTGTTCAGTTGGCTGACAAGAGGATAGAAGGAGAGAAACACGTAGGAGTCCTACACCTCCCCCTGCTATCAACAGCTTGCATTCTAACCTTGACTGGCAATATCTCTGAAACAAGAGCAGCTCCAAGTGTCTAGATAAGAAGTCCTTTTAGAGAGGCTTGTAATTGTCACAACTTCAGGACTAGAGGCTAGCTTGGAGAGGGGCTGGAATCCTTGATTCAAATCTAGTGCCTTAAGTCATTGTCTACATTAAGAAGCTCTCCACCTCCTACTGCATGGACCCACTCAGAATATGCTGCGGTGTGAGTGGGTGATGTCTCTTTGTTGTCGCTAGAATCCCTCTCCATTGTTACGGACAGAGATTGCCAATAAGATCCGATCAGCCTCAGCTAAACAAGGCAGTGTTTCAGTTTGATGCCCCGTGGTCCTAGAGAATGTGTGAGGTCCAGATTAGTCTGTAGGCTGTGCTCACTCAGACAGGTGGAAGGAGCGAGATAAGAGATGAGGAGTCTCTTCTCCAGCAGGAGAGAGAGGGCAAGAGAAGGTAGTAGAGTTTTAAGAGGGAGATAGCTTTCAGATTCATATCTGAAGAGAGATTAATTCTTTGCAAAAAAAGCAGGACAGCTTGACATTCATTTGAGTGCAAGTATAACCAAGTAATAACCAAAGAGCCGATTTTCTGTCTTCACTATCTAGATGCACCTGGATACCCCTATTTCATTGTTCAAATGTTTAGTTATAGGTTGAAGAAACTGGTAACAATTTCTTTGAGTATCTTGTTCAGTCCTGGCTAGGATGTTGTCTTGAACGCTACATGACTACAAGTATGTGGACACCTGCTTGTCAAACATCATCTCATTCCAAAATCATTGGCATTAATGGAGTTGGTCACGGAGTGGAGTTGGTCTTGCCTTTGCTGCTATTACAGCCTCCACTCCTGGAAAGGCTTTCCAATAGAGATTGGAACATTTCTGCGGGGACTTGCTTCCATTCAGGCATGAGCATTAGTGAGGTCGGGCACTGATGTTGACTGATTAGGCCTGGCTCGCAGTCAGCATTCTAATTCATCCCCAAGGTGTTCAATGGGGTTGAGGTCAGGGCTCTGTGCAGGCCAGTCAAGTTCTCCCACACTGATCTCGACAAACCAATTCTGTATGGACCTCGCTTTGTGCATGGGGGCATTGTCATGCTGAAACAGGAAAGGGCCTTCCCCAAACTGTTGCCGGAAAGTTGGAAGCCCACCATTATTCCTCCTCCACCAAACTTTACAGTTTGCACTATTCATTGGGGCAGGTGCGTTCTCCTGGCATCCGCCAAACCCAGATTCATCTATCTGACTGCCAGATGGTGAAGCGTGATTCATCACTCCAGAGAACACCTTTCCACTCTTCCAGGGTCCAATGGTGGTGAGCTTTACACCACTCCAGCTGACGCTTGGCATTATGCATGGTGATCTTAGGCTTGTGTGCGGCTGCTCGTCCATGGAAACCCATTTCATGAAGCTCCCGACGAACAGTTACTGCTGCTTTCAGGTGCAGTTTGGAACTCGTAGTGAGCTGTTGCTTCAGCACTCGGCTGTCCCGTTCGGCTACCAAATTGCGGCTGAGCCGTTGTTGCTCCTAGACGTTTCCACTCCACAATAACAGCCCTTACAGTTGACCGGGGCAGCTTGAGCAGGGCCGAAATTTGATGAACTGACTTGTTGGAAAAGTGGCATCCTATGACAGTGCCACGTTGAAAGTCTCTGAGATCTTCAGTATGGCCATTCTACTGCCAATGTTTAGATTGCATGACTGTGTGCTCGATTTATACACCTGTCAGCTACGGGTGTGGCAGCAATAGCCCAACCCACTAATTTGAAGGGGTGTCCACATACATTTGTATATATGGTGTATCTATAAAGATGACATTTCCTGCTGTGTCCTGATCTCCCTCCTCCACTTCGTTTGTTTTGTACAACTGGCTGCCATCAGCAGTTCTGTTTTTATCACTGCACTTTCGTTAGGATGTTATTTTGGGGTGGTAAGCTAAATCTTTTCCTCTCTGCAACATATTATGAGCAGATATTCCACAGGAGTATATTTCTCAGCATCTGAGGACTGGATTTAATAAGCTCCTTATTCCGCCAGGCTCACTTTTTCTTGGTGGTGGGAATAGTAGGGATGCTATTTGAGAGCGATTTAAAACTAGAGTCCCTAATTCAAACAATAACAACGTTGACACCCCGCCTCTGTTTTGGCAAAAACCTGAAGGATTGGAATCTGGAGAAATGTGACCACTCTCAAATTTATAGACCGAGCTATGGATGCAATGGCTGACCGTCCATGCTATCAAAATTATAGTTTTAAAGCTATACCGCATTTGTTTACATTAACATTGTTTTTAACATTGCTGTAAGAACAAGCTTATATTTTGGATTCTGATGGGGTATGGCAGTTGAATAAGGCACTTTAAGTTCTATTCTTCTAGAATCAATTGGTTAACTTTGAGTGTACAAAACATTGGGAACACATTCCTACTATTGAGTTGCTACCCCCCCCCCTCCTTTGGGTGGTGGACCAGTCTTGATACACACGGGAAACTGTTGAGCGTGACAATCCCAGCAGTATTGCAGTTCTTGACGCACTCAAACTGGTGTGCCTGGCACCTACTACCATACCCTGTTCATAGGCACTTAAATATTTTGTCCATCCACCCTCTGAATGGCACACTTACACAATCCATGTCTCAATTGTCCCAAGGCTTCTTTAACCCGTCTCCTTCCCTTAATCTACACAGATTTGAAGTGGATTTAACAAGTGACGTCAAAAAGGGATCATAGCTTTCACCTGGATTTACCTGGTCAATCTGTCATGCATAGAGCAAAATTCCTTAGTGCGGTATTGAGAACCCAGAAAGGTCTGTCTGTTTGCAACAAATGAAACTCATCTCATCTTCTATTTAATGGTTGTGTTAAGAAAGGCACTGTGAATTGGAATTAGTCCCCACGTTGTCGTCCGCCCCCCTCTCTCTCGTGTCTTATTGCAAGGCAGGTAGGCAGAGGGAGGCAGACAGAAAGTGCTAAGTTGCTGTGCAATTGATTGGCGCTGACAAGTAATTACTGCTGCAGCCCAGGTTTTCTGTTAGCCAGTAATAGCTAGCTTTTGGCAGTTTTTTTATTCATTAGAAAAGCCAATAAATAAAATAGGCGCAGGCCAATTGTCCGGGAGTTGAAGAAAAAAATCCTCTTTCGAAATAATGCTTTTTAGCCTCTTCATTGATGGAAATACCAGTTGATGGAAATACATTTGACTGGTCATGCTTATCGGTCTATAGGTTCATTTAGTGGAAATTAATTGGCGTGTGTGTACAGTATATTTTGTTCAGTATCTCAATCACACGCGTACAACATACAGATACGGAACCTTTTGAGCGGAAAATCTGTCAGACAGCGCGAGAGCTGCTGCTACAGCATCTCAAATAGTAAATGAGTAGGCAACAGAAGGCAGGCTTCATCAGCATCTCAAATAGTAAATGTATAGGCAACAGAAGGCAGGCTTCATCAGCATCTCAAATAGTAAATGTATAGGCAACAGAAGGCAGGCTTCATCAGCATCTCAAATAGTAAATGTATAGGCAACAGAAGGCAGGCTTCATCAGCATGTCAAACAGTAAATGTATAGGCAACAGAAGGCAGGCTTCATCAGCATGTCAAACAGTAAATGAGTAGGCAACAGAAGGCAGGCTTCATCAGCATGTCAAACAGTAAATGTATAGGCAACAGAAGGCAGGCTTCATCAGCATCTCAAACAATAAATGTATAGGCAACAGAAGGCAGGCTTCATCAGCATGTCAAACAGTAAATGTATAGGCAACAGAAGGCAGGCTTCATCAGCATGTCAAACAGTAAATGTATAGGCAACAGAAGGCAGGCTTCATCAGCATGTCAAACAGTAAATGTATAGGCAACAGAAGGCAGGCTTCATCAGCATGTCAAACAGTAAATGAGTAGGCAACAGAAGGCAGGCTTCATCAGCATGTCAAACAGTAAATGTATAGGCAACAGAAGGAAGGCTTCATCAGCATGTCAAACAGTAAATGTATAGGCAACAGAAGGCAGGCTTCATCAGCATGTCAAACAGTAAATGAGTAGGCAACAGAAGGCAGGCTTCATCAGCATGTCAAACAGTAAATGTATAGGCAACAGAAGGCAGGCTTCATCAGCATGTCAAACAATAAATGTATAGGCAACAGAAGGCAGGCTTCATCAGCATCTCAAACAGCAAATGTATAGGCAACAGAAGGCAGGCTTCATCAGCATCTCAAACAGCAAATGTATAGGCAACAGAAGGCAGGCTTCATCAGCATCTCAAACAGCAAATGTATAGGCAACAGAAGGCAGGCTTCATCAGCATCTCACGCAGCAAATGTATAGGCAACAGAAGGCAGGCTTCATAAGCATCTCACGCAGCAAATGCGTAGGCAACAGAAGGCAGGCTTCATCAGCATGTCAAACAGTAAATGTCGCTCTGGATAAGAGCGTCTGCTAAATGACTTAAATGTATGTAAATGTAAATGCGTAGGCAACAGAAGGCAGGCTTCATCAGCATCTCAAACAGTAAATGTATAGGCAACAGAAGGCAGGCTTCATCAGCATCTCAAACAGTAAATGTATAGGCAACAGAAGGCAGGCTTCATCGGCATCTCAAACAGCAAATGTATAGGCAACAGAAGGCAGGCTTCATCAGCAAATGTGTAGGGAACAGAAGGCAGGCTTCATCAGCATGTCAAACAGTAAATGTATAGGCAACAGAAGGCAGGCTTCATCAGCATCTCAAACAGCAAATGTATAGGCAACAGAAGGCAGGCTTCATCAGCATCTCAAACAGCAAATGTATAGGCAACAGAAGGCAGGCTTCATCAGCATCTCAAACAGTTACATTTACATACATTACATTTAAGTCATTTAGCAGACGCTCTTACCCAGAGCGACTTACAAATTGGTGCATTCAGTAAATGTATAGGCAATGTATGCCTATGCATCTCAAACAGAAAATGCATAGGCAACAGAAGGCAGGCTTCATCACCGTGTTACACACCACTTTGCAATGAGCTGGAGACAGTATGCATTTTGAAAACATATATTTGTTTGAAACCTGAACGCTTTACTACATATTATGATGCGTATCTTACCTTGCTTCAAAGTAGCCTAGCCAAAATCATACCTTATCCGTCGGATTATTTTATATAAACGTTCTTTCATTGTCCAGTAGCCAAAGGCACAATCCTAGTCATATTAGCAGCTCAGGTTAGTTGTTGCATATTAGAACTCCCCTCTTTCTAAATATCTAATGGATATTTTCATCCCTGTCACATGAAACCACTCCTGTGTGCGGTGTGCTTTTGACAATGTGGTTTTCCAGCTAATTGCATTATGGAACAAACTTTCATGCGTAGCCTACTGCGTTAGGACACTTGCTGTTTCCATGAGACTGACCAGGTGAAAGCTATGATCCCTTATTGGTGTCAATTGTTAAAGGTTAAAGAAGGATTTTTATGCCTTGAGACAATTGAGACTGGATTGTGTATGTGTGCCGTTCAGAGGGTGAATATGCAAGGCAAAAGATTGAAGTGCCTATGAACGGGGTATGGCCGTAGGTGCCCGGTGTATCGGTTTGAGTGTGTCAACAAATGCAACACTTCAGGGTTTTTCACGCTCAACATTTTCCTGTGTATCAAGAATGGTCTCCCATCCAAAGGACATCCATCCAACTTGACAAGACTGTGGGAAGCATTGGCGTCAACATGGGCCAGCATCCCTGTGGAATGCTTTCGACACCTTGTAGAGTCCATGCCTCGATAAATTCAGGCTGTTCTAAGGGCAAAAGGGTGGGGGTGCAACTCAATATTAGGAACGAGTCCCCAATGTTTTATATACTTAGTGTATAATCTGTCCAATGGTCTGTTTGGAATAGGCTATTTCTTTCTTGACAAACTGACCAATAGAATAAGTAAAATGTTAAACTATGGGGGATAGTAGGTTGAAATAGGATAGTGATGTTGCTGTTAGTTACTCGTCTTGTTGGCTGAGGAAAAGTAAATGTGATCAGTTGTTCTAACATCTTTAAAGTGCACAAGAAGGACCGCACATTTTTGCATCCTCGATTTGCATATTAATATGAATTAAAATAACCCAAATGTGATTTCTGAGCACCGTGGGTAAACGGCATAATTAGGTTACACACGCAATGCTTATAGATCCGGTAAATTTCTCAAATGTCCAATAAAATAAAACGCTCCCGGTCAAATGTCTGGCGACACATTTTCCTAACAGAAACCCTGCTGCAGCCACTGTCGGGTTAGTCAGGTCTCTACTGACTGCAGGCAGGGACCCAGGAGGAGTCGTAACTACCACTAACTCTAGTAGTCAGCCACACTATCCTAATGATCATGCTATAGATGTAGACATGCACACCCTGCACATTCGGCTTGCAAACTACATTCATAACTGGGCGTTTCAATGCTGAAAGGATTTCAAAGGAGAAAGGATTTCAAAGGATCCAGAAATGCAACTTGCTTTCGCCTTGCCTATAGCCTACCATACCTTTCTTCCAATTTACGTGTACGTGGTTGGTTTTCAATGCATTGGTTATTTTTGCTCTTCTCTCTCCCTGCTTCCTGTCTTCCTCCCCTGACCTGCTCCTGCCTCATTAAGGGAATGGAGCTGTAGCTCAGACATCCATTACCTCAGCCTCTGTGTGCAGGAGGGCTCTGGCTGTGTGCTGAGGGATTGATGGGAGCTGGGTAGGGATCAGGCCTGGAAAGGTCCTATAGCTCTGACTCATCTCCCAGCCAACTGCTGGAGTCTTAGTGTGTGTGTGTGTGTGTGTGTGTGTGTGTGTGTGTGTGTGTGTGTGTGTGTGTGTGTGTGTGTGTGTGTGTGTGTGTGTGTGTGTGTGTGTGTGTGTGTGTGTGTGTGTGTGTGTGTGTGTGTGTGTGTGTGTGTGTGTGTGGACAGCTATGTTTGTGTGTGGGTGGTTGCCTGTATGTCTGGGACTCTATTACCTAGGTTAGATCAAATTAGAGGAAAATGCCATTTGATTTCTGAAAAGCCTAAATCATGGTTCCCCAACTGGCGATGCAGGCCCGTGACTTTATTTGGCCCCCCAAGTTTTTATTTGATTTGTTGGACATAAAAGACCTGTAAAAACACCAGCAAATCAGCTCCAAGAGATTTTACTTTTGGAAATGTGTTCCAAAGTATTCCCCTGCATAATATGTTAATTTTATTGTATACAAATCTAAGCAAGATTTAAAATCATTGTTTTAGTCAAATATGATATCTGTTTGGGCTTCTTGCGGTCAATTTGCAGTCTACAAAGTATTTGTAATTACGTTCTGGCCTCCTGACCATCCACTCCAGAAAGAAATCTAGTTGATGATCCCTGACCTACATGGTCATCTGTGTGATTATCAAAAGGGAAAATCAGCATCTCTCTCCTCCTTAGCATGTTTTTCTCCCTTTACCTCAGCTACTCTTACACAACACAAGTGAAAGGATTCAGTAAGCCCTACAGACGGCTACAGTAAGCTCAAAGGAGGTGCTGACAAGGAAGTCACATTAATTCAGTCTTTGCATCCCACCAGAGGAAAAGCATGGAGCCAGCGTTCGTTCCATTTTGCTGTTGTCATATTAACACCTGCGCCGGAATAGGATGTGGAAAGGGAAAGGAATAAGAATCTGTCCTTATTACTTTCTCCTTGGCAGTCTGTTGTCAGACCTTTTATGCCTTTAATTGAGTCATCCAGGCTTCCTTTGAAAATGTTTTTCTTCACTCCAATAATTTACTGTGTAATGAGGACGGACTAACTGGTATGTTTGCTAGTCCCCTTGTCCCTAGGGTTTGCTATACATTAGCATATACAGCCATTTTTATCCACTGGATCTGATGCAGTAGCAAGCCTGCGTGAGAGGACCGCCTTGGAACAAGCAGCCGTTTTTTTCCTGAAAGCTGCACCAGTCTTCTCCCCAGAGGAAAAGTTTTCCTCCATTTGAATGTTTTTTTTTTAAGATATATTTTTTAAATCATGTGCAGGCCTATTGTTTTACATCTAAACAGGCTAGAGTTGCAAGTTCCCAAAATAGTTATCTGGATTTATACTGTGAAACAGACTAAAGATATTTTAAGATTAACGTCATACATTTTTCGAGCTTGAATGTGTCTTGATATGATTTCTTTGAATTGATGAAGCCCTTAAATGTTGTAATGCTTTCAAATTCAAACCAACAGACAGACCAGCTTCAGTATTTGAATCTAAATGTCAAGCACACAGTATTACCCTTTGGCTCCTCATTTGAAGAGCAATTTGTTTTCATCACAAACCCCTTTAAAGGATCCCCTATTTGTTTGTGCGCGTATATAGAGCGTTGATTTCATTTTCCTGTTGGATGCCCTTTGTTCGTCTACTAAAAGCACACTTTTGCTGCTGTGTACATGCCAGAAATATGACTCCCTCTCCAAGGGGTTCTGATGCCAGAATATCCCTTGAAAGGAGATTTAGTCCTGAGGGAGGAGGCCAATTTCCAGCAATGTGATTATATCCATTAAATAATGCCAACTGTCATGTTCCCCACCTGGGCTGGAAGCAGGGTAATGGCTAACATGCACATCAGAGTTCTGTTGAAGTTCTTCACTGTCAAGTCGTCATTGTTAGGAGTTAGGCACCACATGCTAGAAGCCCCTTCTCGGTCTGTTTCAATGGCTCAGAATGATGATTAATGTGGCCGTCGTGCATTGACAGCCATACATTATTGGCATACGGACCGATTTGTTAAGATTGATAACTATGTAGGTGTGCATGCCAACAGAGCAGACCCTCGAGCCACTTAACTATTTAATCAATTGATTTGCAGGTTGACACGATCAATAAAGAAATTGAATGTGCAAAGGTTGAGAAACAACACTTGAATTAATGATTCCTTCAATTTTTATCCCTCCCTTTTTTTGTGTGTGTGTGTGTGACAGGACATGGTTAAACGTGGTGAGATTCTGGATGATGTGATGGAGGATGAGTTCTACCTACGGAGGCTGGATGCTGGACTGTTTGTCCTCCAGCTCCTCTGTTATATCATGGTGGAGATCAGCAACTCTGGGATATCCCAGGTAGGATGTCTGTATGCACAATGTATATGGAGATTCAGCTCCTGCTTCTGGTACCTTCTAGTTATCTTCTTAGCGAAACCTCTGAGTGAAATAGTGTAACTGTATGTCACAGTGTACAGTCCGCTACCGTTATCAGGGATTCGGTGAAAGTCATGACCCTGTCTTTCCTTTTTTCCTCTCAGCTGCAGCAGAGGGTGCATCAGATCCTCAACCTGAGGGGAGGCTCTGTCAAAGTAGTGCGGCACATCATGAGAGGTGAGAGTCCACTCCCCACCCTGCTAGAGGCAGAGAGACTAGTACTGACATGGATTTACTCCGAAGCCATACAACACTAGTATATTTAACAGCCTCACTCTTTCCTTCTTCACCTAAAGGTCATAAATTCATCTGTCCTCTCTGGCTTTAGTTGATATATTCATGTTATTGTATTTTCAGTTATTTATTGACTTGTATGTCATTGTCAAATAATACTGGGAAGCTGTGGACTGCATGGCTCTTTCAGCCCTGGTGACATGTAGTGGTGTAAATGGAGCCATCCGTCATGTGTCACAGCCTGGACAGGGTAGCGAATGTCATGTTGATCTGCAGCACGAGCCCCTCATCCCCGGTCTCCTGTCCCTCGAGACACTTTATATTCATGCTCTGCTCAGATGTGTGTGTGCGCGCCCACAGAGTGGGATGCTCACCCCTGACCTCTCCAATTAAAAGGCTGACTCCTGCATTGGAAATGGCAGTATGAAAAGGTTAAATAGATGCAGCGAGGATGTCAATGGCTCTTTAATGAATACTTATGGAATCACTTTTATTCCATTATACACTAGGCCAGCGTTTGCCAAACTCGGTCCTCGGGATCCCAAGAGGTGCACGTTTTGTTTTTTGTCCTAACACTGCACAGATGATTCAAATGTTCAAAGCTTTAGGATCAATTGATTGCTTGAATCTGCTGTGTAGTGCTTGGGGAAAAACAAAACATGCACCCATTGGGGTTCCCGGGACCAGGTTTGGGAAACTCTAGGCATATTACATTCTGTCTGCTCCAGATGATGCAGGATATACAGTGCCTTCGGATAGTATTCAGACCCCTTGACTTTTCCACGTTTTGTTAGATTACAGCCTTATTCTAAAATTGAATAAATCTTTTTTTTTTCTCATAAATCTACACACAATACCCCATAATGAGAAAGCAAAAACAGTATATATATATTTTTGGTGCTAATGTATTTAAAAAATAAGTGAAATATCACATTTACAATATTACATTTAGTCCGGGCTCTGGCTTGGCCACTGTTTCGGGTTGTTGTCCTGTTGGAAGGTGAAGCTTCGCCCCAGCCTGAGGTCCTGAGCACTCTGGAGCAGGTTTTCATCAAAGTTCTCTCTACTTTACTCTGTTCATCTTTGCCTCGATCCTGACTAGTCTCCCAGTTCCTGCCTCTGATAAACATTCCCATAGAACGATGCTGCCACCACCATGCTTCACTGTAGGGATGGTGCCAAGTTTTCTCCAGACGGGATGCTTGGCATTCAGGCCAAATAGTTCAATCTTGGTTTCATCAGACCAGATAATCTTGTTTCTCATGGTCTGAGAGTCTTTAGGGGCTTTTTGGCAAACTCCAAGTGGCTGTCGTGCCTTTTACTGAGGAGAGGCTTCCATCAGGCCACTCTACCATAAATGCCTGATTAGTGGAGTGCTGCAGAGAAGGTTGTCCTTCTGGGATGAACTCCACAGAGGAACTCTAGAGCTCTGTCAGTGACCATCGGGTTCTTGGTCACATCCCTGACCAAGGCCCTTCTCCCCCAATTGCTCAATTTGGCCGGGCGGCCAGCTCTAGGAAGGGTCTTGGTGGTTCCAAACTTCTTCCATTTAAGAATGATGGAGGCCACTGTGTTTTTGGGGACCTTCAATGCTGCAGACATTTTTTGGTAACCTTCCCCAAATTTGTGTCTCAACACAATTCTGCCTCAGAGCTCTAAAGACAATTCCTTCAACCCCATGGCTTGGTTTTTGCTGTGACATGCACTGTCAACTAAGGGACCTTTATATAGCAGGTGTGTACCTTTTTAAATCATGTCCAACCAGTTGAATTTGCCATAGGTGGACTCCAATTTGTGGAAACATCTCAAGGATGATCAATGGAAACAGGATGCACCTGTTGTTGAGTCTCAAAAGCAAAGGGTCTGAATACTTAAGGTATTTCTGTGTTTTATTTTGGATACATTTAAATATATATTATTATTATTATTATTAATATATATATTAATAATAATCTAAAAACCTGTTTGCTTTCTTATTGTGGAGTATTGTGTATAGATTTCTGAAGATAAAAAAAAAAGTACATTTTAGATTAAGGCTGTAACGTAATTTTGAGGAGGGACAAGTCTATGAATACTTTCCGATGGCACTGTATGTCCAGGCCTCTATTGTCCAGCAGCCCCAGTGTCCATGCCGGGTCAAATTACCTTGTCTAACTCGCTCCCACCGGATGGGGCTTTTTCGCCCTCAGCTCAGTCTGGGAGGTTCTGTGAAAGCAAGGTATCAAAACTGTGTTGGGGAATTAAGAATGTAGCTCAGATCGACAGCAAGCTCAGTAAAAGGGCCCAACCTGTGAAGTCTGTGTGGTGGACGGTGCCATCCAGAATCCTAATGATCCCATGATCATGTTGTGTGTGACTGTCATGTCCTCTGTCTTCCAGACTACTAACTACAGATTTAAACGTGTTGTTCTTGGTGGAAATGTAGCATTGCAGTTCTTCAGTGTCTTGACAAGAAATGCAGCAGTCTGCACTCCCTGTTATCTTCAGTTTGTAACCTCATCAGTGACACATCAGAGGTGACAGTTGAAAGTGTCAGGAGTCAGATGAAATTGTCAGGAGTCATTCACTTTCAAAGGTTTCTCCATTCTGCAAGATATCCTTGGATGACTAACCTACTTGTCAACAGTGAGACATTAAGTTTGACATTTGTGACCGAGCAATAAGCCCTAGTTGGTGACCCGGCAAATGATGGCAGCGTTTGTCATGCCATATTCCCCTCAGCCTGGTTGCCGCGGTGACAGGAGGAGTGCCTCAGAATGCCAGCCAGTGGTTCTGGATAGTGAGTCTGTCTGTCTTGAAGCTAATTCCAGGGGATGTTGGGATTGTGTGGGTGACTTAAGGAACCCTGCTAGCTCACACACACACATTTGGACTGAATGAGCAAGGTACGATGTAGACTGTTGGGCTTCAAGAAACAATTTGGAATCCTTTTTTTTGTTACTGCTTGATACCACTGTGTCTAGTGTTGAATTTCTGCTCATGGTCGTGGCTGTGGACAGTGAAATTCATGAGGAGATTAGTCTTCTCTGTGTGCAGGCTTTTTGTGATTCACCCTAGAATTTTATTGGAGGCATGTTTTTCCTCTTGCCCCAGGCCATTGTCAGGAAAACAAATGTATTATTTATTTTCTGGCATTTAAAAAAAAAAACTTTTTTGGGGGGCAATCCTCTCTCAAGGTCCCAGGGCTTAACTGGTAATCCTGCAAGTGGGAGCTACCTACTCTTGGCCTCTGCAAACTCTCCTTCACATTACTCACAAATAGACTGCTGCTTTGAGGCTACGCCTGTGTGACAGGATTTTCACAGCGAGTTTGCCTCAGTCAGAGAAGTGTCTAGTGTAGTGTGAGTTGGCAGGGAACATAGGCTGAAGGTATGTACCCCTCAAGAGACAAGGTGTAAGTCGGGGGATAAAGGCTGACGTTATGTACCCCTGAGAGACGAGGTGTAAATCAGGGGATATAGGCTGAAGTTATGTACCCCTGAGAGACGAGGTGTAAATCAGGGGATATAGGCTGAAGTTATGTACCCCTGAGAGACTAGGTGTAAGTCAGGGGATATAGGCTGAAGTTATGTACCCCTGAGAGACGAGGTGTAAATCAGGGGATATAGGCTGAAGTTATGTACCCCTGAGAGACTAGGTGTAAGTCAGGGGATAAAGGCTGAAGTTATGTACCCCTGAGAGACGAGGTGTAAGTCAGGAGATATAGCAATAAACATTCAGTATACTGCACTGATAACACTGGATTGACAGGCTAGAACATCGGGTTGGAGATACAGTTTCAGTTTTTTTTTTTAACAAGGTATACCACCAATTATTTTTCTAGGTTTCTAGACTGCAGCCTTTTCCAAATCTCTCCTTTTTGTAGTCTGGTCTTGGTACAAAACCCTGGGTTATTTTACTCACGTATGGAGAACTGGGTGTGTGCTCTGTGTTCACACACAAATGCTGGGGTTGGATGTGAGAGATAGGAAAAGAGTGGGAGTTGTGTCATTGTAATTCAGGAACATCCTCCTAGGATTGAGTTCCCTTGATATGTGTGGATTACAGGATCCATGCCCATGGAGAGGTTTGATTAAAAGAAGACTGCATGAAGAGCTCATAGTCAGCCAAACTTAACTTGGGGGTGTGTCTTTTTCAGAGTATGCTGAAAACATTGGTGATGGGAAGAGTGAGGAGTTCAAAGAGAGCGAGCAGAAGAGGATCATGGACCTGCTGGAGAACTTCTAACCCTAACCAACCACTGGGGGGAGGGACCTGACCAGCGGTCAGAGCTTCGACATGGACGGAGGGTCTCCACACACTCAGACAGAAGATACCAGGGCCCAGCAAGTGCAGATAAGGTGTATTGATTGCTGACTCTGGGCTGGAACATGTGATGGACCATAGTGACTCAAAATATATTAACAAAGATACGCAGTCTTAAGCTGCAACTATTTCAGAGGCACATGTTTGTGGTGTTTTGAGTTGTGTGTTTTATAATAAACATTTGGTAATAAAATCCTATCTGGATAAGATGTTTTTTTTGTGTGGGAAAAAAAAAACTAATTTACACCTCATTTCAGTTATTATTTTGAGAAAAAGACTTAAGTTATAAGGTAGAAAGATTTCTGTTACATAGTTTTTTTGTGCAGATGAATTACATGGCATTCCAACTTTTGTTACTGTTGGCAGGGTTGTATTTGCAGTAAGCGAGGTTGAGGAAAGACCAGTGTAGGCCAGGGGCATGATGATGTACAACCTGAAAAGATGCCTAGCCATCCACTCTCAGGCCTTTTGCCATCAACTGGTAAGACTAGAATAGTATTATTATTTCAAGTATACACATGTAATGTTTTTAAACATGGCATTTGGGAGAATGATGTCTGAATTTATGCCTCTTCTACACAGAAGGACTGCCACAGTTGGATTGTGAAGTCACAGGGGGGACATATCCTGCACATAGTGGTAATGTGGTCTGATGCCTGGGATTCCCATGACGGCATAAATGCCCCGGTATCATACTGCACCATGTATTTTCATATTATTTCCCAGTGAATCCCAGTGGAATAGGCCGGGTTGGCTTTGTTCGCACATCTTAATAAAAGAAAAGAAAAGTAACATTTTTGCTTTGAAATAGAAATGAAATGTGCTTGGAAAACATTCCTATATGTGGGCTCTGTGGTTTGATCATGTGTAAATGTGTGAAAATCCTTGTCAACCCACACTACCTTGTCTGCACTGTCCTTGGGAGAGTAACGAGGGATTTCATGCAATTCTGCCGTTATTGAAGGAAGCAGAATAGCACACACAGCTACATTGGGCACAGACCATTCTCTCTCAAATTCAAGGCCTGCAGAGCCTTTTCATACAACATCTCCCTCCTGGCTAATGTGATGCAGAAAATTATTATGCTTATTCTTCAATAGCACAGCTTTCTGTCCCATGTCTTTGTTTACTCTTCAGTGCTTATGCCCCATGCTCCCCTAATGCCACTTTCCTCAGCATAGATGTTTACATAAAAAATTCAGTTTTAGAAATGGAATGCTTCATATTGCTCACAGCTGTTCAGTCTAATGCTCTGCTGGTGCAATAGGTCATGGATTTCCAAGATATCCCAACACTTTTCACACTCAATTACTGCCGTCTCCCTGGTAACTAGAATCTTAAAGTAGTTTGAATAAATCCTGTTTGTGTGCGTGTGTGTGATGCGTTAGAGGCCATATGTGATCAGGGGTGTCATATGAGGGAGTGCATTTTTATTGATGCTCTCTTTGCCACAGCATCGAACTTAACATGCAAATGAGAGCGAGCCACCGGCCCAGGCTCATGCAGAGACTCAAGGACATCACCATAGTGATGCTTGTCAAGAGCACGTGGGAGCAATCTTGCTATGCCAATCACTCATGTCTTGGGTTGCTGTGGCGGCGTCACGACGGGGAGGAGAGACAGGAGGCCATTCTCCAGCAGCGTAACAGCTGCTCTGCAACCTACGCTCTAATATTGCTTATAACTAGAGAATGGTCATTTGCATATTGTATTCTCAGGAACACACCCTATGTATCTCTTATCAGTGATTATGACGCCTCTGTGTTAACAGTTGCTGTACAGCATTTTCACAGCTGAGAGGAGGTAGAATAATTGTTTTTTACAAATGATTGAATAGAACTGTGCTGTGATTTTTGGCCCTGCTTCCTTAGTGTACATGGTGGGAAGACAAACTGTATCTTGAATGTTATTTAATATATTGGGTTCTGGTGGAAAATTCAACGTAAGACCCTTAAATCATTGCAGTTTTCATGGTAAAGGAGCATGGAATGGACACTGAATTACCATTATTAACCACATGATCTTTAGTTAAATTATGTAGCAGTGTTCTTCAATCCTGGTTTACAGATTCTTGTTCTAGACCGTTTGCCTTGAATGGCTATTAAAACAAAATAAATAACACTATCTCTGAACATGATAAGACAAAGTTAATGAGAAGGAATACATTGTTCAATGTTCCTGGCTGCAACAGAATATTTACATAGTGTGTTACTTATATTTCTATGGAGAAGATAATTGATGCAATTCCATTCCCAATGGTGCTATGCTATCCCATAGTCTGTTCACTGTGTGCTGTGTGCAGCTGCATTCGGGGTACAGGGCTCATCCTGTTCATTTGGTGCTGTCCATGGTGCTGAAATGGCATTGATGCCTTTGTGTGCTTTTACGACCAAACCGGAGACAATAGCCTATGTTAGGCTTGACGATCAGGAAAATATTTCCTCCCAAAACTATAAATTGCCCTCAGTATACCTCTTTCTCAAATTCCATATGAACTGTCATGCGGAGCTGCCTACATTAACATTGACATTAACATTGCTTGAGTTTTGCGGCGCATGGAATGTTTCATGATAATAAAGCAGTGATATGATGTTTCTGTCACTCGCTTTAGGGGGATCATATGAGCGCAATACCACACAGCATGCAGTCAGACCTCCAAAACCTAAACACACCAGTCATAACATTATTTATTTTTGAATCGCATTAAAACTTGCCTTCGAATTGAGATTAGCAACATGTCGCTGATGAAGGCAAAGACATTAATTAATCGTCCACCTGTTGGTATCCAACAGGCTTAATTGACCAAGTACTTTTGTTGCGTCAATTGTCATAATTTGTTTTTTCGCTTTGCGTCGTGTGTCTTTATGCTTATGCAGTTCAGACGGATAGTTTGTCAATGACGGATGGTTCTACAGCTCTAAGAATTACAGTCTTGTAAAAGTGTATTCAATAAATCACTCGCTCAGATCATTCCGTCTAATTGATATTCCCCATTGCAAGCAGAGGTACTCCCCTTTTTGTGTGAAGGAAAATCTCCCTCAGTCGCATCCAAAGCCGATCAAGCTGAAGAGACATATCAGCGACTTGAACTAGCGGGCGGCTGCACCATCACACCGCTTCTAATCAGCGACCTGTGCTTTAGTCTCAAACCGTTACAACACGTTAACTGGATTTTATTTTGTAAACTTACTACACCTAATGTGAGAGAGTGGCAAATAATACTGGAATATCAAACAAAAGAGATGGGTGCCTTTGGGGTGATAGTAGGGACTTTACATTACATGGGACTCTACATCCAACTTACTGCCTCCACAAGGCAAGGTGGACACGCAGAGTTAGTGAACCACATCTCCGGGAACGGTATGTTTCTGCGCTCTAATGTTTCATTTGGTTCAATTGTAATGATATGAGTGAGCAAAATTCAGAAAGGAAACCGTAAACACTAGGAAGATGCTGCTGGTATAGAGGGAGTGAGTGTGTTCAGAGTGGAGGCAAGTGATGAGAAGGTGTTTTTCTTTATAATGGAACACCTGAGGTAGGAGGTGAGCTATGTATTTTGTACATTAATATCAGTTAAGCGCCTTGGGTTAATTCATGTTCTGTATATGCACAGTTATTGAACTACATTTTGTTATGGTCAAATCTACATAGCCTACCGTTTTCTGTCAAATAATAGTTCATATTTAGTACACTGACAATGCTCATGGCAGTACAAGAGTGGAAGCAGAAATACACTCTATCTACAAAAGTATGTGGACATGCCAAATTAGTTGATTCAGCTATTTCAGCCACACCCATTGCTGACCTGCATAAAATCGAGCACACAGCCATGCAATCTCCATAGACAAACAGCCGCACCCAAGCCTAAGGTCACCATGTGAAATGCCAAGTGTCGGCTGGAGTGGCGTAAAGCTTGCCGCCTTTGGACTCTGGCGCAGTGGAAACACTTTCTCTGGAGTAATGAATCACGCTTTGCCATCTGGCAGTCTGACAGAATCTGGGTTTGGCGGATGCCAGGAGAACGCTACCTGCCCGAATGCATAGTGCCAACTTTAGTTTGGTGAAGGAGGCCCCTTTGTTCGTTCCCCGCAACAATGCAAATAAGTCAAAAGACTTACTTAGCTGGAGGGCCAAAATATCTGTGCTGGAGACTCATACTCTGATGTTGCACCAACACTGTATCTGGCTTCCTCTTGTCTATTTTACAATTGCATCATTCAGCTAAATGTGTATTGTCTGGCTTCATCATCTTGTGTTTGGGATCCCAACTGTTTGGCTGTCAGCTCAGCAGATGTGTGGGCAGACGTTTGGCATGGGTAGAAAAATGGACTGTCGAGAAGAGAAGATTGTGTGTGGGGCTAAGTGCCTCCATGCCCTTGAGCAAGATACTGATGATCCCCTATAACAAAGTGAATATCAGAGGCTTACTTCTGCCAAATCTTCTTCTACCATCACCATTGTGCCCACTGGTATTACTAGCAGATACCAGTATGATAACATGCATGGTATCATTTCTCTGATTGGGTTGTGTGATCAGTGACAGAAGTGAGATCCCTCTGACTCATTAACTTTTAATCCAAGGAAAAGCAGAGGGAGGAAAACTGCCCAACGTTATTCCACCATGGAATATGTTGCCCTGGTAAAACTCATCATTGGGTAAACCAGTTTAAAAATGGGAAGCATCTTGGTGTCCAAAAATGAATGTGTATAAAAAATTGAGTTGTGTATAAAATGTGTATAAAAAATTGAGTTGAAAAGTTGAGCCCTCATCAGGATGTGAGCAGCTCATTACCTGCTCCTCCAGGGTGTGTGGGTCAACCTCTGGCCAGTGGACTGGACCCAGACAAACCAGTCTGACAAACAACTCTACAGGTGCATGACTCTCCCACTGCCTCTTACCTAAATGTGACAGCGACTTAGCATGAAGCAGGGGTGGGGCACACTAGACCTGGAGGGCTCCAATGTGGGTTAAGTATTATAGTGCCCCTGCTGTTGACAGAGTCGGTTAGCATTTCCCGAAGCTGAAAATCACATAGTGAATGTAAAAATATTTGTAATTCACTACAGATTTTCTGAATTATGCCGTCTGCATCAACAACTGTTTTGGTTGTTACTTTTCAATTAAATCCTCATTTAGGCCAGGAATATCCAGAGGGGGTTTTATCTTGTCAATCAATGACATTAATCAATGAAGTGCTAAAGAGGAAAGAAAACAACCACGTAGAGACTGAGATACTGAGAGCCAACAGTGTATACAGATCATGAATATACAGTGGGGCAATAAAGTATTTAGTCAGCCACCAATTGTGCAAGTTCTCCCACTTAAAAAGATGAGAGGCCTGTAATTTTCATCATAGGTACACTTCAACTATGACGGACAAAATGAGGGGGGAAAAATCCAGAAAATCACATTGTAGGATTTTTAATGAATTCATTTGCAAATTTTGGTGGAAAATAAGTATTTGGTCAATAACAAAAGTTTATCTCAATACTTTGTTATATACACTTTGTTGGCAATGACAGAGGTCAAACGTTTTCTGTAAGTCTTCACAAGTCTTCCTCCATGCAGATCTAGTCTAGAGCAGTGATGTTTTGGGGCTGTTGCTGGGCAACATGGACTTTCAACTCCCTCCAAAGATTTTTTATGGGGTTGAGATCTGGAGACTGGCTAGGCCACTCCGGGACCTTGAAATGCTTCTTACGAAGCCACTCCTTCGTTGCCCGGGCGGTGTGTTTGGGATCATTGTCATGCTGAAAGACCCAGCCACGTTTCATCTTCAATGCCCTTGCTGATGGAAGGAGGTTTTCACTCAAAATCTCACGATACATGGCCCCATTCATTCTTTCCTTTACATGGATTAGTCGCCCTGGTCCCTTTGCAGAAAAACAGCCCAAAGCATGATGTTTCCACCCCCATGCTTCACAGTAGGTATGGTGTTCTTTGGATGCAACTCAGCATTCTTTGTCCTCCAAACACGACAAGTTGAATTTTTACCAATTTTTTATTTATTTTGGTTTCATCTGACCATATGACATTCTCCCAATCTTCTTCTGGATCATCCAAATGCTCTCTAACAAACTTCAGACGGGCCTGGACATGTACTGGCTTAAGCAGTGGGACACGTCTGGCACTGCAGGATTTGAGTCCCTGGCGGCATAGTGTGTTACTGATGGTAGGCTTTGTTACTTTGGTCCCAGCTCTCTGCAGGTCATTCACCCTGTGTAGTTCTGGGATTTTTTCTCACCGTACTTGTGATCATTTTGACCCCACGGGGTGAGATCTTGCGTGGAGCCCCAGATCGAGGGAGATTATCAGTGATCTTGTATGTCTTCCATTTCCTAATAATTGCTCCCACAGTTGATTTCTTCAAACCAAGCTGCTTACCTATTGCAGATTCAGTCTTCCCAGCCTGGTGCAGGTCTACAATTTTGTTTCTGGTGTCCTTTGACAGCTCTTTGGTCTTGGCCATAGTGGAGTTTGGAGTGTGACTGTTTGAGGTTGTGGACAGGTGTCTTTTATACTGATAACAAGTTCAAACAGGTGCCATTAATACAGGTAACGAGGAGGACAGAGGAGCCTCATAAAGAAGAAGTTACAGGTCTGTGAGAGCCAGAACTCTTGCTTGTTTGTAAGTGACCAAATACTTATTTTCCACCATAATTTGCAAATAAATTCATAAAAAATCCTACAATGTGATTTTCTGGATTTTTTTTTAGTTAAAGTGTACCTATGATGAAAATTACAGGTCTCGCTCATCTTTTTAAGTGGGAGAACTTGCACAATTGGTGGCTGACTAAATACTTTTTTGCCCCACTGTAACAGTAACATTATTTCAACCCAATAGGCCATTGAATAAATGGAATTTCCTCTTCAACAATAGTTAGGGCTGCTATAAAACTAACAAACAGCCACCAAACGTCTGTCTGGCTTTAGCCTCAGCAGTTTGTGTTGACTATTCATTAGCCAGGCTCACGCTGAGAAGGATAGGCTGACAGGCTGGTCTCTGACCTGCTCTCAGCGGTGGGGCCCTGGCTGGGCTGGGCAGGTATCAACACTTCTCCTCTTCCTGCCAGGCCCAGCCAGGAGGAATCCTTCTGGGACAGATGTCCCTCTGCTGGGAAGGGGACTGAGGCCACAGCCTGACCAGGTTACCCTGAGACCAGGCTGTATAAGCTGCTCTGAATGACACACCTCCTATTCACTCTGTTATTTGAGTGGGATGATCTATATTAGACGTTTAGATGTAAAGTAATTACACAACAAAAATACAACTGTGTTTTGTGTGTATTTTGAGGGCCTTATATGAAGCGAACCATTGAACTATTTTTTGTTTGTTGCCTACCACCATTTATCCTACAGTAGCAGTGGGTTGACCATAATGTCCAGCAGCATAAGGAGCACAAAGTACTTGATATGAGCAAGGGCCCCTATTACATTCTTCCTGATACAACCATTTCTCTCTTTTGCTCTCTTTCTCCTTTTCCCTTTCCTCTCTCTCCAGATTGCCCACTTCAAACACAGCCCAGTACAAACTGTAGGGTCAGCAAACAGTCATTCAATGTGTTTTCTCTCTGAGTACTCCGTTCTGATAGTTAATGAGGAGTGTAAGCGCCTCAAAGTGAACAGATATGTTCCTCGTCATTTCCCTTTCATGTCCTATGTTTCTGGTCAAACATATTCCCAGAGCACCTTGGAGAAGGAACTATTTCCCTTTCATGTCCTTATGTCTCTGGTCAAACATATTCCCAGAGCACCTTGGAGAAGGAACTATTTCCCTTTCATGTCCTATGTCTCTGGTCAAACATATTCCCAGAGCACCTTGGAGAAGGAACTATTTCCCTTTCATGTCCTTATGTCTCTGGTCAAACATATTCCCAGAGCACCTTGGAGAAGGAACTATTTCCCTTTCATGTCCTTATGTCTCTGGTCAAACATATTCCCAGAGCACCTTGGAGAAGGAACTATTTCCCTTTCATGTCCTTATGTCTCTGGTCAAACATATTCCCAGAGCACCTTGGAGAAGGAACTATTTCCCTTTCATGTCCAATGTCTCTGGTCAAACATATTCCCAGAGCACCTTGGAGAAGGAACTATTTCCCTTTCAACAGGCGATACGGAGTCAGAGAGTCTCTCTTATGTCCCTTTCATGCCAGTGTCTCTGGGAGTCACCGATTTTTCTGGCTCTCCCTGAACCATATTTCCTCCAATCTTGATATTAAGATGAGTGGATGGAGGGAACTTTCTGGGCTCTGGTTGGAAGAGTGAGCAATCTTGTCTCACATTAAACACATGACTGCTGTGGTGGCCATTGCAGACCTCCTGGGGAGGGCTTGGCTGGGCTCATCTGTTGGCTGTCAGCATGAGGAGTGGAGTCGTGTTTATTTGCTTTAGTGGAGTCTAGCTGATATTTGCTTCTCCAAATAGCTTGCTTACCCCTATGGGTGTCCCAAAATAAACCGACGAAGACAGCAGCTTGAGTTAATTTTAGTTAACACTCCACAAATTTCTTCTTAACAAACTATACTTTTGGCAATAATTCACTCTATCACAATTGCAGTGGGTCAGAAGTTTACATACACTAAATTGACTGTGCCTTTAAGTAGTTTGGAAAATTCCAGAAAATGATGTCATGGCTTTAGAAGCTTCTGATAGGCTAATTTACATCATTTGAGTCAATTGGAGGTGTACCTGTGGATGTATTTCAAGGCCTACCTTCAAACTCAGTGCCTCTTTGCTTGACATCATGGGAAAATCAAATCAAAACAAATCAGCCAAGACCTCAGAAGAAAATGGTATACCTCCACAAGTCTGCTTCATCCTTTCCAAATGCCTTTCCAAATGCCTGAAGATACCGCGTTCATCTGTACAAACAATAGTACGCGAGTATAAACACCATGGGACCATGCAGCCGTCATACCGCTCAGGAAGGAGACACGTTCTGTCTCCTAGAGATGAATGTACTTTGGTGCGAAAGGTGCAAATCAATCCCAGAACAACAGCAAAGGACCTTGTGAAGATGCTGGAGGAAACAGGTACAGAAGTGTCTATTTCCACAGGTAAACGAGTCCTTTTATCGACATAACCTGAAAGGCTGCTCAGCAAGGAAGAAGCCACTGCTCTAAAACTGCCATAAAAAATTGCACATGGGAACAAAATCTTACATTTGGGAGAAATGTCCTCTGGTCTGATGAAACAAAAATAGAACTGTTTGGCCATAATGACCATCCTTATGATTGGAGGAAAAGGGGGAGGCTTGCAAGCAGAAAAACACCATCCCAACCGTGAAGCACGGGGGTGGCAGCATCATGTTGTGCGGGTGCTTTGCTACAGGATGGACTGGTGCACTTCACAAAAGAGTTGGCATCATGAGGAGGAAAATTATGCGGATATATTGAAGCAACATCTCAAGACATCAGTCAGGAAGTTAAAGCTTGGTCGCAAATGGGTCTTCCAAATGGACAATGACCCCAAGCATACTTCCAAAGTTGTGACAAAATGGCTTAAGGACAACAAAGTCAAGGTATTGGAGTGGCCATCACAAAGCCCTGACCTCAACCCTATATAACATTTGTGGGCGAGCAAGGAGACCAACAAACCTGACTCAGTTACACCAGCTCTGTTAGGAGGAATGGGACAAAATTCACCCAACTTATTGTGGGAAGCTTGTGGAAGGCTGCCTGAAACGTTTGACCTGAGTTCAACATTATTATTATTTTTACATTTTACCCCAATTTCGTGGTATCCAATTGTATGTAGTTACTATCTTGTCTCATCGCTACAACTCCCATACGGGCTCGGGAGAGACGAAGGTCCTCCAAAACACAACCCACAACAAGAAACACCGTGCAACCTTGGTTAGCGTGCACTGCGCCCAACCCGCCACAGGAGTCGCTGGTGCGCAATGAGACAAGGATATCCCTACCGGTCAAACCCTCCCTAACCCGGACGACACTAGGCCAATTGTGCATCGCCCCACGGACGACAGAGCCTGGGTGTGAACCTAGAGTCTCTGGTGGCACAGCTTGCACTGCGATGCAGTGCCCTAGACCACTGCGCCACCCGGGATAAATAACAGTCATATGCATTGAGTTGGACACTTCACCATCATGGAAACTTTGCCCACTCTTGATGATTCATAGGTTTTGACATCAGTATCACATGGTTGATAGGCACCAACAAATTATTACTCCCATTATCAGCATTAGACAACATTCAAGGGTTTGAAGAAAAACACATTGAGATGGATTTGGGTCACATCAGTACAAACAATATAGATCCATATTCATTTAACTGCTTTGCTTACAGTATGTAGCTATTGAAAGTATGTAGGCTAGCTTCCAGTATTATTCAGTCTGGTAGCCTACACAGTGTTAAAAAAAACAATGTTATCATGGTGGAAATACAACGATAACCATTCACCGTGTTCCCATACATCATATCAGAGGCCTGGCTCAATTAGAAGGCCCGCCTGGGGCCATGTTGAGACAGGGACATCCATTATAATGTCTCTATTTCTGTGAAGTGACCAGCCCTAATTATGCTGCTGTGGAGCGGCTAGTTCACGCACAGTGGGTGAATGGAGACCCAGCAATGCTGTTCAATCATCTCATTCTGGGAGTGGACTGACTAACCCAGAGGGGGAGATGGGAATACACAGGAAACTCACTCTGTTTCTGTTTCTCTGTGTATTTACAATGTGTCTCATGGTGTTATGATATTTTCATAGTTTTAATGATATACATACAAGGCTGCATTTTACACAACAAGAGCAGATAAATGTGTAGAAACGTTGGAATAACTGTGAGCAGTTTAGTAGTACAGGCTATTTGACGACCAAGCATTAATACAGGGAATTGATATCTGCACGCATGTCGCATGTTATTCACAGCATCATTTGAATACCAACCAGTCGTGTTATTTCTGCTGTCTGTCAGCGATTCAGAGCTCCTGTCTTTCATATTCAGTGTGTCTGTCTTTCACCAGTCCCTCTAATTGCTGTCAGAAACCTTTGAGGGGCTACTTGGTATTTCAAAAGGCTGCTGGGCTGGATGGCTTGCACCTATCAGTAATGTAGAATAGTAAATTACATTTTTTTGGTGGTTTTGTATTGCTTGACTGCACACACCTCCTGCAGCTCCTGCAGCCCTTCGGGTGCTGTCTCTACCCAGTTACTTTGTTATTAGATGGGTGCTTTATCCAAGGACAGACCGTTCAATAATGATATGTTCATTACACCAAATAGGGCTTTTGCTACATGTAATTAGATCGCCATCTGGCTATCATATCATACACACTTATACAATACCATCACATTAAGGCTTATTTTATGCTTGTGGGGTGTTTGTCATTCTAAACCAGGAAAACGGATGAGCATCTATCATCTGAAACAAATCAACATTTCCCTATGCATCTCAAATCTGTCAGATCCATAAACCCCCGTCTGACTAGCTGTGGGGTCTTGGGGAGGTGCTAAGAGGTTTTATAGGGTTTTTAAAGTAGACTCCATAGACATCTCTGTGTCTGCCATAACCAGCAGAGGCACCTGCTCCCCCTCAGCAAGACAAGCTGTGACAGGTGCAAAGCTGTCCTGTGTCAGTGGTAAAGTTCACGCTCGTCTTGAACTGTCAGACTGGAAAACAACCTGGCAGCTCCTCAAATGAATAAGCTGGAGAGGGGGAGGGAGGGGAGAGTAAGTGTGAGATGTTGGTGTGATATTAAAAGATAATGACCATAGGGTTACTCGGTGCAGTGACACACAAGTTTAGATTCATGTAGGCATTTTTGGAGTGTAGTGCACTGCTGTGATGAACAGTTAAAAGCTAGCTTATCCCCCCCAGTTGTTAGACGTGATTGAACTTGTCATCACTTTAGCTGGCCAGGCTTTTTCATCAATGGAGGACAATGTTTAGAAGGGAAATACATTTAGCTACAAGATATTATACATCCTGCTGCAGATAAATTATTATCAGGACGTCATATTCACCCTCTCAGGATGTCTGGGGACTTTTCTGCAGACGGTTGATGTGTTTCGGCCAATCAAATGTGACACTTTTCATGGCTGTTATTCTTTTTAATATGGCACGTCAAACTCATCGCTGCGCTCTCTCTACAGCCACACTGTCAAAGGCGCCACTGATGTGGAATCGAGAGAGACTCTTGAAAAGCCGGATGGTGTTCTGTGCTTTTCAAGGACAGAGAGAAAGTCTCTGTCTCAGAGTTCTCAGAAGTGTTTTATTTTAAATGGATGGAATGAAAAAGTAGGATGGGTGTCTTTTATTTATCTGGCGTTCTGTTCTTGTGAAGGATATTGGCTGGTATTCTGCAGTCATTAAATAGAATAGCTCATCAAGGATGGAGCTCATGGTATGCTAGGACTGAGTATAAGAATAACAGTGAAATGTAAAAAGAAAATCCAGGTATTAAATGTACTTTTAAGTCATGGTTGTAATCATGTTGAAAATGTGTAATAAAAGTACACATTTAACAAAAATCTCTCCCTATCTTGTTTTTACCTTTCGGAAACAGCAAATCACTGTTTGCTATTGTATTCGATAATCTGGAATGTTCCAACAAGACTTTCCTGTCTATATAGTACTTCTGACTCGGTATCTACAGTGCGCCTGCTTGCTCCTGTCTGGTTCCATTCATTTCAGATGAGCTCTAAACATAAGCAGTGAGCTACATCATTCATCAAAGTCACCACAAATGGATGGAGAAGAAAAAGAGAGCTGTTTTGTTGAATCCCCTTGACTACATGTTATCGAAGAAGGCAGTTTATTTCTTATTTTTGGTGTCAGGCCGCCCAATGAGAATCCCTTTGGGAACGGAGGAGAAGCAGATTTAGGTGGAGGTGAATTTCAGCATCACTGTCAGGTACACATTCAGCTCCTCTCCCCCTCTCCTGGCCCTGGCTGGTTCTCTGAACTGTCAGCTCCCCTCTCTGTCTCAGCTGCTGGAGAGAGAGACTCCTGGGTGCATTAGGAGGGCGAGGAGATTAGATACCAAACGCTGATATCTCTCGTAGCGCTGCATCACACCATTTGTATCTGGCCCCAGAGACCTGGCTTGGCTGGCTGCTGGCTCGCTAGCTGGCTGGGGAGATTTAAAGAGCATGCTCATTTTGGTTTTCATTTTCCTATTTAGTTTTCAAAAGATGTCAGTTGATTTCTCAACTTTAACTAGCTGTGTAGGCTGTTGTGTGTGGATGTATTGCTATATGTGCTTTTTGAATCCATGTTTACTGAGTCCTGATAGAGCTTCTGGATGCCTTTACTAGGCACTACTGTTGTGATTATTGATTGTCCTATCTCTGAGGTGAGGTATTTGCCTCTGAATTCATTGATTGTTGTGGGGAGGCTATTTAATTGCTCTCCTCCGTGACGGCCGAAACACAGTTGGAACTGTACGATGGGGGAGACACGATTTGCATATGTCAATGGACTCAAAAGCCCCCAGAGCCCTACATGTCTCAAAGCATACTGCTTATTGTTATGCAGGCAGCACAGCATGGGGCTCAGTGTGTGTCTGTCATGTGATGAAAAAAATGATACCACCTATATTCATCCCACTCATTTGTGTTTAGCCAAGTTGAACATGCTTTGTATTTTTTTGTCCTTTTAGCTCAGACATTCCATGAAATGGTGACAAAGTATTTAACATATTCTCCCATTGGATAATTATAGCAGTGTTGGTTTTTAATCCATTTAGGTATGATGGTATTTTAACCAATTTCTCCCAAGTGCTGTAATAAGAAAAGTACTTTGTATGCACAACAATAACCAATGAACACCTCACAGTAAATTACTGAAGTGAATAGTCTCGCGGAATTATCATGTGATCATTCTGAATATCACTATTTTGACTGTTAGATATGTTGTAAGTAGCTATTTTTACTATCAATGACTGGATTATAAAGCATTGGCATTTTTACTAGATCATTTTAACCATCCCAGGCCATTAATCACTGTTTTATAACCATTTAGATTTAGACCCAAATCCATGCTTTAAAAAAGGTCACAAAATCTCTCATTGTGGTGTAATATAGGCCTACACTACTGGTCCAAAATTTTAGAACACCTACTCATTTTTCTTTATTTTTACTATTTTCAGTGAAGACATCAAAACTATGAAATAACACATATGGAATCATGTAGTAGTAGTCAAAAAAGTGTTAAACAAATCTAAATATATTTTATATTTGAGATTCTTCAAAGTAGCCACCCTTTGCCTTAAAGACAGCTTTGCACACTCTTGGTATTCTCTCAATCAGCTTCACCTGGAATGCTTTTCCAACTGTCTTGATGGATTTCCCACATATGCTGAACACTTGCTGGCTGCTTTTCCTTCACTCTGCGGTCCAACTCATCCCAAACCATCTCAATTTGGTTGAGGTCGGGGGATTGTGGAGGCCAGGTCATCTGATGCAGATCTCCATCACTCTCTTTCTTGGTAGAATAGCCCTTATACAGAATGGAGGTGTGTTGGATCATTGTCCTGTTGGAAAACAAATGATAGTCCCACTAAGCCCAAACCAGATGGGATGGCGTATGGATGTGGTGGTAGCCATGCTGGTTAAGTGTGCATTGAATTAAAAAATAAGTCACAGACAATGTCACCAGCAAAGCACCCCCACACCATAACACCTCCTCCTCCATGCTTTACGGTGGGAAATACACATGTGGAGATCATCCGTTCACCCACCACGTCTCACAAAGGCACGGCGGTTGGAACCAAATATATCCAATTTGGACTCCAGACCAAAGGACAGATTTCCACCTGTGTAATGTTCATTGCTCGTGTTTCTTGGCACAAGCAAGTCTCTTATTCTTCTTATTGGTGTCCTTTAGTAGTGGTTTCTTTGCAGCAAATTGACCACGAAGGCCTTATTCTCCTCTGAACAGTTGATGTTGAGATGGGCCTGTAATGCTCCGGGTGTCGTGGGTGTGGAGTCAAATGCAGGAGACAGAGTTCAATGCTGTGCGTCTTTTACTAGCACCAACGCACCACAGGGTGCTCACAAAAGTAACGTTCCCAAACACAGGGGAAAAAGTACAATGGAAAAAATCACGACTAGGCATTAAGCACGTAACTCTACAACAGAGCCGAAGGTTTACAATGAAATAATCCCGCACAACAACCAGGCGGGCCGGCTGTCTAATAAAGACAAACTAATTAAACATGAACAGGTGCTACCACTATACATACAAGGAGGGGGAGGAAAAACAGTGGCAGCTAATAGGCCGGTGATGACGACCGCCGAGCGCCACCCGCCCGGGAAGGGGAAACACCCTCGGTCGGACTCGTGACAGTACCCCCCCCTCTGACGCGCGGCTCCCGCAGCGCGCCGACACCGGCCTCGAGGTCGCCCCGGAGGACGAGGTGCAGGGCGATCCGGATGGAGGCGATGGAAATCCCTCAACATGGATGGATCCAAGATGTCCCCCACCGGTACCCAGCACCTCTCCTCCGGACCGTACCCCTCCCAGTCCACGAGGTACTGCAGGCCCCTCACCCGGCGTCTTGAGTCCAGAATGGCCCGGATCGTGTACGCCGGGGTCCCCTCGATGTCCAGAGGGGGGGGGGGCCTCCGGTACCTCACTGTCCTGCAGGGGACCAGCTACCACCGGCCTGAGGAGAGACACATGAAACGAGGGGTTAATACGATAATAGGAAGGGAGTTGTAATCGATAACACACCTCGTTTATTCTCCTCAGGACTTGCCCTGCGGACCCAACTTCCGGCAGGGCAAGCGGAGAGGTAGGAGAGGTAGGTTTCGGGTCGAGAGCCAGACCCTGTCCCCCGGTACAAACACGGGGGCCTCACTGCGGTGGCGGTCAGCACTCCTCTTCTGCCATCCACTCGCTTGTCGTAGAGATTCCTGGACGGCCCTCCAGGTCT
Organism: Oncorhynchus gorbuscha; assembly: GCF_021184085.1. Lineage (NCBI taxonomy): Eukaryota > Metazoa > Chordata > Actinopteri > Salmoniformes > Salmonidae > Oncorhynchus > Oncorhynchus gorbuscha. The sequence continues at coordinate 83,401,665 of NC_060175.1, read as the reverse complement.
CCTTGGAGCGCTGTACCCATTCCTCCACCGCAGGAGCCTCGGTCTGGCTCGGATGCCATGGTGCCAGGACCGGCTGGTACCCCAACACACACTGAAAAGGGGACACGTTAGTAGAGGAGTGGCGTAGTGAGTTCTGAGCCATTTCAGCCCAAGGAATGTAACGTGCCCACTCCCATGGCCGATCCTGGCAATACGACCGCAGAAACCTACCCACCTCCTGGTTCATTCTCTCCACCTGCCCATTACTCTCGGGGTGATAACCGGAGGTCAGGGTGACAGAGACCCCCAAGCGTTCCATGAACGCTCTCCATACCCGAGACGTGAATTGGGCCCCGATCAGAAACGATGTCCTCCGGCACCCCGTAGTGCCGAAAGACATGGGTAAATAATGCCTCCGCAGTCTGCAGGGCTGTAGGGATACCGGGCAACGGGAGGAGACGGCAGGACTTAGAAAACCGATCCACAATCACTAGAACCGCGGTGTTCCCCTGAGACGGCGGGATATCGGTCAGGAAATCTATGGACAGATGTGACCATGGCCGCTGTGGAACGGGGAGGGGTTGTAGCTTCCCTCTAGGAAGGTGCCTAGGAGCCTTACTCTGAGCGCACACTGAGCAAGAGGAGACATAACCCTTAACGTCCTTAACCAACGTAGGCCACCAATACCTCCCCTGAAGGCTCCCCACTGTCCTCGTCACCCCAGGGTGACCCGAGGAGGGTAGGACGTGAGCCCACCGAATCAGTTTGTCCCGAACACCAAGCGGCACGTACCTTCGCCCCGCTGGACACTGAGGAGGCGCGGGTTCAGCCCGTAACGCCCGCTCGATGTCCGAGTCCACCTCCCATACCGCTGGGGCTACCAGCTTTGAGGCGGGAAGGATGGGAGTAGGTTCGGTGGACCCATCCTCGGTGTCATAAAGGCGGGACAGTGCGTCAGCCTTCACATTCTGGGAGCCCGGTCTATAAGACAAAGTAAACCGGAACCGGGTGAAGAATATGGCCCACCTTGCCTGACGTGGGTTAAGTCTCCTAGCTGCCCGAATATACTCCAGATTCTGGTGGTCGGTCCAGATGAGAAAAGGGTGCTTAGCCCCCTCAAGCCAGTGTCTCCACACCTTCAGAGCTCTAACCACCGCTAGCAACTCCCGGTCCCCCACATCATAGTTACGCTCCGCTGGGCTGAGCTTCCTTGAGAAGAAAGCGCAGGGGCGGAGTTTTGGTGGCGTACCCGAGCACTGTGATAGCACGGCACCCACCCCAGCCTCGGAGGCGTCCACCTCCACTATGAATGCTAGAGAGGGGTCCGGATGCGCCAACACGGGCTCATCAATGAACAGCACCTTCAACTTGTTGAATGCTCTGTCCGCCTCTGCTGACCACTGCAACCGCACTGGGCCCCCCTTCAGCAGTGAGGTAATGGGAGCCGCTATCTGGCCAAAACCCCGGATAAACCTCCGGTAGTAGTTGGCAAAACCCAAAAACCGCTGCACCTCCTTTACCGTGGTTGGAGTCGGCCAATTACGCACGGCCCTAATGCGGTCACCCTCCATCACCACCCCCGAGGTGGAAATGCGATATCCCAGAAAAGCGACGGCTCGTTTAGAGAACACTCATTTCTCAGCCTTGACGTATAGGTCATGCTCCAGCAGTCTACCAAGCACTTTGCGCACCAGAGACACATGTGCGGTGTGAGTGGCCGAGTAGATCAGAATGTCATCGATATAAACAACCACTCCCTGCTCGCACAGGTCCCTGAGAATCTCGTCTACAAAGGATTGGAAAACGGCTGGAGCATTCTTTAACCCATACGGCATGACGAGGTACTCATAGTGGCCGGATGTAGTACTAAATGCGGTTTTCCACTCGTCTCCCTTCCGAATACGCACCAGACTATACGCGCTCCTGAGATCCAGTTTTGTGAAGAACTGCGCTCCGTGGAACGATTCCACCGCCGTAGCGATGAGAGGTAGAGGGTAACTATACCCCACTGTGATGGCGTTTAGACCTCTATAATCGATACACGGACGCAAACCTCCCTCCTTTTTCCTCACAAAAAAGAAACTCGAGGAGACGGGTGAAATGGAGGGCCGAATGTACCCCTGTCCCAGCGACTCCGTGACATATGTCTCCATTGCCAACGTTTCCTCCTGGGACAGCGGGTACACGTGACTCTTGGGAAGCGCAGCGTCCACCTGGAGATCTATCGTACAATCCCTTCCCAGTCGATAAGGTGGTAATTTAGTCGCTTTCACTTTACTGAAAGCGATTGCCAAATCGGCATACTCGGGGGGGAATGCACACCGTGGAACCCTGGTCTGGACTCTCCACCGACGTGGCACCGACGGAAACTCCCAAACACCTTCCAGAACACTCCTCTGACCACCCCTGGAGAACCCCCTGTCTCCACGAAATTTTAGGATTGTGCCGGGCCAGCCAGGGGAGTCCCCAGCACCACTGGAAACGCAGGCGAATCAATAATAAAAAAAACTGATACGCTCCCTATGATTCCCCTGTGTCACCATGTCCAGTGGGACCGTGGTCTCCCTGACCATCCCTGACCCTAATGGCCGGCTATCTAGGGAGTGCACGGGGAAAGGAGAATCTATCGGCACCAGCGGAACCCCTAACTTAAGGGCGAGTCCGCGATCCATAAAGTTCCCAGCTGCGCCTGAATCGACTAGCGCCCTATGCTGGGAAGAGGGAAAAAATGTGAAGGAAAGAGATTAAGACAAACATATGGCCAACAAGGGGTTCTGGGTGAGTTTGATGCTGACTCACCTGGGGTGACCGAGAAGCGTTCCGCCTGCCATCTCTACTCCCAGACGGACCCCCCCAGCACCGATCAGACGTGTGCCCTCTCCGACCACAGTTGGTGCAGGGAAGGCCACCTCCTCCTGTACCCCTCGGCGTAGCCCCTCCCAACTCCATGGGAATGGGAGCGGAGGGGCTGGGTGGTGGAACGCACAGAACCCTCTCTGAACGCCCACGGGCAGCCAGCAGATTATCCAGTCGAATGGACATGTCGATCAGCTGATCCAGTGACAGAGTGGTGTCCCGACACGCTAACTCCCGGGCGGACGTCCTCTCGGAGACTACACCTGTAGTGGTCCATAAGGGCCCTGTCGTTCCACCCAGATCCGGCTGCCAAGGTCCGGAACTCCAGCGCGTAATCCTGGGCGCTCCTCTTCTCCTGCCTGAGATGAAATAGTCGTTCTCCCACCGCTCGGCCGTCTAGAGGGTGATCAAACACGGCACGGAAGCGGCAGGAAAACTCTGTGTAGTGCTCCCGCGCTGAGTCTGGGCCATTCCAGACTGCGTTCACCCACTCCAGAGCACGACCCGTGAGGCAGGAGATGAGGACACTCACCCTCTCTGCTCCTGAGGGAGTGGGTCTGATGGTGGCCAGGTATAGCTCCAGCTGAAGCAGAAACCCCTGGCAACGCGCCGCCGCTCCATCATAAGCCCTCGGTAGCGTCAGACGGAGAGTGCTGGAGTCGGGAGAAGGAGAGTCCGGAACCGTGGGTGCCGAAGGTGGAGAGAGGAGACCACTCTTCTCCCATCTTTCCATTCTCTCCATCACTTGATCCATCGCGGATCCGATCCGATGGAGGACGGTGTTGTGGTGGAGAACCCATTCCTCCATCGATGGGAGACGGTTGGCTGCTGCTCCTGCTGACTCCATCAATCTGATAGGTGCGGGATTCTGTAATGCTCCGGGTGTCGTGGGTGTGGAGTCAAATGCAGGAGACAGAGTTCAATGCTGTGCGTCTTTTACTAGCACCAACGCACCACAGGGTGCTCACAAAAGTAACGTTCCCAAACACGGGAAAAAGTACAATGGAAAAAATCACGACTAGGCACTAAGCACGTACCTCTACAACAGAGCCGAAGGTTTACAATGAAATAATACCGCACAACAACCAGGCGGGCCGGCTGTCTAATAAAGACAAACTAATTAAACATGAACAGGTGCTACCACTAAACATACAAGGAGGGGGAGGAAAAACAATCAGTGGCAGCTAATAGGCCGGTGATGACGACCGCCGAGCGCCACCCGCCCGGGAAGGGGAAACACCCTCGGTCGGACTCGTGCCAGGGCCTGTTACTTGAACTCTGTGAGGCATTTATTTGGGCTCCAGTTTCTGAGGCTGGTAACTCTGATATCTTCCATATTGACTGACCTTCATGTCTTAAAGTAATGATGGACTGTTATTTCTCTTTGCTTATTTGAGCTGTTCTTTTACCAAATGGATATCTTCTGTATACTACCTTGTCACAACATAACTGATTGGCTCAAACACAATTTCCACAAATGAACTTTTAACAAGGCACGCCTGTTAATTGAAATGCATTCCAGGTGACAAACCAGCTTCATGAGGTTATGTACGATAACTGTTGACTTTTTGTAATCAGCTGCGTAAATCCAAACTCTCTCGTGTCAAAATTGTTATTTGGAAATGTAATCATATTTTGATTTTACTTACCCCGGTTTCCACTGTTCTCCAAAAGATGTACAATACCTTTTCCCTGGAACGTGACTAGGCCTAAACATGTAGGCTATTTATTACAAACAGAAATATCTACATAGCATTTCAGCTGAAAAGAATGAAAGCAAAAGACATTCAGGAAAAATTCATTTCAGAATGCGGAATATACATTAAATTACCTTTGGCTAGTCAGTTGCTGTCTGTTTACTGTGTCTTCAAGAAGCTTACAGGTGTCTTTGAAACATGGACACTACTATTTACATTATTTTTAAGAGAGCATCGTTAGAAGAGACAATTATTTTAGTGGAGTGGATGGAGCTGGCTAACTGGCCTGCCAGTGGTAAGTGGGAAATCAAAGGCAGAGGCTGAGCTCGGAGACATGCCTCTCTCTGCCTGGGTCTGTGGGGGCAACTCCAGAGGTTAATGAATCTGCTAGGCCAGCTATCTAGGGAGGGAGAGAGTATCAAAGCACATCACTCTCATAACAGGTTTTTCCTGCTCTTTTTTTTTTATCCAGGGTTGAAAGCTGAATTTACTGCCTAGTTATTTTTGTGTGTAGATACTGTCATTTGGATGAGTGTTGTTTAGTTAAAACAACACTCATAAACGAAATGCACTAGTTTGTGTGTACAGAGTTCTGCATTTTTTGTAAGTTCATTTATATTCCCAGGGCCCTGAATGTGGTACCTGAGTACGATGCCGTCTTTTTAAATGTCACTGTTCTCCAGATCCTCTTTTTTCATTAAACTGTCCCTTTTCTTTTCACTTTTCTCTTTCTCTCCTGACACCATCTTCACCCCTGGTGTGTTTCTCTCCGTCTCTCGCTCCCTTTGTGATCTCTCTGTCATCCCACACACCTTCTCTATATTCACCCTCGCTCCCTTTGTGATCTCTCTGGTTTCTCTCTGTCTCTCGCTCCCTTTGTGATCTCTCTGGTTTCTCTCTGTCTCTCGCTCCCTTTGTGATCTCTCTGGTTTCTCTCTGTCTCTCGCTCCCTTTGTGATCTCTCTGTCATCCCACACACCTTCTCTCTATTCACCCTCGCTTCCAGTTCCCCGCACCTACATTCTATTTTCCAAAGTGTCATCTACAATCCCTGAGTTTCTGGCTCCAGATCAGTAGAAATGTGTAGTTCATTAGAGCTTCCCCCCGTGTAATGTAGAACACTGACATCTTATGTAGAGGCCTGATGATGGCATGACTCACATCACTCGATTGCTTTATAGATACCAGACAGGCTGTGCTGTAAGGAACAATACCATCATACTTCATCTTACAGTAGCAGAAGCTCTAAGTGTGAGAGGCAGACCCCCAGCATGGCTCATCACGGCTATGAGAGCTGGGGTTTTACATGTACCTGTCACTGTTAGTGATACAACATTCAACAATCCTCAGCGCTGTGGATGATGGCTGAAACAACAGATATTTTAAGGCCCTATAAAATCTACAATACAAAGAACGTGGATGAAATCCAGATATTAAATTGGAAATTAAATTAGTTAACAAAATAAAAAAGACATTGAACAGTAGTGAATCAACTAAATATATTGAACAGAATTGTATCAGTGATTCGTATTTCCTGCAACTTTCTGAAGAGGCAACGAGAACTCCCCTTGTCTGTGTATGTGCATCTACCACTTTGTGTAGCCGTTGGCGACGATACTAATGAAAAGTCTTCTGGTAGATGGAAACAATTTCCCCAAAACCTTCTCAATTAAATGTTAATTACAAAGTAGCCTATGCTTACCTGGCAGAATGGTATCATGATTGTTTACATCAATCCAGTGGGTGTTTATCATCACATGTTAGCTACAAAAATACTGCAAAAAAACTGCCTCTTGCTGATGCACACTGGAAAGAGTTACTACACGCAAAATCCATTGCCCAATGTTACAGAATGGCGTTGGAATGTATTGCGGCCGGTTTGCAGGCTCCTGCTATTTTGTGTTTTCTTTCGCTAATCCGAACTTTTTTTGGACATAATGTTTCCGCCATCGTTTCCTATGACCGAAAAAAAGCTTCTGGACATCAGAACAGCGATCACTAACCTCGATTTGGATGAAGATTTCTACTTCAACTAGTGGAATGCACAGGACATACAGCACTGTTCACCCCGGACAAGGCCCTAATCCCCGAGACTCGGAAGAGACTGAGACGGCGATATAGAGGCGGGCTTGCAGGCACCTTAATGAAGCTACGCCGGAGACGAAATTAAGAACGGTAATATCCTATGTTTCTCGGAAACTTTTCTGAATAAGGACATGGATAATACACATATACTGGAACTGGTTTCAATATGCATCGGCAGGACAGAACGGCAGCGTCGGTTATGCTCAAGGTGGATGGGTGTGTCTTTGTTAACAGCAGCTTTTAAGGAAGTCTCGAGGTTCTGCTCCGATGAGTTTGTTCTACTGCTTAACATAAAGTATTCTTACTACTTACCAAGAGAGTTTTCATCTAGATTTTTCATAGCTGTCTTTTTACCACCACAAACCGATGCTGGCACTTTCAGATCGTACTCAATGAGCTGTATAGGGCCAAAAGCAAACATGAAAAGCTCATCCAGAGGCGGCACTCTTAGTGGCCTGTGATTTTAATGCAGGAGAACTGAAATCCGTTTCACCTCATTTCTACTGTGCAAATAGAGCCGAAAAAACCTCTACATTTACCTTTACTCCACGTACAAGCTCTTCCTGACAGGACGCCCCCAAGTGGTGAGGGTAGGCAACAATACATCCACCACTCTGAACCTCAACACGGGGACCCCTCAGGGGTGTGTGCTTAGTCCCATCCTGTACTCCCTGTTCACCCACGACTGTGTGGCCTCTTACAACTCCAACACCATCATTAAGTTTGCCGACAACATGATGGTGGTAGGCCTGATCACAGAAGACAATGAGACAGCCTATAGGGAGGAGGTCAGAGACCTGGCAGTGTGGTGCCAGGACAACAACCTCTCCCTCTACGTCAGATAGACAAAGGAGCTGATTGTGGACTACAGGAAATGGAGGACCGAGCACACCCCCATTGACATTGACATGGCTGTAGTGGAGTGGGTCGAGAGCTTCAAGTTCCTCGATGTCCACACACTAAGGCTCTATCATGGTCCAAAGACACCAACACAGTCCTGAATAGGGCAAGACAAGTCCTTTACCCCCGAGAAGACTGAAAAGATTTGGCATAGGCCCTCAGATTCTCAAAAAGTTATACAGCTGTACCATTGATGCTCCCTGACATCAAGGACCTCTATACCAAGCGGTGTCAGAGGAAGGCCCTAAAAATTGTCAATGAATCCAGCCACCCAAGTCATAGACTGTTCTCTCTGCTACCTCACAGCAAGAGGTGCTGAAGCACCGAGTCTGGAACCAACAAGACCCAGAACAGCTTCTACCCCCAAGCCATAAGACTCCTAAATAGTTAAATAGTTAACCAAATAGCTACCCGGACTACCTGCATTGACCCTTTTTTGCACTAACATTTTTGGCAGCCTCACATACGCCGCTGCTACTGTTTACTATCTGTTACTTGTATTCCTAGTTATATGTACATACAGTGCATTCAGAAAGTTTTCAGACCCCTTGAATTTTTCCACATTTTGTTACGTTACAGCTTTATTCTAAAATGGATAACCCCCCCTGTCTGTGTACGTGCGGTACGTGAAGAATGGGAGAAACTCAAATACAGGTGTGCCAAGCTTGCAGCAACATACCCAAGAAGACTCAAGGCTGTAGTCGCTGCCAAAGGTGCTTCAACAAAGTACTGAGTAAAGGGTCTGAATACTTGTATTAATGTGATATTTTCATTTTGTATTTGTAATAAATTTGCAAAAATGTATAAAAAACATGTTTTCTTTTGTCATTATGCGGTACTGTGTGTAGATTGATGGGGGGGGGCAATTTAATCCATTTTAGAATAAGGCTGTAACGTAACAAAATGTGAAAAAGGTAAAGGGCTCTGAATACTTTCCGAATGCCCTGTATCTAGGAGAAGCCCAAGTCAAGGATGTGGATGGTACTGCTGGGTGTAATGAGAGACAGCGCTGAAGTTTTGGCATCAGAATTATTGCTCCATAATCGGTTGTTCAAAGCCAGTGGGACTTCTCTCGCTCTCTGCTACCGGGGAGAACCAGCAACGAACACACAGTCCTCATCTGGCCACCATCCCAGCAAATGTTGTCTACCAACTATTGTCTAACCACCAAAACAAGGGAAGGATCATTTCAAAACTTTCAAACTCATAACCATGTCACAGAATAGAAGCATTTATATTCAGAGGTGGACCTAGTGACTGTGGTTGCAGTGTTATGAGATATTTAAAAAGCAAGAGAGTGAAAGGGGAAGACTGTTGTGATGGAATTTCATGGGGGTGAGGGTGGAATTTGGATGAGTTGTTGTGGTACAGCAACTTCCAGCCCAGAATATGGATCAGAATAGGAAAATGCAAATGATGGTTGTGTAATGGCGTGATGTTGTCTGTGCTGTGCAGTGTGACTATCAGACTGCAACTTGGAATTATGACTTATTTGGAGCCTTGAGCAGAATTCCTCCACCTGAGTTCAAATAAGCTGCTGCTGTACATTCTAATAAGCAAGTTACCACACAGCTCGCCTCGCTCATTAGATCTCACAGGAATAGATGATATAAATGGTTTATTTCCCATCCCAGCCATGCTCAGTCATTTTTCATACTGTCCAATCAATAGATATCCATCTCTCCACTTACGGTACAGTGTGGGCTGCAATCCCCCTTCCTTTAGGCCATTTTCTCAAGATACCACAAAGAAAATACAAAGATTTAGGAAAAGGTTACGTGCAGTGAGAAAGTGGCGAATCTCTATTTGTCTGTCATTAGTGATATCTTACAAAAAAAGTTCAAGTGTTGAGGTATTCTGCATTAAAGACAATACCACGATGAGCCACCTCTAGCTAGCTTTGATCAACGCACAATAATAACTCCACATTTCAACGGAAGATGAAGACAGCAGTCCTCCCAGGATTTCTCCAGCCTAAAAGATTCCTCTCCATCTTATCCTGCTCCCCTTCGTCTGTCTTTCTGTTGCAGTTTTTCCAGCAATTATTGAAGTGATTTGATTATTCTATTACTCCAGACATTTCAGATCTAATTTCTAAAGTCCATTGAGGCCTCTAATTAAAATGTGCAGATAGGGTGTTAATTATTAGACACGCCATCTTTGAATTAGCATTGTATCCAAATCATTGTAGTCATTCATGTAGGCTTTGATCAAATAAATATACACAGACTGTTGTATTGTCAATCATTCACACATTTTCCCTATAAACCCATATTTGGCATCATGTCATACAAATGTGTCATCCCGATGCATACAGAAACGTGATCAACAACCACTACAGAGAGCCTATCCATTTAATGACTGTTTACATCAATGCTTTGAATACAAGAAAGCTTTAGGCCTAGATTGAATCAATCAGATCTAATGTTAACCGTCCATAGCCGACACCCACATAGCTGAATGTTTTTGAGGTGTAACTGTGTTGGAGCTGTCAAATCGGTGAACAGCTGCTCTTGATCATTGTCACAAAGCCACATCTGTCACACTCCTGTTAGAAGTTCACAATGACAAAGTGTAGGCTATATAGAAATAATGACGCTCAAATTGAAAATCATCAAACTAAATAATGAGGATTCTATCAGCCTAATTGAGGTGTAGATTACATCTCACATTCCAGTGTTCAAACTTGTAAGCAAGGCTACATGGAATTTCTCTTAATGTGACTCTTAATGCATGGGATTTCTCTTAATGTGACTCTTAATGCATGGGATTTCTCTTAATGTGACTCTTATTACATGGGATTTCTCTTAATGTGACTCTTATTACATGGGATTTCTCTTAATGTGACTCTTAATGCATGGGATTTCTCTTAATGTGACTCTTAATGCATGGGATTTCTCTTAATGTGACTCTTAATGCATGGGATTTCTCTTAATGTGACTCTTAATGCATGGGATTTCTCTTAATGTGACTCTTAATGCATGGGATTTCTCTTAATGTGACTCTTATTACATGGGATTTCTCTTAATGTGACTCTTAATGCATGGGATTTCTCTTAATGCATGAGATTTCTCTTAATGTGACTCTTAATGCATGGAATTTCTCTTAATGTGACTCTTAATGCATGGGATTTCTCTTAATGTGACTTTTAATGCATGGGATTTCTCTTAATGTGACTTTTAATGCATGGGATTTCTCTGAATGTGACTCTTAATGCATGGGATTTCTCTGAATGTGACTCTTAATGCATGGGATTTCTCTGAATGTGACTCTTAATGCATGGGATTTCTCTTAATGTGACTCTTAATGCATGGGATTTCTCTTAATGTGACTCTTAATGCATGGGATTTCTCTGAATGTGACTCTTAATGCATGGGATTTCTCTGAATGTGACTCTTAATGCATGGGATTTCTCTGAATGTGACTCTTAATGCATGGGATTTCTCTGAATGTGACTCTTAATGCATGGGATTTATCTTAATGTGACTCTTAATGCATGGGATTTATCTTAATGTGACTCTTAATGCATGGGATTTCTCTTAATGTGACTCTTAATGCATGGGATTTCTCTGAATGTGACTCTTAATGCATGGGATTTATCTTAATGTGACTCTTAATGCATGGGATTTCTCTTAATGTGACTCTTAATGCATGGGATTTCTCTTAATGTGACTCTTAATGCATGGGATTTCTCTGAATGTGACTCTTAATGCATGGGATTTCTCTGAATGTGACTCTTAATGCATGGGATTTCTCTTAATGTGACTCTTAATGCATGGGATTTCTCATAATGGCAATATCCGCTTAATGCATGGGATTTTTGAATGTGGTATAATACCAGTAGATTTCTCTTAATGTGCTTAATGCATGTGGACTCTAACACAGTTCCACCGCTTGTGGACTCTAACACAGTTCCACCGCCAAAACAACCGCTATGCAGATGTTGGCTAAAGTGAATCTGCTTGAATAGAGCCCTTAGGCTGCTGCTCCTCCACTTCCCACCATGTAATGCTGAATCAATGCAAAGTGTGTTTTGTGTCTGGCAAATGAAAAATACAAAGGGGTTTGATCAATTTACAAGTGAGATATGACTGAGGGCTTGTAGCTTTCCGGAGTGGGAGACATTGTGTTCTCGGTGTGCACATTTAGTCCAGATATTTAGAGAGGCTATTAAACTAAGACTTGGGAGCGGTGGATTACAAAGAATGTTAGATAGAAATTTGAAGAAGAAATGGAATTTCTTTATTGCCTCTATGCAATGTCCTCCGGTATCCTAGTGGAGATTGAATAGGCCTACCACCTGGGAGCTGACGATAAGCTAGCAGGAGCACCGGACTTTCAGCACCATGGCCAGCTCCTGCTCTCTGTGTCTCACATTGAATGCAGTTCTCTCTCTCATTCTCTCAGTTCTGTCTCTCATGAATACTCAAGGTTGATGTGATTTTTGAGGGTAGTGTTTTCTAAGAAGCACCAATTATGTTCCAGCACTTCCCTGTGGAAAGTGGACTATTTGAGGCATTGCTAGAGTTTGATATTGTGCTACCCATCTGAGTTTTTTGTGACTTTTTGGAGGTTACTCCTAGAACACAATGGTTTGCCATGCTGACTCCGTTGTCTGCCGAGGAAAGAAACTCTTACCAGTGTTAGACATATTTTTAACAGTGTGAGCAGCAGTACACCAGTGGGGTTGTGTGGTTGCTTCCTCTGAGCCCCCGTCACCATGAAGGGGATTAGCTACAAATTAAAAATGTGTTTTAAGAGAGTGTTTAAGAGGATTTGGGCCCAGTTAATAGGCAGATGTGCTGCGATCAGAAAAACTGATGTCTTCATTCTGCTAAAGCTAGTTTACCCATGTGGGGGATTTTAGCCCGTGTTATACATGGAGAGGAGCCAGCTCAGCCCAGGCAGCTTCCCCGCTCTCCTCCCACCCAGGCAGATGTCTGGAAGGAGGCCCATATCTAGCTCCACTTCCCTGTGAATTACAGTGGGAAACAGAAGATGTTCTTACTTCAGAATGTGCTACGCTCTTTTGACATTCAGTAGGTTAGCTGATATCCACGTGGGCAAGAGTAAACATTTAATGCAGGCTTATATCCCCGGGGCCACGAATGTGTAAAATGTATGCACGCATGACTGTAGGTCGCTTTGGATAAAAGTGTGTGCTAAATGGCATATATTTAGAGGTTCACAGCAAAGCTGTGAACACACTGTTGTTGTCTGAATTCTTATTAACTTTTTTTCTTAACATCAAATGACTCAAGCATAGACTGGTAACTTGTTTTCTAATTTGGCACACAGAAAAGAGTAAGACCTAGAGGCCATGAGTAACCTGGTCAAAAATAATGGCACCAATTGACCTATAAGGGGCACTGTTATAAGCAGTCTCACATATACGTCGCCCTGTTTGACTTAAAGACTTTAAACTTTGTGTGCATGATGAACAAATTTGCCCGTAAGTTCTGTCAGGATTTCCATCCTAGGACATTTTTTTTGAAAACCTATCTCCAAATACATCTGTTAACTTAGTTTGAGAAACGCTAAGGGATTGGTTAAAGCTAGAATTCTTAATTGAAAGAAAAACAAAGGGTCACCCCACCTTTATTTTGGTTTTAAAAAAGCTGTGGGATGGGAATGAGGAAATGTAACCACTCTCAAATTCATAGACAGAGCTAGCGATGATGACCCTCCATGATTATAGTTTTAACCATCTGTTGAGGCTATACAGTGTTTGTTTACATTGACTTATTTTACTAACATTGGAGTTAAACAAACGTATATTTTTGGTTCTGATGGGGTACGACAGTTGAACTAAGCTCATGTGGCAAGTTATATGAATCAATGGTTATATATAATTCATTAAGTCCAAAAATGTATCTAAGGGTTCTAGTTTTAAGAGATGGCTGAGTTATTGACGAATCAGTCTTTTGTACATCCACTCCACAATGAACTATGAACTTAAAACGTTTATACATTTCCATGATGAACCATGTTAAGTTTGGCAGATCTTAAAAAATAAGGAAACTATTAACAATTCACTTTTTTTGACTATGTACACTACCGTTCAAAAGTTTGGGGTCACTTAGAAATGTCCTTGTTTTTTAAAGAAAAGCATATCTTCTGTCCATTTAAAATAACATCAAATTGATCAGAAATACAGTGTAGACATTGTTAATGTTGTCAATGACTATTGTAGCAGGAAACGGAAGATTTTTAATGGAATATCTACATAGGCGTACAGAGGCCCATTATCAGCAACCATCACTCCTGTGTTCCAATGGCACGTTGTGTTAACTAATCCAAGTTGATCATTTTAAAAGGCTAATTGATCATCAGAAAACCCTTTTGCAATGTTAGCACAGCTGAAAACTGTTGTTCTGATTAAAGAAGCAATACAACTGGTCTTCTTTAGACTAGTTCTTTAGACTAGCATCAGCATTTGTGGGTTCGATTACAGGCTCAAATGGCCAGAAACAAAGAACTTTCTTCTGAAACTCATCAGTCTATTCTTGTTCTGAGAAATGAAGGCTATTCCATGCAAGAAATTCCCAAGGAATTGAAGATCTCGTTCAACGCTGTGTACTACTCCCTTCACAGATAAGCGCAAACTGGCACTAACCAGAATAGAAAGAGGAGTGGGAGGCCCCGGTGCACAACTGAGCAAGAGGACAAGTACATTAGAATGTGAAATATCATGAAAATAACACTAATCCATTAATCAAATTGAACCCAGAATTGATATATACTGAACAAAAATATAAACGCAACATGCAACAATTTCAAAGATTTCACTGAGTTACAGTTCATATGAGGAAATCAGTCAACTGAAATCAAATCAGTAAGCCCTAATCTATGAATTCCACATGACTGGAAATACAGATATGCATCTGTTGGTCACAGACACCTTAAAAACAATGGGCTCACAATGATCTCAGGATCTCATCATAGTATTTTTGTGCATTCAATTTGCCATCGATAACATTGCGCAATTGTATTTGTTGTCCGTAGCTAATGGCTGCCCATACCATAATCCCACCATGGGACACTCTGTTCACAACATTGACATCAGCAAACCCCTCGCCGACACGAAGCCATACATATGGTCTGCGGTTGTGAGGCCAGTTGGATATAGTGCCAAATTCTCTAAAACGACATTGGTAGAGAAATTAACATTCAATTCTCTGGCAACAGCTCTGGTGGACATTCCTACAGTAAGCATGCCAATTGCACACTCCCTCAAAACTTGAGACATCTGCGGCATTGTGTTGTTTGACAAAAATACACATTTTAGAGTGGCGTTCAGCACAAGGTGCACCTGTGTAATTATCACGCTGTTTAATCAGCTTCTTGATAGGGCACACCCATCTGAGTTTTTTGTGACTTTGGATTATCTTGGCAATGGAGAAATGCTCACTAACAGGGATGTCACCAAATTTGTGCACAAAATTTTAAAGAACATTTCTGGGATATTTTATTTCAGCTCATGGAACATGGAACCAACACTTTACATGTTGCGTTTATATTTTTGTTCAGTATATAAACTCAATACATTAAGTGATGACTTTAAGTATGATTACCTGCTGCATTCAAACCAACCTAGAGCACTAGACTAAACTTCACTTGTGTCATGCTTGTGGTATTGAGATAAACATTGTAAAGCTTTCACTGATTGCATATACATTAAGATAGTTCATACATGATAGAGTGCTTTCTTTGTTATCCAACTGATCTTGTGTTCTTTCTGTTATCCTGAGAACCCCGTCCATTGCTGCTTGCAGCTGTATTATTACATGATATTATTATGACAGGCTATGTAAACTGTATTATTATTGCACTGCATATTTACACGTTGTGTTTGTGAACACATTCACCACTATCTGAGTGTTTGTTTAGTAAGCACTCCATCACAGATTGAGTGTGGTTTTATGCTGGAGAGAGATACACCCAAGTCCTCTTTAGTTTGCCAGCCCTTCAGCAAGGCTGACTTAATCAGTTATGACATTGCTTATCATAACTACTTTTGAGAATATACCAAAGCTGTCTGTTATAGTTCAAAGCTATATCTTAACTGAAAAAAACAAAACAATAGTATTTCTTCTTTAACAGCAACTAGGGAGCTGTTTTGACAGTAATGCTTTCTTTAGATTACATGCAGAGTGGTAATATTAATACCAACACTTTTTATTACAAACATTGAATAATTACGCTAACTAAATAGCAAGCCAGGTGAGCACAATGAGATTCATCAAAATATAAATGTTTTATCTAGTAAATGAGGATTTATGATTTAAAATCCTCATAGTTGCTTAGAAACACAAGTCTTTATGGATTGTGTTCCTTAAAGAAGGCCTATAGCACGGAAATACAATTTCTTTATGCACACTATTACTAGGGTTTACTCAACATTCTATTTGAGACTTTTACAATCACAGTGTATTATCACTGTAAATCAAAGAGCAAAACAGCTCTTTGTCTTCAGAGAGGACTGGGTCATCTTTTTCATAGCCAACTGCTTTTTCTCCATACAGCTGTGTTCACAGAGGTTCCCCATGACATCACAGCACAGAGTGGCCAGGACGTGGAGATGGCGTGCTCCTTCCGGGGGGCAGGCCCCTCCTACTCCCTGGAGATCCAGTGGTGGTACATCAGAAACCACAGAGACTGGACGGAGAAACAGCCCTGGACCACCAATCAGGTAGCTAGACTGGTATTTGGTATTTTATTAGGATCCCCATTTGCTGTTGCAAAAGCAGCAGCTACTCTTCCTGGGGTCCACATAAAACAAGCCATATTATAGAACATTAATAGACAAGAACAGCTCAAGGACGGAAATACATCAACTTTTTTTTAAAGGCACATGTAGCCTACATATCAATACATACACACAAACTATCTAGGTCAAATAGGGGGAGAGGCGTTGTGAGGTATTGCTTTAAAAAACAGATTTGCTGTTTTTTTTTTTAGCAAAATGAAATGGAATGGAGTTCTATGCAATAATGTCTCTATATAATACTGTACGCTTTCTTGATTTTGTTCTGGATTTGGGGACTCTGAAATGACCCCTGGTGGCATGTCTGGAGGGGTAAGTGTGTGTGTCGGAGCTGTGTGGAAGTTGACAATGCAAACAATTTGGGATTTTCAACACATTAAGAGACTGCTCGCTCTCTGTCACTGCTTAGAGAATGTTGCTGAGGAGGTGTTCTGTGATCAGTGATCACAGGGATACGGCAGAGCATGGATAGTTGTGGAACAGTCTTCCTATTCTCCTTCATTGCAAATCACAATGTAAATAGCAAATAGCAGTAAGTAGTGTAGGATATGCACACAAACTCCTTTACTCAGTCTCAATCTTTAGTTTGCCATCGTGCACAGCTATACAGGTCAAAATCAGAACCAACTAATGAAGTACACAGAGGTAAACTGAGTGAGGTGAGCAGCACGTAACAAACCACACATGAATCACCGCAGTAGGCAGAAATAGCAGCAGGTTCCCCAGGTGCCCCGGAGGCACAAGAACAGAAGAGGAGGCTGAGGAAATATTTCATCAGGAGGACTACCTGAGCTGGGCAAAGCAGAGCAGGTTTTCCATAAGGACGTGACGTTTTTCAGGCCTCCTGCTGTCTTTCAACACTTTATAATTGGAAAAGGGAGAAATGTAAAGAAACTTCCTCTCACCTCACTCAGATTCATTATTCATGATGTGCCCCTGGAGGACTGGCTGTTACACCATGCCTCCCTTGCTGGAGCGTGGGCCAGGTGGTGCTACTGGCCTAGAATACTGTACAGTCTGTGTTGTAATGTAGTCAGGCCTACACTCTTTTCCTGGATGAACCATGTCTACAGGATAATATATTGGTTCCTCTCAGGTTGAAATGTATTGCATACATTTGAGTTATGCTACGAATGTGGAGATGAGTACCTTGGGGGGAAACACAGGTTTCACTTCTAGATCTATTGCTCTGAATAGAGTGGTGATTCTCCGCATACAGTATGCAGACTATGCAGAGGAACACTGGGTTTATGTCATTTTGAGTCCAGCTGTACCTTTTTGATGCAATTACCTGTAAAGTGGGCATTATTAGGCCCATTGTTCTGCTCTGATCAAATGACCTGGAAGTGGACTCATTGATGTAAGGCATTTTTACGCAATGAAGAAAATGTTATAAAAGTATGTCTAATGTTTCTCATTCTTTGAAATATTTTCCTATAGGTTGTACCCCAGGATGAGATGTCAAAGGATGCTACCAAAATAAGTGTGAGTCTTTACTGCATTATATGTGATATCTCCTACCTGTCTGGTGTCTCTTGTTGGTCATTTAGTGTCCAATAGAGGCTTCATTACCAAAATTATACAATAAGTGGTAGGGTTAGGGGAAAAACAAAATATATATATATATATATATATATATATATATATATATATATGTGTATTTACATTTTTTTTTAAATTATATACAATTAAAGTCTGAGGTTTACATACACCTTAGCCAAATACATTTAACTCAGTTTTTCACAATTCCTGACATTTAATCCTAGTAGAAATTCCCTGTCTTAGGTCAGTTAGGATCACCACTTTATTTTAAGAATGTGAAATGTCAGAATAATAGTAGAGAGAATGATTTACTTCAGATTTAATTTCTTTCATCACATTCCCAGTGGGTCAGAAGTTTACATACACTCAATTAGTATTTGGTTGCATTACTTTGAAATTGTTTAACTTGGGTCAAAAATTTCAGGTAGCCTTCCACAAGCTTCCCACAATAAGTTGGATGAATTTGGGCCCATTCCTCCTAGAAGGAGCTGGTGTAACTGAGTCAGGTTTGTAGGCCTCCTTGGTCGCACACACTTTTTCAGTTCTACCCACAAATTATTCTATAGGGTTGAGTTATGGGCTTTGTGATAGCCACTCCAATACCTTGACTTTGTTGTCCTTAAGCCATTTTGCCACAACTTTGGAAGTATGCTTGGGGTCATTGTCTATTTGGAAGACCCATTTGCGACCAAGCTTTAACTTCCTGACTGATGTCTTGAGATGTTGCTTCAATATATCGACATCCTTTTCCATGCTCATGATGCCATCTCTTTTGTGAAGTGCACCAGTCCCTCCTGCAGCAAAGCACCCCCACAACATGATGCTGCCACCCCCGTGCTTCACGATTGGGATGGTGAAAACTTCGGCTTGCAAGTTTTTCCCCTTTTCCTCCAAACATAACGATGGTCATTATGGCCAAACAGTTCTATTTTTGTTTCATCAGACCAGAGGACATTTCTCCCAGAACTACGATCTTTGTCCCCATGTGCAGTTGCAAACTGTAGTCTGGCTTTTTTTATGGAGGTTTTGGAGCAGTGGCTTCTTCCTTGCTGAGCGGCCTTTCAGGTTATGTCGATATAGGACTCGTTTTACTGTGGATATAGATGCTTTTGTACCTGTTTCCTCCAGCATCTTCACAAGGTCCTTTGCTGTTGTTCTGGGATTGATTTGCACTTTTCGCACCAAAGTACGTTCAAATTTAAACAAATTTAAATTTTAAAAAGTAATCAATAAATATAGCAATTTCTTGGAAGCTGATTGTCAGTACACTTGCTTCTGCTACGGTTGTGTGTTTCAGATCTATAGGAAACAGAGGCTACAGTGCAGTAAGGTCTTCTTTTCTTCTCTCAGTAAAGCATGAATGGGCCAAACTTTACAAGTGCTGTCTTTACAAGTGCGATCTGCTGTCTTAATTTAAAAAAAGAGAGACTGCGTACTCCCTGCTGAAGAATGATTAGAGAGTCAACGGATCTTTTGATAGCTCATCTGGCGTGGCATAGTTCCTTGTTGCCACCAGGCTGACTGAGGGTAATGATTTGTTAACAGCTAGTTCTGTGCTCGAACAGCAGCTATTCATCTTGCTGTGTGTGGAGGAGTATAAACCAGGTTCTCCCTCCATTGTCTCCAGGAAAAGATTAAGCCTATCTCTGATCTGATGTTTTCTCCCTGGTTCAATTCCCTATTGGCTGGCTAGCTGCTGCTGACTAACTATAATGAAACCACCAGCTGTGGTGTGGAAGAGGATGTCACTGGGCCATCGCTCAGCTGGTAAAACGGTGTCATCAGTTCCAGCAGACATGGATGCATACCAGCCTTTCATGTTTCCCCACAAGTATAGCTAATGGCATCAACCAGACTGAAAACACCAATCAGCTTTTCGGCACCTTGTATATGGCCTTAAGAGTTTAAGTATTTTCATGTTCTATTCGATGCTATGAGATTATACTAAACCATGCAGACCTACAGTGGTTGGCGAATGTATTCACCCCTTGGCATTTTTCCTATTTTGTTGCCTTACAACTTGGAAATAAAATAAAAGATAAAATAAAAATTTGGGGGGGGGGGTTGTATCAATTGATTTACACAACATGCCTACCACTTTGAAGATGCTAAATATTTTTTATTTGAAACAAACAAGAAATAAGACAAGAAAACTGAAAACTTGAGCGTGCATATCTATTCAACCCCCAAAGTCAATACTTTGTAGAGACACCTTTTGCAGCAATTACCCCAAGAGACTTGCAGCTGTATGTCTCTATAAGCTTGGCACATCTAGCCACTGGGATTTTTGCCCATTCTTCAAGGCAAAACTGCTCCAGCTCCTTCAAGTTGGATGGGTTCCGCTGGTGTACAGAAATCTTTAAGTCATACCACAGATTCTCAATTGGATCGAGGTCTAGGCTTTGACACAGCATGATGCTGCCACCACCATAATGATGTTCTCGGGGTGATGAGAGGTGTTAGGTTTGCGCCAGACATAGCGTTTTTCTTGATGGCCAAAAAGCAAAATGTTTGTCTAATCTGACCAGAGTACCTTCTTCCATATGTTTGGGGAGTCTCCCACATGCCTTTTGGCGAACACCAAACGTGTTTGCTTATGTTTTTTTTAAGCAATGGCTTTTTTTATGGCCACTCTTCCGTAAAGTCCAGCTCTGTGGAGTGTGCAGCTTAAAGTGGTCCCATAGACAGATCTCCGCTGTGGATCTTTGCAGCTCCTTCGGAGTTATCTTTGGTCTCTGTTGCCTCTCTGATTAATGCCCTCCTTGCCTGGTCCATGAGTTTTGGTGGGCGGCCCTCTCTTGGCAGGTTTGTTGTGGTGCCATATTCTTCCATTTTTTTAACAATGGATTTTTTGGTGCTCCGTGGGATGTTCAAAGTTTTGGATATTTTTTTATAACCCAACCCTGATCTGTACTTCTCCATAACTTTGTCCCTGACCTGTTTGGAGAGCTCCTTGGTCTTCATGGTCCCACTTACTTAGTGGTGTTGCAGATTCTGGGGCCTTTCGGAACAGGTGTATATATACTGAGATCATGTGACACTTAGATTGCATACAGGACATTATTTAACTAATTATGTGACTTCTGAAGGTAATTGGTTGCACCAGAACTTATTTATGGGCTTCATAGCAAAGGGGTTTTTTAGAATTATTTTTTAAGAATTTTTGAAACAACTTATGTTTTAAATTTCATTTGACCAATTTGGACTATTTTGTGTCTGTCCATTACATGAAATCAAATAAAAATACATTTAAATCACAGGTTTTAATGCAGCAAAATAGGAACAACGCCAAGGGGGATGAATACTTTTGCAAGGCACTGTACTATCTATAGTCCTAAAATAGTATTTGTCTGTTTTATTGGTCTTAAGGTTGAATGTGATTGTGTGATTTTCTCTGTAAGCCTAGAGGACTCTGGACTGATAATAGAGATAGACAGCCACAGACAAATCATCAGCCTTGGGTACACTACCTGAATGGTTGGAAGCTAATAAAGACAACTGGATTTGTATCCTGGTGCGTCACAACCAATGACATTCCCACAGCATGTGATCACTTTGTGTTATCTAAGATCTGACACCATAAAATGTATTTTCCACAGCCTTTTATAAGCCAATGAACTATTACATCCTTACCCAGTAAAGGCATGTTCTGTATGTACAGCATGCAGGGCACAGCATCTCCTCATTTGTTCAAGGGAGCAAATGGAACAGCTGTCTGCAACATGGAAACAAAGGGACTGGCGCCTATAATAGGACATTGTTCTGAGTGTGTGTGTGTACATGCCTCCTCACATGCCCACTCAATCTGTTTGGTTGCCAGACAGCTTTATTGACGCAGGGGCCGGATGGCTGGACTCTACTGGGCTCGGTGGGGCTGCCAGCAGTACAGGGCTTGGGGAGGCAGGGGCAGCTGCTCTGTAAGTGTTGCACTGTGGCGCATCTGTGGTAACGCAGCCAGCATTTCATTACAGAGCTGTCTTCCAGCCTCATCCGGACCAGTCAGCCTGGCTCATCCACACACACACACACACAGAGGATGCAGGGACAGAGAAGGGGGTGATGGTGGAGATGCACAAGGAAGTTTATTGTTTTTTGGAGTAAATTGAATAACAGATACAGACAGTATTTTCAGATCTGAATGAGAAATTCAGCTGGAGGACAAATTAGGGTTGAGTTATCATGATGTGAGGATTTCTAGTTTTTGTTTGTAATAGATAGGGTATACAGTCATGGACTAAAATGTATAATTTAACTCTTGGATGTCGACCAATGAAATATCATTTTGTTGGTCTGTTTTGCAGGTGGTGAAGGTTGCCGGGAGCAACATCTCCCACAAGCTTTGTCTGTCCAGCGTGAAGCCGTCTGACGAGGGCACATACGAGTGCCGCGTGATCGACTTCAGCGACACCGACAGCAACGCCCGCCACCACAAGGTGAGGGCCTACCTGCAGGTGGAGTCAGAGAGAAACCAGAACCCGAAGCTGCGCCACCATGGAGAAGACTTCCAACCCCAGGACACCAAGGGACTGGCGAGCAGCAGGCACCAGCCGGAGCATGGCAAGCACTCGCCAGCAGCCCACCACAGCCACCACAAACCAACAAGCACTGGCAAGGAGCTGAGGAAGAGGTCTGCGGAGACTGGCAGCGCTACTGACTGTACTGACAGCTGTCCTCTACACCTCACAGCTCACCCATAGCCTCCTCTGCCTGTTTGGTCTGGCCTCAGCCCCACACCCCGGGTGGGTAGTTCCAGTCCCGGAGGGCCGCAGCGCAATGTACCCAGACCTCTGATTCATCCCAGCTGATTGCTCACCCACCCCTACCACTGCTCCAGACACCAAAGGGACTATATCTCAGTGCCACCTCAGTCCTATATCTGACCTCTGCCCTCACACTGTCACATCAAAAACATCCCAAGTCCTCTCCCAGGCCAAACTCTCTCCCACCCCTTCTCCTTACCACAACCCTCTAGATCAGGGGTGGGCAACTTTGATGGGGATGGGGGCCACAAAAAATCTGAACTGATCCTGAGTGGCCACAGTGTGCGCACCCACTTCCATACCCACACATGCAGCCAGAGCCGGCCCGTGTTTTTCACCCTAAGCTACATTTTGTTGGGGGGCCCCCCACCCTGCGAGCAAAACATTTGAGCATCCCCCACTTTTAACAATGGAGAGAATTTTTGGTTTGTTTTAGAGTTACTTTCCTGCAATTTTACTCATTTAGCCATGGGGTGGAGACATATTAGCCGTGTTTAAGCTAATTTCCTGCAATTCTACACATTGTGTTCTGACTTATGCCATGTTAATATATCTGAGTGAGAGTGACAAAAAAAATAATTGATGGGGGGGGGGGCCATGATTACTATGTTTAGATTGCTGGCTAGACTCATTTACTAATCTAAAAATGTGTAGCTAATTGAGTGAGTTTCAGTGACTGACATAAGATAAAGATGGCTGATGCACAACCTAACTCTCAACAGTCAATTCCCCCAAATTAGTTCCTATTTATTTCAATACATTGTTTTGGGTTTGATCTGCCAGTTGCCCATCCCTGCTCTAGATTGTCTACACTGTACATGTTACTGTATATAATGATAAAGAGTGCATGTTTAACATGTTTTCTTACTAACTTTTTCAATCATCTAAGAGGACGTATAAGCTGGAAGGGTTACTTGTTGCTCTATTCATTTGGATTTGTTTTCTGAGCAGTTCATTCACTGTTTCTCCATGGTAAATCCAGAGTTCAGATAAGTCCAGATTTCCATCCAACCAGAGCTGGATGGAAACCAATGTTTATAAAGTAAAACCTGTTCATTGTGTTTTGTGCTTTCCCAACAGATAATGTGGCTGTGAGAAAGACCTGAAGGATCATGGAATTGTTTCTTGCTCTAACCTTTGCTTTGATGTTTTGTAAGAAATCATTGTAAAAATGTTGTACATTTTAGAATGTCTTCTAGGATGTTGGTCTCGCACTAAATTTATGCCTTCATCAAATTAAATAAAGTGTACATGAACCTATCTATTGTGACTTGAATGTGATCAGCCTTCAGAATATTTAATAATTCAGTACCTGTAACATGTAAGCCCTTGAGACGTTGATGATAGATCGGAAATGTTTGTATTACATTCCTGAAAAGTCGACGTCTGACTTTGCTATCATAAGTGAACACACACTGATTTGTATGCTGCCATTGTAAAGACATAATTATTAAAATTCAGAATACTCCATCACAGTTACCTCATAAGGCAGTCGCACATTCTCTCGCCAGTCTCCTTCCTCACGCCCATGTATCCTGAGCAGCAATGAACACATTCGGTCTTACAGTATGTCATTTTCTCAGATCTGTATTATCTATCCATTGGTGTGCCAAGCAGTGCCTGCCAAATCAGTCAAGCCATGCTTGTGTCAGATGATTTGATGATTAACAGAATAAAAAGCCTGGTTTTGGGGGATAGCGCATTATCCTATCCCTGGCTGTGTTTTTATGAGCTGCCAGACAGGCCCTCCATGGTTGATGAGTAATGACGCTATTGTCAGCTGGATAAATAGCAAAGTACGGAGGAGATAAAGCGCTCCCTCGCCAACGCAAAACACGTGGCAACCCTGTTCCCATTTCCCCGGCACGCACATTCATTATGATGTCAGAGAGATTCTTCCAGACCCCTCAGTCTAAACAAGACTTGACAAACAAGCCCGGGCTGTAACCTACACTTGAACCCTCAGGGGAGTTCAAGTTGTATTCAAAATCATGCTACAACTTTCAATCAGGCATTTGTGCAGCAAGTAGCAGATCTATTCTGTGTGAATCAATGGGAGGTTTGTGTGGAATGACCATTTACATTTAAGTCATTTAGCAGACCATGACGTCTGGTTATTAGAGGAATGGAACCAAGATGTGAATTTGAAGCTGGAATGGAAGGAAAAATGAAAGCTCTGTCATTCTACTTATGGTGGAAAAGGTCAAATATGACATTGATTGCTATATCTACTTGTATAAAAGGCTAAGCAGTTACAATGAAGGTCAGGCATTTAAAAAAAATCTATTATAATAAAGACTTAATTACTACTTTAACATTCAAAATACTGGCATTTAGTCCATCCCTTGAGCACATTGGAATATGGACACCTTTACCCAACACAACACTTGCACAGAATCAGCACTTAACATTTGTGTTTCAAAGTCACTGTTAAACTATAGGATGATGTCTGCAAGATACAGTCCCTGAAAAGAGGTTGGGGAAGACTAGGACACGCTGTGCTGTCCTGTGGCTGTCGTCAGTGTAGTGTTCCTTCCTCCGCCTGGGGACAGTCGGGTGGATGACTGGGGAACTGTTTATTGGTGCAGATCACTGGATCTCTATTGCTGCTGGCTGTGTGTCCAGAGGTAACCCAAAATCCTCCCAAGAGTTTCAGGATGTTGTCTGTGTACTCGGTCTTCTTAAGGCCCATCCCACTCAGCTCCACAGGCTGCAGGTCAGGGTGGGGTGTAGGAGCAGGGATAGTAGAGAACGTTCAGAGTCAACCAAAAGGCATCAGGGTCCACCTCAAATCAGTTGCCGGAAGACACGGCACAGAATAGCACATTGATACATTTAACTGAATAAAATTATAATAAAGCTGATAATAAGGTCATAAATTGAACCACAATGTATGATGTATTAAAATACACGACCAAAAGTATGTTGACACCTGCTCATCGAACATCTCATTCCAAAATCATGGGAATTAATATGGAGTTGGTCCCCACGTTGCTTCTATAACAGCCTCCACTCTTTTGGGAAGGCTTTCCACTAGATATTGGAACATTGTTGCGGGGACTTGCTTCCATTTAGCCGCAAAAAGCCACACAGAATCATACAGAATATCATTGTATGCTGTAGCGTTAAGATTTCCCTTCACTGGAACTAAGGGGCCTAGCTCGAACCATGAAAAATAGCCCCAGACCATTATTCTTCCTCCACCAAACTTTACAGTTGGCACTACGCATTGGGGCAGGTAGCGTTCTCCTGGCATCCGCCATAAGATTTGTCCTTCGGCCTGCCAGATGGTGAAGTGTGATTCATCACTCCAGAGAACGCTATTTCACTGCTCCAGAGTCCAATGGCAGTGAGCTTTACACCACTCAGGCCAATGCTTGGCATTGCGCATGGTGATCTTAGACTTGTGTGCGGCTGCTAGGTCATGGAAACCCATTTCATGAAGCTTCCGATGAACCGTTCTTGTGCTGACATTGCTTCAAGAGGCAGTTTGGAACTCTGCAGTGAGTGTTGCAACCGAGGACAGATGATTTTTACACACTAGGCGCTTCAGCACTCCTGTTCTGTGACCTTGTGTGGCTGAGCCGTTGTTGCTCCAATATGTTTCTACTTCACAATAACAGCACTTACAGTTGACTGGGGAAGCTCTAGCTGGGCATACATTTGACAAACTGACTTGTTGGAAAGATGGCATCCTATGAACGTTACTGTGCTCTTCAATAAGGCCATTCTACTGCCAATGTTTGTCTATGGAGATTGCATGGCTGTGTGCTCACCTTTATACACCTGTCAGCATTTGATGACTTGAAATAGTCAAATCCACACATTTGAGGGTGTGTCCACATATTTTTGTATATATAGTGTATGACAAGGCCTTGTAATATATTGTACTTCTAGATGTATTATTGCTTTACACGTATACCTGAGACATGCCTCTTGTAGTTTGGGTGGCTGTCTGCAGCCGAGGTAGGGCAGGCAGGCAGGCTTCCGTTTCAGCATCCAGGTCTGAGTCCCCTGGAAATACAACACTTAAACCAGAAGGAAAGCCGAGGGAAAGAAAGAAGGGAAAAAAAACAGGGGGAAAAAAATGGAGTGTGTTGAGGAGAAACTGCTAAAATCCCCTGGGAATTTCACAGCAGCCTGTCTCTATCCCTAGATTTCACACATCCACTCCCCCCTCTCAGTACCTTTCATAGTCATGGCAACTTCATCACTTTGTAGTAGTAGCCCCCCCCCCAACCCCCAGACACATATTCCCTAAACTCCTAACTGGACCACCATTCAAACATCATTTCAAAATAAGTCTTATCGCATCTTCCTCAAGGTCTTTAGCAACGCTTTGCTTATTTGGCAATTCAACCCACACGGTTGAAAAACAAGCCTGAATACATTGGTGCATATTTCAAAAGGTAAATGGGATTATTTCAGCATTAATTTGATCCTGTATCCCTATCCCTTCTGTCTCGTGTGGAAACAGGAGAAAAACACAGTGAAATACTGAGGGAGAGTCCAGCCCAGGAGTTTCTCTATGGGGTAAATAAAGCTAAAAGCATATCACATTAGGAGAATATCTTTCTCTGTGGCCTGGCTAGTAATTGCCTTTCTGGAGACGTTTCAGCGGTGAGGTGGAGCCAATGTTTACCAGTGTGTTCTTGTACTGCTTCTGCAGCCTGTCTCTCGATGTCTCAACTTCAGCCTACCCAGCTGTATTCCTCTGGGGCTGATGAGGAAATAGGCAGCATCTTCAAGCACCAAGGAAGACCATGTATCGACTCAGCTAGTTGAAGTGTATCCAAACCGATCTACTGTTGAAAACCAGTGGGTATCATGGTGTCTCTGCCTTGTGTGCGTCTCCATTTCCCTTGACTAAGGCAGCAGCGATGTCTTTTTCACTTAGGAGCTCTGTTGGGGACATTTACATGCACATACACCATTCAATGCAGTCTAATTCAAAAACAGTTCAAGATTGACACCTAGTGGCCAAAAAGCTAAACTCAGCAGAAAAAGTGTTCCTGAAAAAGGGACATTTCTCTCTTTCAAAGATAATTGGTAAAAATCCAAATAACGTCACAGCTCTTCATTGTAAAGGGTTTAAACACCGTCTCCCATGCTTGTTCAAAGAACCATAAACAATTAATGAACATGCAGCTGTGGAACGGTGGGTAAGACACCAACAGCTTACAGATGGTAGGCAATTAAGGTCAGTTATGAAAACTTAGGACACTAAAGAGGCCTTTCTACTGACTCTGAAAAACACCAAAAGAAAGATGACCAGGGTCCCTGCTCATCTGTGTGAATGTGCCTTAGGCATGCTGCAAGGTGGCATGAGGACTGCAGATGTGGCCAGGGCAATAAATTGCAATGTCTGTACTGTGAGACGCCTAAGACAGCGCTACAGGGAGACAGGACGGACAGCTGATCGTTCTCACATTGGCAGACCATGTGTAACAACACCTGCATAGGATCGGTACATCCGAACATCACACCTGCAGGACAGGGACAGGATGGCAACAACAACTGCCTGAGTTACACCAGGAACACACAATCCCTCTATCAGTGCTCAGACTGTCCCCAATAGGCTGAGAGAGGCTGGACAAAGGGCTTGTAGGCCAATTGTAATGCAGGTCCTCACCAGACACCAACGGCAACAAGGTTGTCTATGGGCACAAACCCACCGTCGCTGAACCAGACAGGACTGGAAAAAGGTGCTCTAAACTGACGAGTTGCGGTTTTGTCTCACCAGGGGTGATGGTCGGATTTGCGCGTTTATCGTTACCCCGAGGCCTGTACTCTGGAGCAGGATTGATTTGGAGGTGGAGGGTCCGTCATGGTCTGGGGCGGTATGTCACAGCATCGTCGGACTGAGCTTGGTGTCATTGCAGGCAATCTCAATGCTGTGCGTTACAAGGAAGACATCCTCCTCCCTCATGTGGTACCCTTCCTGCAGGCTCATCCTGACATTACCCTCCAGCATGACAATGCCACCAGCCATACTGCTCGTTCTGTGCGTGGTTTTCTGCAAGGCAGGAATGTCAGTGTTCTGCCATGGTCAGCAAAGAGCCCGGATCTCAATCCCATTGAGCACGTCTGGGACCTGTTGGATCGGAAGGTGAGGGCTTGGGCCATAAATGTCCAGGAACTTGCAGGTGCCTTGGTGGAAGAATGGGTAACATCTCACAGCAAGAACTGGCAAATCTGGTGCAGTCCATGAGGAGATGCACTGCAGTACTTAAAGCAGCTGGTGGCCACACCAGATACTGACTGTTACTTTTGATTTTGACCCCCCTTTGTTCAGGGACACATTATTCAATTTCTGTTAGTCACATGTCTGTGGAACTTGTTCAGTTTATGTCTCAGTTGTTAAATCTTGTTATGTTCATAAAAATATTTACACATGTTAAGTTTGCTGAAAATAAACGCAGTTGACAGTGAGATGATGTTTATTTTTTTGCTGAGTTAAAATAGTTTTAACATTCCCAATACAATTATGAAAAAAAGAGCTGAGTGTGACCCAGAATAAAGAAGTGAGAGTGTGTTGGTGACCTCTGGACACACCGGTGTCATCAATTATTAAACTATATAAACAATCATGAAATTATAATTATTCCACTGAGTTAAATAGTAGTGTACTAGTAGCCAGAGTGGTGGAAGTAGTGAGATACCCTTAAGGCTTGGAGGGCAACTAACGGATCATCAGCAGTGAGTCGGAGCAGGAGGTCAGGCCAGCAGCAGTGAGCTATGGGGAGCAGCTCATTCTCCTTCTCAATCAGCACAGACACACAGCTCCAGCACATCCACGACCTGCAATACACACAAGGGGTCAGCTCTACAGAGCCTGGGACATGGGGACCAACTGCTCTGGTGTCACTAAACACACAGCAACATGTGGTGGCAAAACTAGTTGCATTTTCAGTTTTCAAGCTCCTTATGTTCGAGTGCTAAACATTCTACAACTGTATGTTGAGGCTGAGTCGGTGGTCGGTGGGCAGGTGAATGCAGCGTTCCATGGCTTCTTTGGCGATGTGGGCTGGGAGTTCAGCTTTCACATCAGGACCATCAATGTCTTCTTCAAAATCCACCGGAGGTGGGATGACTGAAATGATAACCACAGAACACTTCAATGCAGTGCAAAGGAACGTAGCGAGTCATAACACTGATGGATTCTGATTTCTGTAGAACAGCTTTCAATAGACATTTGTGAAACACGACTTGAACTGGGAGAAGTACACCACACAAAATCTGCCGATCCCTAAAAAGCTCTGCATTGACTTGGGACCCAGCTGTGAGGAAAACAGCATGAGTGAAACTTATTCAGGTCTGACATGGCACAGTAGTACTAAGAAGCTTCACCAAGCATAGCATTAATGTTGTGCATCAGTGTGACAAATGATCTCCCAGGGGAATAGTGTGGCAGCCAGAAAGAGAGAGCCCCAACTAACCTGGGTGCTCTGTGCACTGCTCTACCAGATCTTTCTGTTTGTGGTAGTCCAGAAGAAACCGGTGCACATTCAGCTGGTCCTGCTCACGCCACGCCTTCTTGGTTCATTTATTCTCACTGGTTCCCCCAACACTAGAGAGGAACCATCTCGCTGTGGTTGAAAATAAACATGATTAAGATTGTGTTACTTAGGCTGTGTTATAGCTAAAGGCTGTCATTTTCTGTCCTGTATTTCAATTTCCTCTGAGTTCTCCTATTAAAAAGTATTGCATAACATGGTGATAACAATGTTATAAACTAGGGAAAACATTTAAGTGGATATGGAAACTTCACCTAGAGCCTTCATAAGTGAGTGCAGCACAGTGCAGAACAGAGGGGACATCTCGTCGTAACTCATGTCCAGAGCCAGAAACACATCCTGGACGATGTCCCCCACCAGAGGCAGCAGGCTGGGGTTGGAGTGGCTAAACATGACGGTGAGGACCCTGGGGGCGGACGCCCAGCCTCTGGAGGTTCAGAGACACATTGTTCAGCAGGTAGCCAGAGTTCTCATTGATCATATCCTTCAGGGAGGAGTATCCACAGGCCTGGTTAATGTCCCACATGGCATTCAGTGCTGCCTGGCTGATCAACAGAGTCTCATCCCCGGCCTTCTCCAGAACCGGGTATAGTGATGTCATCAGAATTAGATGGAAGTCCATCCCCAAGGCCTGGGTGAAGCCGCCTATTCCTTCCAACTGGATGCATATCTGCCAGATGCTGCTGTTCAGCTCGTGGATTGTGGAGCTCGTGGACTACTAGGACCAACTGGAGGAGATTCCCTTTAACCCCATTATAAATGGAGAGGAGACTAGACTGACTTAGCTGCTCCTGTACCCCTCTGTCAGACTCCTCACTAATAAGGGTTGACAGGTGCCAGTGGCTCAGGCTGGTTTACTCCTCTATGATGGAATCCAATGCTGCTTTCAAGTCCTATTGACTGGGCACACCCTGCTTGTCCGTGCCCACTGCCACCCCGATGCTCGCTGTCCCTGTGACCATCTCATTCATCACCATGGTAGCCTGTTTCCTGTAGACCGACGACTCCTTGTAGACCGACGACTCCCAGATCCATAAAGTGATCCCCTAGGAGATACACATTTCCATAGTAACCTAACATCCTGCATATCTCCTTGAGAATGGAGATCCTTTGGTCTCTGAAGTAGAGGAAATGTTTCTTCTGAGCATGTGCCCCGTGGGGCCATGTCTCCATGGTAACCAAAGAGTTCCTCTCCTACACGATGAGGACATCCATCACGTTCAACTCCAACACCTGTATCAGGACCTTGGACACCCGCTGGTGGTCTGAGAATTTGACCATGTCAAGCCTCACTCTCCAGTGCTGATGAGCTGAGGTGCAGGATATTATTTTAAAAATGAACAGTAAGGCTAGCCTCCCAGGGGTGTTTCTCACCCAGTCCCGAGTTCTCTGCACTACTAGCTCCCCTACTCTCCCCAGCTCCCAGGGCTGTATCTTCCCAGCCCTGTTGTTCTGTAGCTGGCCGTCAGCCATCACCAGTCCCACTGTCTTGAACCACACCTTTATTGCCCTAACAATAACAGCATGTCCATGCCTAATAATCCCAGTGATCATATGGCTCACAGCGATTCAAGGTAAGAAAGAAGCCATGGTGTTGCCTAGGATATGCCTCTCTTACTGACCCACTGACACATGGTCCAGAGAACAGTCACACTGGAGGGTCAGGGCCTGCAGGCATTTCAGTGCAACGAGGGACTTCTCCTGCTCTCCCAGGGCAAGCAGCAGAGAGATAGCGGCCACAAGGCCAGGCAGCATGGCGGGCTCAAACAACTTGAAGACCACGTCACGGTAGGCTGCATGCAGCAGAGCATCCATGTACCACAGTACTGCAGCTTTCAGCACTTCTGAGGCGGGTGCTGGCTTCCTTGGGTCCATGGGGGAGCAAAGGCAGAAGCTCAGAAAGGAGATCCCTCAGCGTCTCCCAGCTCCGTACACAGGTGTTCTCCAGGAGGTAGCCCATGGCCTCGGCCACAGCCTGGACCAAGCCATCCCGCTTGGGGCCAGGGTTTTTGAGAGCGAAGCAGAGAGTGAAAAGGACATGGAACCCTGCAGCAGCTGCAGGACTATCATTTGCATGCCTCAGCTGTGTGCTCCACATTGCCCACCGTGGGCTCACGAGCCAGAAGCACACAGGCTGGAAGGAGGTAAGCAAAAGCAAGCTTTGGGTCGTCAATCAGAAAAGTAAGATATTAGAATCATAGCTACCATTGACTCTTTAGGAAAGTAGTAGGATGCTGTTCAGCAGTATGCCTGCTCAATGCACTAGCAAATTCATTTTATCAGGATAATAGCTTAGAGGTATATCTTTGTTACCTAAACGTTCATTTTATAAGTCAAATTTGGTATGTTGCTAATCACCCAAAGCAGAACTTTGCCTGACCACCTTTGCTAAAGCTAGTTACCATCATTGTTAAAGCTAGTTAGCTAGCTAGCCAGATATACAGTATCGAGCTATCCTAGTTAGCTAATGGAATGCTTAAATGACAAAGCTAGAACAACCTAACAAAGTAAGATTCAAGACTCAAATAAGCTTACCTTTGCTAGTATATATTTAGTGACGGACATCTGAGACGAACTAATTTCGAGATACAGCACTGAAACTAAATGAAGACAGGCGAGCTGTCCTAGCCACTGATGGTCCCTGCTGTCCGTCACACAAGCATCACTATTCCTGCAGTACGTCACTATTCTGCGACGCATACAGTTGTGTATGCTTCCCATGCTTGTTAGCGAGCTTTGGTGCACTTCATACTTTAAAAGAAAGATACTGCAACAGTTTTCAGATAAAAAAGTTCACTTCGCCCAGGTAGCTAAGCGAGTAGCCTGAGATACTCTTTGGCTACGCTAACTTACTAACAGTAAGCTAGCTAGCTCAACATTTTTGCTGATGATACTGTACTTGTCTTTTTTAAATATTATTTTTATTTCACATTTATTTTACCAGGTAGCCCAGTTGAGAACAAGTTCTCATTTACAACTGCGACCTGGTCAAGATAAAGCAAAGCAGTACGACAAAAACAACAACAGAGAGTTACACATAAACAAACGTACAGTCAATAACATAATAGCATAGTCTTGACCGACGTCGGTTGATCTAGCTAGCAACTTTGCATGTCATTTTAAGTCGTTTGAATAATGTTTCTAGTCATGATCTAATTTCACAAGATTCACAAAGGGTTTTGAACAGACTTTGAACCCTGTGTGTCGGGTGAAAGGTCAAGCGGCCATCTTTGAAGCGATCCAGAGAGCTGTGGTGGTTTCTAGAATGCTAGTTAACTAGCTACTATACTAGTACTGTAGCTAACGAAGAAACGTACGTTTCAAAGTAACGTTACAGCTACATGTATTCAAACGGCACATTACTAAATTATAAATAGATGTATTGGTAAGTAACTTACATCTAGCATCGTAGTAGCTAGCTAGTAAACAAAGCAAGTGGATAGATTAGCTAGCTTGCTAGGCTACCTACCTAGGACTTTCTAGTTGGACATTTGTAAACATATAGCTATTATAGTTTTGTCGCTAGGTAAACAAGCTTACACACTTATCAATGTAAATGCGCATGTATATTTTACACGGGTTCGTAGCTATCCTGTTAGCGAAGAGAAGTATAGACAGACTATTAGCTACTAACGAGTAGCTAGACAGTTTTATGCAGCAGGTTGCGTGTTTAACTGGCGGGACCTTTGTTTTTGTGGACATTGTTGGTTTCCTCAGTTAACCTCAAAAAGTTGTGGGGTGTGTAACGGTACACCAAAGAGTACTTTCTGGGCACATCATGTCTTCTTTTTCTGAGTCTGCGTTGGAGAAGAAGCTTTCGGAGCTCAGCAACTCTCAGCAAAGCGTACAGACGCTGTCTCTGTGGATCATTCATCATCGCAAACACTCGCCGCTCATCGTCAAAGTATGGCACAGAGAACTGAAGAAAGGTGAGAACTTATGAGCGTCGCCACCTCGACAGCATTCTTTAACTGCTATTTACACACTGAAACGTTGATGTCACACGAAGTATGCCAAACCATATTTACCCGGTCTACGTTCTCTATTTGCCTTTCAGCAAAAAGCAGCAGGAAGTTGACTTTCCTGTATCTTGCCAATGATGTGATTCAAAACAGCAAGAAGAAAGGTCCAGAGTTCGCCAAAGACTTTGAGACAGTCCTTGTTGACGCTTGCTCTCATGTTGCAAGGTATGTGGTCTGGTATGATACCGTTTCAGAGCTAAACTTGTCTAGCACTGAAATGTGCAGCTTTGTGATGCAGGCCTATGTTTTATTGTAAACTGGGTAGTTTGGGTACTTGTAGCCCTTGATCAGGACTCTCCATTACATTACACATAAGTCATTAGACGAAGGCATCTTCTGTACAGGGGAGTTTTGGTAAGAGCTCCTATGCTCAATCTGAACATTAACACCCATCGCGTGCGGTACGGTTTTGGAAGCATAAGGACTTTCATATCAGCTAGAATGTTTCAAAAATCAAACAGTTAAATTGATACACACCTTGATAGGATTAGTGTTCTCACATGGCCATATCTCCGTGTTACAGGGCTTGTTTATGGAAGATGAGGTGAGCACCTGTGCTAATTAGAGTGGCACAGCGGTCTAAGACACTGCATCTCAGTGCTTGAGGCATCACTATAGACACCCTGGTTTGAATTCAGGCTGTATCACAACCGGCCGTGATTGGGAGTCCCATAGGGCAGCGCACAATTGCCCCAGCGTCGTCTGGGATTGGCTGGTGTAGGCCGTCATTGTAAATAAGAATTTGTTCTTAACTGACTTGCCTCGTTAAATAAAGTTTACATACAATTAGGTACATGGCATGCTCCGAACACCTGTTTGTGAGAGTAATTCGGAAGTGTAGTGTCATCGGATGAAGGAACCCATAGCTGTATGGATCTGTGAAAAGCTGCTACAGTAAGTGTACTTTTTTAAGGATTCTTTCTCGCTGATGAAAGATAAGGACAATATGTTTCGAAAGCCATATCGCAAGCAATGATTATTGGCGTTACGAAACGTTAAAGCATAGTGTCGGGGTTGTAGTTCACATGAGTTAGTCGTGGGCAAAGATAATGGCTGAAAACTGTAGGGAGAAAGCAGAATGTCGACAAGTTTTTGAGAGCTAGGGTACCGAATGCTGATTAGCTTCAACAGCATTTCAGCCATGTGTGTATCCGACACTATACCACGGGTATGATGCAAAAATATGTGTTTACTGTTCTATTTATGTTGGTAAGCAGTTTATAATAGCATCAAGTCACCTCAGGTGTTTATAGTATTTGGCTAATTAATGTTGTCACGATACCAATATCGTGATACTAGGAAGTAAAGAAGCAAAGGAAACAAAACATCAAGCAGACTTAAAGTCTTAAGGAAAACAGTCCTATGTTGTCACCTAGAGTCACATTTGTTTCCAAGCTATAGAACACAATATTTTACAATGCCAGAATTTATCTGGGGGTGTTAATTTTAGGCCCTGGTTTGACATTAACCTGCTTCAAAATATTGGTAAATTGATTACACTGCTACTGTCTTTTACAGCAGCATAACAAGACAAGAACAAAGAGGATCAAATAAGTTATTGAGTTGCTCGGGGAGGAAGAGTTGAATTTCATGATGAATCTCTGTCTCTTTCTCTCCCTCCTTCAGAGAGGCAGATGATGGCTGTAGAAGGCCCATCGACAGGCTGCTCACTATCTGGCAGGAGCGCAGCCTCTACAAGGCAGAGTTCATCCAGCAGCTGAAGCTCGCTATCGAAGACTCAAACAGCCCCCAACACCAACCCACAGGTACAGTCAGAGTCCCCTGGGTCTCCACTGACGGAGCAGTTCAGCTTTACTAAGTTAGTTACTGGTGATGGCTTGTTTCCTATGTAGGCATTTTGGATGTCAGAATTTCCAAGAAACATGCATGTTCAATTTGTTGTTTTTGTGAATATGGATGTTTTCCTTCTAAATCTGTGGCATCTTTTGCAGAGGAGAAGAAGGCCCCTAAACGGACCTATCAGAAGATGATCCAAGAGCCGGAGGAAGAGGAAGAAGATGACTACAGGGGCAACATGTCCCCACAGAATTCAGACTTCTCAGGGCCACAGCTGGTAGGCTGAACAAACACAACTCCATAAGCCTTTAGCTCATTCACCAGTACTTTGTCTATTAGACTGCAATTTGTGACAGCTTTTCACACCAGCTGAAGTTATCTCCCAACTCTCCTCTAGGTGTCAGTGATACAAAGGTTGTCCCATGGGCTATTGATTTGGAAGATTCTAGCTTTTAGTTTTTGCTCTGGTTGTGAATTGTTGTTTAGAAAAATGGTCAAGCTTGAAAATGGGATGTTGTTGGCCAGAGCTATCACATACCCTTCTCTCCTTTCCTCCCTCGTCCCTCAGACGGAGGAGCTGGTCAAAGCCCTGCAGGACCTGGAGAATGCCGCCTCGGGTGATGCTGCGGTGCGCCAGAAGATTGCCTCTCTGCCACAGGAGGTGCAGGATGTGTCCCTGCTGGAGAAGATCACAGGTAAGGAAGCCTTCATGGTACCTGAAGCACAAGGAAACTTGACCCCCACCTTTCTCCAACCTCAATGTGTATTGTAGGCCTACGGGATTGAGTTTTCTCAAACTTAATGTTGTTTCTATTCAATTGTTTCAATATTATGCCTAAGTAAAAACTCCACCTTATTTGACTTGACTCACCCTGTCCCTATAGATAAAGAGGCAGCTGATAAACTCTCCAAGACAGTGGATGAGGCCTGTCTACTGCTGGCTGAGTATAACGGACGTCTGGCTGCTGAGCTGGAGGACAGGAGGCAGCTGGCGCGCATGCTGACAGAGTACATCGGTAGCCAGAAGGAAGCCCTCACAGAGAGGGAGAAGAAACTAGAAGCAAGTCTAAACCATCAAAATCATTGTTTTGCTTGTCTGTTACAAACAAGCAATTAGAATGTGAAAAATGTACACTACCATTCAAAAGTTTGGGGTCACTTAGAAATGTCCTTGTTTTTGAAAGAAAAGCACATTTTGTCCATAAAAATAACATCAAATTGACCAGAAATACAGTGTAGATGTTGTAAATGACTATTGTAGCTGGAAATGGCAGATTGTTTTAAAAATGGAATATTTACATAGACGTACAGAGGCCCATTATCAGCAACCATCGCTCCTTTGTTCCAATGACACGTGTTAGCTAATCTAGTCTAAAGAAGGCCAGTTTTATTGCTTCTTTAATCAGAACAACCGTTTTAGCTGTGCAAACATAATTGCAAAAGGGTTTTCTAATGATCAACTAGCCTTTTTAAAATGATAAACTTAGATTAGCTAACACAACGTGCCATTGGAACACAGGAGTGATGGTTGCTGATAATGGGCCTATGTAAAAATATATATATATATATATATTTTGATTTTTTTTAAATGCCGTTTCCAGCTACAATAGTCATTAACAATGTCTAAACTGTATTTCTGATCAATTTAATGTTATTTTTACTGGATATTTCTAAGTGACCCCAAACTTTTTGAATGGTAGTGTATATTTTTCCATTATCCAACTAGAGCAGCTTTGTGAGTCACTTGGGATTGTTTAAAAGAAGTAGAAAGTGGACCCACCGGAACTGTATCGTCTGACATGGGTACTGTTCGTTGTATTGCAGGAGTACAAACAGAAGCTGGCACGAGTCACGCAGGTGCGCAAGGAGCTCAAGTCTCACATCCAGAGCCTGCCTGACCTCTCTCTGCTGCCCAATGTGACGGGAGGCCTGGCCCCTCTACCCTCTGCTGGAGACCTGTTCTCCACCGACTGAGCTTCCTGCTCCCTGTCACACCCTGCCTCTCGCCAGGGCACACACTCCCTGTCGAACCCGCTCACTAGCTACTGAACCCTAGGGAGAGACTGAGAGGGACATTGGAAGCTTGGGGACATCCCTGGTGGGAGAGACGATGGTTGTTGAAGATTCCGTTCCACCAGCTTGGACAAATCTCCTTTACATTTTTATTCTGAACGCCAGTCAAACACTAGCTAACTGGTTCTGTGTTGAAGAGAAATGTTGAGTCATTAGCCAATCCCCATTTTTGTGTTCATATGGTGAGATGGTGGCTCGCACACGCACTAGATCACGTGTCAAACTTATTCCACGGAGGGTCAACTGTCTGTGGGTTTTCACTCCTCCCTTGTACTTGATTGATGAAATAAGGTCACTAATTAGTAAAGAAATCCACTCACCTTGTTTCTGTGTCTTAGGGGAAAGCAAAAACCCTCCATGGAATGAGTTTGACACCCCTGCACTAGATTGTTGTGACAGCTTTGTGAAGAGACACATCACATTTATTTTAACGGCTTTAAGTTGGTTGCTTTTTAATGTTGATGAAATTTCAGGTGATTTTTGTTAGGGTGTATGTAGGGAGGGGGCCTGTTTTTCCATGTAGGTTGTCATTATTTACCATTCTCTGTAATTCCAGTTCAACACACAACAATATCCTTACCTTCAGGTTTGTCATACATAGCACTGAGTGGCCAATCATCGGTCAATAACATTTCATCCATGTAGTGGTGTTTCTCAATCCATTGTGAAATAGTTTAGCCCTCAGACAAGTGACTGATTGAAGTTATTTGAGCAAACTTGGGGCAGATTGAGATGCTCACTGTCTTTGCTGAGCTCTGCTGATGTCATCCTTTGTCACAGATGATTGTATCACTTGGTACACATGTCAAACTAAGAGGCTTTTCAGGACTGAGCCCGGCCACTACTTATTCAGCATTATTCAGACTTTTTTGAAGAGTAGCAGAAAGTTAACATGGTTCGTTCTGTCACTAGTTTGGATTATGTGCACAGACCTGAGAGATAAGTGTTTCTCCATGTTGAAGAATAGTAATAAGACATCTGCCCATGGAAATGTTGCTTTACTACAGATGGTAGACCTGTGTGGCATGTATTTCTCTGCCGATGCTTTACTACAGATGGTAGACCTGTGTGGCATGTATTTCTCTCTGCCGATGCTTTACTGCAGCAGTAATTTCACTGCTAAAATAATTCCATGGATAGAAATGAAATGGAACCATTAGGAAAGAGCTGTGCTGACTGGTTTATACTCTGAGTAATGTGACATTGATACGCTGGACCTGTTCATGTTTTGGGGTGGACGTTGGGAATCTATCGACTTTCACCAGTGTCTTCCGACAGGTGGCGTCACTCATCCA
This sequence comes from Oncorhynchus gorbuscha, assembly GCF_021184085.1. Lineage (NCBI taxonomy): Eukaryota > Metazoa > Chordata > Actinopteri > Salmoniformes > Salmonidae > Oncorhynchus > Oncorhynchus gorbuscha. Next base: position 83,362,375 of record NC_060175.1, on the reverse strand, counting down.
TGAAGACGATGGACTTTCACAGTGTTCACGAAAAGAAAAAATATATATATATACTGAACAACAATAGAAATACAACATGTAAAGTGTTGGTCCCATGTTTCATGAGCTGAAATAAAAGATCCCAGAAATTTTCCATATGCACAAAAAGCACATTTCTCTTAAAATTTTGTCCACTAATTTGTTTACATCCCTGCTAGTAAACATTTCTCCTTTACCAAGATAATCCATCCACCTGACAGGTGTGGCATATCAAAAAGCTGATTAAACAGCATGGTCATTAGCCAGGGGCACCTTGTGCTGAGGATAATAAAAGGCCACACTAAAATGTGCAGTTTTGTCACAACACAATACCACATATGTCTCACATTTTGAGTGCATTTGGCATGCTGACTGCAGGATTGTCCACCATGGCATATATTATTATTATAACTGTTGCCAGAGGATATGTTTATTTCTCTACCATAAGCTGCCTTCAAAGTCATTTTAGAGAATTTGGCAGTGCGTACAGGCAAACATTGATAAATGTTACTTTGTCCGAGAAGATTTACAAGGGTATCAAAATCCCACGCCAGGGTAAGCCTACACAAAACACCGCCCTTTTAAAAGAAATTCTGAAATCCCCTATGGGAAAAAATGAATGGTGGAAAAACGATTGGAACCATTTCCCTGTTTGGCCGCTAGGTTTTATAGGTATTATGACTCATACTGTGGCACTCTATTAACGATGTGTTATATAGGTTTTGTATATTTCAACCAGTAGTTTTGAAAGTAGCGCTCACAAATGCATAAGTATTCACACCCCTGAGTCAATACATGTTATAATAACCTTTGACAACAATTGCAGCTGTGAGTCTTTCTGGGTGAGTCTAAGAGCTTTGCACACCTGGATTGTACAACATTATTATTTTCAAATGTCTTAAAGCTCTGTCAAATTGGTTGTTGATCAATGCTAGACAGCCATTTTTAAGTCTTGCCATAGGTTTATAAGTCGATTTTAAGTCGAAACTGTAACACATTCAATGTAATTTTGGTAAGCAACTCCAGTGTATATTTGGACTTGTGTTTTAGCTTATTGTACTCCTGAAAGGTGAATTTGTCCCCCCTGGTGTCTGTTGGAAAGCAGACTGAACCAGGTTTTTCTCTAGGATTTTGCCTGTGCTTAGCTCTATTTCTAGTCCTTACCGATGACAAGCATACCCATAACATGATGCAGCTACCACCATGTTTGGAAATATGAAGAGTGGTACTCAGTGATGTGTTGTGTTAGATTTGCCACAAATATAATTATAGGACATAAAGTTAATTTATTTGCCAACATTTTTTCAATTTGACTTGAGTGCCTTATTGTAAAAAAGGATACATGTTTTGGAATAATTGTATCCTGCACTCTGTCATTTAGGTTAGTATTATGGAGTAACTACAATGTTGATCTATCCTCAGTTTTCCCCTATCACAAACATTAAACTCTGAAACTCTGAAACTGTTTTTTAGCCACCATTGGCCTCATGGTGAAATCCCTGAGCGGTTTCCTTCGTCTCCGGCAATTGAATTAGAAAGGATGCCTGTATCTTTGTAGTGACTGGGTGTATTGATACACCCTCCAAAGTGTAATGAATAACTTCACCATGATCAAAGAGATATTCAATGTCTGCTTTTTATTTTATTTATACCAATCTACAAATTGTATTCCTTCTTTGCGAGGCATTGGAAAACCTCCATGGTCTTTGTGATTGAATCTGTGTTTTAAATTCTGAGGGACCTTACAGATAATTGTATGTGTGGGGTACAGAGATGAGGTAGTCATTCAAAAATCATGTTAAACACTATTATTGCACACAGAGTGAGCCCATGCGACTTATTGTGACTTGTTAAGCAAATGTTTACTCCTGAACTTATTTAGGCCATAACAAAGTGTTGAATATTTACTGATTCAAGACATTTCAGCTTTTAATTTTGTATTAACTTGTAAAAATAGCTAAAAACATAATTCCACTTTGACATTATGGGGTTTTGTGTGTAGGCCAGTGACACAACATCTAAATTGAATCGATTTTAAGTTCAGGCTGTAACACAACAAAATGTGTAAAACGTCAAGGTGTGTGAATACTTTCTGAAGGCACTAAGTCACACATCAACACCTTCATATCGCTTGACCCATAAAGGCAGTGAATACATTACAAGTAGGTGCAGATTACAGTCTAGACGGTGATGCAACTGGTCAGAGTGCTCTCGATGATGCAGTTGTAGAACTTTTTGAGGACCTGAGGACCCATGCCAAATCTTTCCAGTTTCCTGAGGGGGAAAAGGTTTTGTTGTGCCCTCTTTACAACTGTCTTGGTATGTTTGGACTATGATAGTTGGTTGGTGATGTAGACACCAAGGAACTTGAGACTCTCAACCTGCTCCGCTACAGCCCTGTCAATGTGAATGGGGGCGTGCTCGGTCTTCCTTTTCCTGTAGTCCACGATCATCTCCTTTGTCTTGCTCACATTGAGGGAGAGGTTGTTATCATGGCACCACACTGCCAGGTCTCTGAGTTATGGTCAGGTTTGCCAAATGGAGGGCGAGGAGAGCTTTGTACGTGACTCTGTGTGTGGACTAAAGGTGGTCTACAGTTTTTCTTCCTCTGGTTCCACATGTAACATTCTGGTAGAAATGAGGTAAAACAGATTTAAGTTTCCCTGCATTAAAGTCCCCACCCACTAGGAGTGCAGCCTCTGGATGAGCATTTTCTTATTGGCTTATGGCCTTATACAGCTCGTTGAGAACGGTCTTAGTGCCAGGTTTGGTTTGTGGTGGTAAATAGACAGCTATGAAAAATATACTCTCTTGGTAAATAGTGTGGTCGACAGCTTATCATGAGATACTCATCATCAGGCAGGCAAAACCTTAATATTAGATTTTGTACACCAGCTGTTATTGACATATAGACACAGACCGCCCCCCCAGTCTTACCGGAGGCAGCTGTTCTATCTTGCCGATGCAGTGTAAACCCAGCCAGCTGAATGTTATCCATGTCATCGTTCAGCCACGACTCTGTGAAACATAAGGCACCACGGCCTGTGTCCCCTATATCTCTGTCTCTTCTTCATACGAATGACAGGGATTTTGGTCGGTGTATGAAAATCCTTTGTGTCTGACTCGTTAAAGAAAAATCTTTGTCCAGTACAAGGTGAGCAATCTCTGTTCTGATATCCAGAAGCTATTTTCGGCCATAAGAGACGGTGGCAGAAATATTATGCAGAAAATAAGTTACAAATAACATGAAAAAAACACACAATAGCACAATTTGTTAGGAGCCCGTAAAAGGGCAGCCATCACCTCCGGCAACAAAATGTTACACATACAACATATTCAGGTACAGCATATACTGTACACACAACATATTCATGTACAGCATATACTGTACACACAACATATTCAGGTACAGCATATACTGTACACACAACATATTCAGGTACAGCATATACTGTACACACAACATATTCAGGTACAGCATATACTGTACACACAACATATTCAGGTACAGCATATACTGTACACACAACATATTCAGGTACAGCATATACTGTACACACAACATATTCAGGTACAGCATATACTGTACACACAACATATTCAGGTACAGCATATACTGTACACACAACATATTCAGGTACAGCATATACTGTACACACAACATATTCAGGTACAGCATATACTGTACACACATATTCAGGTATATACTGTACACACAGCATATTCAGGTACAGCATATACACAACATATTCAGGTACAGCATATACTGTACACACAACATATTCAGGTACAGCATATACTGTACACACAACATATTCAGGTACAGCATATACTGTACACACAACATATTCAGGTACAGCATATACTGTACACACAACATATTCAGGTACAGCATATACTGTACACACAACATATTCAGGTACAGCATATACTGTACACACAACATATTCAGGTACAGCATATACTGTACACACAACATATTCATGTACAGCATATACTGTACACACAACATATTCAGGTACAGCATATACTGTACACACAACATATTCATGTACAGTACAGCATATACTGTACACACAACATATTCAGGTACAGCATATACTGTACACACAACATATTCATGTACAGCATATACTGTACACACAACATATTCATGTACAGTACAGCATATACTGTACACACAACATATTCAGGTACAGCATATACTGTACACACAACATATTCATGTACAGTACAGCATATACTGTACACACAACATATTCATGTACAGCATATACTGTACATGCAACATATTCAGGTACAGTATATACTGTACGCACAACATATTAATGTACAGTACAGCATATACTGTACACACAACATATTCATGTACACCATATACTGTACACACAACATATTCATGTACAGTACAGCATATACTGTACACACAACATATTCAGGTACAGCATATACTGTACACACAACACATTCAGGTACAGTATATACTGTACACACAATACATTCAGGTACAGTATATACTGTACACACAACATATTCATGTACAGCAGATACTGTACACACAACTGTTTAGGCCGTACAAGGTCAGAGTCATTGTGCCGTGAGGTGTTGCCTCACTTTGTTTTGCTGCTTGCCTGAGTGACCCGAGTTGGAAGTGTTCCATGTGACCATCGCTCGGTACAATACTGTGAGTTGCCTTGAGTGCATTCTGGATTTGGGGACTGAAGAGACCCCTGGTGCCATGTCTGGTGGGGTAAGTATGTGTGTCAGAGCTGTATGTAAGTTGATTATTCAAACTATTTGGAATTTTCAAAACATTTATGTTTTTTTTACAAGAGATGATGCAGTCAATTCTCTACTACTTTGGGCCAGGAAAGACTGACATGGATGCTGTTGATATTAGCCTTCTGTGTACAGTGAAGGGCAAGACGTGCTGCTCTGTTCTGAGCCAACCGGAGCTTTCCTCGGTCTGTTTGCGCAGCTCCTGACCATATAACCAGGCAATAGTCAAGATGTGATAAAAACCACAGCCTGCGGGACTTGTTTGGTTGAATGTGATGTTTAAAATTTTCTTTATCACAGACAGACTTCTCTCCATCTTTCCAACAACAGCATCAATATGCATTGACCATGAAGGCAACACCAAGAAGTTTAGTCTCCTCTACATTCTCAAGAGCTACATTATTCATTACCAGATTCATCTGGGTATGGGGCAGTCGGACAGCGGAGGAAGCTAAGCTGTTATCAGCACTCTGACCACTGCTACACAGTCACTGATGCCTATGACTAGGTATCCTCCTTTCCCTTTTCCTAATATACGGATTTTATACAAATCCTTGTACATTAGTGCTCACACCTACCATGGTACTGACTCACATAAACTCATATTCTCCTTCCAGAACAGTCTGCATCGGCATTTGACATTATCCAGGAGAACACATCCAGCATCCCATGCTCAAACTGCAGAGGGAGAACCAGGACACAGGGATGATAGGAAGATTGCTATGGCTTGTCTTCTAATGTACTTCATTCTGATTCCCCATGATGTGTGCCGCATTTATTGTATCTATCACATAACGATCTTCGATGGAAGCACCATGTGTGCCACAGAAAGCTGTTGAGGGGAGGACGGCACATCATAATGCCTGGAACGGAGCAAATTGAATGGCATCAAACACATGGAACCATGTATTTGATGCCATTCAAGTGATTCCGCTCCAGTCATTGCCACGATCCAGTCCTCCCCAATTACAGGTTGGTGCCACCGACCTCCTGTACATAGCAAAACATCCACGGGGAGGCTTTGATTTGTTTCGTTGTAAATTTGTAGATGAGACGAGCCTGGGATAACACATACTCCTACCTGTCTCTCTCTTCCTCCATGTAAACTGCATCCTCTGTAGCCAAGAAAAATAGACATCTGGGTTAGAGATCATATTCATTACACAGCTCCTTGGTCTAATGATGGCGACAGATGGTGCAAAGTAAACACTTTTACTTGGTACCATCTCATAGCTCCAAAATGAGATAGGGTGCAGGCCAGGCAGCAGGCTGTTAGCCAGCCTGCCAGCTTAGTGGAGTCTGCCACTAGCACAGTTAGTGTAGTCAGCTCAGTAATGATAAATTCATGAACTTCTTTGATGAAAAGATCATGAGCATTAGAAAACAAGTTACGAGTTCCTCTTTAAATCTGCGTATTTCTCCGGCGTGTGGGACTGTGGGTCAATTAACTTTGTCAGAGTGGTTGCCCTGATCCTAGTTTGTGAGCTAGGCAGGCTACTGCATGGGAAGATCTCCTACTCAGAAGTACGAGATGGGGAGGAGGTGTGGGTAGGTGGACCTCAGGTCTCCCTACCGGAAGCCCGAGGTAGTGGGAGCGGTGGAATCTATCAAATAGGGGGGGGGGGGCTCAGAGCATGCACAGACCAGCTGGCTGGTGTATTTACGGACATATTCAATCGCTCCCTATCCCAGTTTATTGTCCTCACATGCTTCAAGATGGCTACCATTGTTCCTGTACCCAAGAAGGGACTACCGTCCTGTAGCATTTACTTCTGTCATCATGAAGTGCTTTGAGAGGTTAGTCAAGTATCATATCGGCGCCACTTTACCGGCAATCGCCATCACACTGCACACTGCCCTATCCCATCTGGACAAAAATAATAACTATGTAGGAATGCTGTTCATTGACTACAGCTCAGCATTCAACACCATAGTGCCCTCCAAGCTCATCATCAAGCTGGAGGCCCTGGGTCTTAACCCCGCCCTGTGCAACTGGGTCCTGGACTTTCTGACAGGTTGTCCTCAGCTGGTGAAGGTAGGAAACAAATCAAATCAAATCAAATGTATTTGTCACATACACATGGTTAGCAGATGTTAGTGCGAGTGTAGCGAAATGCTTGTGCTTCTAGATCCGACAATGCAGTAATAACCAACGAGCAATTTAACCTAACAATTCCAAAACTACTACCCTATAAACACAAGTGTAAATGGATAAAGAATATGTACATAAAGATATATGAATGAGTGATGGTACAGGACGGCATAGGCAAGATGCAGTAGATGGTATCGAGTACAGTATATACATATGAGATGAGTAATGTAGGGTATGTAAACAAAGTGGCATAGTTTAAAGTGGCTAGTGATACATGTATTACATAAAGATGCAGTAGATGATATAGAGTACAGTATATATATATACATATGAGATGAGTAAGTAGGGTATGTAAACATTATATTAAGTAGCATTGTTTAAAGTGGCTAGTGATATATTTTACATAAATTTCCATCAATTCCCATTATTAAAGTGGCTGGAGTCAGTGTGTTGGCAGCAGTCACTCAATGATAGTGGTGGCTGTTTAACAGTCTGATGGCCTTGAGATAGAAGCTGTTTTTCAGTCTCTCGGTCCCAGCTTTGATGCACCTGTACTGACCTCGCCTTCTGGATGATAGCGGGGTGAACAGGCAGTGGCTCGGGTGGTTGTTGTCCTTGATGATCTTTATGGCCTTCCTGTGACATCAGGTGGTGTAGGTGTCCTGGAAGGCAGGCAGTTTGCCCCCGGTGATGCGTTGTGCAGACCTCACTACCCTCTGGAGAGCCTTACGGTTATGGGCGGAGCAGTTGCCGTACCAAGCGGTGATACAGCCCGACAGGATGCTCTCGATTGTTTATGTGTAGAAGTTTGTGAGTGCTTTTGGTGACAAGCAGAATTTCTTCAGCGTCCTGAGGTTGAAGAGGCGCTGCTGCTGTCTGTGTGGGTGGACCAATTCAGTTTGTCCGTGATGTGTACGCCGAGGAACTTAAAACGTACTACCCTCTCCACTACTGTCCCATCGATGTGGATAGGGGGGTGCTCCCTCTGCTGTTTCCTGAAGTCCACAATCATCTCCTTTGTTTTGTTAATGTTGAGTGTGAGGTTATTTTCCTGACACCACACTCCGAGGGCCCTCACCTCCTCCCTGTAGGCCGCCTCGTAGTTGTTGGTAATCAAGCCTACCACTGTAGTGTCGTCCACAAACTTGATGATTGAGTTGGAGGCGTGCATGGCCACTCATTCGTGGGGGAACAGGGAGTACAGGAGAGGGCTCAGAACGCACCCTTGTGGGGCCCCAGCGCTGAGGATCAGCGGGGTGGAGATGTTGTTACCTACCCTCACCACCTGGGGGCGGCCCGTCAGGGAGTCCAGTACCCAGTTGCACAGGGCGGGGTCGAGACCCAGGGTCTCGAGCTTGATGACGAGTTTGGAGGGTACTATGGTGTCTAATAAATGGATCACAAGTCACTTTAAACAATGCCACTTTAAATAATGCCACTTTAATAATGTTTACATATCTTACATTACTCATATCACATGTATATACTGATTTTATTCCATCTACTGCACCTTGTCTATGCCCCTCGGCCATCGCTCATCCATATACTTATATGTACATATTCTCATTCACCCCTTTAGATTTGTGTGTATTAGGTAGTTGTTGGGGAATTGTTAGATTACTTGTTAGATATTACTGCACTGTCGGAACTAGAAGCACAAGCATTTCGCTACATTCGCATTAACATCTGCTAACCATGTGTATGTGACCAATACATTTGATTTGATTGAGAATTTCTAAGCAAACAGCTGGAGGCAGGGCTTTATCCTATAGAGCTCAATTTTTATGGAATGGTCTGCCTATCCATGTGAGAGACACAGACTCGGTCTTGACCTTTAAGTCTTTATTGAAGACTCATCACTTCAGTAGGTCCTATGATTGAGTGTTGTCTGGCCCAGGGGTGTGAAGGTGAACGGAAAGGCACTGGAGCGACGAACCATCCTTGCTCTGCCTGGCCGGTTCCACTCTCTCTCCACTGGGATTCTCTGCCACTAACCCTATTATGGGGGCTGAGTCACTGGCTTACTGGTGCTCCTCCATGCCATCCGGGTTGGCACCCCACTTCGGGTTCGTGCCGTGGGATGAGATCTTCGTGGGCTATATTCGGCCTTGTCTCAGGGTAGTAAGTTGGTGGTTTGAAGATATCCCTCTAGTGGTGTGGGGGCTGTGCTTTGGCAAAGTGGGTGGGGTTATATCCTGTCTGGTTGGCCCTGTCCGGGGGTATCGTCAGACGGGACCATAGTGTCTCCCGACCCCTCCTGTCTCAGCCTCCAATAATTATGCTGCAATGGTTTATGTCGGGGGGCTAGGGTCAGTCTGTTATATCTGGAGTATTTCTCCTGTCTTATATTCTGTGTGAATTGAAGTATGCTCCCTCTAATTCTCTTTCTCTTTCTCTCTTATCTCTTAGAACCTGAGCCCTAGGACCATGCCTCGGACTACTCAGGACTACCTCAGGACTACCTCAGGACTACCTGACTCCTTGCTGTCCCCACTCCACCGGGTCATGCTGCTGCTCCAGTGTCAACTGTTCTGCCTGCGGCTATGGAACACTGACCTGTTCACCGGAAGTGCTACCTGTCCCAGAACTGCTGTTTTCGACTCTCTCTCTCTACCACACCTACTGACATTTACTCCTGAGGTATTGACCTTTTGCACCTTCTACAGTACAGCCACTGTGATTATTATTATTTGACCCTGTTGGTCATCTATGAACATTTGAACATCCTGGCTATGTACTGTTATAATCTCCACCCGGCACAGCCAGAAGAGGACTGGCCACCCCTCAGAATCTGGTTCCTCTCTAGGTTTCTTCCTAGGTTCCTGCCTTTCTAGGGAGTTTTTCCTAGCCACCGTGCTTCTACATCTGCATTGCTTGCTTTTGGGGGTTTTAGGCTGGGTTTCTGTAGAGCACTTTGTAACAAAATATTGTGATTTACAGGCACACCATGGATTGAACAGCAGTAGAAACTCCCACAGTTTGACTTTCTGGCCCTGGTCCAAAGTCAAGAAGTACAGTCCAATGGGGACATCAGGAGGAGAGGTCACAGATACTGAGATGACATTCCCAGAGGGAGTAGTAGTGAATGCACTCCAGCCTGTCTTTGATGCAGAGTCAGTCAGGCTGAAGGTAGCCTTGGTGCCTAACTCCTCTCTCGGCAACAGCCCTGTAGAAAGATACACAGGACAGATGTGTTCATGACATATCAGTGGACCGTATGCAGAAAGGAGACACCTAAAAGTACATACTTGTAAACTCATAGCTACAGTCTTGCTGTCAAAATACTGAATGTTCAGGCAAGGATTCCCCGACTAATGAGGTCTTTATATTGTGTCCACAGTACTGTACTTGTCTCTGATATGAACCTGAAGGTGCTGACGCCTTCTTGGAAGTGACTCCCAGATTTTAGGTGCAAAGTGATGGTGAATGGCAGGCCTCTTCTCACTATCAGTCGGTCAAACCCATTCTGTTCGGTGTGGTGAGTAGTCATGCTGATTTTACTATCAAAAATGCATTGTTCTATATCCAAGGCTGTGAAAAAAGCCAAATAAAAAACATTTCAATCGTATGAAGACCATTTTCTTAAGTAGTAATGTACATTAGGGACACCTTCCTAATATAGAGTGGCACCCCCCCCCCCATTCTTGATATACACAGGGAACTGTTGAGCATGAAAAACCCAGCAGCGTTGCAGTTCTTGACACACTCAAACCGGTGCGCCAGGCCCCTACTACCATACCTCTTCAAAGGCACTTCAATCTTTTGTCTTGCCCATTCACCCTCTGAACGGCACACATACACAATCCATGTTTCAATTGGCTCAAGGCTTACAATCCTTCTTTAACCTGTCTCCTCTCCTTCATCTACACTGATTTGAAGTGGATTAAACAAGTGACATCAGTTTTCATCTGCAACAACTTCCAATATGTACATTTTATTTTCTGCTGATGGTATTTCATTGCAAAATAAGTCATCAATTGTTTAACAACCTGTCAACCAACGTGTCAACCTTGGAGTGTTTCCATCAGTAAACAACAGACATTTTTTTTGTAGAACCATAGTACGTTTTTATCTACTGTAAGTATAAGGGTACAAGGCAAGACCCATATGCAGACACAGGAGGCAGATGGTTGAACTCCGATATTTATTATAACACCAGGGGTAGGCAAAAGGCAGGTTGGGTATAAGCGAAAGTCCATAAACCAGGTCAGAGTCCAAACAGTACAGGGCATTAGACAATCTCGAGGTCAGGGCAGGAAGAATGGCCAGGTCAGGCAAGGGTCTAAACCAGGAGGCCTAGGAAAAATGTGCTTCTGGGAAAAACAGGAGCTAGGAGATAAACGCTGGTTGACTTGGCAAACAAGACAAACTGGCACAGAGAGACAGAAAACACAGGGATACATGCACTGGGGATGATGAGCGACACCTGGAGGGGGAGGAGACAAGGACAAGTGAAACAGATCAGAGCGTGGCAGTAAGTCTATACCTTGATCCAATAGTTTAAATAATGTCTGGTGTTACTGGTCTTAGAGAGTGTGCTTGATGATATCCTCGCTTCAATGTTACTCCAGGGATACTTGTAGTATTTGTAATATGACTATCTTGTCTGTCAAGCCGCGTCCTTCTTGAAGCTTTTTTTGGTCATGTTAGTTCCTTCCTCAACATGGTTCAAATGGTTTTCATCACATAAAGATGCCATAGTGAAACGTAAGTTTGTAAATTCAGCCTATTGTAAAGCTATACCACTTACTATACAATACCAGTCAAAAGTTTGGACACACCTACTCATTCAAGCGTTTTTCTTTGTTTTCACCATTTTCTACATTGTAGAATAATAGTGAAGACATCAAAACCTTAAAATAACACATATGGAATCATGTAGTAACCAAAAAAGTGTTAAACAAATCAAAATATATTTGATATTCTTCAAAGTAGCCACCCTTTCTCTTAATGACAGCTTTTCACACTCTTGACCTTCTCTCAACCAGCTTCATGAGGTAGCCACCTGGAATGCATTTCAATTAACAGGTGTGCGTTGTTAAAAGTTAATTTGTGGAATTTCACATTATGGCAAGAAATGCTCAAATAAGAAAAGAGAAACGACAGTCCATCATTACTTTAAGACGTGAACATTTCTACAAGTGCAGTCAAAAAACCATCAAGCTCTATGATGAAACTGGCTCTCATGAGGACCGCCACAGGAAAGGAAGACCCAGAGTTACCTCTGCTGCAGAGGATATGTTCATTAGTGTTACCAGCCTCAGAAAAAGCAGCCCAAATCAATGCTTCACAGAGTTCAAGTAACAGACACATTTCAACATCAACTGTTCAGAGGAGACTGCGTGAATCAGGCCTTCATGGTCGATTTGCTGCAAAGAAAACACTACTAAGGGACACCAATAAGAAGAAGAGACTTGCTTGGGCCAAGAAACATAAGCAATGAACATTAGACTGGTGAAAATCTGTCCTTTGCTCTGATGAATCCAAATGGGAGATTTTTTGTTCCAACCGCCGTGTCTTTGTGAGACGCAGAGGAGGTGAATGGATTGATTAGGAGGTCAGATGGTGTGGGGGTGCTTTGCTGGTGACACTGTCTGTGATTTATTTAGAATTCAAGGCACAGTCAACCAGCATGGCTTCTACAGCATTCTGCAGCAATACACCATCCCATCTGGTTTGCGCTTAGTGGGACTATCATTTGTTTTTCAACAGGACAATGACCCAACACACCTCCAGGTTGTGTAAGGGCTATTTGACCAAGAAGGAAAGTGATAGAGTGCTGCATCAGATGACCTGGCCTCCACAATCACCCGACCTCAATTCAATTGAGATGGTTTGGGATGAGTTGGACCGCAGAGTGAAGGAAAAGCAGCCAACAAGTGCTCAGAATATGTGGCAACTCCTTCAAGACTGTTGGAAAAGCATTCCCGGTGGAGCTGGTTGAGAGAATGCCAAGAGAGTGCAAAGCTGTCGTCAAGGCAAAGGGAGGCTACTTTGAAGAATCTCAAATCTTAAAGACTCACATCTAAACTTCACACCTGCATGCAGGTCTGCATATACTTTACAACAACTTTTTTTTTACTTCCGAAAAAATAATAACTAACTTTTTTAAATTCATGATCCTTTTATTGTTTTATGTCACATACATGAATAAACACAGAGGTTATAATTAAATGACTAACCAAATGTAAATAAAGAATATCTCAATGAGTAATTAGTTTACTGATATTGTATGTAACCCATTTGTGACACAAACTGTTCAGGACAGCGGAGGGGGGCTATGGTAGAGGAGCGTTCAGTTCAACAGGGTGACCTACACAACAATGTTATCTGATGCTTAACCGATGGCTATGTGCTGACCAAAAGGGCTACTCTTGGTCAGTCAGGTCACAATGTTTAATCATATACATGGTTTGTAATGAATATTGTAAATCAATATGTTGACTATTAGAACAACTGGAGAAGTCTGAAGACACTGGTTCCTGATGAGTTGAAAATGCCAGATGGACCCCTTCAATTATTCCAATTTAGTGGTTTTCTCCCTTTCCAGACATTTTTCACAGCAATATAGTACAAAGCTGGGGAAAAATGGGAAAAAATATGAAGTAACTTGCTGCTCCTCTGCTATCCCACCTGGACATCAATAGTTGATCCCTAATTTATCTATAAATCTGGGCAGGAAATTATGTCAGAGTGCCACTGACAAGTTGTCCTGAGCCTGCAGAGAATACTGATGGGAACAAGTGTTTCTGTAGTCAGTTGTTTGAGTTTGACATGTGTACCGGTACATTATAAACACTGTTAAATGTGTGTAATTTGAAGAAAAAAATATTAACCCATATTTGACATTTCATGGGAATATGGGGTCATCAAGAGATGGGGTCATCAATATGGGGTCATCAAGAGAGTCAACATGACATGGTGAGAGTGATGTGTAAATTCCAAAGAAATCCCTTGTAAAAGTTAACAGCTGAAATACTACTAGTATTACAAAGACAAAAAAGTATGTTCTATGAACCAATGACAGTAAAACAATAGCCATTCAGTTAAAGCAGTATCTGATAAAGAAGTGGTTGCTTAAGAAGTATTATTAGATAAATGGACACCATAAGCACTTTGAAAACTGACCAATCCATCATGTGTTCCTTTTCATGATATTTCAGCTAGAATATTCCAGATACTTTTAATGTAAATGTTCTTCAAAGACACAAAGTCACTTTCTCTTCAGTGCTTGTCAACTAGTGGTCCATTCAGTCTGTTATCATAGTTTTTAATTGACTGTCAGCCTGATTGCTCTCCATCATCACTGCTCAGAGATCCACAGGATGAACCATCTAGAAGGAAATCAATCCCATAATATGTTAAACAACTACATTGCACATGTATGCACCTTGTATGGTCATAAAAAGTACTGTATTTGGTCTCAACTCACCCATTAAATCCACTGGTTAAACTTCTGTTGATTTTCCTATAGCAACCATGTTTTTGCCCTGTGAAGAAATTATTGGCTGTAAGTTTTCTTTGATCTTGATAGAGATTTTATATAAAATATGATCCATGATCCATTTGAAAATGTACAGTGTAATTATTATGAACGTTTATTATTAGGTCCAATTACATCATTTCACCACACCTTTTGCAGGCTCCGAGGAGCAGCCAGCACTGGTGGTTTGGGAGCAATGGAGGGCTTCTTCCTGATCATAGCAGGGGAGCTGTTCTTCCTGAGATTGGGTGCTGCTGTTCTCTGGGTGACACAGGACTGGGAGCTCTGGGACAGGACAGATGACGAGTCCTCCACCTCTCCACCAATGGCAGAGAGGCAGCTGCACTCCGAGCTGCTGAACACACTGCCACTCTCACCTGACGACTCCATGCTGTCCACTGGAATCAACAGAAAGGTAAGTAGATATGGCATCACCCACGTTTAGTCACATGCTTGCACATATCAAGTGTCATGTTCTGCATGTCTGTTTGTGTTAGTCTGCAGTCATGCACCATGCATAGGGCCCTGTGTTTTGGTTAATCATGTCAAATTACCTGGATTTCAACCTTTTGTTTAAAGATTTATCACTGTCCCCTTTTCTTTTTATGTCAGATGGTCCAGCACCATTCTCAGACAATTACTTACTTACTTTGGTCTAATTCTCATTTCTAGAAAATACTTAAAGCAAAGGTTCAAATTCAGGTAATTTGGCACGATTAGCCAAAACACAGGGCCCTAATGAAAGAACAAGAAAACTCACTGAGAAGATGAAGGTTTTGTTTCTGGTGATTATGATGGTTATTGGGGTCATCTTCAGTCACAGTCTCCGGGGAGGAATAGACAATGTGATTGGTTTCCCCACCTTGTATCTGGTTACCAGGGTAACCTACAGGAGGTAAAGAACCTCGTCCAGAGGAGGAAGATGAGTGGCTGCAGGAGGTAGAGGCACTACTGCCTGAACCAATGGAGTTGGGCCGGAGACATTCAAGATCTGTTTGTGGAAAAGACGACACAGGAGCTGACAAAGCAAAGAGACAATTCAGTCAGTGAGTACATTACACATTTGTGTTGTCAGTTCCTGGGTATGGGACTTGGCTGTGGACTTGTTACCTCTTCCTAGCAGGACACAGTTGGTGGCCCTGTCACAGATGGCTGCCTCGTTAGGTTGTATGTCCATGAAAGGGTTCCTCCCCGTGCCCATGAACACCCTCTCCTGTATCCTCAGTTCTACAACACACCAAACACAACACCTGTCTTAATGCTCAAACTTACTCAACCAAAACATCAATTGGATGTATTTAGTGTCTGATAAAGCATTTCTTCACAATTGCACCCCCACAGGGGTTCCCAAATCTTTTCACTCGGGCTCCCATTCCAGCATTGGGGAAAATCCCCAACGTGGCACCACATCTATTTCTATGGACACAATCACTGTTCATGACACACTGTTCACACCCCTCTTGTAGGCGGAGAGAAAAATGTGTAGGTTTAAAGCTTATTTCCTGCAATTCTACACATTTTGTCATGGTGTGCAGAGAAAATAGTGCAGTTTTAAGCTAATTTTCTTGCACTTCTATACATTTTTCCATGTCTAATGTTTATTCGTGTGATATTTGAGTGACTCAAACATTACAAGAAAATCGATGGGCTAAAAAACCTAGCTACAGAACATTATCTGACATGGGCTAGTTGATCTGGACATTTATAACAAGTTATAAATATCTCTCTAAGGTATGTAATGACTAACATGACAAGAGGAACTGATGATGCACGACCCAATTTAGAAATAGCACCTTGTGATTCTACTATTACAACTTTTAAGATTAAGTTGAAAGCCAGATTGAGTTCCCCCCCAAAAATGAGGATTCACCTCTGCTGTAGGCAGCTTGTTCCCAGAGGATCTGCTCCAGGTCTCTGGTCCAGGCCCTTTTCACCTCTGCCCTGTCAGCCTTCAGAGTGTACGTGTCCTGGAACTTCCTCCGCCGGAACCAGATCTCAAAACAGAAACCACTCTCTCCAGAGTTATGTGTCATCCCGATATCAGATGTCTAGACAGAAACAGAAGTGAAAGAAATACTAAATAAAGAATGCTTGCTGTTACCAATGTCAACAT
Organism: Oncorhynchus gorbuscha; assembly: GCF_021184085.1. NCBI lineage: Eukaryota > Metazoa > Chordata > Actinopteri > Salmoniformes > Salmonidae > Oncorhynchus > Oncorhynchus gorbuscha. The sequence goes on along the minus strand of NC_060175.1, from coordinate 83,345,890 downwards.
AAGGGCTGGATGACTTGGTCTTTGTATAGAAAACATAAAGGCTGTTAAGATAGCATTATTTTTGTTGAACAATAATTACAATGCTCAAAATCCATTCTGTAAATTGGGTCTTATGTTCGTTTTTTTGTATTTTTTATAATATGGTATACACACCTTGAAAGACTGTTTGTAGACGTACACATCATTGCCCACATTGGTCTTCTTGGTCTTGCTGAAGAGGATGAGATCCTGGAAGAGGAAAATACGGCGGGAGCATTTCTTCTTTCTGAAGAACACGATAAACTCATCCTGGCGAACCAGCTGGCCCTGCTCCTTCAGATTCACCTGGTGGCGGAGGCAGGAGTGGAGACAAATACATCCATGTTTATTCCTGAAAATCCTTGATATTGTTCATTCAATAATGGGTGATCATTTCCCACTTATATGCCCACATTTACCCCTCATTTGGACAGCTGTTCATAAGTGACACATTTTGGAGGTTGTGATGATTTGGATGGTAAACTTACGTCACAGTCCTGGATGGCGTCCATGGTGAGGAGGTCGTTGCCATGACGCATCTGGAAGCGGACCACTTCGGCTGCAGCCTGGAGCTCTTCCCTGTCTCTCTGAGGCCCACACATCCCCAGCATGTCCTGCAGAAGCAGGCTGTACTTACTGATCCTCTGGATGGGCCTCAGCAGGTAGGAGGACAGGTCCATGTGATCCCCCAGCTCCTGCTGCTTCCTCTGGGGTGGAAGGAGAGGAGACAGAGGATTGGTCACAGTAGGGATGGCGAGAGCATTGATACGAAGTGAGCATTGATCTTTGACATTGAGCATTGATGGGAGTACTTCACCTTGAAGATGTCAGGGCGATGGTGAAGGATTAAGGCATCCGATTGAGGCTTGTTCTTGCTGTAGAGAGCATAGAGGCCTAAACTGTCTCTCTACATATAGGAGGAAGAGTTTACAGTTACAACAGGAATATTAAATGTATTCAACTTCAGTAGCAAATTCAGCTAAACAACAGAGTTATAGGACACAAACATGTAACTCACGTGTCTCAGGAAGCAGCGAGCCACTTGTAAAGGCTCTGTCTGACAAGCTTCTAGCTCTCTGAGGAAGAAATGGCCGTGGAAGTCATACAGCTTCTCCAGGTTCCCAAAGATGATTCCACGTTTGCCCCGCAGGTCTTGTGGCACGTCAGGCCTCTCCAGCAGGGGGAGGTAATGAGTCAGGATGTAACCCAGGGAGCGCACATACTCCCTCTCTGTTAACAGTAGCTCGGCCATGATCCGCTGCAGCTTTCTACAGATAAAGTTACATCAACAACACAGCCAAACACACATTTTCAGTCCTCTGGAAATAACAGAAAATGAATCATTGAAATGTACATTTGTCAAGATAGTGCAAGTTTAGAGTAGATGAAGCAAAAGTAAAAACACATTGAGTCAATCTAAGGTGAAGGTCTTTCTCCATTAGGAACTCACATAATATTGCCAGCCTTCTCCTCTGAACTTGCCAATGATGCTGTTCCCTCACACCTCCTCACTGATGGGCTAGTATTCCTTGAAGAGGTCCTCTCTGCCCCCTCTCGGACACTACAGGATTCCTCTGAGCAGAAGCTGCCATGCCGTGAGATCTGGAACTTCTGAGCGGCCTGCAGGATCCGACAGGAGGGTTTCCCGTGGGAACAGGAAGGCGTCTGGACGCAAGACTCAGACTGACTGGACGTGGCGGTCGCACACGAGTCCTCGCTCGTGGACCTGCCCAGGCCCCCGCGTTGCCACGGGAACCACTCACAGCCCACAGTGTGCAAGTCGGCAAGGGTGGCGTCCTCTCTGCTCCTCCCTCGGCAGGCCTGTCTCCCACTGGGCTCTCTCTCCGCTCTCCTAATGGATCTGATATGGGGAGAGGCCGGCATTGTGGTGGTCTTTGACCGTTTACAAGGTCTGTTATTCTCATGCTTGAAGTTTATATTACAGCAGGTCACAGAGTTGTTCCTGCTCTCCAAGGCCCCGTGATACCTTCCCATCATAGAGCCTGATGGGGGATTGTACCAGTGTGGTAGACCAGGTCTGGGCAGTACCAGAACTCCATCACGATGAGTCACTGTATGAACCAAGGCCTCATCCTCACGAGCTCTAAGTTGTTCATGCCAGGGGCCTGTGTTCCGCAAGGCCCTCTCCACATCCTGTAGTCTCTCCTCTAGCTGCTGCCTGACCTCCTGACACTTTAGCCAGGCTACATTCCACACCCGCATGCCCCTGGAGCCCCTCAGAGCACACGCCTGACCCTTCACTTCCTGGAAGAGCTCTGGGGAGAACTGGACAAAGCTCTCCTGGTACATCTGGAGTGTAGAGACATCATCCGTCTCTGGGCGTCTGACAACCTGGTCCAGGTATTGTCTGCAGTCTTTGGCCAGCTCAGTAGCCTGGAAGAAAGGCAAAATACTTATCCAAATGGAGTGGCTGTGGATCCGACTTTTCTGGAACTTTCTTCCCGATAGCTAAAGGTACCGAAGTGTCTGTGTGATTCTCTACTTTACGCACAGTTTCTGCTCTACTCGTAGAGAACAGGCTACTCTGGTGAATGGTGCTTGTTTAAAGGGAACCTTTGTGATTTTGGCAATGAGCCCATTTATCTACTTCCCAGAGTGAGATGAACTTGGAGATAACATGTTTTTTTCCCTGTGTCCAGCAATTGTACAAGAGCTAGTTAGCAACTTCCTTCAAACTGCAAGCAGAGACATAAACATGGTATCCGCGAGTTCATCTGACTCTGGGGAAATAGACAAGGGGCCTCCAGAAGTATCCCTTTAATGAAGTTAGATCAAAGCTGAATCAATGTCTGCAAGATCACACAATGATAGTATTCTACATAACAGGACCGAATATAATGGCATAACCTTGCTACTGTAAGACAAAAACACCACCTAATTTTTTATAAGATTTTAGGATAATTGAGACCAAATGGTCACATTTTTCTTTCATGTGGTCAAAATTCAGGTCCAGAAATGTCAGATCCGCAGCCTCAACCTATTCAAAAACCTTGAAAGAGACAACAGAGTTGACTGAAATGTTTACTAACCAACGTGGAACAACAACCAATCCAGTTTTCAGTATAGACACCAACCTGCTCACAGAAGTTGCACACAGTGACCATAGTCTCCAGCTCACTACAGCACCTCTCTGCCCGGGAGAGGAAGTCAGCCAGGCCAGATTTGAAGGTGCAGACCATGGTCCTGAACACCTCAGTCTCAGGGTATGGGGATGGGCCCTGGATCTTCTCTGCCTCCGTCACCAGGGCCATAGCCTTGTGCTTCTGCTCCTAATGGACAGTTACAGGAAATATGTGATTCAATTGAAACATGGACTTTCATGGGCACTTACATTTCTGCATGAAACAGTGTCACCACTTTGCGTCATTGGGTGAGTGGAGATAGACTGACTTACATTGGCTTTAGTGAGGAATTCACTGAAACTGCAGAGAGTCTGCTCCACTCTTTTTCTAGAGTCCTCCACGGATTCTGCCTCCAACAACCGGCGTTCCCCTTCTGCATCAAACCATTCCCTGATCTACAGAAGGGAGGAGGGTTACTAAATATCCTAAGTGTTTACCTAATGGATATAAAGTACGTATACCATATGAGGAGCCTCTGAATGTACCTTAGAGAAATGGCCCTCCATTTCTCTGAGTTGGAGCAGGTATTCAAGGTGCTCCAGGGACATGTTGGACCTGTGCACCAGCACATGGGCCTGCTCCTCTACATGGTTGTACATGTAGGTCACAGAATCCACTGCATCACTGCACAAAGCGGTCATAGGTCAAGGGAATAATACATTGATAAGCATCCTTTGAAGAAGGCCCACAATTATCCTGCTCATAATAAACAGTGAGAGGTAGTGTACCTGTAATCCTCACAGTGAGAGTATCTGAGGTCACTCTCCCTTCTCAGTCTAGCCAGCATGGCTCCTCCCTCCCTTTGCAAAACGACCAACCGTCTGTCCTCCAGAACATCCTTCATCAGAGTTCTCTGTTCTAGAATACACCTCTGTACATCCTGCCACACAGGGAGAGAAGGGTTTGAGGATAATAAGAACCCCTAGTCCATTCCAACATGTTTTCAATAATACAGTGTCGTCAAGGTTAAATCCAATACCTGCACTGTGTCAATCTTACGGTCTTCCTCTAGTTTCCTGATGGCTGTTAGTAGCAAACCTGAGGCCTCCTGGAGATCTGACATAAAGGGATGAAGTTTCTGAAAGATAAATGTTCTGAACATCAGACGTCAAAGCAGAACAAACAAGAGTTCTGTAGTGTCTGTTAAAAGGCCGTGGCGTAATATCCAGTCCAAACGTGACCAAATGTTGTGCCAGTTTTGTTTATTTTGGTGTTTTTTTTTGTTGCTCTTCGGCACACACAATTTATTTTCTCAAGGCAAGTTGACGTTTGGTAGCCGAAGTATACTTTAGTCAAATGTATAACCTATCAGCCCCTTTGTCGGGGATTGATCAGCTGGTCATTTTTCAAGGGAAGGTCTCTAAGGGAGTATGCAATCACAGTCGGTGATTGATTAACTGGTCATTTTTCAAGGGAATGTCTCTAAGGGTGTATGCAATCACAGTCGTGCGCTAAAGCCTAGACGAGTTCTGCTAGGAGCAAACAGAACCTAGTCTGAGGTTGCTTTGATGCTCTGACTGCCCTACCTGATGGAGCCAGTCCTGGTGGCTTTAGGACAGGGTGTCCTCAAGGGGCCTACATGATGGAGCTGCAGCCAGTCTTAGTGGCTTTAGGACAGGGTGGCCTCTAGGGGCCTACATGATGGAGCTGCAGCCAGTCCTGGAAGCTTTAGGACAGGGTGTCCTCTAGGGGCCTACATGATGGAGTTACAGCCAATCATGGTGGCTTTAGGACAGGGTGGCCTCTAGGGGCCTACATGATGGAGCTGCAGCCAGTCCTGGAAGCTTTAGGACAGGGTGTCCTCTAGGGGCCTACATGATGGAGTTACAGCCAGTCTTAGTCGCTTTAGGACAGGGTGGCCTCTAGGGGCCTACATGATGGAGCTGCAGCCAGTCCTGGTAGCTTTAGGACAGGGTGCCCTCTAGAGGCCTACATGATGGAGCTGCAGCCAGTCCTAGTGGCTTTAGGACAGGGTGGCCTCTAGGGGCCTACATGATGGAGCTGCAGCCAGTCATGGTGGCTTTAGGACAGGGTGTCCTCTAGGGGCCTACATGATGGAGCTGCAGCCAGTCATGGTGGCTTTAGGACAGGGTGTCCTATAGGGGCCTACATGATGGAGCTGCAGCCAGTCCTAGTGGCTTTAGGACAGGGTGGCCTCTAGGGGCCTACATGATGGAGCTGCAGCCAGTCCTAGTGGCTTTAGGACAGGGTGTCCTATAGGGGCCTACATGATGGAGCTGCAGCCAGTCCTGGTGGCTTTAGGACAGGGTGTCCTCTAGGGGCCTACATGATGGAGCTGCAGCCAGTCCTAGTGGCTTTAGGACAGGGTCTCCTCTATGGGCCTACATGATGGAGCTGCAGCCAGTCCTGGTGGCTTTAGGACAGGGTGTCCTCTAGGGGCCTACATGATGGAGCTGCAGCCAGTCCTGGTGGCTTTAGGACAGGGTGTCCTATAGGGGCCTACATGATGGAGCTGCAGCCAGTCCTGGTGGCTTTAGGACAGGGTGGCCTCTAGGGGCTTACATGATGGAGCTGCAGCCAATCCTGGTGGCTTTAGGACAGGGTGCCCTCTAGGGGCCTACCTGATGGAGCTGCAGCCAGTCAATGTGGTTGTAGGGAAGGGTGCCCTCTAGGCCGGAGGTCAGCTGACTCCCCTCCACCAGCTTGTGCAACCCCTTCAGTGAGGTCACCACAGCAATCTACTTATAGATAGAGAATGGCACAGTCAGTGACATCAGAGAGCAAGCCACCTAGAATGAATGCATTAACTATTTCTAAAATTCTAAGCTTGATGGAAATCATTAGAGGAAACCCTTGATTAAGATCTGACCTGTAGTCTAGGACATTTCTCTGTGCGATGGCAGCTCTCCTTCTCCACTAGGATCAAGACACTGTGTATTGCATGGGGAATCTGCTCCTGTAACATAATCCAAATAGGAGACCTCACAGTAATAAATAGGTATGAGTAAATACAGTAGCCTATAACTGCAGGTAAAACTGAGCACAATCTGGGGAGTAAAGACAAGAATAAACAGAGGGAAAAGTCCAGAGTCCGGGTAGGAATAAAATAATTCCCTCATTATGTCAAGATCACAACTTATTTATCTCATGATCACTACATAACGAAAGTTATTTTGTCGAGATCACAATAATTTTCTCATGATCACGACACAGCAAAATAGGAGTGGACATATTGTGGATGTATTGATGACAGATTGACAGTATGGCTGAGGCAGCAGAGCCCATGGTGGATCAGCGCACACATTTATATTGATTGCTACACTAAGGGATGGTACATTTCATGCTAACATCACACTTTCATTTGTGTTTGGCGCTCATTATCCGTGTATAACTTAGAATGTTAGCAAGTTAAATTTACCTTACCTGAGGCCTTACCTGAGGCCTTACCTGAGGCGTTTAACCCCTGAACGATGTCTGACAGGCCAAGCCTGTTTGCCACCCCCAAGCAACAACACAGCTAACTTGGCTAGATTTGTGAGTGACTGAGTACGAGCTAGCTAGTTCTGTTAGCTAGACTAGCTTGTTAACTATTCTGGTTGTTGGCTTGCATAACTCATACAGTATGTGTTTAATTGTAAGTGACACTTAATGTTTTATGAATTATATTTACATTTACAGAGTGGCTGTATCCATTCCTGACAGGCAGATCAGATTAAATTTCAGCCTCATAGGCTGATAATTTCAGCCTTGGAATCTGTCAGCAAAGGCACAATTATGATTAATCAGCCTTTGGGGCAACTATTGAATCTGATCAACCTGCCAGGAATTGAGCTCACCCATTCTGGATTATATGCATCTGCCTATAAAGCACTTAGACATTTAATCTGCCTGCAAGGAGCCTTAATTATAAAACAGCCCACAATGCAGCATCCTGACTTTTCAGCCTATTGAATCTGATCAGCCTGTCTTGAATGGAGCTCACCCACAGTAAATGTAAATATTATCCACAAAACAAGTGTCTCTTATAATTTTAAACATATCTGTTATGCAAGCTGACAACCAGCATAGATAACATGCTAGCTAGCTAACAAGGCTAACTAGCTAGCTCACCAGACTAGCCAATTTATCTGTGTTGTTCCTTTCATGCGATTGGCTGTGGTCTTGGGGGCCAGCACGGCGCCTGGGAGACATGCCCCAGGAGTGCATTGCGATCAATGCAGCCACAAGGCTCCTTGATGAAGTGGTTATTGTGCATCTGAACAAATGAATGGATGATGCGTGGTACTTTTCATTATCTTGTGATCTCGACATAACAACTGAGATAAATAAATTGTGATCTCGTCATTACAAGGGAATACTTCTTTAGATAGTTGCTACCCTCTTGTGGTGATGTTGTGTAGTGATGATTCCAAAATGACAAGGAAGATGCCAAGTCTTCTTACCTGAACCACCAACAAGGCCTTATTGAACTGTGGTGGAGGTGGAGTCTTCCGAGCATCAATAACTAGTGTCATTCCAAGTTCTCTTAGTTCTCGCCTATAAATTATGAAGATGAAAACAATGAATTAAGAATGGTTCCAATAATTCAGGCTACATAAGCGAGGGACCAGCCCAGGGGGTATCATACATACTTGATTACAGAGTGGAGGTAGAGCAGAAGTTTGCTGAGTTCCAGACTTGACACTAAAGGAGATCTCCATCCTTCCTTGTCTCCGTGCACCTCAACCACCAACCGACCTGTCCTGTCTCTGCCACCTGAGTATGGGAGAGGGGAACATGAGGATCTGATACACTTTCCCTGGACAGACATCATACACCTCTGTCTCTGAGGCAAACCATGTAAGGGGGTTTTCCATACCAGTTAGACATGCGACTCCCATCTGGAGATGGTGAGTGCTGTGTTCTGCTGAGGCTGGTAACAGAACCTTAGAACTGGGCACAGCATAGTGACCCAGGGGCTGCTGGGTAATTTCAAGTGGAGGGGTCTGGTGTCCGTTTGTAACGGGTATGAAGGGTTGGCCAGCCTGGGAGACATCTTTAGGAAGGAGGGATCATACAGAAGTATGTGATATATTTAATATACTACAGAATAACAACAACATGCCATGCTGTAGACCTCTTACCTTGGTTGGGCAGTCTCCGCCTGTTCATCTTTGGGGAAACCAGTCCAAAAGCTGTCGTGTTTTTACATTTCATTACATGTAAGCTGGGAATCATCTTTGTAGTGAAGTCAATGTCCCTACTTTTTCTTCCTTGTATCACAACTTCACACTTCTCTGATATGTCCACAATAGTGGTCGACAGAGAGGAGGGACATCTCCCATCATCCCCTATGGTGTCATTCAGGCCTTGTAAAATTCCACTGGATTTGGTAGTCATTTCTGTAGACTCCCTAGTGCCACATAGGCCTTGCAAAACTCCACTGGATATAGTGTTACTTTCTCCAGACTTCCAACAGGAAACCGTGCTAACAGGGGGAGTCTGGTTATGGTGACCTGGGTCTGGATGGTAGCACTGCTGGGAGGGACCAGGACATAATTCTTTACCCTCTGGTCCCAGTCTCCCCTCACATAGACGAGCCTCCTCCAGAACCGCCAGTGTATTCAGTCTATTGTCTCTCTCAAAGGTAACAGGGTTCTGCAGTGCTGAATGGTAAGACTCTCTGTACCGGCACCTGAGCTCCTGTGCTTTGGACACCTGGCCCATTCTCCTCCTCATGCAAGGGGTGCAGGGGGGGTTTTCGGGGAATCGGATGGTCTGGCCACAGTGTAACGGTTCTCTGAGGGGCCGGTGGGGGGCAGGAGCCAAGGCCAGGGGCGGGGGCAGGGCTGGAGCCGAAGGAACACCAGGCCTGTTGAGGGTAACAGGCCTAAATATGGGTGCTCTGGGGTGTGTGTGACTGTGAGCCCCACTGAGCAATGCTTCTTTCTGCTTAGTGAACTCCACCAAGTCTATGTATTCCCCCTCAACTTCAGAGGTGTTGTTGCTGCGGCTGTCCCATGTGTTGGGAGACACCCAGCCAATTGGCTTAGCCACAGGCCTATCCTGATCCACCTTAACCAGCCTGGAGCAGTTACTGTCCACCAGACACAGCGAAACCGCAATGCCATGTTTAGCAGGAGAGATCCTAGTCTCCACAGAGTACCCAGAGGCAGGGGGAGGCAGCGCCAACGAGGGCACTGGCCTTGCCACTTTCTCCTGTTGAGTAGCAGCAGGGTTAGGAGATGACAAGGCCATAGTTCTGGGTTTATCCACAAACTCAGGTAGAGCCACCTGTGCCCATGGCACCTTCACCATGCCCTGGTCTGTGGAGAGGATACAGTGGCTGAGAAGGGTGCCATGGCGGCCATGGTTGAGCTCCCCCAGCCAGTCCTCAGTGAAGATGCAGGGGTAGGAGGTCTCAGGGATGGGTGTCTCCTCTACCTCCCGACCCTGTCCCTCCTCCTCCCCCAGCAGGCTCCGGACCACAATGCGGGCGGACTGTTCAGAAAAGGGTGTCACCTGCAGGTAGAAGTCCCCTGGGCGCAGCAATAGGGGGTTGATGGAGGCAAGCTGGATCACCACCTTCTCATGCAGACACAGAGGCCAGCCCTCACAGCGAAACACCACATCAGAGTACTGGGCCTGATGGGAAAAATGACAGACATTTCTTTACCATTTCATTTGTCTTTACACTTAGCATTACTTTGCAAGCTTTGTAATTGAGGTAACTTTGTTTTGTATAGGTGGTCTTTATTTGAGCCTAAATGCCTGTATATAATGTGTATGGTGAACTGTTATGTATTTTTTGTATAGCATCTGTGTTGATGTGTATAACTCGGAGGCTGTTGACTCACACAGGCAGCCTGCTGAACACTCTCAAGGATGTGTTTAGCTGTAATGAGGAAGTCCAGCAGACACTTGAGTGCGTCTCCTTGGTAACATTCCTCTATGACCTGGAAGAGCTGGCTCAGGACAGTGGGGGCTGTGGCCTCGAAGGGAGGGTAGAGGTCTGAGAGGGTGTTCTGGATGGACCTGTCCAGAGACTCAGAGTTCTATTAACATAAGAGACAGGCCTGAGGTCAGCACAAACATAAGTTAAAATATTCAAATGTTTTTTTTGGCCCAAGAAAATATGGAGATAAAGATTAGATACAGACAGGAGTTGTTTTTCACATACATAGGCTGCGGTACATTTGTATCACATATCGAATTTCGAACATCTAAAAGCAGTTCTGCATCCCTTTAAAGAAAAGCTTAATTGACATCCATAAGGTCATAAAACACACAAACACCATTGTCTGCTATCCTTTGTTCCTGGCATCCCTTAGTATGTTTCCAGTAAGACCTCAGACCTTTTTCCTTCTTCCTTCACACAGAACAATCCATAACCATTCACCAGAGACGTTGACAAGGACAAAGTTGCTGTGGATGTCAGGGTGGCTACAGTATCACATGAGATATTTGAGCAGCATAAGCAGCATTTCGGCAGATACCAAGCATCCATAAACAGACTGGGGGAGAGGCCTGGTTTATGGTTTCACATTCTCTCTGACATCCATGGTGGCCCATCAACCACTTTTAGGCCCTGCTTAATTTAGCTTTGTGAAAGCCATGCATCTGCTGTGGGAGGTAAATGCATATGTGGATGTTTCTTGTCTCAATGGAGAGTCTCTGTAGGAGGAAACATGGTTCTTATGGTCCCTGGTGCAATGTGGTTACCATGCCTTGCCAAGCTACGTAGACTGATTTCAATATAATTGTAGGGATATTATGACTGGCAAATGTTACTAGACACCACCCTCTTTATTGTTCAATTATATTTCAACAGATCATGAATTAGAATACATTTACACAATAGAGTTATGAAGCCATTTAATCAACAATAAACATTTTCCTCAATGGGAAAATATGTTGCCTACATGCTCATAGTGATGAGTTTGTTTTGATTTATTTTGATTTTTTATTTAACCTTTATTTAACTAGGAAGGGCTCATTAAGATTTAAAATCTATTTTTTTATATCCCCATAGTCAAGTAAAGGCATAAATGTAGCTGATACTAGCCTTTCAAAAGAAAAACAGGCCGTATTCCTAAAATAAAATCCCAATTTCAGCTTCAATTTTTTTTGTGAGTTGTTGAATATGCAATTTAAAAGAGAGGCCGTCGTCAATTAAAATTCCAAGATATTTATAAGAGGTTACAACCTCAATCTCCTTGCCCTGACAGGTAGTAATAGGTGAAAGGTTCAGAGGTCTATTTCTTGCTTTAGAAAACACCATTAGTTTATTTTTGTCAGTATTGAGGATAAGCTTCAATTGACACAAGGTATGTTGAACAGTATCAAAAGCAGTTTGCAAGTTCTGGAAAGCTTTTGTAAGAGACGAGGCACAACAGTAAATAACAGTATCATCAGAATAAAAATGAAGTTGTGCATTTTGGACATTTTTGTCTAAATCATTTATATAAATAGTGAATAAGAGAGGACCAAGTACAGAGCCTTGGGGCACACCATTAAAGACAGACAATTTAACAGACATAAGCCGATCAAATTGAGTGCACTGAGTTCTATCAGACAGATAGTTAGCAAACCATGCAACTGCATGCTCTGAAAGACCTACACCTGACAATCTCTGCCTTAGTATAGCATGATCTCCTGTATCAAAAGCCTTAGAGAGATCAATAAAAAGTGAGACTGCTGTTTTTTGTCAATGGCTTCAGTGATATAATTTAAAAAAACCTTCATGGCTGCTGTAATTGTGCTATGCTTCTCCCTGAAGCCCGATTGGTACATTGATAAAATAGAGTTAGTAAATAAAAACTATTTTAGCTGTTCACTCACAAGGGTTTCAAGTATTTTCACCAGGGGTGACAGCTTTGAGATTGGCCTATAATTATTTTAAAGAGTTGGATCTCCCCCTTTTAAAAGTGGTAGCACAAATGCTGATTTCCAGATTTTCTGAATTTCATTACATTCCAGGGTTAGATTGAACAGATATGTAAGTGGTTCAGCTATGAAATCAGCTGCCAGATTTAAAAAGCAGGGATCCAAAAGATCAGGACCTGCAGGTTTTCTCTGATCTAAGGATTTCAGGGCGTTATGTACCACCTGCACTGAGAATGGAAAAAAGCTAAAAGTTTGACCAGCTCTCACTCGTTCATCCACACAGTATTGTACAGAGACAGAGGACACTGAATCAAACAGCCTACCAGATGATACAAAGTGCTCATTGAAACAATTCAGCATTTCAGTTTTATCATATACAGCAACAGAGTCCTTCAAAACACATGACGATAATTCATTAACATTACTGTTACCAGACATAGACTTAATAGCCTTCCAAAACTTTCTAGGGTCATTCAGGTTATCAGTGGTAACAGACATAACATATTCAGACTTGGCCTTCCTGAGAAGAAAAGAACACTTGTTTCGTAACTGCCTAAAAATAAGACAATCACCATCAGAACATGATTTCCTTGCTTTAGCCCAGGCTAGATTACGGTCGTGAATAATACAAGACAGCTCAGAAGAAAACTATGGATTATACCGCCCTTTAACCCTGAACCTGCGGAATGGGGCATGTTTGTTTACTATTTGGAAAAAACCATCATGAAATCATTTCCAGGCAGATTCAACATCAGGGATAAGCTCAAACTTGCTCCAGTCAAAATAAAGCAAATCATGAAAGAAAGCCTGCTCATTAAAACACTTCAAATTTCTCTTACGAATAAAACGTGGGTTTGTCTTAGGGACCTTATTATTTCTAACAGCAACAACAGCACAATGGTCATTTAAATCATTACAAAAATCACCAACCGCAGAATATTTATGTGGAACATTTGTCAATATCAAATCAATCAAGGTAGATTTATCTGGGCATTTATGATTTGGGCGAGTGGGTGAGTTAATCAACTGGGTAAGATTCATAGAATTACAAAACATTTTTAATTCATCAGACACCGGCTGTAACCAACACCAGTTGAGATCACCAATCAAGATCATTTCACTGTAAAGACGTTTAGACATAAGGTGCATCGAAGAAGATGCACCTTGAATGGAGGAATGCCACTGTGATGATTCCACAGATCATTCCACAGAACTCAGTGCATCCCAGCTCCGGTGTGGAGATGGAGGGAGAGTCTGGGCATATCAGGTCGTGATCAGAATGATCCCTTTGGACCTTGTCTGGCTGACTAGCCCACTTCCTTTAAAGCTCTCCGTTATTACTCCATCTACTAGTCTATGTTGGACAGGAGAAAAACCAAACCTTTGTCGTTTGTTGTTATCAGGCTTGGCCGGTGTTGCCCAGAGTTCGTTCGCCAGGGGAGGCATCTCCTGCCTCTCTTCCCCCCATCCGATAGCGGAGTCGAAGGAACACAGCAAGAGAGGCCTGGAGTGGATACAAACAACGAATAGTTTCACCGCCCTGGAGCCTGATCTTCCTGCACATTGGTCGCTGGGGTACCTGTGTCTGTGGTCGCACGGCTTACTCCTTCCCTTACGATTTCAAAGTCGACGTCGGCAACCTTCTGTCCCTGCTCTGGATCGAGTGAGGCTTCTCCATCTGTCGGTGTCCTGCACCAGGCGCCGGGAACTACGGGCTCAAGTTATCCTGCCTCTTGCCCGTCCTTAAAGGGTTCTCAGAATCCTGTGAAGCATGGGAGTGGGCAGATTTCCTCGTCCATGGAGATTTTGGGCAGCTCCATGGTAAGGAATGTGACTGTTCCTGGTGCAAAAACAATGTCCTATCCTGGAGCTGGAGTAAATTACATTACTAAGATGCTCCAGAATGTACTATGCCAGGACATGGACATTGATTCTATCATAGTCTATGTTGGTTTTAATGACATTATGAAGGGCAGCTCTGAGCAGTTGAAACTGGACATCAAAGAGCTGATCGACTCTCTGCTAGACACTAATAAAATAGCCATCATATCTGGCCCTATACCCTCTCTGAATTGTGGCATTGAACACTTTAGCAGGTTTCTTCTTCACAACTGGCTACGTGATTATTGAAGCTCAATGGGTGTAACTTTTGTTGACAATTTTGATACCTTTTGGAAACAACACGTTTTATAAGGAGGATGGGATCTACCCAAATCATTTGGGTTCCTGGATCCTTTCAGAGCATTATAAGGCTGTGTTGAGACAATGACTTATCAATGACCCAAGCCCAGCTCAGTTAATCCCTACCATTGTGTCGCTGAGTCATCATAACGCTTTAGCAAATGTACATGTAACGTAATTTATGTCCCTCTAACTGCCCTGCATGCCTCTGCTGATCCTACAGCTATTGTATGCAGCCATCATGTGCCTATGAACCAGATTTATGCTGTTAGCACTGAGGCTGTGTGCCCTAGTAGGTAGTCCACTGTGTGCAGGTCACCCTGCACTAACATAAATAACATGACAATATCTACTAAGCTTCCCAGTAAAGCAATGAAAACAAACAAGCATCCCAGAAAAGTGCAAAAAATAGCCCACGTTAACATATGTAGCTTAAGGTTCATGAAATGAATCACTTGCTTGTAACGTATGACATTCATACTCAAGAAAAAGCTTCACTGTAACCAGTGCCTGCAACCTGGTTCAGGTTATCAGTCAACCTACCAGCGTAGTTACAAACAGCACGGGAATGAAATCATCAACATGTATTGATCACATATTTACTAATGCTATATAAATGTGCTTGAAAGCAGTATCCAGATCCATCGGATGTAGCGATCACAATATAGTAGCCATATCTAGGAAAACCAAAGCTCCAAAGCTGGTTCTAATATAGTGTATAAGAGGTCATACAATACGGTTTGTAGTGATTCCTATGTTGTTGATGTAAATAATATTTGTTGATGGTGTGTAATGAGGAGCAATCAGATGTTTCACTTGACACAATTATGAAATTGCTTATCCCAGTTACTAATAAGCATGCACCCATTAAGAAAATGACTGTAAAAACTCCCTGTGGATTCACGAGGAATTGAAAAATTGGTTGGTTGAGAGGGATAAGGCAAAATTAATGGCAAATAAGTCTGGCTGCACAACAGATTGGCAAACATACAGAGAAATCATGTGACTGAACTGAATAAAAAGAAGAAGAAACTACACTATGAAACAAAGATAAATGACAAAGAATGATAGTAAAAAGCTTTGGAGCACCTTCAATGACATTTTGGGAAAAAAGGCAAACTTAGCTTTATCATTAATTGAATCAGATGGCTCATTCATCACAAAACCGACTGATATTGATATAACTACTTCATTATTTCTTAATAAACTTAGGCATGACATGCCAGCAACAAATGCTGACACTACATATCAAGTATATCTGACCAAATTATGAAAGACAAAAATTGTAATTTTGAATTCTGTAAAGTGAGTGTAGACGAGGTGAAAAAATGATTGTTGTCTATCAATAATGACAAAACTGACAACTTGATTAGAAAATTACTGAGAATAATAGCGGACAATATTGCCACTCCTATTTGCCCTTTTTTATTTTCATTTTTTTCATTTAAGCCTACTAGAAAGATGTGCCCTCAGGCCTGGAGGGAAGCAAAAATCATTCCTCTACCTAAGAATAGTAAAGCCCCCTTTACTGGCTCAAATAGCCAACCAATCAGCCTGTTACCAACCCTTAGTAAAGTTTTGTAAAAAATTGTGTTTGACCAAATCATATCCTGGGCTGACCCATTGGAACATGTCACTGACCTGAAAACACTTTCCCAGCACCTGTAGGGGGTTCTGAATAAAGCTTGTGTGTTATGTCATACTATGGTTGGATGCTTCTTGATCTCTGCACATAAGTAACCTGCCCTACAGTGCTATTTTATCAAGGCATGATGACAAGCTCTAAGAAAAGCATGACAGGTCACTGCTGGTTTGAAATGAAAAAAAGATGAGCGCATCCAAGGGTTTGTAATGTGGGAAAGTGGCATTAGCAGGGCTAGCAGGCTCATGACTCATGGTTACTGTTATGTCTGAGCAACAAGAGAGCACCCTGTGGGTGTAAACAGCAAGCCTGCCTAACGGTCTGCTGCTGAGTGCTGACATTTTGCTGAAGAAACACTGGGGACTAAATAAATACACATCCCTCACACTCGGCCACTAAAATAAATGTCTTGTCTCAGATTGCAGTTTATTGCATTAGGATATCCCAGTGTGGGTAGAGTACATTCTGATATTTAACATTTCTCTTCACTTACCAGCTTACCCAAACAACTCCTTCTAAGCCAGTGGCGGACGTTGAAGTATCTTCAAGCATTTCAGTAAAAATGATCTTGTATACATAATGTCTTGGAGAAATACTATGTATAATAGCGAGCCCATGGATTATGTAATTTAGCAGAGCATCTGAGCCATTTCTGACACCAATATAACTTCAAAAGCTACATTTCCTGTGTTTGTTCCTGTGTTTGTGTCTGTTTTTTTATTTTGAAGTTCAACAAATCAGATGCGGATTCTCCCAGACCAGACCAAGTAACTTTGTGATGTCTGAGCAACAGCTCTCTAATGGTCATCAGGAGATAACACTGTCCTGTCAGCCACCCCCAGGATTACCGTCCAAATACCACACATCCTTCTCAGTGATTCTCCAGGGCAGACAGGCACAAACACACAAAATGAATGGTGAACTGGAATAGCAGCTTGACCAATAGAGGGTTGCTATAGCATCCGTCCCTGTGTATCTCTGATATCCTACATTCTGTTACATTATTCACGTTTCTATTCAACATTTTAGCACGTGGGTCAGTTCTGTGTGACTGCTTTTGGCAACCACTAAGCAACCAACACATACTAGCTTTTTAGGAATGCTTCACACTGGAGATGAGAACAAAAGTGTGTATTGTTTAGTTGGGATGAGCTGCCTGTCAATAACCAACCAAGATGCTATACATCTGTTCAGTTGAGAAGCTGAGAAGCACCTACCATGTATCCAAAGTATAAGACCTTAACATAAAGCCACAGCGTTTGTATTTAGAAGGAACCTCTTTCAATAAAATATGGGAGTGAATCAGTAAGAAAAGTACACTGGCGTTCATTTTACGGTCCCTGTGTTGATGATGTGCTTTAGTCTTATGTGCTTTAGTCTTAAGGCAAATAATGCAAACTAACACAGTACTTAACACGTTTTCTTTGTAAGCTCAATCATATGTGCTGTTTGGGTTTTGTGCCCAGATTTGGACTATTTAAATGTACTGGCGAGCCGTGACATTCATACCTGTGAACTAAATAAATCAACATTGCTGTAACATTGTTTTAATTCACGGGCCAGTTAACAGAATGATCTCATTGCATCATTTGAAACAAAACTCAGCCCAACTGCACTAAAGACACACTGCCGAATCATTACAGACACTTAATCAGGAGCTGTCTAGGTTTAGTGTCTTTTGGGTTCCATAAATGGTTACCCTGAGGGGGACAGACTGACTGCTGCACTTTTACACACTAATTCAACTCTCCAGGTAAATTGGCTCGTCCCCCCCTGTGCTTGTCCCCATAGTAATGGAACTAGCTATATTATTAAATAGAGGGTAGAATTTAAAGATAACTTCTCCTTGATAATACCCGAACAAAGTCATGCTACATGTTACCTGAAGTAAATTGGCCAGGGGCGCATAACATGCTGAGGGCAAGTATCTTGCATTACACAGCTAAATTTACAGACAGGCATTTAATTACATAGCAGATTTCCTAAACATCTTAGTTAACCACCTCAGGTTAGAACGTGCTAACGCCCTCCATGAGAACACGCCAAATGACATGAGAGAAAATAAACAAAGGCCTAATCTTGTGGCTCTACTGTAAATCATCACTTAGCCACTAAAAAAAGCAGATGTTATATTCAGTTTGCTTTGTAAATGTGGCCTTTCTTATGATGCCTTGAGCAGCAGAATGGCTTGAAGTTGGTGGCAAACCAGTAGTCCAGCAGTAGCAGTGATCTTAAAAACACTTCATTATATTAAAAGTGGGGGATCAGTTGCACATTGTCCTACCTGTAATTAAGTCACAGCTGAACATAGTGTTATTCAAACTGCCAGTTTTCCCTCCCTCCCATGATCACAGATATAACAAGTACACAGAGAGCATTAACTTAAAGCCTGAATTGTATAACGTTCCATGAGTGACCTCAATGTTTGAGAGCTTACTGAGGTAACCAGGCAAGACAGTACATCATTTTTACTGCTGAAGAAAGAACTTTTGTTTTCATGTGGTGATTCAGTGGAAACATACTGGTATGATGGTCACTTCAGTTCCTAAGCCTACCTCTCCAATGTACTCTCATACAGAGCTATAAAGAATATAAACATATAGCCATCCCCTCTCCAGAGTCTGAGTAGCACTTGAAACAGCAAAACATTCATTCAGTAACTTTTTCCCAAAGGGATCCTTCTTGTAATTCTATGTGCTAGACTCATGCCTTGCTTTTAAAAGGGGAGATGCAGGCCAACCAATACGGCGAGTGTTTTGTGAAATCACTGGGAATGCACAGTAATTTGAAACCCTCACCTTGAGTCAAAACATTTTGCTGTGTTGCTAGCTATGTTAAGTGGGAGCACAGGAGCATCAAACCTACATGTGTGTTTGTAATGACAGAAATTATAGGGCCAATTTAGAAATTTGAAAGTAAATGTAAATGTAACACATGTAAAAACATGATGGACAATGATGAAAATCATATCAAAACAGCAAATACTGACAATAAACACATATGAAATGGAATGGCATAAAGTCAAAGTAGGCCATGTTGAGCAACAGTTACATTACCATGTTTCCTACAGTGTGTTGGTTGTCCAGTTAAGCAGGGACGACTGTGAGTACGGAGTCCAGTCAGGAGAATAATCATTAGACCGACGGGTCTCAGAAGTTGACAAACTGATCACACTATTCGCCATTCTATCCACATTGACTCCAAATTGCTTAGTGAGGAGATCAGGACTTTAAGTAACAGGACGACTCTAATAAATAAACATCTTAGAGCTCCTGGGTGATCTTCTGCTGCTGCTAATAGCTCTCCCTGGTGCTATGTTTGTCTGCCCACAGTTTGACAGGAGGCAGCATGACCATGCAGAGTATGAGAAAAAGCATGTAGGGAGAGAGAGAGAGAGAGAGAGAGAGAGAGAGAGAGAGAGAGAGAGAGAGAGAGAGGGGAGGGGGGGGAGGGGGGAGGGGAGGGGAGGGGAGGGGAGGGGAGGGGGGGAGGAAATCGCATCAAGATTCTTTCTTACTTTTCTTTGGCGTTACTCTTAACCTCCATCTCACCTCTCCCTCTCATTCTCTCTCTCTTTATCGCTACCTATCCTCTTGTCTCTTTCTCTCACTCTCTCACACATGCACCTTTTCACTTTTCCATTCCTTGGCTCTCATCCCATTCCACATTCCTGTCTTCTTTTGGGTGTCTGCATATTAACTAAATGTGCTTGTTGGTATGGCACTATGAGCATAGAGAATGTGAACAGGGTGGATATACTGTAGATACAGGTGATTTCACTCAGGAGGCCTAGCTGTGGTTCATTCTTTTTATTTATTTATATTGGCATTCTAACCAGCTTTCTCAAGCTCACATTACCTTGCACATTAAACTCATGGACAATATATGAACAGGTCTTCTTATCACAGCTGTGAGGTGAGAGAGAAACAACCAGAAACTATACTAATTTCACCATTAAGAGTGAGACAGACAAACAATGTAGCCACTGATGAACTTTGCTGTCATTGATGTCCTGCCACTGGACTGGGTATCCTTACTGTGGACAAGCACTTGTAGGGCCAGACAAAGACTAAAGTGATACATGGCATCTGCAGTGGCAGGAAAAAGTATGTGAACCTTTTGGAATTACCTGGATTTCTGCATAAATTGGTCATCAAATTTGATCTGATCTTCATCTAAGTTGCAACAATAGACAAACAGTGTGCTTAAACTAACAACACACACATTATTGTATTTGTTCTTGTCTTAATTGAATACATAATGTTAACCCCTAGGCTAATGACTTCTCCAAAAGCTAATTGGAGTCGGGAGTCAGCTAACCTGAAGACCAATCAATGAGACGAGATTGGAGATTCAAGGCATTTCGCTATTCACAAGAAGCATTGCCTGATGTGAACCATGCCTCAAAAGAGATCTCAGAAGACCTAAGATTAAGAATTGTTGACTTGCATAAAGATGGAAAGGTTTACAAAAGTCAAAAGTATCTCTAAAAGCCTTGATGTTCATCGGTTCACGGTAAGACAAATTGTCTATAAATGGAGAAATGTCAGCAGTGTTGCTACTCTCCCTTGGAATGGCCGTCCTGCAAAGATGACTACAAGAGCACAATGCAGAATGCTCAATGAAGTTAAGAAGAATCCTAGAGTGTCAGCTAAAGACTTACAGAAATCTCTGGAACATGCAAACATCTCTGTTGAAGAGTCTATGATACATAAAACATGATAGGACACCACGGAAGAAGCCACTCCTGTCTAAAAAAAAACATTGCTGCACGTCTGAAGTTTGCAAAAATGCATTGGATGTTCCACAGCGCTACTGGAAAAAATATTCTGTGGACAGATTAAACTACAGTTGAGTTGTTTGGAAGGAAGGAACACACAACAATATGTATGGAGAATAAAAGGCACAGCACACCAACATCAAAACCTCATCCCAACTGTAAAGTATGGTGGATGGAGCATCGTGGTTTGGGGCTGCTTTACTCTCTCAGGGCCTGGACAGCTTGCTATCATCGACAAAAATAAATAATTCCCAAGTTTATCAAGACATTTTGCAGGAGAATGTAAGGCTATCTGTCTGCCAATTGAAGCTCAACAGAAGTAAATCAACAACGGAATGGCTTCAACAGAAGAAAATACACCTTCTGGAATGGCCCAGTCAGAGTCCTGACCTCAACCCAATTGAGATGCTGTGGCATGACCTCAAGAGAGCAGTTCACACCAGACATCCCAAGAATATTACTGAACTGAAACAGTTTTGTAAAGAGGAATGGTCCAAAATTCCTCCCGACCGTTGTGCAGGTCTGATCCGCAACTACAGAAAAACGTTTGGTTGAGGTTATTGCTGCCAAAGGAGGGTCAATCCTCCTTTTCCCACCCTGCACTGTGAATGTTTACACGGTATGTTCAATAAAGACACAAAAAATTATAATTGTTTGTTTGTTATTAGTTTAAGCAGACTGTGTTTGTCTATTGTTGTCACCTAGATGAAGATCAGATCAAATGTTATGATCAATTTATGCAGAAATCCAGGTCCACATACTTTTTCTTGCCACTGTATGTGTATTTGGACAGTCATTGTTGCCCTCCCAGCGACCCTATACTATCTCTGTATAGAGAGCTGTGTGCAAACACACTCTCCCATGGACCAGCTCTTGCAGAGCACACAGGGAGAGAGATCTCTAATTTATACCCAGACATCCTGCACTTAATGACAGTGTGTTGAGAGATAAATTCTAGTCCTCTGAAGAAACATACTTTGAAGAAACAAGATAACCCTCTAAGACTACATTCTAACAGAGCCTCCATCCCTCTCTCGCTGCTTAGTGTGCACTGACTGGACCCCTTTTCCCTGCGGTAAATGTACATTTCATTGTGTGGATAGATCTTGTTTAGAATACCAGGAGCGTTTTCTGGCCAATCCTTTACACAATATGCACGTAGAGACTCCAGACAGGAAGCCACACTGGGGAGGAGTGAAGAAAGTCATCAGTCCATTTCCTTGTCCTAACTCTGTGGTCTAAAGGGTGGAACTATACAAACAGAGAGGGGTGTGTGATGAAATACCTAATAACTCACAGCAGTTGAGAGTAACTGTTCTAAAGGAAGTGGAACATGTATCTGGCCCGTACGGCTGAATAAGCAAACCTGGCCAGAGAGAGTAGTTGGAGAGCCAGCCAGGGAGGGGAGAGCATTGAATCTGACCCTGACCGTGGGAGAAAAGACCCAACCGGCACATTCCTCTACAGCATACAGCACCGCTCAGTTCATCCAAAGGACAGGAAGTGTGTTTGTGTCTGTGTGTGTGTGTGTGTGTGGTTACAGTATATGTAAGGGATAGATATCTACACGTTTCCCAGTTTGCAGGTTCATTCCACAGGCCTTATAATGCGCTAATATCTAAACACATTAAAGGAGTCAGCTTCTCCCTTGTGGACAATGTTTAAGTGTTTGCCACGGCTTATTCAGTGTAATAGCAAAATCATTCTTTCACAAAAATGAAATGAGCAGTTATTAAGTATTACCTGACTTAGTACTATACATGCAGTCACATGAGACAACGCATATAGTAATTATCCATTATCCCATCAAACAATCCAGAGACTGGCCACGGGATGATGAAGTAAATGTTGACCCCCATAGCCATCAGAGAGACATCTTAAACCATGGCGAGGATGATATGATCAATTGTATACTCCCATTATGGTTGCATTTCAGCAGGCTACCTTGTGACGGTCATCAGCCAATGTGTCCTAGTGACCAGGCTTTCCTGTTGTCTGTAATACGTGTGTAATAAGTACGTTACTCACTTTTCCTTGGCCTTTGCTTGTTTGCTCATGCTAGACGGCAGTGCATTGCTCTGACTAACACATACTGGGCATCTTCGGCTAGGCCCATGGGCAACATGAAGAATGTCCTGCCACATTTCTGGCATTTGGACCAGCATGTTATGGCCAGGGGAGTTGTCCCTGGTTTATGCATTAGTTAGCCAAGTCTTGGTTGACCTTGTATCATTGACCTGATATCCCACGGGTGACCACAGTTCCACTGTGACCCACAGGAGTTGACGGTCACAGACAGTCTACACAAAGAACACTGCCAGTAGTCTGCAGGTGTCTATAACAGTAGCACTGTGGAATGGACTGTTTATGGTCATAGTGTTGTTAAAGCTGGTCCTTCGGAAACAAACTGACCTCGCACCTCCACACTATTTTTGACTTGAGAATCCATTGAAAGTATGGCATGTATGAACCAAACCCTTGGCTAAAGCAGCTAACGCGACATTATCATTTAACAAAGCAGTTAACATACGAGACGAAATGCCTTGAATAAGCAGTCAGTGGCTGATCGTATTATTTACAATAGAGGCCTAATTAGGAATCTCAAAGCACTTTAACATTTACATTTGTTTTTCTATGACAGATATGATGAGTGAGATAGATAGACTCAGTGGGAGAGGTCTATTTTGGCATTCATCTAACTGGCTGTGTGAAACCCTGACCCAGCCTCTTAGGCTGAACTCTGACCCTGCCACTGTAAATCACCCGCCTGTTTGGTTTGTTTCAAAGGGTCTGGCTTGAAAAGCAGCTGCATCCCTTTTTTAAGTTTTCACATTGCTGTGCATGTACTTTGTATTTTTTAACTGACCTGTGTCTGGTCTGGAACACCATAGAGGAGAGTTCAGCCACTTGATAAGAAATGTTTGTTAAACTGTCACGTCCAGCTGCATCCAGACAGTTGGTAGTTGAGGCATCAGAGGGAACCGCCTGGAAAAAACCTCACCGAACTCACAGAGACCACCGAACTCACAGAGACCACAGAACTCACAGAGACCACCAGAACTCACAGAGACCACAGAACTCACAGAGACCACAGAACTCACAGAGACCACAGAACTCACAGAGACCACAGAACTCACAGAGACCACAGAACTCACAGAGACCACAGAACTCACAGAGACCACAGAACTCACAGAACTCACAGAGACCACAGAACTCACAGAGACCACAGAACTCACAGAGACCACAGAACTCACAGAGAGACTCACAGACCACAGAACTCACAGAGACCACAGAACTCACAGAGACCACAGAACTCACAGAGACCACAGAACTCACAGAGACCACAGAACTCACAGAGACCACAGAACTCACAGAGACCACCGAACTCACAGAGACCACAGAACTCACAGAGACCACAGAACTCACAGAGACCACAGAACTCACAGAGACCACAGAACTCACAGAGACCACAGAACTCACAGAGACCACAGAACTCCGAACTCAGAGACCACAGAACTCACAGACCACAGAACTCACAGAGACCAGAACTCACAGAGACCACAGAACTCACAGAGACCACAGAACTCACAGAGACCACAGAACTCACAGAGACCACCGAACTCACAGAGACCACCGAACTCACAGAGACCACAGAACTCACAGAGACCACCGAACTCACAGAGACCACCGAACTCACAGAGACCACAGAACTCTAGATGACACAATACATGACAAAACTGATGGCTAGGAATGTAATGATAGTGAGTTACAAGACAAGTTAGACGTGCTAAGTACGGAGGAAGGGGGAGGCATTGGGAAATCTTCACTCACTCTAAATATCCAGCTGAAATGCTGAATATAACCATAACCCTTTATCTAAGCAGGGGTTACTGATGAATGAAGAATCCACGTTGAATTAGAAGACACTTTACTTCAAGGTAACTATGAGTCATCACTGTCTTCCTTCAGGCTAATTGACATGGAGCCTTGTTTTTGACTCATACATGTCCCCCAGGGTATCTCTAATGATGCCCTCTCTATTATGACTCACCCATGGACAAACCAATCACATTTTAACAGTATGGACAGTCTGCTGGTAATAAGGCGTCACTGTGACCCCAACCCTCCTCATGTACCCGAAACTAAATCTAATATGACCCATGGATCATATAGACTGCCAACCCTGCTGGTGGTCTCATCCCTACACACATTCACTGTCTGGCTCTCCCAGCATGCATTCTGTGGAGGCTGCCAGGGGCAGGTCTCCTCCCTGACTCACCCTGGCCTCCTTCTCTCCTCTCCCCCACCCCTAGCTGTTCTCCTCCTTCTCTCCTCTCCCACACCCCTAACTGTTCTCCTCCTTCTCTCCTCTCCCCCACCCCTAGCTGTTCTCCTCCTTCTCTCCTCTCCCCCACCCCTAGCTGTTCTCCTCCTTCTCCTCTCCCCCACCCCTAGCTGTTCTCCTCCTTCTCTCCTCTCCCCCCCCCACCCCTCCCCCAACTGTTCTCCTCCTTCTCTCCTCTCCCCCACCCCTAACTGTTCTCCTCCTTATCTCCTCTCACCCACCCCTAACTGTTCTCCTCCTTCTCTTCTCTCTCCCCCACCCCTAACTGTTCTCCTCCTTCTCTCCTCTCACCCACCCCTAGCTGTTCTCCTCCTTCTCTCCTCTCCCCCACCCCTAACTGTTCTCCTCCTTCTCTCCTCTCACCCACCCCTAGCTGTTCTCCTCCTTCTCTCCTCTCCCCCACCCCTAGCTGTTCTCCTCCTTCTCTCCTCCTTCTCCCCCACCCCTAGCTGTTCTCCTCCTTCTCTCCTCTCCCCCACCCCTAACTGTTCTCCTCCTTCTCTCTCTCTCTCCCCACCCCTAACTGTTCTCCTCCTTCTCTCCTCTCACCCACCCCTAGCTGTTCTCCTCCTTCTCTCCTCTCACCCACCCCCAGCTGTTCTCCTCCTTCTCTCCTCTCCCCCACCCCTAGCTGTTCTCCTCCTTCTCTAATAGAACGATTGGACTGACAGTGTGCAGCTGCTTAAACAACACAACGGCTGAATGTCTTGCACTTCTTGGCATTTTATTTATAACTCGTTGCACAGGGGCAGTCCTAGTGGAGAGATACAGACAGCAACAGCTGGCAAGGAACAGAGAAAAGTAGTACAGTGGGGGACCATTGGAGGGATGGAAGATATGTAATGGAAATAAGAAAAGGATGGATAATATTTAGCTGAGCTCGTGAAGCAAATGATTCATTTTCTCAAACCTGGACAGTTCTGGTGTTGGCTGTAATAGGTTATAGGGAAAGTGTAGCTCCCTCTAACAGGCTTACCGTTTTACAGTTTTTTTTATGCTTTGGTACTATTTTCACATGTACTGTATGTGGTCAAATGCAGCACAAAACTCTAAATAGATAATCAAAAAGGTTGTTTTTTTCACAACTCTAAGCACATTTTCAATTGACTAGGTACAACACACCAAATTACACAGTAATTTTTTCACCAAACCTAATCAAATTCAGATAGAAATACCATTCATATAAAGAAATAGCCTTTTACAATGTAATGCTCATACTACTTTTCATATGCTCATCTTCTCATGCTGAAAGACCCAGCCACGTTTCATCTTCAATGCCCTTGCTGATGGAAGGAGGTTTTCACTCAAAATCTCACAATACATGGCCCCATTCATTCCTTCCTTTACACGGATCAGTCGTCCTGGTCCCTTTGCAGAAAAACAGCCCCAAAGCATGATGGCACTGCAAGATTTGAGTCCCTGGCGGCGTAGTTTGTTACTGATGGTAGGGTTTGTTACTTTGGTCCCAGCCCTCTGCAGGTCATTCACTAGGTCCCCCCGTGTGGTTCTGGGATTTTTGCTCAACTTTCTTGTGATCATTTTGACCCCACGTGGAGCTCCAGATCGAGGGAGATTATCAGTGGTCTTGTATGTCTTCCATTTCCTAATAATTGCTCCCACAGTTGATTTCTTCAAACCAAGCTGCTTACCTATTGCAGATTCAGTCTTCCCAGCCTGGTGCAGGTCTACAAATTTGTTTCTGGTGTCCTTTGACAGCTCTTTGGTCTTGGCCATAGTGGAGTTTGGAGTGTGACTGTTTGAGGTTCTGGACAGGTGTCTTTTATACTGATAGCAAGTTCAAACAGGTGCCGTTAATACAGGTAACAAGTGGAGGACAGAGGAGCCTCTTAAAGAAGTTACAGGTCTGTGAGAGTTAGAAATCTTGCTTGTTTGTAGGTGGCCAAATACTTATTTTCCACAATAATTTGCAAATAAATTCATTAAAAATCCTACAATGTGATTTTTTGGATTGTCTTTCCTCATTTGTCTGTCATAGTTGAAGTGTACCTATGATGAAAATTACAGGCCTCTCTCATCTTTTTAAGTGGGAGAACATTCACTATTGGTGGCTGACTAAATACTTTTTTGCCCCACTGTACATATGAGACGAGCAATGCAATATATGTAAACATTATTAAAGTGTCATTATTAAAGTGACTAGTGGTCCATTTATTAAAGTGGCTAATGATTCCAATTCTGCATGTAGGCATCAGCTTCTCTGTGCTAGTGATGGCTGTTTAACAGTCTGATGGCCTTGAGATAGAAGCTGTTTTTTAGTCTCTCGGTCCCAGCTTTGATGCACCTGTACTGACCTCGCCTTCTGGATGATAGCGGGGTGAACAGGCAGTGGCTCGGGTGGTTGTTGTCCTTGATGATCTTTATGGCCTTACTGTGACATCGGGTGGTGTAGGTTTCCTGGAAGGCAGGCAGTTTTCCCCTTGGTGATGTGTTGTGCAGGCCGCACCACCCTCTGGAGAGCCCTGCGGTTGTGGGCGGTGCAGTTGCTGTACCAGCGGGTGATACCGCCCGACAGGATGCTATCAATTGTACATCTTCAGCCTCCTGAGGTTGAAGAGGCGCTGTTGCGCCTCCTTCACCACACTATCTGTGTGGGTAGACCATTTCAGTTTGTCTGTGATGTGTACGCCGAGGAACTTAAAACTTTCCACCTTCACCACTGCTGTCCCATCAATGTGGATACGGGGGGGGGGGGCTGTCTCGTCGTTCTTGGTAATCATGCCTGCTACTGTTGTGTCATCTGCAAACTTGATGATTGAGTTGGAGGTGAACATGGCCAGGCAGTCATGGGTGAACAGGGAGTACAGGAGGGGGCTGAGCACATATCCTTGTGGGGATCCATTTTTGAGGGACAGCGAAGTGGAGATGTTTTTTCCTACCTTCACCACCTGGGTGCGACCCGTCAGGAAGTCCAGGACCCAATTGCACAGGGCAGGGTTGAGACCCAAGTCCTCAAGCTTAATGATGAGCTTGGAGGGTACTATGGTGTTGAATGCTGAGCTATAGTCAATGAATAGCATTCTTAAATAGGTATTCCTCTTGTCCAGATGGGATAGGGCAGTGTACAGTGTGATGGTGATTGCATCGTATGTGGACCTATTTGGGCAGTAATCAAATTGAAGTGGGTCTAGGGCAGGCCTGGGCAATTATTTTCCATGGAGGACCACATTAGAAAATATTTTTGCCACTGCGGGCCAGAATAATTACAGGATTATACATCATGTATATGACTGTGTTGACAGATATATCTACAGTAATCAAGTCCAGATATGCTACAATTTTTTGTGTTGTTGTTTTAAACATGCACAGAAATAAACTACATCCATGTTCTCCTTTTGGTAGGTATTTTCATTATTAATAATAATATAATAAAACATTTGCAATGACTTACAGTCATGTGTGCATACATTCTACGTATGGGTGGTCCCGGGGGGAAAAAGTTACAAGCGTGCTCTACCAACATGCAATTCAGCAGTGTGCATTCAGCACCAGCACCAGCACCATGGACAGAACTCTTGTTAACGGGTATTCACAAAAACACAAGAAAGAGAAAGAGCTCAACATCACAGATAAATTACTCAATCAGTGTGAGAAGTGAAGTCTCTGATGGGCATTGACTATAGCTGTGAAGTCAGTATAGTTTCTGACGTCGCTATGCGAAGGATTGCTGAGAGGCAGTAAGAGTTGAGAGCTGAGAGTCAGTAAGAGTTGATCTGTGCCTTGACTTTTTATATTTCATCACTGAAAATGTCTGTTCATACATAGGTTGACCCAAACAGTACAAATACACGTATCTTCTGAGCATGACTCCTAATCTTTGGAGAGTTTTGTTCATTGATGCATAGAACCTCGTCAGTGTCACGTTCTGACCTTTATTTCCTTTCTTTTGTATTTATTTAGTATGGTCAGGGTGTGAGTTGGGTGGGCAGTCTATGTTTGTTTTTCTAGGTTTTGGGTATTTCTATGTTTTGGCCTAGTATGGTTCTCAATCAGAGGCAGGTGTCATTAGTTGTCTCTGATTGAGAATCATACTTAGGTAGCCTGGGTTTCACTGTGTGTTTGTGGGTGATTGTTCCTGTCTCTGTGCACCAGATAGGACTGTTTAGGTTTTCGCACATTTATTGTTTTGTTAGTTATTTCATGTCTAGTTCCTTTATTAAAGAACATGAATAACCACCATGCTACGTTTTGGTCCGATTCTCCTTCACCACAGGAAAACCCTTACAGTCAGTGACATTGTTTTGAATAGTTCTCCAATCACTGCATCAGACTGAAGATTGATAAGTTTGAGTTGCAGGTCAGTGGGAGCGTTATCCACATTGAAGGTGAAAGGAGAGGAAATCAACAGCATGTCATTTTCCAACACTTTGAACTCCTCAAAATGACAAGAAAACTTACTGTTCAAAGCATGCAGCAGCGATGTACTGTATACTTCTCCCTCTAGTCATCTGACAGGGAACAGACTTGTAGTGTCGGAAGGTGGGTGAGATTGTTGGCTTCTACTTGGCAGGTCAGGAGGATTCCTTTTCCCTTGAAAGCTTTGACAAGGCTGTACATCTGATGTGCAAAAGGGCCAAAAAACTACTTTCCTTTATTTATTGTTGTTGTTGAAAAACACATTTTTGCGCAATTTCTAGCTAGCTATTATTTGTAAGTGAGATGTGTGTGTCAGCCTGTCAGTCACTGTCTGTCCTCTTGCAGTTGTTAATTATATGTGCCTTCAAAATAAATGTCCCACAAGCGGTGGGAGTTAAATTATTATACAAAGGCTAGTATTCATTGGGCTTTTAATTGAATAACAAATACATTTTTCAAAACTTTACTATCGCAAATGTGATCTGAGCATGATTCCCCGGGCCGTATTGAATCAGGACGCGGGCCGCATACGGCCTAGTGACAGGTAAGGTGGAGGTGATATGATCCTTGACTAGTCTCTCAAAGCACTTCATGATGACAGAAGTGAGTGCTACGGGGCGATAGTAATTTAGTTCAGTTACCTTTGCATTCTTGGGTACGGCTGGCTTCCGGGTTGGATGCGCGCTGTGTTAAGAAGCGGTGCGGCTTGGTTGGGTTGTGTATCATAGGACGCATGACTTTCAACCGTCATCTCTCCCGAGCCCGTACGGGAGTTGTAGCGATGAGACAAGATAGTAGCTACTAAACAATTGGATACCAATTGGGGAGAAAAAGGGGTCAAAAAAAAAGAAAAAAAGAGCTAAATAGAAAAGATATCATTGGCTCCCGAGTGGCGCAGCGGTCTATGGTTCTGCATTTCAGTGCTTTAGGCGCCACTACAGATCTGGGTTTGATCCTGAGCTGTGTCGCAGGCTTGTGTCCGGGAGACCCATGAGACAGCACATAACTGTCCCAGTGTCGTCCAGGTTAGGGAAGAGTTTGGCCGGCCGGGATGTCCTTGTCCCAATGCACTCTAGCGACTCCTGTTGCGGGCCGGTTGTATGCACGCTGACTCGGTCGCCAGTTGTGTGGTGTTTCCTCCAACACATTGGAGCGGCTGACTTCTGGGTTAAACGACCAGTGTGTCAAGAAGCAGTGCTGTTTGGCAGGGTTGTGTTTTGGAGGATGCGTGTCTCTCAACCTTCGCCTCTCTTGAGTCCATACGGGTGTTGCAGCAATGGGACAAGACTGTAACTACCAAATGGGGCAAAAAAGGGATAAAAACATACACCCTTAGAAAATATATTATTGTGTTTTGGTGATTAAACTAATGTTCTCATTACATTTCACAATAAACGTACACTACCGTTCAAAAGTTTGGGGTCACTTAGAAACGTCCTTGTTTTTGAAAGAAAAGCACATTTTTTGTCCATTAAAATAACATAAAATTGATCGGAAATACAGTGTAGACATTGTTAATGTTGTAAATGACTATTGTAGCTGGAAACGGCTGATTTTTAAATGGAAAAACTCCCTAGAAAGGCTAAAACCTAGGAAGAAACCTAGATAGGAACCAGACTATAAGGGGTGGCCAGTCCTCTTCTGGCTGTGCCGGGTGGAGATTATAACAGAACATGGCCAAAATGTTCATAAATGACCAGCATGGTCAAATAATAATAATAGTAGTTGTCGAGGGTGCAGCAAGTCAGCACCTCAGGAGTAGATGTCAGTTGGCTTTTCATAGCCGATCATTAAGAGTATCTCTACCACTCCTGCTGTCTCTAGAGAGTTGAAAACAGTAGGTAGCACATCCGGTGAACAGGTCAGGATTCCATAACCGCAGGCAGAACAGTTGAAACTGGAGCAGCAGCACAGCCTGGTGGACTGGGGACAGCAAGGAGTCATCATGCCAGGTAGTCCTGAGGCATGGTCCTAGGGCTCAGGTCCTCCGAGAGAAAGAGAGAATTAAAGAGAGCATACTTAAATTCACACAGGATACCGGATAAGACAGGAGAAGTACTCCAGATATAAAAAACTGATCCTAGCCCCCTGACACATAAACTACTGCAGCATAAATACTGGAGGCTGAGACAGGAGGGGTCAGGAGACATTGTGGCCCCATCCGATGATACCCTCGGACAGGGCCAAACAGGAAGGATATAACCCCACCCACTTAGCCAAAGCACAGCCCCCACACCACTAGAGGGATATCTTCAACCACCAATTTACTATCCTGAGACAAGGCCGAGTATAGCCCACAAAGATCTCCGCCATGGCACAACCCAAGGGGGGTGCGCCAACCCAGACAGGAAGATCATGTCAGTGACTCAACCCACTCAAGTGACGCACCCCTCATAGGGACGGCATGAAAGAGCACCAGTAAGCCAGTGACTCAGCCCCTGTAATAGGGTTAGAGGCAGAGAATCCCAGTGGAGAGAGGAGAACCGGCCAGGCAGAGACAGCAAGGGCGGTTCGTTGCTCCAGAGCCTTTCCGTTCACCTTCACACTCCTGGTCCAGACTACACTCAATCATATGACCCACTGAAGAGATGAGTCTTCAGTAAAGACTTAAAGGTTGAGATCGAGTCTGCGACTCTCACATTGGTAAGGCAGACCATTCCATAAAAATAGAGCTCTATAGGAGAAAGCCCTGCCTCCAGCTGTTTGCTTAGAAATTCTAGGGACAGTTAGGAGGCCTGCGACTTGTGAACGTAGCGTACGTGTAGGTATGTACAGCAGGACCAAATCAGAAAGATAGGTAGGAGCAAGTCTATGTAATGCTTTGTAGGTTAGCAGTAAAACCTTGAAATCAGCCCTTGCCTTAACAGGAAGCCAGTGTAGGGAGGCTAGTTCTGGAGTAATATGATAATTTTTTGGTTCTAGTCAGGATTCTAGTAGCCGTATTTAGCACTAACTGAAGTTTATTTAGTGCTTTATTCAGATAGCCGGAAAGTAGAGCATTGCAGTAGTCTGACCTAGAAGTAACAAAAGCATGGATACATTTTTCTGCATCATTATTGGACAGAAAGTTTCTGAATTTTGCAATCTTACATAGATGGAAAAAAGTTGTCCTTGAAACAGTCTTGATACTGTATGTTTGTCAAAAGAGAGATCAGGGTCCAGAGTACAGCCGAGGTCCTTCACAGTTTTATTTGAGACGACAGTACAACCATCAAGATTAATTGTCAGATTCAACAGAAGATCTCTTTGTTTCGTGGGACCTAGAACAAGCATCTCTGTTTTGTCCGAGTTTAAAAGTAGAACGTTTGCAGCCATCCACTTCCTTATGCCTGAAACACATGCTTCTAGCGAGGGCAATTTTTGGGCTTCACCAGGTTTCATTGAAATGTACAGCTGTGTGTCATCCGCATAGCAGTGAAAGTTAACATGATGTTTTCGAATGACATCCTCAAGAGGTAAAATATATAGTGAAAACAATAGTGGTCCTAAAACGGAACCTTGAGGAACACCGAAATTTACAGTTGATTTGTCAGAGGACAAACCATTCACAGAGACAAACTGATACCTTAATAGATAACAGATCCAGTCTACCTCAAAGCAGTTGCCTTGGATCTGGCTTTTTCTCTAATGTGGGTGGAGAACCATGTGCTGGTCAAGGAGGAGGTCAAGGAGGAGGTGGCACAAAGAGTGAAAGGTAAATATTATTGAGTTTAATGTAACTTTTTCTCATAATTTAATCCAATTGACTGCAACAATAATACCTGTTTAGTTTAATCCACTGCATCACCAATACTCTAATACCATCCTTTTTATTTCTGCTATGCTTTTACATGTTTTGCCAGAACTGATTCTGCAAGATGCTACAGGGACTGAGCAAGCTGTGCCTCTTGTTGACGAGGAGGAGTGAGAGGACCATAGTCTTGGACAAGAAGAAGGGCTGTTTGCAGCATGCTGTAAGAGACAGAAGAAAGCTGTTGGGACCTCTCCAGCACTACAGCTAAGTCACAACCTTGACATATGTGAAGGACAGAATGCCCTCTTGTTCTGGGCAATGAACAGGAAGGCTCTTCCTTCACTGTCCCGAGTGGCCATCATCAGGGTCATGGCAGTGCCTCCAGTGTTCCAGTGGAGCATGTCTGCAGCCATGGTGGCATCATACTGTGGCCTCATCATGCACAATGCACGATGAGTGACAGACTTTTATCGAATTTGGTATTTTGCAAATGCAATGCATCATAGGACCCTGAGACAAGGGACAAATGAAACTGTTTATGCATTACACACACACAAACATGTAGTTTCCATGTTCAGGTTTTATCTTCCGTCTTTGGGATCTGTATTTTTCTCTCAGACATTCATTGTTCAAATTTTAGGCCTCAGTTCAGTGTCAGTTGTTTAGATGTACCTTTAAATGAATGATTGTAACTTTATGGCAGGGTTGTTTTAGGTGTCTAAAGTATATCTGGAGAGAGAGAGAGAGAGAGGGAGAGAGCACTACAATATTTTGTTTTTGTTGTCATATTGATGTCTTTCTCATGGCTACCCATGTATTTCCATGAAAATATAACATTTATTTGGAAAGTAATAAATATATATATTTTTAAAAGCATTCATGATTTGCGTAAATTTAATATACTATTACTCTTTTTAAATATGAAATGGTATTACATTTGGTGAAGAGCACATTATGACTTGTTTAGTACTTGAAACTCAACGTTTAGGACTGGAGACTTGACTTGATACTTGACGTTCTTGACTTGAGACTTGACTCGGACTTGCCTGTCTCCAAATGGGACTTGACTTGAGACTTGAGTGACAAGACTTGAGACTTATTTGTGACTTGTAAAACAATGACTTGGTCCCACCTCTGCTAAATACCAACACCAACAAAAAAATCAGGGAAAGTCTTCAAAGTTGACTTCAGTAACTGATCGAGCCAACATGTAGTAGTAGTAGCAGCAGCAGTTAGTAGTAGTAGCAGCAGCAGCAGCAGTTAGTAGTAGCATCAGCAGTTAGTAGTAGCAGCAGCAGTTAGTAGTAGTAGTAGTAGTAGTAGCAGCAGCAGTTAGTAGTAGCACATCAATCTAAAAAACACATTTACTATTATGTGGTAGTGCTCAGCACGGTTTCCTTAGCCTGGAGCTGTCAGAGCAGCACCAGTGTCAAAATGAACACCAGAC
Organism: Oncorhynchus gorbuscha; assembly: GCF_021184085.1. NCBI lineage: Eukaryota > Metazoa > Chordata > Actinopteri > Salmoniformes > Salmonidae > Oncorhynchus > Oncorhynchus gorbuscha. Next base: position 83,311,401 of record NC_060175.1, on the reverse strand, counting down.
CTCATCTCCTTACATAACGAAGAGTGTGTGGGAATCATTTAATTACCAAAGAACTTGCAGGCTGTAATGAGATATTTCATATTCAAAGAAAGTCCTATTTCTTACAGTGAAATCCCACCTGACCATGTACATAACAGTGTGTGTACTTTATTTGATTGGCCTATGCAAAGGCGATGATCGTTAATATCTATATGTTCTAGTCTTTAGACATGAATGTGATGCTGTGTCCAATAGACTAATTCATTGCCATTTCTGCACCCCTTTACAAAGGAGACATGGGAGTTGTAGACTAGACAGTTTGTACAAGAGTACATTTTGAACCTGAGAAAATGTAATAAGGCCCCTAGTGTTCAATGTGACTCCTTTATGTGACAAACAAACATGCCTTTATTTGCCACTGTGCAAAACTCAAACAGTAAACATTTAAGTTTGAAAGCAGACTCTGTCCTGAGTATGCTATACAGCTCCTGCCCACAACTCATCATCACAGGAACTTTGCCAAACTAAATACAACCACATTCAGAACTTTTTCTGGACCAGTAGCCTGCGATAGGCTGAGTACTTTATGCCTGTAGCCTATAATAGCACATTAGTACAGTATTTAACCCTACACTGATATGCATTTATTAATCTGACCAACATTTTGAAAGATTGAATGATCAATTCGGAAGAAAAATGTCAGAGTGAGACACTTACCAGTCCTATCTGTGTCTATGTCACTCATTTAATATTCTAATAACCAATCCCAAAGGTTATTGATTTGGAAGAAACCCTTAATGCAGCCTAGTCGACTGGTAGACAAATCTCTGCCGGTGCTCAGTAGGCTGCATTCCGATTTGGGCCTGTTTCACACTGTGTCTGTGCTGCGGGAATGCGTGCAGTTGCAGCAGCAAGTGCGAAAGGTCTCCGAGGCTCTTTAGTTATGACTGTCTGACAGGTCCTTTTGTTCAGATCAATAATGGTGCCCACCCCTCTGGTGCCATGATGTCTCCACTGTATCTTTCATGTTTTTTTGGTGAGATCTGTTGAAATCAACCTTGAAACATACAGCTGTGGAATGTGACTAGTGTTCTTCTGCTGAATTCACAGCTTTTCAAACAAACAAAAAACTCTTATGGACATGGCAGCATAGCATGAGTGGGTTATTCATGGAACAGGATATGAGTGTGGGAATTCAGTGATTCCGAATGTTGCAGTCTTTCTTCAAGAAGATTATTTATATGAACCTAGGTCACTCCATTCTAAACAAGGGCATTCTGTTCTGTCTCTCCCATAAATAAATACATCACTGCCAAACATGGATTGGTTCGTAGTCCGAATTTAACAACACATTCTCTCTCTTCTCTTGAAGCTTTCCTTTCCTTTCCCTGGTCCTGTGTAGCTCAGTTGGTAGCGCATGGCGCTTGCAATGTTAAAGTTGTGGGTTTGATTCCCACAGTGGACCAGTGTAAAAATGTATGCACTCACTACTGTAAGTCGCTCTGGATAAGAGCATGTGCAAAAATGTAAATGTCTGTTTTTATTGATTCAATTAGTATCGGTCTACATGAAGGCCTACTGTACGCATCCAATTGAAATAGGTAGACGGAAAGGTTATCATCTTATACCAAAAAATAGGATATGATTGATGACATACAGTTGAAGTCAGAAGTTTATGTACACCTTAGCCAAATACATTTAAACTCCGTTTTTCACAATTCCTGATATGTAATCCTAGTAAAAATTCCCTTTCTTAGGTCAGTTAGGATCACCACTTTTTTCTTAGAATGTAAAATGTCAGGATAATAGTAGAGAGAATGATTCATTTCAGCTTTTATTTCTTTCACCACATTCACAGTGGGTCAGAAGTTTACATACACTCAATTAGTATTTGGTAGAATTGCCTTTAACTTGTTTAACATGGGCCAAACGTTTTGGGCAGCCTTCCACAAGCTTCCCACAATAAATTGAATGAATTTTGTTCCATTCCTCCTGACAGAGCTGGTGTAACTGAGTCAGTTTTGTAAGCCTCCTTGCTCGCACACTCTCACACTCTCAGTTGAGGTCAGGGCTTTGTGATGGCCACTCCAATACCTTGACTTTGTTGTCCTTAAGCCATTTTTCCACGACTTTGGAAGTATGCTTGGGGTCATTGTCCATTTGGAAGACCCATTTGCAACCAAGCTTTAACTTCCTGACTGATGTCTTGAGATGTTGCTTCAATATATCCCCATAATTTTCCTCCTCATGATGCCATCTATTTTGTGAAGTGCACCAGTCCCTCCTGCAGCAAAGCACCCCCACAACATGATGCTGCCACCCCCATATGCTTCACGGTTGGGATGGTATTCTTCGGCTTGCAAGCCCCCCCCTCTTTTTCCTCCAAACATAACGATGGTCATTATGGTCAAACAGTTCTATTTTTGTTTCATCAGACCAGAGGACATTTCTCCAAAAAGTACAAACTTTGTCCCCATGTGCTGTTGCAAACAGTAGTCTGGCTTTTTTGTTTGTTTGTTTTTTAAAATTTGACCCCGTTTTCTCCCCAATTTCATGGTATCCAATTGTTGTAGTAGCTACTATCTTGTCTCATCGCTACAACTCCCATACAGGCTCGGGAGAGACGAAGGTTGAAAGTCATGCGTCCTCCGATACACAACACAACCAAGCCGCACTGCTTCTTAACACAGTGCGCATCCAACCCGGAAGCCAGCCACACCAATGCGCCGGAGGAAACACCGTACACCTGGCCACCTTGGCTAGCGCACACTGCGCCCAGCCCGCCACAGGAGTCGCTGGTGTGCGATGAGACAAGGACACCCCTACCGACCAAGCCCTCCCTAACCCGGGCGACGCTAGGCCAATTGTGCGTCGCCCCACGGACCTCCCGGTCGCGGCCAGTTACGATAGAGCCTGGGCGCGAACCCAGGGACTCTGATGGCACAGCTGGCGCTGCAGTACAGCGCCCGTAACCACTGCGCCACTAAGCCCTTAGTCTGGCTTTTTTATGGCAGTTTTGGAGCAGTGGCTTCTTCCTTGCGGAGCAGCCTTTCGGGTTATGTCGATATAGAACTAGTTTTACTGTGGATATAGATACTTTTGTAACTGTTTCTTCCAGCATCTTCACAAGGTCCTTTGCTGTTGTTCTGGGATTGATTTGCACTTCGGCTTGCAAGCCTCTCCATTTTTTCACAAAGTAAGTTCATCTCTAGGAGACAGAAAACGTCTCCTTCCTGAGCGGTATGACGGCTGCGTGGTCCCATTGTGTTTATACTTGCGTATTATTGTTTGTACAGTTGAACAAGGTGCCTTCAGGCATTTGGAAATTGCTCCCAAGGATGAACCAGACTTGTGGAGATCTACAATTCTTTTCTGATTTCTTTTGATTTTCACATGATGTCAAGCATAGAGGCACTGAGTTTGAATGTACAGTAGACCTTGAAATACATCCACAGGTACACCTCCAATTGACTCAAATTATGTCAATTAGCCAATCAGAAGCTTCTAAAGCCATGACATCATTTTCTGGAATTTTCCAAGCTGTTTAAAGGCACAGTCAACTTAGTGTATATAAACTTCTGATCCACTGGAATAAGTGAAATAATCTGTCTGTAAACAATTGTTGGAATAATTACTTGTGTCATGCACAAAGTAGATTTCCTAACCGACTTGCCAAAACTATAGATTGTTAACAAGACGTTTGTGGAGTGGTTGAAAACGAGTTTTAATGATTCCAACCTAAGTGTATGTAAACTTCCGACTTCAACTGTACACATCATCTCAGATCATGGAATGATCCCAAAAAATGCAGTTCTTTCTGTTGATCAGCAGGTCCAAAGCTTAAACAAACATTATTCACAGATCTATGTCGTTTCTAATGCCTTTTTGCACTATTTTAAGTTCCATGTAGCATAGTTTTGCCCTCTTGTAGAGTATAATGAGGGTTCACATTCCAACCCTGTTTATATCATTCAAGTATTTCTCTTGGGAACAAGAACAAGAGATGTATTTTTCTCATAACATAGGCTGTTCTTCAATTTCTTCATAATCTTAAATGATTGGATTTGCCAGTTAAATTAGAGTAAAGTCCAAAGTAACTAAATGCTCTAAATGACCAACATTGTTTCAGCATTGCCCTAAAATACATCTCCATCTTAAATGTTCAGGTATGATCTGGTGTGATAACTGTTGCAAACCCTTCTTCACTTAGATACAATCTAATACTGCTTTTTATGTTCCTCAAATTTCCCCAAAGATAACTGTTTCACAAGCAGTGTGTTGCAGACCCATTTAAAAACAGCAGATGGCAATATAAGATTGTGTGTGTGGTCTAAATTGAAACGTATTGATATGAAATATGCAAACTATGCTGCTATTGGTGGTTACCCAATAAAATATGTAATGAGCTGTTCTAAGAGATGACAATGCAGTTTGACTAACTTCCTTATTGCACCTGCATGAAGTTATGAACTTATGTATGTAGTAATTTGAACTGAGTGTTCTTTTTTTATGTCACACAGCTGTCCAGTGCATGAACCACTACACTTCCTCTACTTATGCATTCTGACAATTATTGGCATTTTATAATGTTACCAGTGGTGACCTGTCATTCAGGGCCATTTTGAGATCCACATTTTTAGCTAAACAATGTGGGTCTTGTGTTTTGGCCTCACCTGTTTTGCTTGTTATTTTGGCATTAATACATGTGACATATCAGTTTGCAAACAATGTAAATATATATATATATAATTGAGTTAATAAAGCAGCATACAAACATGGTCTCTTTTTTACTTTCTTGAGTAAAGCAGCTCCAAAGTGCAGGTTTTTCAGTTTAGCTCAGTGCTTTCCGTGGTGGTGGGGTAGCCAGCGGAAAATACAGAGCGTAGGGGTTGGTAATGTTCTCTAGTTGCACCATGATTAGCTCAGTGTTCTGCCACTCATGGGGAGAGTACGTCACCACCAAGTCTAAGGGTAGACCTCGATAATTCAAGCCCCTTGGGTGCTGCCATGAAGTTAAATTAGAAATGCCCATCCAAGAAGGCTCAAGGTCAGTGGCCACAGATAAAATGACGTCAAATCACGTTATATCTACAGTAGCTTTGATTGGACTGATCATGTCAACATCATACTTCCAAAATCTTAGCGAGCAGTCATCATCATGATTCAAGTCGACAATCTCCTGGCAAATCCTTTTTAATCCTTGTCATACGAAGATAAATAATGAATAGAAATTGGTCTATTTACCTCTCTTAATTCCACCTACTGTTCTGACTTGGTGGTGCACAAGTACAGTAGCCTATAACCTGTTTTTGTGAAATGTAATCATCAAATTTTGTAGGAGCTTTCATTGTCTGCGTATGTGCCCCCTTTATTTATCCTACGGTTCTGACTTGGTTCACAGGGAGAACACTGTAAGAACGGCCTATGTTCTGAATTCTGTCACTGTACATTTCAAAAGTGCAAACAAATAGTTATATTGACTACGTCGTCCTAGCTCGCTCATTAATATCTTAATTGAAATTACGGATTGCCTCTTATGCACTTGTTGTCCCCTTATGCTATAGTTTGTACATCTCAATTGTCATTAGAAACCACATTTGTTTAAGTAAGTCAGCAATATCAGCTATCTTTTTAAAAGGCAGTAAATTAGGCTGAATGAACTGTTTTGCTGCCAGACAAGGCTCCGTTAAAAGCCAGGTGTAGCAGTGGTAAGATGTTGGGACTGCTGTTGGGACAGCTTTATGTAGGCCCTAACAGTTTGTGGGCACCGTTTGTCACTGTTATAGTGCAATTAATGTATTGTTTAGTGTTGTGTAATGGATTTGCTGGCAAGCATTCCACTTATATTATTATTATTTTTTATTTTTTTGCCCCACCAAGATTTACATGCCAAAATTGCCACTGGTTGTCACCTCCTCCTGGCCTTGCAGTCTGACTACTGAAATGTAGAATAAACGGGACTTTCATTAATCCCATGCACCATTGCCATATCCTACAAACAGTATGTTGTCAGGCAGCCTGAATGAGATAATTAGTTGTACAAACATCCCTCAGTGTTAGGGGTGTGTACGGGAGGCGAAGTCAGGTGCAGGGGAGCAGAGTGTAGTAAACAGGCGCACTTTAATTCCTGTCCAAAAACGACAGCACATAAAAACATAAACGTGCCAAAAACACGGAACATAACAAAAGTATGGCGCCTGACAATATACACATAACAATAAACAATTACGCACAAAGAAATGCAGAGGTACAGAGGACTAAATATATGCAGTATGATTATGGAATGAAAATAAGGTGTGTATGGAACAAGACAAAACAAATGGAGAAATTAGAAATGGAGCTGCCCGAACAAGGAGAGGAAGTAGTGCACCTCAGATTCCTGGAGCGGACCAGCCACCACCGGCCTGAGGAGAGACACATGGAACGAGGGGTTAATACGGTAATCAGAGTGAAGCTGTAATCTGAAGCACACCTCGTTCACTCTCCTCAGGACTTTGAATGGCCCCACAAACCGCGGACCCAGCTTCTGGCAGGGCAGGCGGAGGGGAAGGTTTCGGGGTCGAGAGCCAGACCCGGTCCCCCAGTGCGCTTGAACCAGTCGTCCACCGCAGGAGCCTCAGTCTGACCCTGAAGCCACGGCGCCAGAACCGGCTGGTACCTCAATAAGTACTGAAAGGGGGAGAGGTTAGTGGAGGAGTGGCGAAGCGAGTTCTGTGTCATCTCGGCCCAGGGCACGAACGCCGCCCACTCTCCCGGCCGGTCCTGGCAATAGGACCGCAGAAACCTGCCCACATCCTGGTTGACTCTCGCTACTTGCCCTTTACTCTCGGGGTGAAAACCCGAGGTAAGGCTGATCGAGACCCCCAGATGTTCCATGAACGCCTTCCGGACTCTCGACGTGAACTGGGGACATTATATCCTCAGGCACCCCGTAGTGCCGGAAGACGTGAGTAAACAGGGCTTCCGCAGTCTGTAGGGCCATAGGAAAACCTTGGCAGAGGGACACACCGAGCAGGAGGAAACATAAACACTCATATCCTTAGCCAAGGTGGGCCACCAGTACTTCCCAGTCAGACAGTGCACCGTCCGACCGATCCCCAGATGACCAGATAGGATGGCGTGTGGACCCAATAGATCAACTGGTCATGGACAGCAGACGGAATGTACATACGCCCGACAGGACACTGGAGGGGAGCGGGCTCGGTACGCAACGCCTGCTCAATGTCCACGTCCAGCTCCCACATGACCGGCGCTACCAGGCAAGAGGACGAGAGTATGGGAGTCTGATCCATGGGCCGCTCCTCTGTGTCATAACAGCCGGGACAGTGCGTCTGCCTTCGTATTCTGGGAACCTGGTCTGTAGGACAGGGTAAACACAAAACGGGTAAAGAACATGGCCCACCTTGCTTGACGAGGATTCGGTCTCCTCGCTGCCCGGATGTACTCCAGGTTGCGGTGGTCAGTTCAGATGAGGAAAGGGTGTTTAGCCCCCTCAAGCCAATGTCTCCACACCTTCAACGCTTTAACCACAGCCAACAGCTCCCGGTCCCCCACATCATAGTTACGCTCTGCTGGGCTAAGCTTCTTCGGGAAGAAAACACATAGGGCGGAGTTTTGGTGGTGTACCCAAGCCCCAGCCTCGGAGGTGTCCACCTCCACTATGAATGCCAAAGAGGGATCCGGATGGGCCAGCACGGGAGCCGAAGTAAACAGAGCTCTTAGCTGCCCAAAAGCCCTGTCCGCCTCAGCCGACCACTGCAACCGTACGGGACCCCCCTTCAGCAGTGAGGTAATGGGAGCAGCCACCTGGCCAAAACCCCGGATAAATCTCAGGTAGTAATTGGCAAACCCTAAAAGTCGCTGCACATCCTTTACCTTGGTGGGAGTTGGCCAATTACGCACGGCTGCAATGCGGTCACTCTCCATCTCCACCCCTGATGTGGAAATGCGATACTCTAGGAAGGAGACGACCTGCTGAAATAACAGGCATTTCTTGGGCCTTGACGTACTGGTCATGCTCCAACAGTCGTCCAAGTACCTTGCGTACCAAGGACACATGCTCGGCGCGTGTAGCAGAGTATATCAGAATGTCATCGATACACACCACTACACCCTGCCTGTGCAGGTCCCTGAAAATCTTGTCTATAAAGGATTGGAAAACTGATGGAGCATTCATCAACCCGTACGGCATGACTAAGTACTCATAATGCCCTGAGGTGTTACTAAACGCTGTCTTCCACTCGTCTCCTGCCCGGATACGCACCAGGTTACCAGCCCCATGCATTGACTCAATCGCCATGGCTATGGGTCATACACATACATACAAACATAGGCTATGGGTCATACACATACATACAAACATACCCCCACCCACAATGTATAGCCAACGTGTACTTTACACATTTCATTACATTTTTATATATTGATACTAAAATGTAAAAAAATCACAAATAATATTTTATATTATTAATTTCAAACAATGGCATTAGCATGAAAAGAACTTACCAGTCCAAAACGATGTCCTCTCCGATCAAAAAATATTCCTCCATTTGGGAATCGCTAAATGAATCGTCCTCCAACAATCTGTCTCACTTTCCAGATCAATTTCTTCTAAAATTGTGTGTACATCTGTATATCTAGACTTAGATTTAGCTTTCCCTGACTTAGTCGCCATACTGATTGATATATAAACAGCTGAAGATGCGCTTTACCAAAATAATGTTGTGCGTAACATGAGTGGCTCCTTCTGGTATGAATCTTCAATGGCGAATGACCCTCTTTACGCTGGAGTTTACTACATGGGTTGGTCTTCCAACACATAAACATTACATACTGCCGTTTATCTCAGCTCATTGGCTATCTACCCAGCTAGATTTCAAGACGATCAGTGGCCATTGGGTTAAAATACAGTCAATCAACGAAACAGCGGTCATATCATTGGTGCACAATGATGTCATTAATTGTTGTCTTTAAATCGGTTTCTTTCAGTCAATATGTCCTGCGAAATGGCCCATCAAGTTTTGTTGTGTTACAAACAATCCAGTTGATTGCAAAAAAAAAACAAACATGACTGGATAAAGTCACGTTTAGTGTGTGTATTTACATTGAATGTGTCGTCGAAAATGGAATGAGACGGAATTCACGACACAAGTGGTTCACAAAATGTTTTGTGTTAGGCTATAAAAATAGATTTGATCAAACAAAAGACCATTCATTGTGTAACAATGAGCATTGGGATTGCAAACAGAGGAAGATCGTCAAAGGTAAACAATTTATTTTATTGCAATTTATGATGTTGTTACGCCTGTGCTGGTTGAAATATCTTTTTTTTATGGGGCTCTGTTCTCAGATAATCGCATCGTATTATTTCGGAGTAAATCATTTTAAAAAAAAATCTGACAACGCAGTTGGATTAGCAAGATTCTAGGCTTTCGACCCATATGAGACACTTGTATTTTCATGAATGTTTAATATGACTATTTATGTAGCGATCGCCGTATGTTTGTCGAATTTAATCCCGCTGCGCAGAGAGGTTAAAGGGAAGACATCCTCCTCCCTGATGTGGTACCCTTCCTGCAGGCTCATCCTGACATGACCCTCCAGCATGACAATGCCACCAGCCATACCGCTCGTTCTGTGCGTGATTTCCTGCAAGACAGGAATGTCAGTGTTCTGCCATGGCCAGCGAAGAGCCCGAATCTCAATCCCATTGAGCACGTATGGAAACTGTTTGATCAGAGGGTGAGGGCTAGGGCCATTCCCCCCAGAAATGTCCGGGAACTTGCAGGTGCCTTGGTGGAAGAGTGAGGTAACATCTCACAGCAAGAACTGGCAAATCTGGTGCAGTCGATGAGGAGGAGATGCACTGCAGTACTTAATGCAGCTGGTGGCCACACCAGATACTGACTGTTACTTTTGATTTTTCACCCCCCTTTGTTCAATGACACATTATTCAATTTATTTTAGTCACATGTCTGTGGAACTCAGTTTATGTCTCAGTTGTTGAATCTTGTTATGTTCATACAAATATTTACACATATTAAGTTTGCTGAAAATAAACACAGTTGACAGTGAGAGGACGTTATTTTTTTGCTGAGTTTACATTATACATATGATAAGGGTTAGGGTTAGGGTAATTGTCAAACACTGATTTGTTAACATCTTTTGGTTAAAAAGGCAATTCGGGTAACAACATTCTCCCACTTGTAATTCCGTCTTGGAGGGTCATTCAAATAAAATGTCCCACTGGGAACTAGGAGCTTCTGATAACTCTGATGGCACATGAATGCCTCAAAGACAGTTCTGTATGTAAAAAAAAATAAGGATTTGTCAAAAATATACTATAACATTTTAAAATAAATTAAGGATGCAAAGCAATTAAAATCAGCTATGGAAAGAGTACTGTAATATCCTACTCAAGTACAAGTACTGTTACTTACATTCATATTTAATAAAGTATTAGTAAAATGACTGACTTTGAAAAACACAAAAAAAGTACTCTTAAAATTACAGTAACTAGACTTGCTGTAATTCGTTACTTTACACCTCTGGTATGACATAGTCACTAAACTTGCACGACTCTGTTGTAAATCTGTTTTCCACACTTGACTTTCTGCGACTTTACAGTCTGAAAATAGAAAATCATGTGAAACCTTCCACTCTAGCCTGCAGGGCAGACAGACAAACTCACATACAGCATTCTTTCATCCTACAATTCTAAAAAACAATACATGCACAACTAAAGTGGTTAACTAAGACAAAGAAACAAACAAACAGTCAGCCGAGAGCCTTCTGGCCTCCTCTCTCTCCCTGAAAGAGACAACCATCTGATTGCTCACACCTGAGAATGATGAAGGCTTCCTGGCAGAGCACATCACCTAAACCTATTGCTGCTGTCCCCGGGGAAGAGGTTTGGAAGTGTAGTATATTGTCCATCTATGTGTCTCACACTAAAGTACCCCCCATATCATAACACTATAAAATGAGAGCATACTCTAATAGGTTTGTGAAATTATGCAACTGAGATTGAATATGAGAACAATCTGTCTGCCTCTGACTACACTGTCATTTATATCCAGTCAAAGTTTGGCCTCGAAATGTATGGATACATAAATATGTTGTTTTGACAGAAAACATACATCAAATTCATTACAACACAACTTCAAATAAAATAAAAAACACAAAAAAAACTACACAACTCAATCAAACACAGTTACGTACAGGTTTTTTTCAAGACATCATTGAAAGAGAAATTGATTTTAAAAGGTCATTTTAAACACGGCTCAGTGTGTAGTATTAACCTATTACATGTTAATGCAAGTTATGTTAGCAATATAGTATTATGTATTATGTGAGGAATTATAATTATATAGTATTATACAATGCTATATAATGTATGGAGCAGATGGTGGTGTTGAGCATTAGGTTAAGCTGCACACACATCCTACGAAAAACAACCCATCATCCCTTTGCATTCTGCAGGAGATGCTAACGCTAACTACTGAAACCAGAACGGAGGACTGCACGTAATGCTGCATATCAATAATGAGGTTCTCTGCAGTAATGTGTTCTTCCCTGAAATGGGGACCATTATACTCATTTTCTCGGCCACTGTCTATGGCGTCCTGCTCCCTGTGGGCACAAATAGGTGCAAAGAGCCGCATGAGAGTAAATGATGCAGGGCTTTAAGCAGAGCGGGAGCGGCCACCCCAGCACGAAGATGATTGTGGAGAGGACTCAGGTTATGGAGTCCTCTATGCACCCAACGTCCTGGTGCCCCTGCTGAGTTTCTGATTATGCATATACAAAGGAAGAAGAAATAGGAATAGATCGGAAATGCACAGCTTCTTCCCCGCTGTCTCGACTGGAACAAGCATCACCCGGAGATCAGGCCCACTCACCATGGCTGTGATGTCTCCCGCAGGGGAGCCGGTCGGTCGGGGCTGCAATTGCTCATCAATCTCAGTTGGGTTGTCCCCCTCCCTGTTAGGCCCTGCAGGTGCAGGTCGACTGTTTGAGGTCAGATACAGTATCTGCAGAATGAGGAGCAGAGAGCTGAGTGTGGGAGACAGGAGGATGAAGAATAATGGGGGAAGACTAGAGAATCACCTTGCAGTCATGCTGTGCCTCTGTTCAAGCGGTTAGAGTGTTGGGCCAGTAACCGATGCTTCAAATACCCAAACAGACAAGGTGAAAATCTGTCCAGGTGCCCTTGAGCAAGGTACTTAACCCTAATTTGCTCCAGGGCACTGTACTACTCTGGCTTAGCCTGTAAAACAACATATTTCACTGCACCTATCTTGTATACAGTATGAGACAATAAAATATCTATATTTTTAATATATCCTGCCTTTTATATGATGCGGATAAGAGGGTCTCTTCAGAGAGGATGGTATGAGTCTTTAGGAGAGATTTAGCCCCTCTTAGGAGCAGCAATGTAAATGAATTCAGACTGGCATAGTAGGCCTACAGCCATAATGACACACTATACATTGGATGGGGTTTAATTGACAAAAGCTTGCTTGAGGAAGACCAGCCAATAGTTGGAACCAACAATGTGAAGAAAATTCAAAACCATCATTGTTAGGAGCATCAATCAGTGTGTGCATCATGTATTGTGTTTTGGTTCTTGTCAACAAGAAAGACTAGAAACAATGGGAGGTTTTGATAACAAAGTAAAACAAATAAAAATATATCTACTTTAAACTTAAAGGTAGCCCCTATGAGGAGATCAATATTTTACCCAAAATGAACTAACTCCTTTCCACTTATTCAGGCTGTGTAAGCATAAAAGGCTAATGTCTCCTTCACTCACTGTATGATTGATGATTTGACTTTTTATGATGGATTGCTTTGTTTTCGGTTTAGGCTGTTGATATTTAGACGTTTTGTCAAATGATTGATGTGGCAATTAATGCAATGAATTGTGTGTAAAGTTGTGTACATCAGTTAGGATTAAGGTTGATGTGTATAAGTAGAGAACATAAATAAAAGCAAGCAAAACACAACACTATGTCTATGGAGACAGTGATAGAGCAGTCTGTCTAACCTCCCCCACCACACACTCATTACTCTGATACACATCTTGTTGCAGAGCAACCATTTTACAATTAGCTAATGGATGGACAGAGTAGCTTTTTCTGTATCTGGGACAAAATCAAATTTAAAGGCCCAATGCATCTGTTTTTATATCACTGTCAAATAAATCATTTCTGGGTAACAATTAAGTACCATACTGTAATAGATTTCCATTAAAATGGGCAAAAATAATTTTTGGGCCAAAAACTATTTCCCAAGTAAGAATTTAGCTAGAACCCCCTGGGAGTGGTCTGAGTGGGGAGGGGAAAACCGAAAACTGTTATTGGCACAGAGGTTTGGATGTCTCTTTGTTATTGGCCTTTACTCATTCCAGGGTTTTTCTTTATTTTCACTATTTTCTACATGGTATAATAATAGTGAAGACATCAACACTATGAAATAACACATATGGAATTATGTGGTAACCAAAAGAGTGTTAAACAAATCAAAATATATTTGAGATTTGAGATTCTTCAAAGTAGCCAACCTTTGCCTTGATGACAGCTTTGCACACTCTTGGCATTCTTACAACCAGCTTCATGAGGTAGTCACCTGGAATGCATTTCAATTAACAGGTGTGCCTTGTTAAAAGTTAATTTGTGGAATTACTTTCCTTAATGCATTTGAGCCAATCAGTGTGTTGTGACAAGGTAGGGGTGGTATACAGAAGATAGCCCTATTTGGTAAAAGACCAAGTCCATATTATGGCAAGAACAGCTCAAATAAGCAAAGAGAAACGACAGCATCCTTACTTTAAGATATCCAGAACATTTCAAGAACTTTGAACATTTCTTCAACCATCAAGCACTGTGATGAAACTGTCTCTCGTGAGGACTGCCACAGGAAAGGAAGACCCAGTTACCTCTGCTACAGAGGATAAGTTCATTAGAGTCAACGCCACCTCAGATTGCAGCCCAAATAAATACAATACAAATAAACACAGAGTTCAAGTAACAGACATATCTCAACATCAACTGTTCAGAGGAGACTGAGTGAATCAGGCCTTCATGGTCGAATTGCTTCAAAGAAACCACTACTAAAGGACACCAATAATAAGAAGAGACTCGCTTGGGCCAAGAAACACATGCAATGGACTGGTGGAAATCAGTTATTTCATAGTTTGGAAAAATAAGGAAAAACCCTTGAATGAGTAGGTGTTTCCAAACTCTTTACTGGTAATATATATTGGTGGTAATATATATTTGATCAAATATTGATTTTTGCCTTTTGCTACTAAAGCTTTGAATAACACATTCAGAAATGTCAAAACATACTTTCTCCCCCTTTCTTTTGTCCAACATGAATAAGGCCAGTAGATGTTGGTGCTGGCTTCACAGAGCCATCTGTGGTACTGGCTCAGTGGTGCCAGGATTACAGCACTGATGTTGTTTTTAAATAGAACCATTGGCTGCTGGGTCAAACCTAGAGACAGACCAGCTCTAGGTACTTACTGTAACTACAGGTCAGCCCAAACATAAAGAAGACCACAGGGACAGATGGAAAAAAAGATAACACAGACATGAGTGATAGTAAAAAGCACTAATCCTTGGAGACATGGCAAGACTAAATCTCTATTTCACAGAAATGTTGGTACATCATTTCTTGGAAACATTCTGAGAATTGATTGTAGATACTCAATATCTCTTTATGACAGGCAAAGAGAGAACAACCTGCATGTTTGTGAGATTGAGAGTGTATATGCCTGTCAGTTACCATGCCTCACTAGCCGTGACTGCCCGTCCTTATGAAACATGAGGCCTGTTTAATTAGGTTAAAAGAGTCCCACTCTGATCTGAAGAGCAATCAGTGAAAGCCAGATTATAGAGTTGGTTAGGACCGGTGTGGGCTTACGGCTCTCCAGCCTCCATGGCCTCTTTCCCTCTTTTATGTGTGCCTCTTCCTGTCGACCAATCTCTTACATAATCATTTGTTCACTTGAATTCCTCTCCCTTTCTCACTGGAATTCTGTCTCTTGTGCATGCTCCCCTCTCAACGGCACTCTACCCCCTGCAGCCTTCTCCAGTTCCCTTTTTTCTCCTTCATTGCTTTATCTGACATGCCATTCAGACGAGGCTGGTGGGAGGAGCTATAGGAGGTTTGGATGGAATGGAATAATTTCATGGAACGATATAAAACACATCGAACATATGGCAACCACATGTTTGACTCTGTTCCATTTATTCCAATCTAGCCATTACAATGAGCCTGTCCTCCTATAGCTCCTCCCACCAGCCTCCTCTGATGCCAACTGACTCTCTCAATCCTCTCCTATCCTCCTGTCACTCTCTTTCCATCACCATATGTTCGATTCCATGGCAACATTTCTCTCCCCCACCTAACATCCTCTTGTCAGCTGCTTATGGCATCCAACTGCTTCCCATTTCTGTCTATTAGTCAAGTATCTTACCTTGTCTACCCCTCTTAATATGCTCCTGTCTTAAAGTTAAATATAGGGGATCATGGCTGTATATTGTGGCGAGTGTCGCATAAACTACAGTACTATAAACTACAGATTTTATAATATGGAGGCCATCAGCTACTACAGGTCTCAGGTAAAGGGATGACATGTGGGATGCTGCAGAATCCTTGCAACTACATGCTATGCTCCAGTACAGGGACAGTCAACTGAGGACATGTCAAATTTGTTTCAAATCAAATCTACCCACTGGCAGAGGATTGGGAGGCTTGATATTTGACAGAGCCTTGAGTAGGTTATGTGGTAAAAGATCTGTCTGAAAATGAACAAAATGGAGCAGCAGAGAAGCTCAGTGACTGAAGTATGACTCTTCAGTGGGTGAGAATGGAACAAATAGGTTGTGGTTCACGTGGGCTGTGATGTCATAACCATGCCATTGCTCTGGTAGGCTGACCCTACAGGGCCCACAGTGAGAGATGAAGCACGGTCTGCCTATCGGTCCACTCAGGAACAGGGAGGCTGTGACTTCCTGTTCTTATTTTAAGAAAAGCCTCCACAAATAGGCTGCTCCCACAGAGACAAATAATTGGCGTGACATCTTGGGGGCACTAGCATGATGAGCAGTCTGCAATTTTATACCAACCCTCCACAGGAAAAACTAGTGATACACACAAATGGGCAAACTCTCAGGACTGTGTTTAGAGAAACACTGACACTTGTCAGGACTGATCTCAGAAGAAGGGGTAGTAGGGTTGACTAAATGTTACAGGCATATACAGTGCATTCGGAAAGACACCTTTACTTTTTCCACATTTTGTTACGTTACAGCCTTATTTTAAAATGGATGAAATAAAACATTTTCCTCATCAATCTACACAAAATATCCCATAATGACAAAGCGAAAACAGGTTTTTATAAATTTTTGTAAATGTTTAAAAAACAACAGAAATAGCTTATTTACATAAGCATTCAGACCCTTTGCTATGAGACTCAAAATTAAGCTCAGGTGCATCCTGTTTCCATTGATCATCTTTGAGGTGTTTCTACAACTTGAATGGAGTCCACCTGTGGTAAATTCAATTGATTGGACATGATTTGAAAAGGCACACACCTGTCTATATAAGGTCCCACAGTTGACAGTGCATGTCACAGAGCAAAAACCAAGCCATGAGGTCGAAGGAATTGTCCGTAGAGCTCAGAGACAGGATTGTGTGGAAAAGATCTGGGGTAGGGTACCAAAAAATGTCTGCTGCATTCAAGGTATCTAAGATCAGAGTGGCCTCCATCATTCTTAAATGTACGACGAGACAGCCTATAGGGAGGAGGTCAGAGACCTGGCCGGGTGGTGCCAGAATAACAACCTATCCCTCAACGTAACCAAGACTAAGGAGATGATTGTGGACTACAGGAAAAGGAGGAGCGAGCACGCCCCCATTCTCATCAACGGGGCTGTAGTGGAGCAGGTTGAGAGCTTCAAGTTCCTTGGTGTCCACATCACCAAGAAACTAGAATGGTCCAAACACACCAAGACAGTCATGAAGAGGGCACGACAAAGCCTATTCCCCCTCAGGAAACTAAAAAGATTTGGCATGGGTCCTCAGATCCTCAAAAGGTTCTACAGCTGCACCATTGAGAGCATCCTGACTGTGTTGCATCACTGCCTGGTACGGCAATTGCTCGGCCTCCGACCGCAAGGCACTACAGAGGGTACTGCGTACGGCCCAGTACATTACTGGGGCTAAGCTGCCTGCCATCCAGGACCTCTATACCAGGCATTACCTCTATACCAGGTACTCAAATGGCAACCCAGACTATTTGCGTTGTGTGCCCCCCCCCAACCCTTCTTTTACGCTGCTGCTACTCTCTGTTTATCATATATGCATAGCCACTTTAACTGTACATTCATGTACATACTACCTCAGTTGGCCCGACCAACCAGTGCCCCCGCACATTGGCTAACCAGGTTATCTGCATTGTGTCCCACCACCCACCACCCACCAACCCCTCTTTTACGCTACTGCTATTCTCTGTTTATCATATATGCAAAGTCATTTTAACCATATCTACATGTACTTACTACGTCAATCAGCCTGACTAACCAGTGTCTGTATGTAGCCTCATTACTGTTATAGCCTCGCTAATGTATATAGCCTCGCTACTGTTCTTTTACACTGTCTTTTTACTGTTGTTTTTATTTCTTTACTTACCTATTGTTCACCTAATACCTTTTTTGCACTGTTGGTTAGAGCCTGTAAATAAACATTTCACTGTAATTTGGCGCATGTGGCAAATAAACTTTGATTTGATGTAAGAAATGTGGAAACGCCAAGACTCTTCTAAGAGCTGGCCGTCCAGCCAAACTGAGCAATCGGGGAAGAAGAGCCCTGGTCAGGGAGGTGACCAAGAATCCAATAGTCACTCTGACTAAGCTCCAGAGTTCCTCTATGGAGACGGGAGAACCTTCCAGAAGGACAACCATCTCAGCAGTACTCCATCAATCAGGTCTTTATGGTAGAGTGGCCAGACAGAAACCACTCCTCAGTAAAAGGCACATGACAGCCCGCTGGAGTTTGCCAAAGGGAACCTAAAGACTCTCAGACCATGAGAAACAATATTCTCTGGTCTGATGAAACCAAGATTGAACTCTTTGACCTGAATGCCAATAGTCACGTCTGGAGGAAACCTGGCACCATACCTACGGTGAAGCATGGTGATGGCAGTATCCTGCTGTGGGGTTGTTTTTCAGCAGCAGGGACTGGGAGACTATTCAGGATCGAGGGAAAGATGAACGGAGCAAAGTACTGTACAGAGGGATCCTATATGATAACCTGCTCCAGAGCGCTCAGGACTTCAGACTGGGGCAAAGGTTCACCTTCCAACAGCACACAGCCAAGACAACGCAGGAGTGGCTTCGGGACAAGTCTCTGAATGTCCTTGAGTTGGCCAGCCAGAGCCCGGACTCGAACTCGATCGAACATCTCTGGATATACCTGAAAATAGCTGTGCAGCGATGCTCCCCATCCAACCTGACAGAGCTAGAGAGGATCTGCAGAGAAGAATGGGAGAAATTCCTCAAATACAAGTGTGACTAGCTTCTAGCGTCATACCCAAGAAGACTCAAGGCTGTAATCGCTGCCAAAGGTGCTTCAACAATGTACTGAGTAAAGGGTCTAAATAGTTATGTAAATGTGATACTTAAAATATGTATATTTTTTCTTTTCTTTTTTTCTCATTATTGGGTATTGTTTGTAGATCGATTAAGGATTTAAAAAAATATTTTTCAGAATAAGGCTGCAACATAACAAAATGTGGAAAAAGTCAAGTGGTCTGAATACTTTCCAAATGTACTGTACAGTATTGTGGATAATAAATAATGCTAAAATGGAACGAATTGGCGCACATTTTTTTCACACAACCTCACAAACTGATCTAATGTTTAAGTGCACGTTGTACTAGTTTCAGTACTGCATGTCAACCTTGAAAAATTCGTACAAATTTGAAGACTAACATGATTCAATAAATTCCGACTTTGCCTGCACATTTCTGTCTGCATGAGGATATTCCAGGTGACATAGTATAACATGCAGCCATGAGAATAGAGTCATGTATATTTCATCACAATAAAAACACTCTCAGCTCTCAAAACTGGCATGGTGAGCTCCTCTCTTCTGTTGTAAATCTGAGTGCTTCACATCTAGCTGAATCAAGGCTCTCATGTATATTTTGAATCATTAATGTAACCATAGAACTATAATTGAGTGCTGGGTTAGCTATAAAAAAAATACAACTGAGCAAACACAGTGATGTCATATTTCCAGGATAGAGTGATGAATATGAGTCATATCCATATCTGTATTCTATTCTCACATTTTCTGTCAAAACATGCATATTTCCCCTCTCTCAGAATTAAGAATTTGGTGTTAAACTGCACTATGCATCAACAAAGCTGAAAAGTAATATGTTTTAGTTCAGATTTTGTCATCGTATGTATAATATTCTAAGTGAACTCAGATTTGAAATCAGGTATAATGCAAAATATGTTCCATATAATATATGCTTTTCCCTATTGTGTGTGAGTCCTCTGACAGACATACAGCTTATCAGTCCTGGACTGGGTCCTGGGTAACTGTGTAAGGAGATGTGCATAGGGAACAGCTTGTCAATGACGAGACGGGCTAATTTGATCCTCTCAGGGCAGAGTCTGGCAGTCGACAGGAACACTTCTCCCCAGATACTAATGCTCAACAAATCCTGTACTGTTCTTTGGTGTGTAAAGTGTATGTGCATGACTTACAGTAAGAAGGCAGAGAGAATAGCCTGTTCCTAGTCGGAAAAGAGATGTTTGGTTGTGCAGAATAGAGTACCATGAGCAGCAGATATGTCTATCAGAAATGTGGGTGGTTTACTTGAAAGCTTTTCATTGTCCCTTTTTCCATCACCACCATCAGATGTGTTCAACAGACAAGCATTGTGATGCACGTACAGTATGGAAGTTACTGTAGGTAATCATAGTAGGTACCCATTTGCAAAATGCTGGACGTGGAAAAAGGCTGGAATTTAAATGAATTACTATACTTCCTTCCTTATCCATCCGTGAACATAATTATGCTGAACTGCAAGGATGTATGCACAATTACTGAGAAAATGTTGTGTTAGTAAGGCCTGGCAAGAAAAACACAATAATTACTTATGTACTTTGCAAACACCTGAGTCTACTGAAGCATCAATATATTTTGACTTAAACAGGCTGTTGTCACTAAACTAATTAGCCACGGTCTGCTTGCCTCTTGATAGGCATGTCAGGGCCTCACGTCCTCCTGCTACAGCTGTGCCTGTGTCTGTCTACCTCTCCACCTCTCTCCCTAACTAACTGCAACAATTCTTCTTCAGACCAAAAAATCGTGGGGCCTCCCGAGTGGCATAGTGGTCAAAGGCACTGTATTGCAGTGCCAGCTGTGCCACTAGAGACTCTGGATATCTGTTGCAGGTGACCAGGAGACCCACGGGGTGGCGTCAATTGGCCCAGCGTTGTCCGGGTTAGGGGAGGGTTTGGCGGGCAGGGATGTCCTTGTCCCATCGCACACTAGCAACTCCTGTGGCAGGCCGGGCGCAGTGCATGCTGACACGGTCACCAGGTGTATAGTGTTTCCTCTGACACATTGGTGCAGCTGGCTTCCAGGTTAAGTGGGCATTGTGTCAAGAAGCAGTGCGGCTTGGTTGGGTTGTGTTTCGGAGGATGCTTGGCTCCCAACCTTCGCCTCTCCCAAGTCCGTATGGGAGTTGCAGTGGTGAGACAAGACTGGAACTACCAATTGGGGAGAAAAATGGGTAAAAAAAGACCAAAAAAGACCAATGAATTGTGTTTATAAGGGATGTAACAAGACTTTGTCTGATCATCCCTTAGAATCTTTTACAAAAGGTAGGTAGTGTATAACTCACCCACTGGCTGCTGCTTGGCCAATCTACATATTTACTAGATGTTGAGATGCTAGTCATGGTCTTATCCCATTTATGTATCCTTTATGTTCCTCCCATTTCTCAGGAGAGGACAGATCGTCAGTTTTTGTCAGTTCAAATTAAAACTGGGGATTACTCACACTGCAGACGTATGGTGCAAGCTAACATTGTCCCATTATGTGTGTCAGAATTCAAATATAGCGGTCAAAGCTTAGACAATTCTATCACATAACTAAAGTACCATAGTTCTAAGTACTATTAGTTCTAAGTACTATTTCAGAGACATATTTCAGAGACATGTATACATTCCATTCCCCGGGGTCAAATCCAAATCAAATGTATTTATATAGCCCTGTACAGAAACCCAGCCTAAAACCCCAAACAGCAAGCAATGCAGGTGTAGAAGCACGGTGGCTAGGAAAAACTCCCTAGAAAGGCCAAAACCTAGGAAGAAACCTAGAGAGGAACCAGGCTATCTGGGGTGGCCAGTCCTCTTCTGGCTGTGCCGGGTGGAGATTATAACAGAACATGGCCAAGATGTTCAAATGTTCATAAATGACCAGCATGGTCGAATAATAATAAGGCAGAACAGTTGAAACTGGAGCAGCAGCACGGCCAGGTGGACTGGGGACAGCAAGGAGTCATCAAGTCAGGTAGTCCTGGGGCATGGTCCTAGGGCTCAGGTCCTCCGAGAGAGAGAAAGAAAGAGAGAATTAGAGAGAGCATATGTGGGGTGGCCAGTCCTCTTCTGGCTGTGCCGGGTGGAGATTATAACAGAACATGGCCAAGATGTTCAAAAGTTCATAAATGACAAAAAAGCAAGATGCCTGAACGAAAACATACCTACTATTTAGGCAAGTGATGGGTTATTTGTATACGGGCCATTGGAAGGTAGAGTTATATACTTAGAATAAA
Source organism: Oncorhynchus gorbuscha (assembly GCF_021184085.1). Taxonomy (NCBI): domain Eukaryota; kingdom Metazoa; phylum Chordata; class Actinopteri; order Salmoniformes; family Salmonidae; genus Oncorhynchus; species Oncorhynchus gorbuscha. The sequence continues at coordinate 83,289,557 of NC_060175.1, read as the reverse complement.
GGGCAAATGTAAAGTTACTATGCTTAAAACAATGGTCCATAGGGACTGTTATTAAGTTGGAAACCACAATGTAAATGTTTGTCTAGCTAGGGTTGAGGCGAGGGTTAGGGTTGAACTGGGATGTGGACATGAAGCTAGGGTTAGGGTTGAACTGGGATGTGGACATGAAGCTACGGTTAGGGTTGAACTGGGATGTGGACATGAAGTTAAGGTTGAACTGGGATGTGGACATGAAGTTAAGGTTGAACTGGGATGTAGACATGAAGCTAGGGGTAGGGTTGAACCAGGATGTGGACATGAAGCTAGGGTTAGGGTTGAACCGGGATGTGGACATAAAGCTAGGGTTAGGGTTGAACCAGAATGTAGGACATGAAGCTAGGGTTAGGGTTGAACCATGATGTGGACATGAAGCTAGGGTTAGGGTTGAACCATGATGTGGACATGAAGCTAGGGTTAGGGTTGACCTGGGATGTGGACATGAAGCTAGGGTTAGGGTTGAACCAGGATGTGGACATGAAGCTAGGGGTAGGGTTGAACCAGGATATGGACATGAAGCTAGGGTTAGGGTTGAACTGGGATGTGGACATGAAAATAAGGTTAGGGTTGAACCAGGATGTGGACATGAAGCTAGGGGTAGGGTTGAACCAGGATGTGGACATGAAGCTAGGGTTAGGGTTAGAGTTGAACCAGGATGTAGACATGAAGCTAGGGTTAGGGTTGAACCATGATGTGGACATGAATCTAGAGTTAGGGTTGAACTGGGATGTGGACATGAAGCTAGGGTTAGCATTGAACCGGGATGTGGACATGCAGCTAGGGTTAGGGTTGAACCATGATGTGGACATGAAGCTAGAGTTAGGGTTGAACTGGGATGTGGACATGAAGCTAGGGTTAGCTTTGAACCGGGATGTGGACATGCAGCTAGGGTTAGGGTTGAACGGGGATATGGACATGAAGCTAGGGTTAGGGTTGAACCAGGATGTGGACATGAAGCTAGGGTTAGGGTTGAACCAGGATGTGGACATGAAGCTAGGGTTAGGGTTGAATCGGGATGTGGACATAAAGCTAGGGTTAGGGTTGAACCAGAATGTAGGACATGAAGCTAGTGTTAGGGTTGAACTGGGATGTGGACATGAAGCTAGGGTTAGGGTTGAACTGGGATGTGGACATGAAGCTAGGGTTAGGGTTGAACCATGATGTGGACATGAAGCTAGGGTTAGGGTTGAACCATGATGTGGACATGAAGCTAGGGTTAGGGTTGACCTGGGATGTGGACATGAAGCTAGGGTTAGGGTTGAACCAGGATGTGGACATGAAGCTAGGGGTAGGGTTGAACCAGGATATGGACATGAAGCTAGGGTTAGGGTTGAACTGGGATGTGGACATGAAACTAAGGTTAGGGTTGAACCAGGATGTGGACATGAAGCTAGGGGTAGGGTTGAACCAGGATGTGGACATGAAGCTAGGGTTAGGGTTGAACCAGGATGTGGACATGAAGCTAGGGGTAGGGTTGAACCAGGATGTGGACATGGAGCTAGGGTTAGGGTTGAACTGGGATGTGGACATGAAGCTAGGGTTAGGGTTAGAGTTGAACCAGGATGTAGACATGAAGCTAGGGTTAGGGTTGAACCATGATGTGGACATGAAGCTAGAGTTAGGGTTGAACTGGGATGTGGACATGAAGCTAGGGTTAGGGTTGAACGGGGATATGGACATGAAGCTAGGGTTAGGGTTGAACCAGGATGTGGACATGAAGCTAGGGTTAGGGTTGAACCAGGATGTGGACATAAAGCTAGGGTTAGGGTTGAACTGGGATGTGGACATGAAGCTAGGGGTAGGGTTGAACTGGGATGTGGACATGAAGCTAGGGTTAGGGTTGAACCAGAATGTAGGACATGAAGCTAGGGTTAGGGTTGAACCAGGATGTGGACATGAAGCTAGGGGTAGGGTTGAACCAGGATGTGGACATGAAGCTAGGGTTAGAGTTGAACTGGGATGTGGACATGAAGTTAAGGTTGAACTGGGATGTAGACATGAAGCTAGGGTTAGGGTTGTACCAGGATGTGGACATGAAGCTAGGGTTAGGGTTGAACTGGGATGTGGACATGAAGCTAGGGTTAGGGTTGAACCGGGATGTGGACATAAAGCTAGGGTTATGGTTGAACCAGAATGTAGGACATGAAGCTAGGGTTAGGGTTGAACCAGGATGTGGACATGAAGCTAGGGGTAGGGTTGAACCAGGATGTGGACATGAAGCTAGGGTTAGGGTTGAACTGGGATGTGGACATGAAGCTAGGGTTAGGGTTGAACCAGGATGTGGACATGAAGCTAGGGGTAGGGTTGAACTGGGATGTGGACATGAAGCTAGGGTTAGCGTTGAACCGGGATGTGGACATGCAGCTAGGGTTAGGGTTGAACAGGGATATGGACATGAAGCTAGGGTTAGGGTTGAACTGGGATGTGGACATGAAGTTAGGGTTAGGGTTGAACCAGGATGTGGACATGAAGTTAGGGGTAGGGTTGAACCAGGATGTGGACATGAAGCTAGGGTTAGGGTTGAACCAGGATGTGGACATGAAGCTAGGGTTAGGGTTGTACCAGGATGTGGACATGAAGCTAGGGTTAGGGTTGAACTGGGATGTGGACATGAAGCTAGGGTTAGAGTTGAACTGGGATGTGGACATGAAGCTAGGGTTAGGGTTGAACCATGATGTGGACATGAATCTAGATTTAGGGTTGAACCATGATGTGGACATGAAGCTAGATTTAGGGTTGAACCATGATGTGGACATGAAGCTAGAGTTAGGGTTGAACTGGGATGTGGACATGAAGTTAGGGTTAGCGTTGAACCGGGATGTGGACATGAAGTTAGGGGTAGGGTTGAACCAGGATGTGGACATGAAGTTAGGGGTAGGGTTGAACCAGGATGTGGACATGAAGCTAGGGTTAAGGTTAAACTAGGATGTGGACATGAAGCTAAGGGTAGGGTTGAACTGGGATGTGGATATGAAGCTAGGGTTAGGGTTGAACCATGATGTGGACATGAAGCTAGGGTTAGCGTTGAACTGGGATGTGGACATGAAGCTAGGGTTAGGGTTGAACCAGGATGTGGACATAAAGCTAGGGGTAGGATTGAACCGGGATGTGGACATGAAGCTAGGGTTAGGGTTGAATCAGGATGTGGACATGAAGCTAGGGTTAGGGTTGAACTGGGATGTGGACATGAAGCTAGTGCTAGGGTTGAACTAGGATGTGGACATGAAGCTAGGGTTATGGTTGAACCGGGATGTGGACATGAAGCTAGTGTTAGGGTTGAACCAGGATGTGGACATGAAGATAGTGTTAGGGTTGAACTAGGATGTGGACATGAAGCTAGGGTTATGGTTGAACCGGGATGTGGACATGAAGCTAGGGTTAGGGTTAGAGTTGAACCAGGATGTAGACATGAAGCTAGGGGTAGGGTTGAACCAGGATGTAGACATGAAGCTAGGGGTAGGGTTGAACTGGGATGTGGACATGAAGCTAGGGTTAGGGTTAGAGTTGAACCAGGATGTAGACATGAAGCTAGGGGTAGGGTTGAACCAGTATGTGGACATGGAGCTAGGGTTAGGGTTGAACTGGGATATGGACATGAAGCTAGGGTTAGGGTTAGAGTTGAACCAGGATGTAGACATGAAGCTAGGGTTAGGGTTGAACCATGATGTGGACATGAAGCTAGAGTTAGGGTTGAACTGGGATGTGGACATGAAGCTAGGGTTAGCGTTGAACCGGGATGTGGACATGCAGCTAGGGTTAGGGTTGAACGGGGATATGGACATGAAGCTAGGGTTAGGGTTGAACCAGGATGTGGACATGAAGCTAGGGTTAGGGTTGAACTGGGATGTGGACATGAAGCTAGGGTTAGAGTTGAACTGGGATGTGGACATGAAGCTAGGGTTAGGGTTGAACCATGATGTGGACATGAATCTAGATTTAGGGTTGAACCATGATGTGGACATGAAGCTAGATTTAGGGTTGAACCATGATGTGGACATGAAGCTAGAGTTAGGGTTGAACTGGGATGTGGACATGAAGTTAGGGTTAGCGTTGAACCGGGATGTGGACATGAAGTTAGGGGTAGGGTTGAACCAGGATGTGGACATGAAGTTAGGGGTAGGGTTGAACCAGGATGTGGACATGAAGCTAGGGTTAAGGTTAAACTAGGATGTGGACATGAAGCTAAGGGTAGGGTTGAACTGGGATGTGGATATGAAGCTAGGGTTAGGGTTGAACCATGATGTGGACATGAAGCTAGGGTTAGCGTTGAACTGGGATGTGGACATGAAGCTAGGGTTAGGGTTGAACCAGGATGTGGACATAAAGCTAGGGGTAGGATTGAACCGGGATGTGGACATGAAGCTAGGGTTAGGGTTGAATCAGGATGTGGACATGAAGCTAGGGTTAGGGTTGAACTGGGATGTGGACATGAAGCTAGTGCTAGGGTTGAACTAGGATGTGGACATGAAGCTAGGGTTATGGTTGAACCGGGATGTGGACATGAAGCTAGGGTTAGGGTTAGAGTTGAACCAGGATGTAGACATGAAGCTAGGGGTAGGGTTGAACCAGGATGTAGACATGAAGCTAGGGGTAGGGTTGAACTGGGATGTGGACATGAAGCTAGGGTTAGGGTTAGAGTTGAACCAGGATGTAGACATGAAGCTAGGGGTAGGGTTGAACCAGTATGTGGACATGGAGCTAGGGTTAGGGTTGAACTGGGATATGGACATGAAGCTAGGGTTAGGGTTAGAGTTGAACCAGGATGTAGACATGAAGCTAGGGTTAGGGTTGAACCATGATGTGGACATGAAGCTAGAGTTAGGGTTGAACTGGGATGTGGACATGAAGCTAGGGTTAGCGTTGAACCGGGATGTGGACATGCAGCTAGGGTTAGGGTTGAACGGGGATATGGACATGAAGCTAGGGTTAGGGTTGAACCAGGATGTGGACATGAAGCTAGGGTTAGGGTTGAACCATGATGTGGACATGAATCTAGAGTTAGGGTTGAACCATGATGTGGACATGAAGCTAGAGTTAGGGTTGAACTGGGATGTGGACATGAAGTTAGGGTTAGCGTTGAACCGGGATGTGGACATGAAGTTAGGGGTAGGGTTGAACCAGGATGTGGACATGAAGTTAGGGGTAGGGTTGAACCAGGATGTGGACATGAAGCTAGGGTTAAGGTTAAACTAGGATGTGGACATGAAGCTAAGGGTAGGGTTGAACTGGGATGTGGACATGAAGCTAGGGTTAGGGTTGAACCATGATGTGGACATGAAGCTAGGGTTAGCGTTGAACCGGGATGTGGACATGAAGCTAGTGTTAGGGTTGAACCAGGATGTGGACATGAAGCTAGGGGTAGGGTTGAACCAGGATGTGGACATGAAGCTAGGGGTAGGGTTGAACCAGGATGTGGACATGAAGCTAGGGTTAGGGTTGAACTGGGATGTGGACATGAAGCTAGGGTTAGGGTTGAACCAGGATGTGGACATGAAGCTAGGGGTAGGGTTGAACCAGGATGTGGACATGAAGCTAGGGTTAGAGTTGAACTGGGATGTGGACATGAAGTTAAGGTTGAACTGGGATGTAGACATGAAGCTAGGGTTAGGGTTGTACCAGGATGTGGACATGAAGCTAGGGTTAGGGTTGAACTGGGATGTGTACATGAAGCTAGGGTTAGGGTTGAACCGGGATGTGGACATAAAGCTAGGGTTATGGTTGAACCAGAATGTAGGACATGAAGCTAGGGTTAGGGTTGAACCAGGATGTGGACATGAAGCTAGGGGTAGGGTTGAACCAGGATGTGGACATGAAGCTAGGGTTAGGGTTGAACTGGGATGTGGACATGAAGCTAGGGTTAGGGTTGAACCAGGATGTGGACATGTAGCTAGGGGTAGGGTTGAACTGGCATGTGGACATGAAGCTAGGGTTAGCGTTGAACCGGGATGTGGACATGCAGCTAGGGTTAGGGTTAGAGTTGAACCAGGATGTAGACATGAAGCTAGGGTTAGAGTTGAACCAGGATGTAGACATGAAGCTAGGGTTAGAGTTGAACTGGGATGTGGACATGAAGCTAGGGTTAGGGTTGAACCATGATGTGGACATGAATCTAGAGTTAGGGTTGAACCATGATGTGGACATGAAGCTAGAGTTAGGGTTGAACTGGGATGTGGACATGAAGTTAGGGTTAGCGTTGAACCGGGATGTGGACATGAATTTAGGGGTAGGGTTGAACCAGGATGTGGACATGAAGTTAGGGGTAGGGTTGAACCAGGATGTGGACATGAAGCTAGGGTTAAGGTTAAACTAGGATGTGGACATGAAGCTAAGGGTAGGGTTGAACTGGGATGTGGACATGAAGCTAGGGTTAGGGTTGAACCATGATGTGGACATGAAGCTAGGGTTAGCGTTGAACTGGGATGTGGACATGAAGCTAGGGGTAGGGTTGAACCGGGATGTGGACATAAAGCTAGGGGTAGGGTTGAACCGGGATGTGGACATGAAGCTAGGGGTAGGGTTGAACCGGGATGTGGACATGAAGCTAGGGTTAGGGTTGAATCAGGATGTGGACATGAAGCTAGGGTTAGGGTTGAACCTGGATGTGGACATGAAGCTAGGGTTAGCGTTGAACCGGGATGTGGACATGCAGCTAGGGTTAGGGTTGAACGGGGATATGGACATGAAGCTAGGGTTAGGGTTGAACTGGGATGTGGACATGAAGTTAGGGTTAGGGTTGAACCAGGATGTGGACATGAAGCTAGGGGTAGAGTTGAACCAGGATGTGGACATGAAGCTAGGGTTAGGGTTGAACTGGGATGTGGACATGAAGCTAGGGTTAGGGTTGAACCAGGATGTGGACATGAAGCTAGGGGTAGGGTTGAACCAGGATGTGGACATGAAGCTAGGGTTAGGGTTGAACCAGGATGTGGACATGAAGCTAGGGGTAGGGTTGAACCAGGATGTGGACATGAAGCTAGGGGTAGGGTTGAACTGGGATGTGGACATGAAGCTAGGGTTAGCGTTGAACCGGGATGTGGACATGCAGCTAGGGTTAGGGTTGAATGGGGATATGGACATGAAGCTAGGGTTAGGGTTGAACTGGGATGTGGACATGAAGTTAGGGTTAGGGTTGAACCAGGATGTGGACATGAAGTTAGGGGTAGGGTTGAACCAGGATGTGGACATGAACCTAGGGTTAGGGTTGAACCAGGATGTGGACATGAAGCTAGGGTTAGGGTTGTACCAGGATGTGGACATGAAGCTAGGGTTAGGGTTGAACTGGGATGTGGACATGAAGCTAGGGTTAGGGTTAGAGTTGAACCAGGATGTAGACATGAAGCTAGGGTTAGAGTTGAACCAGGATGTAGACATGAAGCTAGGGTTAGAGTTGAACTGGGATGTGGACATGAAGCTAGGGTTAGGGTTGAACCATGATGTGGACATGAATCTAGAGTTAGGGTTGAACCATGATGTGGACATGAAGCTAGAGTTAGGGTTGAACTGGGATGTGGACATGAAGTTAGGGTTAGCGTTGAACCGGGATGTGGACATGAAGTTAGGGGTAGGGTTGAACCAGGATGTGGACATGAAGTTAGGGGTAGGGTTGAACCAGGATGTGGACATGAAGCTAGGGTTAAGGTTAAACTAGGATGTGGACATGAAGCTAAGGGTAGGGTTGAACTGGGATGTGGACATGAAGCTAGGGTTAGGGTTGAACCATGATGTGGACATGAAGCTAGGGTTAGCGTTGAACTGGGATGTGGACATGAAGCTAGGGTTAGGGTTGAACCAGGATGTGGACATGAAGCTAGGGTTAGGGTTGAACTGGGATGTGGACATGAAGCTAGTGCTAGGGTTGAACTAGGATGTGGACATGAAGCTAGGGTTATGGTTGAACCGGGATGTGGACATGAAGCTAGTGTTAGGGTTGAACCAGGATGTGGACATGAAGCTAGTGTTAGGGTTGAACTAGGATGTGGACATGAAGCTAGGGTTATGGTTGAACCGGGATGTGGACATGAAGCTAGGGTTAGGGGTAGGGTTGAACCAGGATGTAGACATGAAGCTAGGGGTAGGGTTGAACTGGGATGTGGACATGAAGCTAGGGTTAGGGTTAGAGTTGAACCAGGATGTAGACATGAAGCTAGGGGTAGGGTTGAACCATGATGTGGACATGAAGCTAGGGTTAGGGTTGAACTGGGATGTGGACATGAAGCTAGGGTTAGGGTTGAACCAGGATGTGGACATGAAGCTAGGGTTAGGGTTGAACCAGGATGTGGACATGAAGCTAGGGTTAGGGTTGAACTGGGATGTGGACATGAAGCTAGGGTTAGAGTTGAACTGGGATGTGGACATGAAGCTAGGGTTAGGGTTGAACCAGGATGTGGACATAAAGCTAGGGGTAGGGTTGAACCGGGATGTGGACATGAAGCTAGTGTTAGGGTTGAACCAGGATGTGGACATGAAGCTAGTGTTAGGGTTGAACTAGGATGTGGACATGAAGCTAGGGTTATGGTTGAACCGGGATGTGGACATGAAGCTAGGGTTAGGGTTAGAGTTGAACCAGGATGTAGACATGAAGCTAGGGTAGGGTTGAACCAGGATGTAGACATGAAGCTAGGGGTAGGGTTGAACTGGGATGTGGACATGAAGCTAGGGTTAGGGTTAGAGTTGAACCAGGATGTAGACATGAAGCTAGGGGTAGGGTTGAACCAGGATGTAGACATGAAGCTAGGGGTAGGGTTGAACTGGGATGTGGACATGAAGCTAGGGTTAGGGTTAGAGTTGAACCAGGATTTAGACATGAAGCTAGGGTTAGGGTTGAATCAGGATGTGGACATGAAGCTAGGGTTAGGGTTGAACCAGGATGTGGACATAAAGCTAGGGGTAGGGTTGAACTGGGATGTGGACATGAAGCTAGGGTTAGGGTTGAATCAGGATGTGGACATGAAGCTAGGGTTAGGGTTGAACCTGGATGTGGACATGAAGCTAGGGTTAGGGTTGAATCAGGATGTGGACATGAAGCTAGGGTTAGGGTTGAACCTGGATGTGGACATGAAGCTAGGGTTAGCGTTGAACCGGGATGTGGACATGCAGCTAGGGTTAGGGTTGAACGGGGATATGGACATGAAGCTAGGGTTAGGGTTGAACTGGGATGTGGACATGAAGTTAGGGTTAGGGTTGAACCAGGATGTGGACATGAAGCTAGGGGTAGGGTTGAACCAGGATGTGGACATGAAGCTAGGGTTAGGGTTGAACTGGGATGTGGACATGAAGCTAGGGTTAGGGTTGAACCAGGATGTGGACATGAAGCTAGGGGTAGGGTTGAACTGGGATGTGGACATGAAGCTAGGGTTAGCGTTGAACCGGGATGTGGACATGCAGCTAGGGTTAGGGTTGAACGGGGATATGGACATGAAGCTAGGGTTAGGGTTGAACTGGGATGTGGACATGAAGTTAGGGTTAGGGTTGAACCAGGATGTGGACATGAAGTTAGGGGTAGGGTTGAACCAGGATGTGGACATGAACCTAGGGTTAGGGTTGAACCAGGATGTGGACATGAAGCTAGGGTTAGGGTTGTACCAGGATGTGGACATGAAGCTAGGGTTAGGGTTGAACTGGGATGTGGACATGAAGCTAGGGTTAGGGTTAGAGTTGAACCAGGATGTAGACATGAAGCTAGGGTTAGAGTTGAACCAGGATGTAGACATGAAGCTAGGGTTAGAGTTGAACTGGGATGTGGACATGAAGCTAGGGTTAGGGTTGAACCATGATGTGGACATGAATCTAGAGTTAGGGTTGAACCATGATGTGGACATGAAGCTAGAGTTAGGGTTGAACTGGGATGTGGACATGAAGTTAGGGTTAGCGTTGAACCGGGATGTGGACATGAAGTTAGGGGTAGGGTTGAACCAGGATGTGGACATGAAGTTAGGGGTAGGGTTGAACCAGGATGTGGACATGAAGCTAGGGTTAAGGTTAAACTAGGATGTGGACATGAAGCTAAGGGTAGGGTTGAACTGGGATGTGGACATGAAGCTAGGGTTAGTGTTGAACCATGATGTGGACATGAAGCTAGGGTTAGCGTTGAACTGGGATGTGGACATGAAGCTAGGGTTAGGGTTGAACCAGGATGTGGACATAAAGCTAGGGGTAGGGTTGAACCGGGATGTGGACATGAAGCTAGGGTTAGGGTTGAATCAGGATGTGGACATGAAGCTAGGGTTAGGGTTGAACTGGGATGTGGACATGAAGCTAGTGCTAGGGTTGAACTAGGATGTGGACATGAAGCTAGGGTTATGGTTGAACCGGGATGTGGACATGAAGCTAGTGTTAGGGTTGAACCAGGATGTGGACATGAAGCTAGTGTTAGGGTTGAACTAGGATGTGGACATGAAGCTAGGGTTATGGTTGAACCGGGATGTGGACATGAAGCTAGGGTTAGGGTTAGAGTTGAACCAGGATGTAGACATGAAGCTAGGGGTAGGGTTGAACCAGGATGTAGACATGAAGCTAGGGGTAGGGTTGAACTGGGATGTGGACATGAAGCTAGGGTTAGGGTTAGAGTTGAACCAGGATGTAGACATGAAGCTAGGGGTAGGGTTGAACCAGGATGTAGACATGAAGCTAGGGGTAGGGTTGAACTGGGATGTGGACATGAAGCTAGGGTTAGGGTTAGAATTGAACCAGGATGTAGACATGAAGCTAGGGTTAGAGTTGAACCAGGATGTAGACATGAAGCTAGGGTTAGAGTTGAACTGGGATGTAGACATGAATCTCGGGTTAGGGTTGAACCATGATGTGGACATGAAGCTAGGGTTAGGGTTGAACTGGGATGTGGACATGAAGCTAGGGTTAGGGTTGAACCAGGATGTGGACATGAAGCTAGGGTTAGGGTTGAACCAGGATGTGGACATGAAGCTAGGGTTAGGGTTGAACTGGGATGTGGACATGAAGCTAGGGTTAGAGTTGAACTGGGATGTGGACATGAAGCTAGGGTTAGCGTTGAACTGGGATGTGGACATGAAGCTAGGGTTAGGGTTGAACCAGGATGTGGACATAAAGCTAGGGGTAGGGTTGAACCGGGATGTGGACATGAAGCTAGGGTTAGGGTTGAATCAGGATGTGGACATGAAGCTAGGGTTAGGGTTGAACCTGGATGTGGACATGAAGCTAGGGTTAGGGTTGAACTGGGATGTGGACATGAAGCTAGTGCTAGGGTTGAACTAGGATGTGAACATGAAGCTAGGGTTATGGTTGAACCGGGATGTGGACATGAAGCTAGTGTTAGGGTTGAACCAGGATGTGGACATGAAGTTAGGGTTAGCGTTGAACCGGGATGTGGACATGAATTTAGGGGTAGGGTTGAACCAGGATGTGGACATGAAGTTAGGGGTAGGGTTGAACCAGGATGTGGACATGAAGCTAGGGTTAAGGTTAAACTAGGATGTGGACATGAAGCTAAGGGTAGGGTTGAACTGGGATGTGGACATGAAGCTAGGGTTAGGGTTGAACCATGATGTGGACATGAAGCTAGGGTTAGCGTTGAACTGGGATGTGGACATGAAGCTAGGGGTAGGGTTGAACCGGGATGTGGACATAAAGCTAGGGGTAGGGTTGAACCGGGATGTGGACATGAAGCTAGGGGTAGGGTTGAACCGGGATGTGGACATGAAGCTAGGGTTAGGGTTGAATCAGGATGTGGACATGAAGCTAGGGTTAGGGTTGAACCTGGATGTGGACATGAAGCTAGGGTTAGCGTTGAACCGGGATGTGGACATGCAGCTAGGGTTAGGGTTGAACGGGGATATGGACATGAAGCTAGGGTTAGGGTTGAACTGGGATGTGGACATGAAGTTAGGGTTAGGGTTGAACCAGGATGTGGACATGAAGCTAGGGGTAGAGTTGAACCAGGATGTGGACATGAAGCTAGGGTTAGGGTTGAACTGGGATGTGGACATGAAGCTAGGGTTAGGGTTGAACCAGGATGTGGACATGAAGCTAGGGGTAGGGTTGAACCAGGATGTGGACATGAAGCTAGGGGTAGGGTTGAACCAGGATGTGGACATGAAGCTAGGGTTAGGGTTGAACCAGGATGTGGACATGAAGCTAGGGGTAGGGTTGAACCAGGATGTGGACATGAAGCTAGGGGTAGGGTTGAACTGGGATGTGGACATGAAGCTAGGGTTAGCGTTGAACCGGGATGTGGACATGCAGCTAGGGTTAGGGTTGAATGGGGATATGGACATGAAGCTAGGGTTAGGGTTGAACTGGGATGTGGACATGAAGTTAGGGTTAGGGTTGAACCAGGATGTGGACATGAAGTTAGGGGTAGGGTTGAACCAGGATGTGGACATGAACCTAGGGTTAGGGTTGAACCAGGATGTGGACATGAAGCTAGGGTTAGGGTTGTACCAGGATGTGGACATGAAGCTAGGGTTAGGGTTGAACTGGGATGTGGACATGAAGCTAGGGTTAGGGTTAGAGTTGAACCAGGATGTAGACATGAAGCTAGGGTTAGAGTTGAACCAGGATGTAGACATGAAGCTAGGGTTAGAGTTGAACTGGGATGTGGACATGAAGCTAGGGTTAGGGTTGAACCATGATGTGGACATGAATCTAGAGTTAGGGTTGAACCATGATGTGGACATGAAGCTAGAGTTAGGGTTGAACTGGGATGTGGACATGAAGTTAGGGTTAGCGTTGAACCGGGATGTGGACATGAAGTTAGGGGTAGGGTTGAACCAGGATGTGGACATGAAGTTAGGGGTAGGGTTGAACCAGGATGTGGACATGAAGCTAGGGTTAAGGTTAAACTAGGATGTGGACATGAAGCTAAGGGTAGGGTTGAACTGGGATGTGGACATGAAGCTAGGGTTAGGGTTGAACCATGATGTGGACATGAAGCTAGGGTTAGCGTTGAACTGGGATGTGGACATGAAGCTAGGGTTAGGGTTGAACCAGGATGTGGACATGAAGCTAGGGTTAGGGTTGAACTGGGATGTGGACATGAAGCTAGTGCTAGGGTTGAACTAGGATGTGGACATGAAGCTAGGGTTATGGTTGAACCGGGATGTGGACATGAAGCTAGTGTTAGGGTTGAACCAGGATGTGGACATGAAGCGAGTGTTAGGGTTGAACTAGGATGTGGACATGAAGCTAGGGTTATGGTTGAACCGGGATGTGGACATGAAGCTAGGGTTAGGGGTAGGGTTGAACCAGGATGTAGACATGAAGCTAGGGGTAGGGTTGAACTGGGATGTGGACATGAAGCTAGGGTTAGGGTTAGAGTTGAACCAGGATGTAGACATGAAGCTAGGGGTAGGGTTGAACCATGATGTGGACATGAAGCTAGGGTTAGGGTTGAACTGGGATGTGGACATGAAGCTAGGGTTAGGGTTGAACCAGGATGTGGACATGAAGCTAGGGTTAGGGTTGAACCAGGATGTGGACATGAAGCTAGGGTTAGGGTTGAACTGGGATGTGGACATGAAGCTAGGGTTAGAGTTGAACTGGGATGTGGACATGAAGCTAGGGTTAGGGTTGAACCAGGATGTGGACATAAAGCTAGGGGTAGGGTTGAACCGGGATGTGGACATGAAGCTAGTGTTAGGGTTGAACCAGGATGTGGACATGAAGCTAGTGTTAGGGTTGAACTAGGATGTGGACATGAAGCTAGGGTTATGGTTGAACCGGGATGTGGACATGAAGCTAGGGTTAGGGTTAGAGTTGAACCAGGATGTAGACATGAAGCTAGGGGTAGGGTTGAACCAGGATGTAGACATGAAGCTAGGGGTAGGGTTGAACTGGGATGTGGACATGAAGCTAGGGTTAGGGTTAGAGTTGAACCAGGATGTAGACATGAAGCTAGGGGTAGGGTTGAACCAGGATGTAGACATGAAGCTAGGGGTAGGGTTGAACTGGGATGTGGACATGAAGCTAGGGTTAGGGTTAGAGTTGAACCAGGATTTAGACATGAAGCTAGGGTTAGGGTTGAATCAGGATGTGGACATGAAGCTAGGGTTAGGGTTGAACCAGGATGTGGACATAAAGCTAGGGGTAGGGTTGAACTGGGATGTGGACATGAAGCTAGGGTTAGGGTTGAATCAGGATGTGGACATGAAGCTAGGGTTAGGGTTGAACCTGGATGTGGACATGAAGCTAGGGTTAGGGTTGAATCAGGATGTGGACATGAAGCTAGGGTTAGGGTTGAACCTGGATGTGGACATGAAGCTAGGGTTAGCGTTGAACCGGGATGTGGACATGCAGCTAGGGTTAGGGTTGAACGGGGATATGGACATGAAGCTAGGGTTAGGGTTGAACTGGGATGTGGACATGAAGTTAGGGTTAGGGTTGAACCAGGATGTGGACATGAAGCTAGGGGTAGGGTTGAACCAGGATGTGGACATGAAGCTAGGGTTAGGGTTGAACTGGGATGTGGACATGAAGCTAGGGTTAGGGTTGAACCAGGATGTGGACATGAAGCTAGGGGTAGGGTTGAACTGGGATGTGGACATGAAGCTAGGGTTAGCGTTGAACCGGGATGTGGACATGCAGCTAGGGTTAGGGTTGAACGGGGATATGGACATGAAGCTAGGGTTAGGGTTGAACTGGGATGTGGACATGAAGTTAGGGTTAGGGTTGAACCAGGATGTGGACATGAAGTTAGGGGTAGGGTTGAACCAGGATGTGGACATGAACCTAGGGTTAGGGTTGAACCAGGATGTGGACATGAAGCTAGGGTTAGGGTTGTACCAGGATGTGGACATGAAGCTAGGGTTAGGGTTGAACTGGGATGTGGACATGAAGCTAGGGTTAGGGTTAGAGTTGAACCAGGATGTAGACATGAAGCTAGGGTTAGAGTTGAACCAGGATGTAGACATGAAGCTAGGGTTAGAGTTGAACTGGGATGTGGACATGAAGCTAGGGTTAGGGTTGAACCATGATGTGGACATGAATCTAGAGTTAGGGTTGAACCATGATGTGGACATGAAGCTAGAGTTAGGGTTGAACTGGGATGTGGACATGAAGTTAGGGTTAGCGTTGAACCGGGATGTGGACATGAAGTTAGGGGTAGGGTTGAACCAGGATGTGGACATGAAGTTAGGGGTAGGGTTGAACCAGGATGTGGACATGAAGCTAGGGTTAAGGTTAAACTAGGATGTGGACATGAAGCTAAGGGTAGGGTTGAACCAGGATGTGGACATGAAGCTAGTGTTAGGGTTGAACTAGGATGTGGACATGAAGCTAGGGTTATGGTTGAACCGGGATGTGGACATGAAGCTAGGGTTAGGGTTAGAGTTGAACCAGGATGTAGACATGAAGCTAGGGGTAGGGTTGAACCAGGATGTAGACATGAAGCTAGGGGTAGGGTTGAACTGGGATGTGGACATGAAGCTAGGGTTAGGGTTAGAGTTGAACCAGGATGTAGACATGAAGCTAGGGGTAGGGTTGAACCAGGATGTAGACATGAAGCTAGGGGTAGGGTTGAACTGGGATGTGGACATGAAGCTAGGGTTAGGGTTAGAATTGAACCAGGATGTAGACATGAAGCTAGGGTTAGAGTTGAACCAGGATGTAGACATGAAGCTAGGGTTAGAGTTGAACTGGGATGTAGACATGAATCTCGGGTTAGGGTTGAACCATGATGTGGACATGAAGCTAGGGTTAGGGTTGAACTGGGATGTGGACATGAAGCTAGGGTTAGGGTTGAACCAGGATGTGGACATGAAGCTAGGGTTAGGGTTGAACCAGGATGTGGACATGAAGCTAGGGTTAGGGTTGAACTGGGATGTGGACATGAAGCTAGGGTTAGAGTTGAACTGGGATGTGGACATGAAGCTAGGGTTAGCGTTGAACTGGGATGTGGACATGAAGCTAGGGTTAGGGTTGAACCAGGATGTGGACATAAAGCTAGGGGTAGGGTTGAACCGGGATGTGGACATGAAGCTAGGGTTAGGGTTGAATCAGGATGTGGACATGAAGCTAGGGTTAGGGTTGAACCTGGATGTGGACATGAAGCTAGGGTTAGGGTTGAACTGGGATGTGGACATGAAGCTAGTGCTAGGGTTGAACTAGGATGTGAACATGAAGCTAGGGTTATGGTTGAACCGGGATGTGGACATGAAGCTAGTGTTAGGGTTGAACCAGGATGTGGACATGAAGCTAGTGTTAGGGTTGAACTAGGATGTGGACATGAAGCTAGGGTTATGGTTGAACCGGGATGTGGACATGAAGCTAGGGTTAGGGTTAGAGTTGAACCAGGATGTAGACATGAAGCTAGGGGTAGGGTTGAACCAGGATGTAGACATGAAGCTAGGGGTAGGGTTGAACTGGGATGTGGACATGAAGCTAGGGTTAGGGTTAGAGTTGAACCAGGATGTAGACATGAAGCTAGGGGTAGGGTTGAACCAGGATGTAGACATGAAGCTAGGGGTAGGGTTGAACTGGGATGTGGACATGAAGCTAGGGTTAGGGTTAGAGTTGAACCAGGATGTAGACATGAAGCTAGGGTTAGAGTTGAACCAGGATGTAGACATGAAGCTAGGGTTAGAGTTGAACTGGGATGTAGACATGAAGCTAGGGTTAGTGTTGAACCATGATGTGGACATGAAGCTAGGGTTAGTGTTGAAACATGATGTGGACATGAAGCTAGGGTTAGGGTTGAACCATGATGTGGACATGAAGCTAGAGTTAGGGTTATGGTGAAACATGCTTTAGGCCTTATATGCAACAGCATACAGTATACGTATGTGTTTTTACTCTTGTGAAAACATGAAGTATACCGTATAGAGCACCGAAGAGCACAGACTATCGCAGATGACGACAGACCAGACCTGAAACCCCACCTCTTTAAGGAATACCTAGGATAGGATAAGTAATCCCTCTCACCCCCTCCCCCCCTTTAAGATTTAGATGCACTATTGTAAAGTGACTGTTCCACTGGATGTCATAAGGTGAATGCACCAATTTGTAAGTCGCTCTGAATAAGAGCGTCTGCTAAATGACTTAAATGTAAATGTATGTAAATGTAGACCACAACTTCAAACATGGAATCAGTCACACACATATACAACTCCCACCCCTGAGGCAAGCCTGCTGTTGCTCTATGAAATGGGCCATCTCATAACATAGATTGTGGAGTGGACATGGCTTTATCAGCCTCTTAAATGATAACCACGTAATCCAATCAATATTTCAGCAATGGAAGCCCTGCATCTTGCAAAGCCTATATTGGCTGCTTCTTCCGGGAGAAATGACATGCTTGCTGAGATACTGTATCTAGTATGTCATAACTTCGGGAATTGACCGGCACAATATGTTCTATGGATTCTAGATCCAATTGCTTAGTCAGCCGAGTGCTCCTTATTGCAATCAAATAGATGACAGTGGCTAGACCAGAGCAAAGACCAATTATGATACCTTTTAATGGTTAAGTGGCTGGAGGATGGTATTAAAGAACTAGTAGTAATAAAAAATAAAACATGATTGATCTTTTAGGACCTGGAATACCCAAGCCCATCTAAAATGTAGCATGATGTTTTTAGTAAAATATTTTCTCCTTTCCACATATCCCCCATTCTCTCTCTCTGTCTCTCTCTCTCTCACACACACTTTACACTCTTTACACACACACACACACACACACACACACACACACACACACACACACACACACACACACACACACACACACACACACACACACACACACACACACACACACACACACACACACACACACACACACACACACACACACACACACACACACACACACAATGTTTATTATAAGACATGCACTGCACACATGCAGTATTTGGTTTCAACAAATATTAATTAATATTAATTCATTTAATATGTCAAATGCAGATGTCCTTGTTGTAAATGACAGTTTGCTATAAATTGAGCTGATCACTATAGTAATTATTGAACTGCTCTGTTTCAGGGCCCTGTGCTGCCCACTGCCCACACCCCCGCCTCTCATCCCATGTCTCCATTGACCAAACGCCGCAGCATCACCGGCTGCCACAGAAACGCTTCTCCACTGCAAACGTGTCATGAATGAGACTCTGTGATGGGTAGTCTACCGCCGTGGGGTCCAATTTAGCCTCGTTTATCCTTCGACACGCAGGGGGACACAACAGCGGAGGACAGAAAACAATGTTCATTCCATTAGACTGAGAAGGGCTGCCAATCTAAACCTGTGCGATATTTTAGATCAGCGCAGTTTACCTACTCATCAGTCATATTGTCGATAAAAAGGACATATATTTTTGGGACATGTAATAGGATATCAAATCTTGTGTGACCGACACCTACCGAACAGTCAAGGATGAAATAAGGTAAGCTATTGAATAATTGCCTCTATTTTTGTTTGAGGAATGTTGCGAGATATGCGAATTATGTTACTATGTTGCAGTCGAGTTTACATGGATAGAGTTACAGACTGCTGGTTCTCTCATGTTCAGTTTAGTTGGCTACATTTCACATAACTTAGGCTACTTTACGCAGCATAAATGAGTAATGTATGTTACGTGTGTACAATATGTATGGCTATTTGCACATCTCAATGTGGAGTTCATTGGTATTCTAGTCAATGGAGACATAGATGGTGAAGGTATTGATCTTTGATTTCAATGTATGGTGCTTATATATGCTATACCATCTTGTCAAACTCAAGAGCATAACCTACTAGGGGAAATCCAAATACAGCCTGAATTTGTGTGGATATACAGTAGGGAATGTATGTGTCCTATATTGTCTACCCAGAACTTATCCGTGATGCCAGTTTGTTTGTTATGTTTGAAACTTTACAGTTGTAGCTGGTCAACATGTCAACAAATCTAAAGTGCTGGCCATATTCTCAGAATAAGACTATAACATTGACTATAGCTATAATTTCCTTTGAATTACTGTCAGGTAATCCAAATCATACAAAGCAACGTGTATAGATTCAGTAATGCAGCCTGGCATCAAAGTCATAGGAACCATGCTTTACGTACAGGATTTATCAGCACCGCTAATACATTTTATATCTACTAATGGTTTACTTACTTTAGACAGAAACGAAAGTAGGTAGGTAGGTCTGGTTGGTGCGTGTGTGTGTGTAATCCGCGACTGTCTCGGTAGCAATCCAAGGGTTCCGTGTTCAAATCCGGTTGGGGACAACTGCAGCATTTTAGCTAATCCTGCCCCTAACATGTATTCTAAACGTGACCAAATTCATCTATTCCTGCTACGTAAATTCACCGAAACTTTTGTTTCGTTCTCCTAACCTTTTACGTAAATTATCCTAACCTTTGTCATTATTTCCCCTAACTGCCAATTTAAATTTCCCCATAATTATCTTTTGTTGTTATGGCACAAAAAGAAACCTGGCCCCAGAGAAAAACATAAAACTAAACATCCACCAAAATGTATGATAGCTTTCGTCATCCAATTCATATGCTATTGTACAACCTGGTAAGAGGTATGATACAACACGTCCTATAATTCCTATGGTATTGTACCATCGGTCTTCCATTCATAATCTAACCTAACGTAACTTAAAACGTCATGCTAAATGCAATGCACAATATCTCTTTTTTAATACCCCTCTCTGTCCTGTCACATCTCTACTCTAATTGATGGAGTATTTGAAAAAGTGGTTCTGTTTTTATACATAACAAATCCTTGCAGTCTAACTAAATTATCTGAGGTTTGTTTCCTTTTTCTTTCATGTTTGCAAATGTAATAACACAAAAGCTTTAGTACAAATCCCAATTGTGGGTGAAACATTAACATACCATTAGAGAAAAAATACTGTAGTCTGTATGAGATCTAACACTGCACAGACCAATATAGAAGAACTGCAGGACAGCCTTCCCGTGGGTCAGATGGATTCCTGTCTCTACAGCATGCAATCTGGCACACTTGTCTCAGTCAGAGCAGAGGAGGCCAGGGGAAGTCAGAGCAGGGGCAGGTCGATGGAATGAGTTTGCATCCATCGGGGTCCGGCCCGTTGTTGTTGTTGTTGTTGTCCAACCGGACTTCCAGCAATTAAAAGCCTATTTTGTCATTGGAGGAGTGATTAATAATTCATCCGTAGCTTAATTCGGCAACAAATCATCGCCAGGCATATTGAGGGATGTCATTGTGTAGCAGCCTGGTTGTGCTCTACTTCAATGAGCTCTGGGCAGCTGAGAGCTGTGACAACAGTTACAAAAAGAGGGTATATTACTGGAAACTTTCAAAGTTTACCAATAAACTACCATAATTTACCAATAAACTACCAGAATGTCACAAGACATCTAGTGGCCCTTTTGGGTACTTCAGATAATCACAGGTGTCTGGCCCTCTCTGTCGCCTTGTCACATATAAAGTATCGTGTATGAAATAATTACATAAGATGCTTTTAAAATAGAATGACAAATCTGTATAACAATATTCTAAATATAAACCATCGCCGTAGTGAATATCATTGGTGTTTAATGTGAGGGTTTCATCATGAAATATTATTTCTATATTTTTGTATTTATTTTACTGTCAGTATGTATTTGATGTCAATATTTTGGTGTCAGACTGGTGGAAGTTGTGAAAGAGTTGCAGAGTTAATAGAAAATAATGCCATTGTTGTTAAGATACTTTTTCCATTAATTCGGCTATTTTCTATTGAACCATATGGTTTATCTACTAGAAACTCATGGACAATATGGACACACATATAATAAATGAATACTATATATTAATACATTTTTTAAAAAGTTATTCATTTATAAATGACCAAAGTTATGATAGATTGCCATAGATTTTCTGTTAATTACGTAAATTACTGAAGATTCTGGTTAACTTTGGTAAATTACCGGTAGCTTTGCAACCTTAACTGTGACTGCTAATCAGAGGCCCGCTCTACGACATTTCAGAAGAACATGCTACTTAAGCATGTTTTAACCATGTGAAATGGTGTTGGCATGTTGGCAGATTATTGTTTGAATAAATTGTCGCATTGAATTCGCTATGAATAGGTCATAGCATGTCTGTATGTCAGACCTTTAAAAAAAAGAGGCTAGCTAAATTACTTAAACATAAATTACAATTGTGCAGAAAATTTTCCTTTTGTCTTTCATTCAAATGTTAAACCTACAGGTTCGGGAAAACAGTACAAGCTCCCACCACCATACACATACTACATTACTGTATGTTGAGGAGCCTCTCTGGAGGTTTGATGGCTTCTACTCCATCACGCTGAAGTGACACTAATTAAATCATCCTTCTCTGCTGAAGGTTCTCTCTCTGCTTAGTCACTGTGGTGCCGGTGTTCTATCTGCTACCAGGGAGTTACCAGCAATGATGTCACTGCTAGTGGCCTTTAAGGGAACTGGAGCTGGCTTACATCCAGAATAGTGGGTGTTCTCCAGGTAGTTGTCATAGTCAGGATGAGTAGAGCGATACACAGCCATTTCATACAGTATCATGTATCACTGACCACTATGACATGATTATAGGGACCAACGTTGCATTAGCAATTGCTCTAAGTGACAACATTTTCTTCTGTGATATGAGATCCATGACCTTGGGTTTGACCTCTCTCTCTCTCTCCCTTTTGTGGACTATTCATTGTGAGATGCATTTAATCAGGTTTCATGAGCCTCAATGACACCCGTGACTGGGGAATAGGCCATTATGTAGAAAGGATGCTGTTGCTATGAAATGTTGATGTACCAAGATTTCCTCATATTCGAAGAGAACAGAGAAAAACATTTCTGCAAAGGTGTTATTGATATCAATATTCCAAGATGAACAGTCTAGTAAAGTCAGTCAATGAAAAACAATTGTAATTGATTATTTACAGCAAGCAAATGATGCATGATAAGATAGCTTGACTGATCTATGTTCCACTATGCTGCTCATGGGGGGAACTGAATATGAATGATGGAACAGACACTGTCTCTGACCCGTCTCCAATGACCAAGGCCTTTCATAACCCTGTTACTGTCTTCTCTCTCTGTGACATCATCATGGAGACTCCCAAGAGAGGAACTGTTAGTGCTAAACTGCTGGGCAACCTAACTGTATCATGACGGGAGACAGAGCAACGATGTCACCATGCATTTCACCTTGAGCTGTATGTAGTCACCCAATAAATGGTACTTGGTCGTCTTGCCCCATCTCTTCTCATCTCTTCTCTACTCTTCTCATCTCTTCTCTACTTTTCTCTTCTTTCTCCTATAACCAAGGCTATTACATATGTATAAGCGACTAGAATTATTCTGACCTTTTAAGTAAAAACAGATGTTATATGCAGCAAATACTGCGTAAACCTCATAACTTTGAGCACCGAATTCATTCACATTAATTTGAATCGTTTTTTGTATTATTTTCCACTCCCTAGCTACCTATCTGACTGCTCTCAGCAGTACAGTACACCATGTAGTGGGTATAGGTCAGCTGGTGGTACACTGCAAGGCAATTACATTACAGAGCCTCTCTCCACCAGCCAGCCTCATGTGTCACTGGCTACACTACTCTGTGACTACACTGTGTTGGAGTGCACCGTGGTAACCATGTTGTGGGACACTCCTGTGGACACAGAAAGCAAAATTGCCTGTGCTGTTATGCACACTGAAGCGTGAAGCTCACTTTGTCAAAAACCCTTGCTAGCTTGTCGTGTCGTGGCACCACCACAATTCGTACGTTTTTGGGTCCATTTGTAAAAATAAAATTACATGAAAATTAAAGTGCCTAAATGTGTCAGTCTCATCTACTGTGCCCAGTACACATGCAGCTCAGTGACCCTGTATAATCGAATGTATTCATAGTAAATAACTAAATATATTCAGCAAGGAAGGAAATGACGGCCTCCTGAGCAGTGCTGTGGTCTAAAGGCACTAGAGATTCTGGGTTCGAGTCCAGGCTCTGTTGCAGCCGGCCGTGCCACTAGAGATTCTGGGTTCGAGTCCAGGCTCTGTCGCAGCCGGCCGTGCCACTAGAGATTCTGGGTTCGAGTCCGGGCTCTGTCGCAGCCGGCCGTGCCACTAGAGATTCTAGGTTCGAGTCCGGGCTCTGTCGCAGTCGGCCGAGCCACTAGAGATTCTGGGTTCGAGTCCAGGCTCTGTCGCAGCCGGCCGTGCCACTAGAGATTCTGGGTTCGAGTCCGGGCTCTGTCGCAGCCGGCCGTGCCACTAGAGATTCTAGGTTCGAGTCCGGGCTCTGTCGCAGCCGGCCGTGCCACTAGAGATTCTGGGTTCGAGTCCGGGCTCTGTCGCAGCCGGCCGTGCCACTAGTGATGCTGTGTTCGAGTCCGGGCTCTGTCGCAGCCGGCCGTGCCACTAGAGATTCTGGGTTCGAGTCCGGGCTCTGTCGCAGCCGGCCGTGCCACTAGAGATTCTGGGTTCGAATCCAGGCTCTGTCGCAGCCGGCCGTGCCACTAAAGATTCTGGGTTCGAGTCCGGGCTCTGTCGCAGCCGGCCGTGCCACTAGAGATTCTGGGTTCGAATCTGGGCTCTGTCGCAGCCGGCCGTGCCACTAGAGATTCTGGGTTCGAATCCGAGCTCTGTCGCAGCCGGCCGTGCCACTAGAGATTCTGGGTTCGAGTCCGGGCTCTGTCGCAGCCGGCCGTGCCACTAGAGATTCTGGGTTTGAGTCCGGGCTCTGTCGCAGCCGGCCGTGCCACTAGAGATTCTGGGTTCGAATCCGAGCTCTGTCGCAGCCGGCCGTGCCACTAGTGATTCTGTGTTCGAGTCCGGGCTCTGTCGCAGCCGGCCGTGCCACTAGAGATTCTGGGTTCGAGTCCGGGCTCTGTCGCAGCCGGCCGTGCCACTAGTGATTCTGGGTTCGAGTCCGGGCTCTGTCGCAGCCGGCCGTGCCACTAGAGATTCTGGGTTCGAGTCCGGGCTCTGTCGCAGCCGGCCGTGCCACTAGAGATTCTGGGTTCGAGTCCGGGCTCTGTCGCAGCCGGCCGTGCCACTAGAGATTCTAGGTTCGAGTCCGGGCTCTGTCGCAGCCGGCCGTGCCACTAGAGATTCTGGGTTAGAGTCCGGGCTCTGTCGCAGCCGGCCGTGCCACTAGTGATTCTGTGTTCGAGTCCGGGCTCTGTCGCAGCCGGCCGTGCCACTAGAGATTCTGGGTTCGAGTCCGGGCTCTGTCGCAGCCGGCCGTGCCACTAGTGATTTTGGGTTCGAGTCCGGGCTCTGTCGCAGCCGGCCGTGCCACTAGAGATTCTGGGTTCGAGTCCGGGCTCTGTCGCAGTCGGCCGAGCCACTAGAGATTCTGGTTCGAGTCCGGGCTCTGTCGCAGCCGGCCGTGCCACTAGAGATTCTGGGTTAGAGTCTGGGCTCTGTCGCAGCCGGCCGTGCCACTAGAGATTCTGGGTTCGAGTCCGGGCTCTGTAGCAGGCGGCCGTGCCACTAAAGATTCTGGGTTCGAGTCTGGGCTCTGTCGCTGCCGGCCGTGCCACTAGAGATTCTGGGTTTGAGTCCAGGCTCCGTCGCAGCCGGCCCGGGAGACCCATTAGAGCGACGCACAATAGGCTCAGCATCGTCCAGCTTAGGGGAGGGTTTGGCCGGCAGGGATGTCTTTGTTCCATTGCGCACTAGTGACTCCTGTGGCGGGCTGGGCGCTTTGCACACTTACACTGTCGCCAGGTGTACAGTGTTCCCTCCCGCACATTGGTGCGTCTGGCTACCGAGTTAAGTGGACATTGTGTCAAGAAGCCGTGTGGCTTGATTGGGTTGTGTTTCGAGGACGCACGGCTCTCGACCTTCGCCTCTCCCAAGTCCGTACGGGAGTTGCAGTGATGAGACAAGACTGTAACTACCAATTGGATACCATGAAATTGGGGAAAAAAAGGGGTAGAAGGAAGGAAAGGACATTCTGAAAAGTCTTCATGGGGTTTTGTTGTGTTGAATTTTGTCCTTGAGTGGGGTGTATTTTTAGACTCTTGACCAATAGCTTATTTTCACATCTGTTTTCTTCTCCATAGAAACAAGGCTTGGATGAGAGGCAGATTGAGAGGACATAGAGAGGAGATCAGTGAGAGGAAGATGGATAAAAGCTCCCTGTTGACGAGCATGTATTAGGCTTCTGTATGCACCACAGTGTGGATACAGGAGCAGATGATGATCACGTGTGTCAGTGTTAACTCAGTGTCCCACTAAATTAGATTAAGTGGATTTCAATCACTTGATTTCATGGATTTGTTTGAGTCGATATCCATGTGGAAAATTCAATTTACTGCACACCAGATGTCACAAAACCTTGGTCATGATAAACATGCTTGTGGTTTGCTCCTTTAGGTTCAGTAAGAATGTCTCTTTCCTGCCCTTGCCCTGTGCCATCCCTCTCTCAAACCTATTGATCTAGAGGACTTGAAAGCGTCCTATAAAATGGTGTCTTTGTCTTGGGGAGGAGCGTCTCATTTCCTCTGAGATATGACTACCTTTTTAATGTCCCTTTCCATACATCCCATATTAGTACTGATGAAGTGGAAGGAAGAGGTGGTTAATTGCAGGCTGCTGGCTCTATTGACACTGTAGCATCCTGTCCCTGTGCTGTTCTCTGCTGAGTCAATGACAGCTCCTGCTAGCAGATTAGTGGATTGTACAACAATCCTCTTGTCCCTCAGCAAACTGTTCTCTCTCCATTGTTCTCTCTCTCTCATCCTCTCAAGTCTCCACAGTCAGTTCACTGCGTCAAAGAAAGCAAGAAGGGCAGAAAACATTGGATCTAAATACAGTGTGCTCATTTAGACAGCTCTTGACGACTATAAGTGGTGTTCTAAAGAAACCCTCTACCTCTGGTTACCTCCATTCGGCCCCCCTTTATTCATAGCTTTCTATTTCTTACATTTTCTACCTTGTCTAAATGTTGGAAATAGCTGTTCTCCGTACCTGATGGACTTTGTGTTAGCAGTTTTCTCCCCACGGGTGTAGTGTCTGTCTCCAGTATGTCCCTGCTCCCTCCCCACTCTCACTGAAAGGATCCTCTGACACAGATTTGCATGTTAAGTTTAAACGTCGCTCACAAGGGACGATTAATCAGCAACACAGCAATTAATGAGTCTTTGTCCCTGGGTGATTAATTGACGTCTCCTGCGTCCAACACAGGGAATATGCTGGACCAGCTGTTTATTCCATTTAGTGAGCTTTTTCTGGCATTCTGTAATATTTACTCAACTTTGAGGAGAACATTTGTCTGTAATTTTGGCATGAGTAGTGGTGCAATTAAATCATAAAATGTAGCTTCATGCAGGCTGTTTTTTTTTCTTTCTGAAAATGAAACAGTCAGTTATTTGTGCCCTGGTTCTGGAAAATGTCTTACCCTGTTGTAGTTAACTTAAAATCAGCCATAACAGAAAGCCTGCAAGCTAAATCATATACAGTTACAGCAATGTTAAGGAAATAAAAAGACTCAGAGAGAAAACCCTCCAAGCAGTTAATTACATTAGTAAGAAGATAAGTTGTTTGTCAGGAAGAGGAGGCGGTGATGGTGGGAGAAAAATGAATGTACAGTATACAGTACTGCAGGGCTGTACGCTACATTCAATGCAGAGAGAGTTACTTTGTTGTGTAACTACAAAGATCATTTATGTTATTCTCTTTGCCGTTTCAGGGGCATTGCTTGGTGATTTAGTGTCTGTGGGTGTTCAGCATATAAAATGTATTTGATGAACGCTGGGACACACACACACTCACATATGCACTCACGCACACACAAAGTAACATAACTCACTTGATTTAAATGTTGTTGTTTTTTACATTTTGACACCCACTAACAGACCTTATTACCTTATTAGATCCATTACTCCTATGGATGGATGTTTCCTTAGGAAGAGGGAAGATTATGTAGAAGGAAGAGCCATATGTTCTCCTAACATACCTCTGTGAGATGTCTTATGTTTGTTATAGAATCATCTCCCACTCAGTAGCCACTGCTCAAGCAGCAAGAAGGTCAATCTTCAGAAATTTGCAAGCAGAAACCACCATGTTAGTTCTCTCATTTTGTTTGGCAACAATATGAGAGCAGTGTGTCAAGGGGAGTCAATGGGGAATCAAGGGGAATGTGATTTGTGAATGTGATGTGTGATGACCTACCTACACATAAATGCAACCACAAGCAAAATCTTTTGGGATTATTCCTCCATGCGAATGCCAGGGAAATGTATTATTCCACAATTATTTCATGCTTCATTTAAAATAATTGTCTTGAGCTATTTGTCATCTGAGATAGTACTCTGTAGGTGTTTCATCCCAGAAATACTTTTTACAGACAGGGTCTAGAACATATTGAACGTCAATGAGCAGAGATGAGTCCTCTGTAGTCAGATTAACACGGCAGGATGCCAACCTTGTGACTCCATTCTCAGATTACACCAGATTGTGTAACATCAGAGCCCTGGTGCCAAGCAGCAATCTCATGTAAGGGATACTCTTAGATTAGCTGTAGGCCTGCTAGACTACAGTACAGTCAGGACTAGTGCAATTATTAATTGGAAGATTGGTTTCCACGACCATTCTTTATGTTGGTTGCCTATTTAACTGACATATAGCCTAATATATTATTGGTTCTACTGATAACATATCAAATGTTAGAATAATTATAAAACAGAGATCACTTCAACCTCTGAAGTACCTCCTAGGGAACATTGGTATGGTTTCTCTTTCATTTTCTCTTCTTATCCTTAATCCCAAAGTCCATCAGACTGGACGTGCTTTGCACAGATTCCCAGTGTAATTCAAAATGCAAGGGATGCCTATGTTACTCACACACAGCTCACATAGCTCGGTTAGATTAGTGTATGGTTTGATTATTGTTCATGAACCCAGTGGAGGACTTTCTGACTTGGAGTCGAGGAATCCACATCCTCTTTCTGAACCACTAGATTACGCTAAACTTGAGTATGAGATCTGAAAATCAATTTACGATGAATAAAAAAGATATAATAATAAAGTTCTAACTGCTCAAATACCTTTGACCTTGGTGCTATAAGGTATATCTGCAATCTAATAACACAATGCTGGGTTGTTAATAAAACATAATTGCTGTAAGGTGATGTACTTTTTTGAGTTCTGGTATTGGAAGACATCACAAAACAGTTCTGACATCTGGGACTAATAGGAAAATACTCATTATCTCACTCAAGACCATACATTTTGCAGATAGGATCTTATAGTGCAAAGTCCTTGATTTTTCATATCATAGGTTCTGGTCCTCTTTTGCAAATACTTTGATTTTTTTCACCCCTTTTTCAGAAGAATAGCCATCACTTAAGCTCTTAATGGTAAAAACAAAGAAATACATTTGCCTTAGAGCATGTTTAAAGCCCATTGGATAGGCCTTGCTGTTTTTGTCTTGTTCTATATCAATATGAAAACCTCCAGAAAATACTATTTCACAAAAATTACAAACTTACCACATTTTATTGATAACTAGTAGTAGTTTACTGACTTTGGGTGTCAGAGACCATAACAATATATCTGTTTACTCATCCAGAGCTAAACTTTAGCAATGTTGCTAGTTCTCCATAGGGAATAGTATATTTGTCATTTTAGTGAACTATCGCCTTAACAAATGAACTGTCACGTATAGTAACGACTTCTCATGAAAATGTTCCCGGGGAATTTACATCTCAACAGTTTTATGGGCCCTTGATTCATGACATTTTTAGAGTTATACATTGCATTCGGAAAGTATTCAGACCCCTTGAATTTTTCCACATATTATTACGTTATAGCCTTAGCCTCGAGTCTTCTTGGGTATGACGCTAGAAGCTTGGCACACATGTATTTGGAGAGTTTCTCCCATTCTTCTCTGCAGATCTTCTCAAGCTCTGTCAGTTTGGATGGGGAGCGTTGCTGAACAGCTATTTTCAGATATTTCCAGAGATGTTCGATCGAGTTCAAGTACGGGCTCTGGCCGGATCACTCAAGGACATTCAGAGACTTGTCCCGAAGCCACTCCTGCATTGTCTTGGCTGTGTGCTTAGGGTCGTTGTCCTGTTGGAAGGTAAACTTTTGCCCCAGTTTGAGGTCCTGCACTCTGGAGCAGGTTTTCATCAAGGATTTCTCTGTAGTTGTTCCTGCCGCTGAAAAACATCCCCACAGCATGATGCTGCCACCACCACACTTCACCGTAGGGATGGTGTCAGGTTTCCTCCAGACATGGCGCTTGGTATTCAAGCCAAAGCGTTAAATCTTGGTTTCATCAGACCAGAGAATGTGGTTTCTCATGGTCTAAGAGTGTTTAGGTTACTTTTGGCAAACTCCAAAGGGGCTGCCATTTTACTGAGTAGTGACTTCCGTCTGACCACTCCTCCATAAAGGCCTGATTGGTGGAGTGCTGCAGAGATGGATGTCATTCTGGAAAGTTCTCCCATCTCCACAGAGGAACTCTGAAGCTCTGTCAGAGTGACCATTGGGTTCTTGGTCTCCTCCCTGACCAAGGCTCTTCTTTCCTAATTGCTCAGTTTGGCCGGACGACCAGCTCTTAGAAGAGTCTTGGTAATTTCAAGCTTCTTCCATTTAATAACGATGGATGCCACTGTGTTCTTGGGGACCTTCAATGCCACAGAAATATTTTGGTACCCTTCCCCAGATCTGTGCCTTGACACAATACTGTCTCGGAGCTCTGCAGACAATTCCTTCGGCCTCATGGCTTGGTTTTTGCTCTGACATGCACTGTCAACTGTGTAGATTGCTGAGGATTTTTTATGTATTTAATCCATTTTAGAATAAGGCTGTAACGTAACAAAATGTGGGAGAAGCCAAGGGGTCTGAATACTTTCCGATGGCACTGTATGTGTGATACTCTGGGAGACTGGGAGATGATATTCAGAGGCTGTCACTGATGCTGCCTCTCTGAATGTCTTGCTGCTTGAGAATGCAAAGGCAGAGGAAAGTCAATGACATGCTCACCCTGCAGCCAAGTATGGGATAGGATATACAGTACTTCTATAAGTGCTTTCTGAATACCTACTATGGTGTTTAGCAATGTTCCCTCTAAACTGCACGTATGGGCGGGCGCGCAGTTGCCCTGAAACTGCCGCGCAGCTCCAAAGCAGGACTGCACAGAAGAAATATCAGACATAGAGAAGCACCAGATAGAACTTCATCCAGCTTTGTAGAGTTTACCCTGTTAGTTAACACTATCACCGATTCCCTTTACAGTGGCAATTGTGATCGAATCAATGCAATATTAGCCACTTTCAATGCAACATACCGAAACAAAAGGAACGTTTTGTTGTTGGTAGAACTCATCGGAGTAGGATTCTATTGCATGCGGCATAACCAATCAGAGCTGCAGTAGGCCTATTTGCAAGTAGACCATTGCCATATATGGATCTGTGCCGTTTACTTTGAACTGGACAGCATGAGCGGTCATGAGTAGATGCGCTTGTTTTTAGATCACTGTAATAATGGTATGGGAAAAAAATAATACATTTTATTTTGCAAATATCCATAGTAGCCTACTGGGCCAATGTTAAAACTGTAACTTAAAGCGGATACTGCCTCAGTGTTTTTTAAATTGACGTTTTATTTAACAAGTCAGTTAAGAACAGGCAAGTGTTAGCGCACAGTAAACGCACGCTGGAAATTGCAGAGAATTTTCCCAACGTTCAAGTTTGCGCTCAGCAGACCTGAAATGTTCTCAGTGCCTATAAAAATGATAGGGAACATTGGTGTTTAGTTTCCTTTTTTTAAATATAAGAATCGTGCCACAGGGGTAGATCGGGAGAGTGTGCCAAGTACAGTTGATACTGGCCCATCTTTTTCAGACCCTTTGGGTCAAGAGTAACACTTAGCCAATGACAATGGCTGCTAGGAGTGGTGAGTGTGTGGCACCGTCATAGATGTTGTGTCTAAGTAACGGTCAGGCAATTTCATGAAGAGAACCGGTGTGTGTATGTACAACATGTCTCTCAGAACTTCTAACACTAGCAGTCACAATCGCTTTGTGTCCATCCCGTTGTGACCTTGATATAAAACGTCTTACAATCTCCCCGTTGGGCATTCTCCAAATCCACGCAGCTGTTTTTCAATTGGTGTTTTCTTCTTCTTTCTCCCCTCATCCTCAGGACTCAGGGTCTCTCTCTCTGCAGCTCCTCCAGTGGATTGGATCATTGCAGTAGCTTTCAGTTGCGGCCAAAGTGTCTTTTATATAAGAAGATCATAATACAAAATACATAGCCTCCAGAATTATTACTGTAGGCCATGACTAACATGGATTTCTTATCATTTAAACAATAAAATGCTGAAGAAGTGAAGTGATGCTATTTGATAACTATGGCTCATATGAATAGACTGCAATATTTATATGCACATTTATCGCACTGAAGAAGAACAAAAACATGTTACTCACACAATACATGAATCATGTAGATTGTTGCATTCAGTAGCACTTACAAAGTCTCCCTGGGGATACTCCGAAATGTTTCTCTCTACTCTCCTCTAAGTTATCTCTGAGGTTGTTATCACTGTAATATGCTGTGAGAATGCCCCATTGGGAGCTGAAAAATAGTATGAAAGGCCTCTCTCTGATCACATACACAGACAGTTCTGTTTGTGAAAAGATATTCTCCTTCCTGGAGGCTGTTTGAATCTTGGTCAACAACAGTGGGTTTTTCTTTACTAATCCCTAAGGTTGAAATGGTCATCAAATTAAGCCGATATATACAATCACAGCCCTAGCATAGCTGACAGCCAGCCTTCTTTTATCTAGTCTAAGCATTCAGAGGTATTTCCATTCAAATATGGTCCTATCTTCACATTCATAATGTTGTTAATGATGGCAGTAGTGCTTATAATTGTTTCCCCTACTTTTATGATACGCTACTGTACATTCATTGTACCTTTATTGTAAATTTACTAGCAAACACACACACACACACACACACACACACACACACACAGTATTGAAACACAAAGAATCACGCAAAGTCATAGAAGGCATACTTAATCACGCACAAGCAACTGAACAACTCAGCTGAACAACTCATAGGATTGCTCAGTCATTATCATTTAGCACCACTGCATAGACAGAGATTGTATGGAGATAGGATGGAAAAAGCTGTAGAATACATAACTTACAGGTGAAAACCACAAATTAATATAAGAAATTATGCTATTCCCCATTCATTAGCATGAGGTGACTGTACCCTGTGGGATTTACAGTGAAGAGCATGATGTAATACACTAACTCATCCATCCCAGTTCTATACTGCGGCAATATTAGCAACCACACACACACACACACACACACACCGCGAGGCTGTCAATTGAGCTGTCTTGCAACATCTTGTCTCGTCCTCATGTGCCCTCATCAGACCTCTTGTGTTGTGACTTTAGCCTGAGGTCAGTGTGAGTTTTGTCTGTTTGACATCCCTACCTACGGCAGGAAAAGACAGTCCAGACCCAGCCGTCCTCCGGGGTTAGATGTCCTTGTTTGCTTACCAAAGCACTACACTTTTATTGTAAACAGAAACACAGCTGTTGCATAATTCACAGCTGCTCCCTCCTTAAGACAGGCAGGTAATGGGGCAGCACAATGGGGCTCTCGCTCCACTGGAGACCGGGGGGTAGATTGATAGTTCGGGTTGGCACAGGCAGTGCAAAGGTGCACCGTCTACACACCCACCCCATGCAAGTGTCCCCAACTGGATGTCCTTTTGTGGCTGGAGCTATTGTACAATGTGGCTTTCTGCTATGTGATAAAATGTATAAAAATCATCTCAGACTCTGATGCATAGGTCTTCAAATGTTTTTTTTAACCTGGGGAAGGCACAGACTGGAATAGGGAGTTGACATTAATAATTGAACCAAGTCGATCAGTGGCTGCCTCCCTGCATGTAAAGCATCTGTCTGTCATCATAAGGCAATGCTGCGCCTTATTAAACCGTTGGGGGATGCAATGAATTTCATCTGGAGGTTTTCAAGGGCTCTCGAAGGTTGCTGACTGACTCAACTATTTGCATTTCTCACTCATGCACATGCGCGCACACACATACTCACACACACACAATCTGATAATTACTCAACTGCCCAAATGAAGACATATTCAGTTATGTCAGTCCCAGTCACTCAGGATATTGTCATTAAGGTTCTGGCGTAAGCTCTATGAGGATCCACTATCGAACACATCCACTGTGGATCTCTGGATCAGTGTGAACATCAATGAGGTTTAGGGGCGTGCTTTTACAAAAGCTCGGAGCACAGTAGTAGATCTATGGAAATGTGTCAGTACAGTGTTTCAAGGAACTGATAGAGGTACCAGAGCAAATAGCTTTTATTGAATGGGTATACGAGGGGGATTCCATTGTGAGATAATAGCTTTCTTTCTCGTAGAGATGTGATTGTCTCTGCTGTCATCGCGCCCTGCATGCTACAGTACGTGGTCGGTTACTGACTGCCTAATGTGTAGTCTCATTAGTATGGGTGTCAATGCCTGTCCTCTCCTTCAGCTGAACCTGCCTGTCATGCCAGACTCTGTTACTGTAATGGATCTGCTGTAGCTGCTGCCGCATTGTCCCCAGATGGCTGGAGCGCAGATCCCCTGTTTGTCATTTCCCAAGGATACTGTATGAGCACGTGTTTGTGTGTGTGTGTGTCTGTGTGTGTATGTGTGTGTGTGTGTTTGTGTGTGCATGTGTGTGTGTGTTTGTGTGTGTGTGTGTCTGTGTATGTATGTGTGTGTGTGTGTTTGTGTGTGCGTGTGTGTGTGTGTGTTTGTGTGTGTGTGTGTCTGTGTATGTGTGTGTGTGTTTGTGTGTGCATGTGTGTGTGTGTGTGTGTGTGTGTGTCTGTGTCTGTGTCTGTGTCTGTGTCTGTGTCTGTGTCTGTGTCTGTGTCTGTGTCTGTGTCTGTGTCTGTGTCTGTGTCTGTGTCTGTGTCTGTGTCTGTGTCTGTGTATGTGTATGTATGTGTGTGTGTGTGTGTTTGTGTGTGCATGTGTGTGGGGTCTTTTATACTCGCATGCTTCCATGCATGTGTGCTTGTCCGAGTGTGTGTCAACTCAAATCAAATTGTATTCGCCACACGCTTCATAGACAACAGGTGTAGACTAACAATTAAGTGCTTATTTACAGGTCATTTTCCGACAATGCAGAGTTGTAGATAAGTTTACAAAAAAATATAATAATTGAAATAGTGACACAGTGAATAACGAATACAAATAAAGAGTAAAACAACATGGCTATATATGGGGAGTAGAAAATAGCATTCCTATATACTAGTGGAGGTCAGTGCCGTTTATTTAAAAAAATAAAATCATGAGCATGACCTAATTTCTATTGTAGCATGTTGGATGACTGTAATTCATATTCCGTTCACCCGCGTCAATGTAACATTATAGTTTGCCCTATACCCATCATGAGGCTGCTACAACCTAGCCTATGAATGAACGTTTACAACTTAGGTGCACACAGGTCGAGAGAAATATTTGACACATTCAATACCGCCTTGCACACTCTTGCCTTCATCTAGCTTATCTAGGATGTTGTCACGTCCTGACCTTAGTTCCTTTTTTATGTCTCTGTTTTAGTTTGGTCATTGCGTGAGTTGGGGTGGGCATTCTATGTTTTTGTTCTATGTTTTCTATTTCTATGTGTTTGGCCTGGTATGATTCCCAATCAGAGGCAGCTGGCAATCGTTGTCTCTGATTGAGAACCATACTTAGGCAGCCTGTTTTCCCACTATGGGGGTGGGTAGTTATTTTCTGTTTAGTGTTTTTGTTGCACCTTGCAGAACTGTTCGTTTGTTGTTTTTGTTCAGTATTCATCTTTATTTAAAATATTATGAATACGTACCACACTGCACTTTGGTCCTCTTCTCCTTCTCCCGACGACAATCTTTAAAGAACTACCCACCACCAAAGGACCAAGCAGCGTGGTGAAAGGGCTCCTGAACAGGTGAGCAGCGCTATCTGGAGTATGAGACAACCTGGGAGGAGATAGAGAGGTGGTCAGTCAACCCAGGGAGAGTGCCGGAGCACGCCTGGGATTCTCTAGAACAGTGCGAGGAGGTGTACCAGAGAATGGAGTTGGCGTCACAAACACGGCTGGCAAAGGAGCCCAAGAGGCAGCACGGCACACCTGACTCTGTGTGGCAGAGTCAGGTTGGAGACCTGAGCCAACTCCCCGTGCTTACAGTGGCGGGCGTCGTACTGGTCAGGCACCGTGTTATGCGGTAGAGCGCACGGTGTCCCCAGTACGCGTTCTTAGCCCGGTGCGCTACATCCCAGCTCCCCACATCTGCCGGGCTAGGGTGAGGATCCAGCCAGGGCGGATGGTGCCAGCCCTGCTCTCCAGACAGCCAGTGCGTCTCCTCGGGCCAGGATATCCTGCGTTGGCTCTGCACACTGTCTCCCGTGTGTCTGCACAGCCCAGTGCGGCCTGCGCCCCGCAAGTGCCGGGCTAAAATCACCATCCAGCCAGGATGGGTTGTGCAGGCCCTTAGTTCGAGTACACCTCCACGGCCCGCACCTCCACGGCCCGGTCTATCCTGTGCCTCCTCCGAGGACCAGGCTGTCTCTCCGTCTCCTCCCTCCAGGTTCTCCCGCCTGGGGGTGGGTAGTAATTTTCTGTTTAGTGCTTTTGTTGCACCTTGCAGAACTGTTCATTTGTCGGTTTGTTGTTTTTGTTCAGTATTCATCTTTATTAAAAGTATTATGAATGCATACCACGCTGCACTTTGGTCCTCTTCTCCTTCTCCCAAAGACAATCGTTACAGATGTAATCATTAGTCCAATAATTGCAAACTAGTTTCTATTGGACAAATGTAGGTATTTTTATCTGTTTTGTTTGCTTCAGTTTAAGAAACATTTTCAACAGAATCGGTGGCATGAATACACCCCTGTTTATAGCAGCCATGTTGTATTCATTCTGTCCTCTATGCACTCTCCGCCTC
This sequence comes from Oncorhynchus gorbuscha, assembly GCF_021184085.1. NCBI lineage: Eukaryota > Metazoa > Chordata > Actinopteri > Salmoniformes > Salmonidae > Oncorhynchus > Oncorhynchus gorbuscha. The sequence goes on along the minus strand of NC_060175.1, from coordinate 83,253,645 downwards.
TCAGCTTTTCCCTTTGTTTGTGGACTTCAATGAACAACACATCAGCTGTATGTGACCAGGCGAAAAAAAACTTTCCAAGCCAAACCATGTCATATCCGCTACACACAGCCTACATCGTTGTCTCCATATTAGCTAAAGTAACGTCCTAGTCAACATAGCTAATATAACTAATGTGTTAGTAAACCCACTACAATCATGCGGTAATGTTACAGTGTATATTCAGTAAGCAGTTACACCGGCGGGCCCCGGTGGCAATACATTAATAAAACCAATAGCTTACTTTGACTTGGAAGAGTTTCAGTGTTGTGTTGGATAGTCATAGCCAGCTAGCTACCATAGCATCCCTCTGTTTGATCCGGGTATTTGAGTAACTAAACTAGCCAGTTGCATTTCCTAGCTATTTTGCGCTTCATTTTTGAAGAAATTAATTTGTTAAACTGTTCAACACTTGTCCTTCTCTCTGAGTCAACTACTCATCACATTGTATGCACTGCAGTGCTAACTAGCTGTAGCTTAAGCTTTCAGTACTATTCATTCTCAGATCCTTTGAATGGGTGACAACATGTCAGTTCATGCTACAAGAGCTCTGATAGGTTGGAGGCTGTCCTCCGGAAGTTGTCATAATTACTGTGCAAGTCTATGGAAGGGGGTGAGAACCAAGAGCCTCCTAGGTTTTGTATTGAAGTCAATGTACCAAGAGGAGGACGGAAGCTAGCTGTCCTCCGGCTACACCATGGTGCTACCCTACAGAGTGCTTTTGAGGCTACTGTAGACCTTCATTGCAAAACAGTGTGTTTTAATCAATTATTTGGTGACGTAAATATATTTGGTATATTTTTTCAATTTTTTACAATTTTTATTTGTTTGAAATTCACTGTGGAGGATGGTCCTCCCCATCCCTGAGGAGCCTCCACTGCTATATACAGGGAGTAACAGTACCGAGTCAATGTGCAGGGGTGCGTGGTAATTGAGGCAGCTATGTACTGTATATGTAGGGTTAAAGTGACTAACAGCAGCGTGTGTGTAAGTATGTGTGAGTGTATGGGTAGAGTCCAGTATGTGTGTGTATAGAGTCAGTGCAAAATAGTTATTGCAAGAAAGAGTCAATGCAGGTAGTCCTTTTGTTACCAACCTCCTTGATTTGGTCTAATTGTGTTTTTTACTTTGGATAAAAGCAGACACAGAGCTACAACATGGTATATCATACACTATATTTGAGGAACAATGGGAAAGTAATTCTGCTTTGAAAGTTGATAATGTGACGAACCTCCCACTCTGTCTGCCGTATTCTTTCTATTTGCGCTTGTTTTCCTTATTAGTATGTCGGCGGGCGGAGCTGGGAGTGTCATCAGAGACGTGGGACACACCCGGGCCCGGGTTTGTCCGGGGATAAATACACCTCTTCCCCATTCATTGAGGAGACTCTCCATGCAGACACACTTATAGATTTTGGTTGTGGCATTTTTGTGGCTGTTTGTTTGCTTTGGCACCTTTCAACACCCCTCATCCTCACATTTATGCACGCAAACACTCACTTACACTGCTGACTACACACACCATTGCTAATTGTATTTAGTTTACTTCAGTTAATAAATACATTTTGTTATTCCTTATCTCCATGTTGTCTCCCTTTTTGTTTTAGGAACTTCGAGTTTGTGACAATCTTGTAACCTCACTTTTGAGAAAATGGCCTTTGAATGTTTTGATACCTACTGGAGAGCTCTTTGTCTACACCATTCAGCATCGTTCACACCCTTTTAAGCTTTAACCCCCACCCAAACTCTGACCATTTTACTCACCCTAGCAGAACTGGTTAGGCTGTTTTCATGTTATCCAGAGCGTTGGTGACTAACTGTGCTGCTGGCAACAATTTAATTATGCTTTTTTTGCAGGCATTTACTGACACCGGCCATATTCAACGGGTGTTGAGCATTCGTGAATTCATCAGTTATTCTGCGCTCTGGCACACTGACGAGAGTGCTCTGAAATCGGAGTAGATGGCCAGACTGAATTTATGAACGCACCCGAAATGGTTACTTGCATAGTGGAGTCTTTTGTTAAGACATGTAGCTGGCTAGCTAAACAATGAACCATAATCCCAACTCATGATGTTACTACCCTGAATGAATCTGCAGGTAGCTAACCAACCAGGTTCAATGTTAGCTAGCTAACATTAGGCTATAACTAGCAGAGCAAATGGCTGCGATACAAATGATAAGATAATATACTTAACGTTAGCTAGCTAACAGTACACCATAACTTGAAATGAAAATTACTTTAAAAATTAGAAAAGTGTAATACCTGAATTCATCTAGCTACGATATCTTACCCATGCTCGTAGTAGATAGCCAGAGCTATATGGCAGACCAATATATTTTTCTGTGGCTAAACCAACTAGGCTCGTAATTTAACAATTGTATTCATATTTACAGATGGCAAACAAGTTTGTTATTAAGGCACATGAAAGTTCATATGTTGGAGAAAGCATTTCTGCCCTAAAACAAAATTTGATTTAAAAAAGAAGTTTACATTCAAACGGCTCTCCTGTGAGGTAATGACCCGTGATATACTCCTAGTTTTCTGAAATGAGTCTCATTTGATTAGCTATTTAGCAGTCTTGCTTAGAAGTCTTATGGCTTGGGGGTAGAAGCTGTTCAGGGTCCTGTTAATTCCAGTCTTGGTGTATTGATACTGCTTGCCATGCGGTAGCAGAGAGAACAGTCTGTGGCTTCAGTGGCTGGAGTCTTTGCCAGTTTTTTTTGGGGGGGGGGGTTCCTCTGACACCGCCTGGTATAGAGGATCTAGATGGAAAGGAGCTTGGGCCCAGTATGTACTGGGCCATATGGTGAAGCTGTCGAACACCCTGAGGGGGAAGAGGTGTTGTTGTGCCCTCTTCACAACTGTGTTGGTATGTTTGGACCATGATAGATCCTTAGTGATGTGGACTGTGAGGAACTTGAAGCTCTCGACACGCTACTCTACAGCTCCGTAGATTTGAATGGGGCAAGCTAAACATTCTGTTTCCTGTTGTCCACGATCAGCTCCTTTGAGGGAGAGATTATTGTCATGGCAACACACTGACCTCCTCCCTAAAGGCTTTCTCATCGTCATTGGTACAGCTTACCACCATCATGTCTGCAAATGTAATGTTTGTGTTGGAGTCGTGCGCGTCCATGCAGTCTTGGATGAACAAGGGGTATAGGAGTGGACTAAGCACACCCCTGAGGGGCCCCTGTGTTGAGGGTCAGTGTGGCAGATGTATTGTTGTCTACCCTCACCACCTGGGAACGGCCCCAGGTGTTGATGTGAGCCTTGACCAGCCTTTCAAAGCATTTCATGGCTACAGATGTGAGTGCTACAAGGCAATAGTCATTTAGTCAGGTTACTTTGATGTTCTTGGGCACAGGGACTATGGTGGTATGCTTGAAATATATAGGTATTACAGACTGAGTCAGGGAGAGGTGGAAAATGTCAGTGAACACACTTGCCAGCTGGTCAGTGCATTCTCTGAGTACATGGACTGATAATCCGTCTGGTTACAACTGGGGCCTTGGGAATGTTAACCTGTTTAAATGTTTTGCTCATATCGGATACGGAGAGTGTGACACAGTCGTCCAGATCATCTGGTGCTCTCACGCACGGTTCAGTGTTGCTTGCCTCAAAGCTAGAATTAGAAGACATTTAGATCGTCTGGTAGGCTTGTGTCAATGGACAGCTCGTGGCTGGGTTTCCCTTTGTAATCCTTGATAGTTTGCAAGCCCTGCCACATCTGATGCCCGTCAGAGCCTGTGTGTGTGTGTGTGTGTGTGTGTGTGTGTGTGTGTGTGTGTGTGTGTGTGTGTGTGTGTGTGTGTGTGTGTGTGCATTGATAGTGGAGAGTGTAAAATCCTTTCCTTCCACCATCTGGTGGTGAAGTGATTCAGTCAACATGTTTAAAGAAGGTCATTAAGCTTTGCGGCATTAGTTAACAATACTGTACGTGTGGCACCATGTACCTAATAGGAATCCCTTTGTACTTGTATCTGTCTACCAGCAATTATTGTGTCTGATTGGAAGTGAGGCCAGTATCTGGTACCTCCTGTTCTGTGGACTGGTAGGTATCTTCGTTCGTTAGTCTATTCCATACGAGCCCTGGTCAGAAGTAGTGCACTATAAAGGGAATAGGGTGGAATTTGTAACACAACGCTTGTCTTTGTGAACCATTGTGGAGCCTTTTAGACTTCAGTGCCATGCTACGTTTGTCGGCTATGGATCAAGCCCCTGGGGAGTTTGCCAGTGATCTTTACTGTAATGCACAATATAACTTCTGCATTTGTAAGGAAAGAGGGAGGAGGTGCACACAATTCTCAGAACACAAAACACGCAAGGGCCCAAATCTGAGGTCAAACTGCCGATGGTGACTGAGTAATTTGTTAGTGTGCGTGTGTAGTTCTGCCACAATCATTCTTAGATTTCTGCCCATTTCTTGCTGTGTTATATGTTACCTTCCTCCCGTTTTGTTGCAGAAAGCTCCTACATGATTAAGACAGCTGGCTCATCTTTGATCATGCTCTTCATTGACACCTTGGTCTCAGACATGATGACAAGGTGCTGCTGGTCTGCCATATAATTGCCTTTCAAACACTCCTGTCTGTTCACCCTTTACTTTCACATTCCTAGAGGTATTTGCAGCACACTAGCTCATCTGATGAAAGGAAATCTATTCTGCACTTTTAAATGAATGGATGTCTGGAATGATCAGCTGAGTAAAGTTGGTGGTTGAGAGAAGTGTGGTGTGTTCTCTCTGTATGCAGTGTGATGCATCTCTGTCTCTCTTCGAGGCTAGAGCACAAGTCTCTTTCTCCGTCATCCCTCTCTCTCCTTCTGCCTATGTCCTCATCCATGGCCTAGCTTCAATCAGCCCTTGTCTCCATGACAATCGGATGAGGCTCCACTGCGTTTGCAATGCCACCTCGGTGCAGCAGCAGTGTCTTTTGTAAGCCAATATGAATGTTTTGGCCTGTATTGCTACAACAATACTGCCGAAGGCGGTGACAAAACATTTCACTATAGAGGATCACCCAGCAATTCATATGACGCAGCGTGAATTAGTACATGAACACTGTCACTAAGTCTAAAAAGCAGTGACAGCCTGGGCTATATTGAACGTTAAACCATTCCATCACAGTTGACCTCAAGACATTTCATTCCAGTTTTTTCTCAATGTTGTCATGCTTTCATAGAAAATTCTATCTCACTATATAACATGCACCATAGTCACTGGAGCGAGAGCAAAACTTCCACCACAAGGCAAGCATCACAAACCATGGCTAAGGCAAGGCAGACACTGTCACTGACAACCCCTTATTTGCTATTCATGTCCAGGCCATGAGACGTATTGACCCATTGTCTTCGTGTTTTTGATCATGTGTTTGGTCCTCTGAGATAAGATGTCTATACATCACCAGTTGACAGGACTGTGGACAGGGCCCTCGGCTTATCACTCACTGCTCACCCATTCATTCATCCTGTCTCTGTCTCTTTCCTTCTCGATTTGCCCTCTGTCTCTCTTCTCAGTACATTTCATACTGTCTCTCTTTCTTCTCAGCAGGAGTAGGAACCGGTTCAGGGAACTGAACATAACCTGAAAATAACATTTTTCAGGGAACAGAAATGGAACCTAGCACAACTGCTATTTAAAAGGCATGGGAATCGGTTAATAACGTTATTTTACGTTCCAGGCATTTATTTCTAGTCCCGCAACAACGCAACAAAGCGCCTATGCAAAGCCCTCACTCTGTCAAATTGAAAATCTTGTTCCTGTAAGTGTTTAGGCTACCTGCCCCCCTCCGTTACAAGCTTGATTTCGAAAGATAGTGAGAGAGATTTTTTAAGAAGAATGGAATATCTTTTTCAATGCCAGTTAACTAGGCCTACAGTATCCTTATCACGCTTCACGTTGGATTTATTAACTACATAAAGGTAAGTGTTTTTAATTCCGATGCCACTCTGTACACACAAGCTTGTTAGCTAGCTAGCTCAACGGGCTTTCAAATTCCTCCATAGAAGCTGCTTCTCCTATGTATAATTCTGTGGACCTAATTCATATAATACATGTCATAAAATGCCCAGCGCTTCAAACCTCCTCAATCCTCTCTCGCGCTCTCCACACCTGCAAAATGTAAATCTCGTCTTGCGCCATAGTTACCACGTGTCTGTCCATCACGCATGTAAGCAACTAGCTTGCCTGCTCTATGCGCACTGATTGGGGAAGTAATTTAGTGAGCTAAATGTTGTTTTTTAAACGGTTGATATCACAGGTTAAAAAAGGAATGAAATAAACTTTTACTTTTTTCACAACGTTATTTTGTTGGTTGGAACAGTGGAACGAAACCCCCTAAAATAGTGATTCAGTTTACAACGAAGCAATTGGGAAATAATTTGGGTTCAAACCACTGCTTCTCACTACATTTTCAACGGTCTCTTCTCAGTACATTTTCTGTCTCTTTTGGTTTCTCTTTCAAAGTGACCTTTTCTCACATTCTTCCTTTCGTCTATTCCTCTCCTTGTCTGTTTATTCCTGTCTACTTCTCTTTCTCTATTACCATTACCAGTCTGTTCTCTCAATCCTCTCTTTCGCTCTCACTCCCCCCCCTCCCTGTCTACATTCATCTTTTGATCACATTTAACTTTGATCAAATTGAAGACTAACATGTCCTTAATTCTGCTGAATCCTTCCTTGTTCCCCTTACTACTGATGCATGTTTACCCAGGCAGGGTGAGATGAGAATGTATGGTTCAGTTAGTCGATTTGGACAGAGTCTCCTCTCCAGGGGCCAGGCTTGACAGTGACGGGGCAAGGGTCAGGTGCTCAGGTCCTGGGAGGCAGACAGGTCAGGAGAGGCTCATCTGTTACCAGTTGGAGCTCCACAGGGGAATAGGGTGAAGGAGGAGGATACAGTGGATGGGACAGGGATGGAGCAGGAGGAGGAGTGCAGACTGCATAGCATGCCAGACCACAGAGGAAGGCTCTGTGGGGGGAGTCATGATGATGATGGGCGGTTAAGAACGTTGGGCCATTAACCAGAAGGTTGCTGGTTCAAATCTCTGACCCGACTAGGTGAAAAATCTGCTCTTGAGAAAAGCAATTAACCCTAATCGCTCTGTATAAGAGTGTTTGCTAAAATGTAAGTGGAGGATGGAGAATCAGGCCTGTGCAGTCTCTCTTGCTATGCCTACTCACTAAGTTATTCCCGGCCAAGTTTATGCTGCTCTTGTTCTGTATTGACTTGAGCCTCTCTCTCCTCCTTGAAAGTCCTCTTGTCCTTCTTGCTACTCAGTTTATTATATCACATTGTTGTACGAAGTTTCAAGCCTCAATAAAGGGAGGTGACAAAAGGTGAGCGGAGATCGATGTACTGTAACTCTTTTCCTGGAGTTTTATCCATTGGACTTGGACACCACTATTGATTGTGCCTGGCCACTTTGTTCCACTTATTGAGCCTGGCACTCAACATGTGGTCAGAATTTACATACCCTGATCCATGATCAAAGCTTTCACAGGGCAAAGGCACACTGGCACCAAAAAGTGCTGATCTCTCCCTATGACTGATGTAGCCTTGAAAGATGAAGTGTAATCTCTACATTATTTATGTACTTAATGTTTAGTATGCTAATAGTGAGCTTTCTCTGTTCCCATAACATATGGTCATTATATTCCCACAGGACATCAGAGTGGGGGAGGGATCACAGCTGACAAGGACCTCTGGCTGGGCAATGCCAATGTCATCGACACTGGAGGACAGTCACGGAGGAGAAAGTGATACTTAATGATACTCTCTGACCACAGTAGAAACTGAGTCACTTTGCTAGACAAACTTTTGCTGTTTTACTGTTAAGTACATGAAACGAGCAGTTTATTGACGGCAGGTGTCATGTAAAGTAAAGCGTTGGTGTTATGTCTGGTCTCTGAATAATACTGTACTACAGGGTTCCCCAACTGCTTTTACTTGCCCCCCAATTTTTCTGAGCTAAATAAATAAATAAATTATATACATATACATACAGTACCAGTCGAGAGTTTGGACACACCTACTCATTCAAATCAAATTGTATTAGTCACATGCTCTGAATACAACAGGTGTAGACCTTACAGTGAAATGCTTACTTAGAGCCCCTAATCAACAATGCAGTTTAAAAAAATATGGATAAGAATTAGAGATGAAAGTAACCATGCGGTAGCAGAAAGGACAGACTATGACTAGGGTGGCTTGAGTCTTTCACAATTTTTAGGGCCTTCCTCTGACACCGCCTGGTATAGAGGTCCTGGATGGTAGGAAGCTTGGACTCAGTGATGTACTGGACCGTTCGCACTGCCCTCTGTAGTGCCTTGTGGTCGGAGGCCAAGCAGCTGCCATACCAGGCAGTGATGCAACCAGTCAGGATGCTCTCGATGGTGCAGCTGTAGAATCTTTTGAGGATCTGAGGACCCATGCCTAATCTTTTCAGTCTCCTGAGGTGGAATAGGTTATGTCATGCCCTCTTCACGACTGTCTTGGTGTGCTTGGACCATGTTAGTTTGTTGGTGATGTGGACACCAACGAACTTGAAGCTCTCAACCTGTGCCACTGCAGCCCCGTCGATGAGAATGGGGGCATGCTCGGTCCTCTTTTTTCTGTAGTCCACAATCATCTCATTTGTCTTTATCACGTTGACAGATTATACAGGTTATACAGAAGATAGCCCTGTTTGGTAAAAGACCAAGTCCATACTGTGGCAAGAACATCTCAAATAAGCAAAGAGAAATGACAGTCCATCATTTCTTTAAGACATGAAGGTCAGTAAATCCAGAAAATGTCAAGAACTTTGAACGTTTCTTCAAGTGCAGTCGCAAAAACCATCAAGCGCTATGATGAAACTGGCTCTCATGAGGACTGCCACAGGAAGGGAAGACCCAGAGTTACCTCTGCTGCAGAGGATATAAATGCTTCACAGATTTCAAGTAACAGACATGTCTCAACATCAACTGTTCAGAGGAGACTGCGTGAATCCAGCATTCATGGTTGAATTACTGCAAAGAAACCACTACTAAAGGACACCAATAAGAAGAAGAGACTTGCTTGGCCAAGAAACATGAGCAATGGACATTAGACCGGTGGAAATCTGTCCTTTTGTCTGATGAGTCCAAATTTGAGATTTTTGGTTCCAACCGCCGTGTCTTTGTGAGATGCAGAGTATGTGAACGGATGATCTCTGCATGTGTGGTTCCCACCGTGAAGCATGGAGGAAGAGGTGTGATGGTGTGGGGGTACTTTGCTGGTGACACTGTCAGTGATTTATTTAGAATTCAAGGCACACTTAACCAGCATGGCTACCACAGCATTCTGCAGCGATACGCCATCCCATCTGGTTTGTGGTTAGTGGGACTATAATTTGTTTTTCAACAGTGACCCAAAACACACATCCAGGCTGTGTAAGAGCTATTTGACCAAGGAGAATGATGGAGTGCTGCATCAGGTGACCTGGCCTCCACAATCACCCGACCTCAACCCAATTGAGATGGTTTGGGATAAATTGGACCGCGGAGGGAAGGAAAAGCAGCCAACAAGTTCTCAGCATACAGTGGGGCAAAAAAGTATTTAGTCAGCCACCAATTGTGCAAGTTCTCTCATATTTTTAAGTGTAATTTTCATCATAGGTACACTTCAACTATGACAGACAAAATTATGGTGGAAAATAAGTATTTGGTCACCTACAAACAATCAAGATTTCTGGCTCTCACAAACCTGTAACTTCTTCCTTAACAAACTACAGTTTTGGCAAGTCGGTTAGGACATCTACTTTGTGCATGACACAAGTAATTTTTCCAACAATTGTTAACAGACTGATTATTTCACTTATAATTCACTGTATTCACGTGCTTTTACACCTGCATTGTTTGCTGTTTGGGGTTTTAGGCTGGGTTTCTGTACAGCACTTTGAGATATCAGCTGATGTACGAAGGGCTATATAAATAAATTTGATTTGATTTGATCACAATTCCAGTGGGTCAGAGGTTTACATACACTAAGTTGACTGTGCCTTTAAACAGCTTGGAAAATTCCAGAAAGTTATGTCATGGCTTTAGAAGCTTCTGATAGGCTAATTGGTATATTTTGAGTCAATTGGAGGTGTAGCTGTGGATGTATTTCAAGGCATACCTTCAAAATCAGTGCCTCTTTGCTTGACATCATGGGAAAATCAAAAGAAATCAGCCAAGACCTCAGAAAAAAATGTATACCTTCACAAGTCTGGTTCATCCTTGGGAGCAATTTCCAAACGCCTGAAGGTACCATGTTCATCTGTACAAACAATAGTACGCAAGTATAAACACCATGGGACCACGCAGTCGTCATTCTGCTCAGGAAGGAGATGCGTTCTGTCTCCTTGAGATGAACGTACTTTGATGTGAAAAGTGCAAATCGATCCCAGAACAACAGCAAAGGACCTTGTGAAGATGCTGGAGGAAACGGGTAAAAAAGTATCTATATCCACAGTAAAACGAGTCCTATATCGACATAACCTGAAGGGCCGCTCAGCAAGGAAGAAGCCACTGCTCCAAAACCTCCATTAAAAAAAGCCAGACTACAGTTTGTAACTGCACATGGGGACAAAGATTGCACTTTTTGGAGAAATGTACTCTGGTCTGATGAAACAATAATATAACTGTTTGGCCATAATGACCATTGTTATGTTTGGTGGAAAAAGGGGGAGGCTTGCAAGCCGAAGAACTTATTGTGGGAAGCTTGTGGAAGGCTGCTCGAAATGTTTGGCCCAAGTTAAACAATTTAAACTTCTGACCCACTAGGAATGTGATGAAAGAAATAAAAGTTTAAATAAATCATTCTGGGGGGCGCTAGAGAGCGTGCTATGAAGTAGACATGCTTTGCTAGAGCTCTGCTCTATTTTGAAACAAATGAGTATTTATCTTAACCTCTCACAACCTATAACTTCAAACAAATATGACAAATGGAAAAGGCACCAAAAAAGGGGGCGCTAAACAAGATCATTTGAATGAGACAGACAACGAACCAATTTCAACGTCGCCGACCCACGAGGAGTTGGCTGAAGAGGCTAGCTTCCAAGAGTTCCCCACAGAGCCTACTCAAAGTGACATACTGGCTGCCATAAACTCACTAAGCAAGAAGGTGGACACAAGGTTGGCTGATATCTCAAAGAGTATTGGGACTCTGGCCGAAACTGTGAAGGCAACTAAGGGAAGGGCGCATGAGGTTGAGCAGACGACAGTCGATCACGTGGCCAGGCTACAGGACATAGAGAAACAGTGCGCAACGTAAAAAAATGACAACAAAACCCTGAAAGCCCGACTGGAAATGCTTGAGTCGCATTCAAGACGCCAGAACATCTGAATATGTGGGATCCAGGAGGACACTGAGAAAGGGAAACCCACTGAATTTGTCTCGGAGCTGATACTGGCATTGCTGGGGAGTGAACACTTCAAAACGGCCATCCTGAACGACCGCGCACACAGATCTCAGGCAACGAAGCCGGCCAAGGGCGGGCCACCAAGGCCATTCATTGTATGGCTGCACTATCCCCAGACCAGGGATCTCATCCTCAAGCTGCCTAGTCAAAAGTTCCCCCTTAACTACAACGGAGCCAGGGTGTCTTTCTACCCAGATCTTACCTAGGAGGTGAGGAACCAATGGAAAGAGTATGATGAGGTACGCAACAAATGCAGGGCGGCCAACATCCGATATGGATTCCTCTTCCCAGCCTGGTTTAAGGTGACAGTCAAGGGATCAACACATACGTTTGACAACTCAAAAGAGGCCGATCTGTTCTTGACAAGCTCCCTGGCTGAGGCTACAGAACGGCTGTGTCAGCCGGCTTAATGGCCAAATACAGGCCAGGAATGTGTTTGAATTTCCGGCCTATGTCTTTTCGATCATAAATTGGGACTTATATGATAGGTGAGATGTTGTGGCTAATATAGCATTGTTTAGCATATCATGTATTAGCACCACTCACCCCCTAACTTGAGAGTTAAGTGTTATTTAATATTAGTTTATATGCAGAGCATCTACAGACGAGTTAGTTCAAGCTGTATGTCTAGACACCCTAAGGTTTGTGTGTTAGCCAAGGAGTGCTTAGTTTGGGGAAGTCACTCAATAAAGGGACGGGAGGAGGGGCGGGAGGGGGGATGGGGTCTGTGTTTTATGTTCATGTTTATTAATACAGGTGGCATGACAAGCTCCCGCACGACGGGTGTTTTTCTACTGGGTTTTGTATGACAGCAACAATTTGCTCTAAAATAAGAAATGCCACATAGTGACAGAGTACAGAGTAGACCAGGTGGAATAAAGATAGTCAGCTGGAACCGTAATGGCTTAGGGCATGTTGTGAAACGAGCTAAGGTTTTTTCTCATCTTAAATCACTGGGTGCTGACATAGAACTTCTTCCATAAACTCATATTAAACGCACCGCTCAGGCCAAGCTACGAGTCGGCTGGATCGGTCAGATATACCAGTCTAACTTTGATGCAAAAGCGAGAGGGGTAGCAATGCTGATAAGGAAAAACATTCCTTTTGTTTACTCGTCCTCGATTTCAGATCCTAATGGTCGGTATATTATTGTGACTGGTACACTGAATTCGAAACCAATAACCTTGGTCAATTTATATGGTCCCAACATCAATGATCCATTATTTTTTTCAAAGGGTATTTAAGGCCATACCAAATATCTTGGATACAAGTGTTATTGTGGGAGGTGACTTTAACTGTACGTTAGATCCTCTTTTAGATAAACGGCTATCAAGGTCACTTCAACAATCAAATGCCAGTGTCTGTCTAAATACATTGATGACAAACCTTAACATTGTCGATATTTGGAGACTGACGCATCCAACAGACAGGGATTATTCTTTCTTTTCATCAGTTCATAAATCATATTCCAGAATTGACCATTTTTTTTGTTGGACTCCAAACTAATTTCAGCAGCTGAGTCGGTTACCTATAACCCTATTCTAATTACGGACCACTCTCCTCTGTCCATGGTGCTGAAACTCAACAATATGTCGACAGGTCGCGACCGTGGCGCTTAGACACATACCTGCTGAAAGATGAGGCTTTTGTCAGTATTTGAAGGAGCAGATTGCCTTTTTCCTCGGAACTAACGACACGGGGGATGTTGATGACTCCACCCTTTGGGAATCTCTAAAGGCTGTGATTAGAGGTTACATTGTTTCTTATACATCAGAGAGGAAGAAACGTGCCAATACTAGGCTGAGAGAAATTGAAAGAGTTAGGGGAACAGGAGAACGTTTTTAGGACGAATTCCTCTTATACAGTCCTTGAGAAGATCACAAAGTTCAAATATAAATACAATACCATCCTTTCGAAACGGGTGGGCTCTTTACTTACTAGAACGCAATAAAGTTATTTTGAACTGGGTGACAAACCACATAAATGATTAGCAAGACAGCTAAGGCATGTACAGGCATCTAGAGCTATTGACAAAATAAAAGACAAGAAGGGTAAAATAGTAACAGATCCGCAGGATATTAATAAATGCTTTGCGCAGTTTTACTCAGATCTATACCAATCAAAATGCGATGCTACTGATCCACAAACTATGGAACGCTATGTGAATGTGAACTTCCTAAACTAGACAGGGGGGCAGCTGCTGCACTTGATGCCAGGATAACTTTAGAGGAAATTAACACAGCGATAGCACAATTTCCAAACAGCAAGGCCCCTGGGCCCGATAGATATGTAATATAATTCTATAAGAAGACTGCGCCAGTCTATCTCCACTTATGTTGCGAATGTTTAAACAATCCAAAGAAAATGCCAAACTTCCGCAAACACTGTATGAGGCTACAATAGCACTGATCTTGAAAAAAAGAGAGATTCCATGGAGATGTCGTCTTATCGCCCCGTGTCGTTACTCCCATTAGAAAACAAGGTGTTGACAAAGATATTGGCAAACCGATTTAAAAAATATATTTCCGACATCATACACCCTGAAAAGACAGGTTTTATCCCGGGCCGACATATATACTACAATTTGAGACGTCTTTTCAACGTAATGTATCATAAGGTTGAGGTAGTGGTAATAGCTCTTGATGCAGAGAAGGCATTTGATCAGATTGAGTGGAAGTATATGATGTCGGTTCTGGAGCATTTCGGGTTTGGAAAGGAAGTTATTAATTGGATAAGAATTATTTATGCACACCCAATGGCGTCCGTGGTAACCAATCAGGAAATGTCGCAGTCACTCCGCCTGTTCAAGGGGTGCCGACAGGGGTGCCCTATTTCACCTGCTCTCTTCGCTATAGCCATGGAACCCCTTGCTACTCGCATTCGGGCATGTGCCGATATAGCTTCTGTGAAAATAAAAGACACACAGCACAAAATGTCCCGATATGCAGACGATGTTCTTCTGTTTTTGTCCAAGCCTAAAACTTCTATTCCACCCTTACTTAACTTGATAAACACATTCGGCTCCTTCTCTGGCTACAAGATAAACTGGCAAAAAAGTGAGTTGATGCCAATATCACGGCCTGTGGATATGCAATTTCTGCAATCTACCCCATTTAGAACAGTGAGGGACAAGTTCACAAGGCTCAGCATTGTAGTGACAAGAGACCTTGATCAGCTATTGAAAGCAAATTTGGACATGAAAATATATCAGCTTAAACAAAATATAGATTTTTGGAAAACTCTGCCTATTTCCTTGGTTGGTCGTATAAACGCTATTAAGATGGTTGTCCTACCCAGGTTTCTTTACCTCTTCCAATGTCTACCCAATTTCATACCACAAAGCTATTTTAAGAAACTGGATTCAATAGTAACTCCATTTTTATGGGATAACAAGGCAGCCATAATTTCAAAGAAGCAGTTATGCAAGTACAAGATAGAGGGTGGCCTTCCTGACTTCAAACTGTATTATTGGGCTGCTAATCTGAACATTGTGTCTTTCTGGAGGGAAACTTTACCTGTGATGAGACAGAAGGATTTGCCTTCATGGCTTTAGATTGAGCAGGCCTCCTGTCAACGTTCCTCACTTCCTGCACTTGGTAATAGTCCATCATATGTGAAAAAAGACACTTATGACTCTAATCCAGTCATCTGTCATACGCTTAGGATCTGGAAACATGAGGTATTTTCTTAACATACCCACTGTTTACATTGACAGCCCAATTTGCCTGAATCATGCTTTCCACCCTGCATTGGATGATGTGGTGTTTTCACAGTGGAGGGAGAAGGGGCTCACAACAATTGGTAATCTATACATAGATTGTCAGTTAGCTTCGTTTCAACAATTACAGGGAAAGTTCAACATGCCAACAACACATTTTTTCAGATACCTCCAAATCAGGAATTTCTTAAGGACACATATCCCACAGTATGGCATGAAGCCAAATAGTCCTACATTATTTTTATGTATTTTTATTTAACCACGTAGGCTAGTTGAGAACAAGTTCTCATTTGCAACTGCGACCTGGCCAAGATAAAGCATAGCAGTGTGAACAGACAACACAGAGTTACACATGGAGTAAACAATTAACAAGTCAATAACACAGTAGAAAAAAGGGGAGTCTATATACAATGTGTGCAAAAGGCATGAGGAGGTAGGGGAATAATTACAATATTGCAGATTAACACTGGAGTGATAAATGATCAGATGATCATGTACAGGTAGAGATATTGGTGTGCAAAAGAGCAGAAAAGTAAATAAATAAAAACTGTGGGGATGAGGTAGGTGAAAATGGGTGGGCTATTTACCAATTGATTATGTACAGCTGCAGCGATCGGTTAGATGCTCAGATAGCTGATGTTTGAAGTTGGTGAGGGAGATATAAGTCTCCAACTTAAGCGATTTTTGCAATTCGTTCCAATCACAGGCAGCAGAGTACTGGAACGAAAGGCGGCCGAATGAGGTGTTGGCTTTAGGGATGATCAGTGAGATACACCTGCTGGAGCGCGTGCTACGGATGGGTGTTGCCATCGTGACCAGTGAACTGAGATAAGGCGGAGCTTTACCTAGCATGGCCTTGTAGATGACCTGGAGCCAGTGGGTCTGGCGACGAATATGCAGCGAGGGCCAGCCGACTAGAGCATACAAGTCGCAGTGGTGGGTAGTATAAGGTGCTTTAGTGACAAAACGGATGGCACTGTGATAAACTGCATCCAGTTTGCTGATGCAGTTTAGATAGTTTGATCCTTGTCAAACCCCATTCAAAAGGGTCAGTCTCTAGACTGTATGATGTGCTACAGGCCCACATAGAGGTATCCACAGACACCATTACAAGGACTTGGGAACAAGAACTTGGTTCATAAATCTCAGATGAGGACTGGGTAGAGGCTCTCAGGAGTATAAACCACAGTTCAGTGAATGCCAGACACAACCCTATACAGTTTAAGGTGATACACAGGTTACATTACTCAAAAGTAAAACTGCATAAAATATTCCCGGACACCTCACCACTATGTGAGAGGTGCAAGCAGGATGAGGGGACGTTGACCCACTTATTCTGGACATGGCCTAAGTTACATGCTTACTGGGCTCTCATTTTTGATTACTTATCTAAAGCCTTTGATAGAGTTCTATCCCCAGACCCATTGATCGCTCTGTTTGGTACAGTTGATGGGAATAACCAGGAAGAGAAGGCTGTCTCTCTTTGTACTCTATTAGC
Organism: Oncorhynchus gorbuscha; assembly: GCF_021184085.1. NCBI lineage: Eukaryota > Metazoa > Chordata > Actinopteri > Salmoniformes > Salmonidae > Oncorhynchus > Oncorhynchus gorbuscha. Next base: position 83,236,966 of record NC_060175.1, on the reverse strand, counting down.
CAAAAAGGCTCATATTGCAATTTTGGAAATTGGAGACTGTACCTACCTTTGAAATGTGGTTACGGGATTTAGGGAATGTAATACATATGGAAAAGATACGATACAATACCTTTCTACTAGGATTAAATGTCAGGAATTGTGAAAAACTGAGTTTAAATGTATTTGGCTAAGGTGTATGTAAACTTCCAACTCAATTGTATATTTGGCCTAAAAGTGCCTTTTTATGGGCTTTGCGTCATCATTGTTAGATTTCTTTCGCAAAAGGTTTGCTTTCAGTCTCCCAAACATCCTTAACTTAGGGGGTTAAATAGTTCAGTCCACAGAACAGGAAATATAGCCCCAAAAGAGCCACAATGTTCTCTCATCATGTCAGCATCCAGAAATACATCAGGCTTGACTGTGGATCACGTAAGGGCTGGTGGGTTAGTCTCCCGTGCTTTTGTAAGACTCATCATCAACTGTAGTAAAGATGACCTGCCTTCCTGAATATTGTGAGGAAATGAACACCCCACCTGCTGGTTTAATGGATGCACAGTAACTCAGGACCATCAGTGTGATCATGGTGAATTAACACTACAGAAACCAGGATCAATGTCGTCATCTACTTGTCTGATAGATAGATATGCTAGACATGGAGGGAGCTGTGTTTCTGGGTAATTAGAGCTTTGAAGTTGAATCTGAGGCTGATGTGTGTCCTGCAGAGTGAGGTGAATGCTCACAGGAGCGGAAGTCCCCCTCCACTGTCTGTCTGTCTGGCTCCTCACTATACACACTTAGAAAAAAAGGTGCTATCTAGAACCTAAAAGGTTTTTTTTGGCTGTCCCCATAGGATAATCATTTGAAGAACCATTTTTGGTTCCAGATAGAACCCTTTTTGGGTTCTATGTAAAACCCTTTCCACTGAAGGTTCTACCTGGAACCAAAAAGGGTTCTACCTGGAACCAAAAAGGGTTATCTTATTGGGACAGCTGAAGAACCCTTTTGGAACCCTTTTTTTTCTAAGAGTGTAGTCCTAGTGCTTGGCCTGCCCAGCCCATCCCTTTAATGTTCAGCCTGTTCCTCGTAAGCACCGAGTCAAATTGAACTTGTCTATAGATTTCCATCAATGCCAGAATGTCTTAAAACAACCCTCTCTTCCAAGAGAAAGACTAGCACTACCAGATATTGACCAATAGCAGCTTAGGTATCTCTCCAACATAGGTTCAAATTAGCGGCAATAACATGGTTGTGTGGTTCCTTCAAATTACCATAATCATATTAAGTGATGACCTGCACTAATTCAACATCACCCTGATGTTACAGAATCTTGGACTACAAACCAGATACTTTTGAATATATGGTGTATGTGGACAACCTTTCAAATTAATTGATTTGGCTATTTCAGTCACACCCGTTGCTGATAAGTGTGTAAAATGGAGCACACAGTCATGCAATCTCCATAGACAAATACTGGCAGCTGAATGACCTTACTGAAGAGCTAAGTTACTTTCAATGTGGCACCGTCATATCATGGCACCTATTCGACAAGTCAGTTTGTCAAATTTCTGCCCTACTAGAGCTGCCCCAGTCATCTGTAAGCTCTGTTATTGTGAAGTGGAAACGTCTAGGAGCAACAACAGCTCAGCCACGAAGTGGTAGGTCACACAAGCTCACAGAACAGGACCGCCAAGTGCTGAAGTCTGTCCTCAGTTGCAACACTCACTACTGAGTTCAAAACTGCCTCTGGAAGCAATATCAGCATAATAATTTTTCTTCAGGACCTTCATGAAATAGATTTCCATGACCGAGCAGCCGCACACAAGCCTAAGATCACCATGTGCAATGCCAAGCGTCGGCTGGAGTGGTGTAAAGTTCACCGCCATTGGACTCTGGAGCAGTGGAAACGCGTTCTCTGGAACGATAATTCACGCTTCACCATTGGGCAGTCCGATGGACGAATCTGGATTTGGCGTATGCCAGGAGATGCTACCTGCCCCAATGCATAGGTCCAACTGTAAAGTTTGGTGGAAGAGGGATAATGCTCTGGAGCTGTTTTTCATGGTTCGGACTAGGCCCCTTAGTTCCAGTGAAGGGAAATCTTAATACCACAGCATACAATGACTTTCTAGACAATTCTGAGCCTCCAACTTAGTGGAAACAGTTTGGGGAAGGCCCAAATGACAATGCCCCTGTGCACAAAGCGAGATCCATAGAGAAATAGTTTGTCGATCAGTGTGGAAGAATTTGACTGTCCTGCACATAGCCCCGACCTCAACCCAATCGAACAGATTTGGGATGAATTGGAACGTCGACTGCAAGCCAGGCCTAATCCCCCAACATCAGTGCCCGACCTCACTAATGCTCTTGTGGCTGAATGTAAGCAAGTCCCCGCAGTAATGTTCCAACGTCTAGTGGAGGTTCTTATACCAGCCAAGGGGGGAAACTCCATATTAATGCCCATATCATTTTTTTTTATGAGACGTTCGACGAGCAGGTGTCCTCATACTTTTGGTTATGTGGTGTAACTCAGACTGAACAGATAGGTGTAATTAATGGTCTAGTTGAGGGTGCGTGACCCTAGGAATTATACACAGCCAGTCACAATCACACTGCAACGTGTGGGTCCAGGAGATGAGGTGAGGAGGAGATTACATGTTATGGTCATCATGTACAATGAGGAGTGTGGAGGTTGCAGCAGCAGTTTCATCATTTGGGGGAAAATGTTTTTATCAACTTTGCCACACCTCTGCGTGTTCATTTGCATATTACTGATGCTACTGAGGGAGACGTGCTAGAACAATCTACTATACGTGGGTAGAAATAAAAAGGGCTGCTGCTGCACACACACACACACTGCTGCACACACACAAAAACACATTCACAGACATACACACAAACACTGCTAGTCATTCACACACTCTCTCCCTTTTCAAATGCAAAATAAAAAATGTGCTGACTGAGAAAGGGATGACACAGTAAGAATAGCTGCTCTGAATATCTAAATGAAAAGTAGTCTTGTGTATTGTCTGAATAATTCATGAAGAGGGTAAACTGTAGCTACGATGCTGGAACGCAGGCACAGCTCTCTGAACTGTGTTCGACAGACAGCTTCATTTGACTTGCTAAGTTGTTCACTGATAATTACTGAATTACAGGCCACTCATGAACACATTTTTAGATGTAGACTTGTATAAAACGTGGTGTTGTGAGACATGATAGGCTAATGTAAGAGACATGATAGGCTAATGTAAGAGACATGATAGGCTAATGTAAGAGACATGATAGGCTAATGTAAGAGACATGATAGGCTAATGTAAGAGACATGATAGGCTAATGTAAGAGACATGATAGGCTAATGTAAGAGACATGATAGGCTAATGTAAGAGACATGATAGGCTAATCATTTTCACAAGCTGCTCTTTTAGATTGATGGACAACTGGTCTACTCTCTCGGCAATGGTGTTTCTGCTCAGACTCACATTTAAAAAGAGTTGCCTTTTTTCTGGGCAAACTTCGTCACAAACTTTAATCATGCAGTTTTTGATGAAATCCCCCTCCGTAAATGGCCGGGCTGATTTAGCGATCTCTTCTGCCAAAATAAAACTGGCCTTGACAGCAGCCTGGCCTTGTGATTTGGCTTTTTTGAACAGAGCCTGTCGAGATTTGAGGCCTCGTTTTAATTCCTCTGCCTTTTGTAGCCTTTGTTCCATGTCCATATTCTTGTTTTTGTCCGCGTGTTTCGTTTCATAATGTCGTCTCAGATTATACTCTTTCAGTACCGCCACACTTTCTCCACACAGAAGACACACAGGTTTTCCAGCTACCTCCATGAACAAATACTCCGACTCCCACCTTGTTTGAAACCCCCGGTTCTCAGTGTCCACCTTCCGTTTTGCCATTTTTGATGGGTATCTGAAAGTTAATTTTACTGTGATGCTGACAACTGCTGTGCCAATAAATATTGAAATGAAGCAGCCTACTGCTCGGTGCGTCACCGTTGCATTGTGGGAAATGTAGTATTGGTGCGTGTAAAAGATCTGCGGGCTGCCGGCTTGCTGCGGTCTGCGGGCCGGTTCTAATAATAAATCAAGATCATCCCAGGGGCCGTAAAAAACCTTCTCGCGGGCCGGATGTGGCCCGCGGGCCTTGACTCTGACATATGTGGGCTAATGTAAGCTTTGCCAAAACTACCACATAATTAGACACGAGATATGTGCTTCTGTGTTCTAAAACAAATAGAAAATGGCAGAAACTAAAGGCCAAGGCCTCAAAATGCAAGCAAAGGATTACAGGTTACATTAAATAAATCACATTATGAATATATTTTACACAGCTTATCCACAAATGGCATAAGTCATTTATTCTGTCAATAAACTCCTGTAAACAGACTGAACTCATCCTGTATGTTCTCATACATTCTGGAGAACATTCCCAGAGAGAGTAAATTTAGCATGTTACAGTAGGCTACTGACATATGGTTCATTTGCATAAGCAGTGAGTGACAGGTTGATGGCAGTCCTCAGAAGATAGAGAGATAAAGATACAATGAAAAGAGAGGGGGAGAGAGACTAAGAGAGAGAGATAAACTCATGACACAATGAGGCATGAACAAAACCTTTCAGAGGTAAATGTGCAAGACTAAAGAGTCATTTGTGCCTCTGTTTGAATGTGGGGGCCGTCGTTTTATCAGTCCTCCTGCTGAGCCTTTGAATCTCATCCACTTCATGAGAGGCACGTCTTCGCCTAGATAATGAATTATGGATCCCAGCCTGCCTCTGTGATATTCAATATTAGATGAAATGCACATCCCTATTTGGTGACAACGATTGTGCTGCCATGAGGGACAATCCTCTTCCTCATTTCAACAACAGCCCTGAACCCAGCAATACAGAGGAAAAGCTCATTACCATCCATATTCATGATGGGAATGCGTATTGAGCATGTGGGGTTGTGCATGTTTGTACTTAATGTGCTGCTTACCATGCATTAATAAGTCAGTGTGTGTGTGTGTGTGTGTGTGTGTGTGTGTGTGTGTGTGTGTGTGTGTGTGTGTGTGTGTGTGTGTGTGTGTGTGTGTGTGTGCTAGCTTGCACATAAAGTTAATGAATTATTGCTCTGGCTGCCTCTGGAGCAGGCCAGTTAATTCTGCATGGTATTTATAAACGGGGAGAGAAGGATAGAAGTCCCGTCACTACATAACGCACTGTGCTGTCGTTCCTTCTGCCTGAATACACTTGAGTGGCGAGACAGATGTTTCCCCATGTCTCAATTTGGTGAAAAAGACAGACAGAACACACACATATACAGTACCAGTCAAAAGTTTGGACACACCTACTCATTCAATGTTTTTTCTTTACTTTTACTATTTTCTACAATGTAAAATAATAGTGAAGACATTAAAACTAGGAAATCACACATGGAATCATGTAGTAACTAAAAAAAGTCTTAAACAAATCAAAATATATTTGAGATTCTTCAAAGTAGCCACCCTTTGCTTTGATGACAGCTTTGCACACTCTTGGCATTCCCTCAACCCGCTTCATGAGGTAGTCACCTGGAATGCATTTAAATTAACAGGTGTGCCTTGTTAAAAGTTAATTTGTGGAATTTCTTTCCTTCTTACTGCATTTGAGCCAATCAGTTGTGTTGTGACAAGGTAAGGTTGGGATACAGAAGATAGCCCTATTTGGTAAAAAACCAAGTCCATATTATGGCAAGAACAGCACAAATAAGCAAAGAGAAACGACAGTCCATCATTACTTTAAGACGAAGGTCAGTCACTCCTGAAATTTTCAAAAACGTTGAAAGTTTCTTCAAGTGCAGTCACAAAAACCATCAAGCCTATGATGAAACTGGCTCTCATGAGGACCACCACAGGAAGGGAAGAACCTGAGTTACCTCTGCTGCAGAGGATAGGTTCATTATAGTTACCAGCCTCAGAAAATGCAGCCCAAAATGCTTCACAGAGTTCAAGTAACAGACACATCTCAACAACTGTTCAGAGGAGACTGTGTGAATCAGGCCTTCATGGTTGAATTCCTGCAAATTAACCACTACTAAAGGACACCAATAAGAAGAAGAGACCTGCTTGGGCCAAAAAACACACGCAATAGACAATAGGCCGGTGGAAATCTGTCCTTTGGTCTGATGAGTCCAAATTTGAGATTTTTAGTTCCAACCGCCGTGTCTTTGTGAGACACAGAGTAGGTGAACGGACGATCTATGCATGTGTGGTTCCCACCATGAAGCTTGGAGGAAGAGGTATGATGGTGTGGGGGTGCTTTGTTGGTGATTTATTTACAATTGAAGGCACACTTAATCAGCATGGCTAGCGCAGCATTCTGCAGCGATACGCCATTCCATCTGGTTTACGCTTAGTGGGACTATCATTTGGTTTTCAACAGGACAATGACCCAAAACACCTCCAGGCTGTGTAAGGGCTATTTGACCAAGAAGGAGAGCGATGGATTGCTGCATCAGATGACCTGGCCTCCACATCACCCAGTTGAGATTGTTTGGGATGAATTGGACAGCAGAGGGAAGGAAAAGCAGCCAACAAGTGCTCAGCATATGTGGGAACTCCTTCAAGACGGTTGAAAAAAACATTCCAGGTGAAGCTGGTTGAGAGAATGCCAAGGGTGTGCAAAGCTGTCATCAAGGCAAAAGGAGGCTACTTTGAAGAATCAAAAATATATTTTCATTTGTTTAACACTTTTTTGGTTACTACATGATTCCACACAGAAGCGTACAGTTGTACACTTAAAACAGCATGGACCAACAGACCATCTCAAAGTTCAGTGGTGCGTTACATTAGACAGTAAAGTACAGGAAAATGTATAGTGACACTCAAATCTCTGTAAACCAACATCAGTCTGGGAAAAAGATCATCTTAATTTTGTATTTGGAAATATCAATGCTACTTTTCATAAGCAGCTTAATTGTCTTTCTGAGCTGTAAAATGTTACTCTGAAAATAAAATCATTGTACAGTCTTCAACATGTGACAAAAATGAGTGGGATTAAAGCTACACAAAATAAGCTGCATAATTTGCTTAATAAGACAGGAACTTTTAAATCTCCAGTTTTAAACGTATACTTCAGAGAAACTAGAGAGATTCCAGGAACACAGGACGAGAAGTTACTATCCTTTGTGCAAGCACTTCCAAGAGTTCATGAACAGTGAGCCTGTTGACATTTGGGGAGCGCATCGTCAGTAGTGAACCTTTGGTTCCTAGGGTGTTTCGGCCTTTCACACTATACACCCTCCCCAAAGGCGGCCAGCGACAGGGTGATCAATCCTACGCTTGCGTCCCATTCCCAATTAGTCATAGGAGTTGCCTTGTTGTTGATAGCCAACATCCCATGGGACTATGCATGGCAGGGGCGTCCTCCTCCCTGAGTCAAGCATTGTAAACCGCATACCTCCTGGCCCTCTCACTTCGGGGCCCAGCTGGGGTCTTTCCTCTTCATCCAGAGCCACTGACGGCTGCCTTCTGCCGCCTCCGATACAGCTTTGATTGCCGAACGTTGGCACTGGCCCTTAATTCCCAGGTCTCTAAGCAGTCAGGGTTGTAGATGTTGCCACAAAACCTCTGCAGCCCACCTCCACTGGTCGGACTTCTGTGTTCCAGCCATGATGCTGTGCTTCGGCAGCTAGATCGGCATAGCGCAAATGTTTTCGCTCATAAGCCTTATCTACTGAGTCCTCGGTACTGTGAGCTCAATGATGAAGACCTTCTTCAGTGAACGGGAACAGAGCACCATGTCAGGTCTTAGGGTGGTGGTTGCGATCTCCGGAGGAAACACAAGTTTCCAGCCAATGTCAGCTGGCATTTTCCAGTCGCGGGCCAAGCGCAGGTGGTCTCGCTCTAATGGTGTAGAGCCGCTCTTCGGTGGTTTAGCCCCTTCGCGGACAAAGATCGTCCGTAAGGGGTGGGATGCTGCTGGGGGTGGTAGGGAGTTGGTGGCAGCTCGCTTGTCCTCCAGGGCGGACGCAAGGTTTTTAAGGACTTGGTTGTGACGCCAAGTGTAGCGTCCTTGGGTGAGGCTTGTTTTACACCCTGTGAGAATGTGCCTGAGGTTGGCTGGCATGGAACAGAGGGCACAGTCCGGATCTTCACCATACCATTGGTGAAGATTAACTGGTGTTGGAAGGACGTCTTACTCTGGCTGTGAGTAGAAAGTGCAGAGTCATCTAGAAGTGGATTATTGCACTCCTTTGCACTGCATAATAATTCAAGACTGGAGACATGTTCCTGTTGTTAACCATGATTATGTGCATCCAGTTGTTTGCTTATTAAGTTAATAACATAAAAATAACATAATAAAGACAAATGTTCCCTCCAGTTGTTTCAGGAAGTATGTAATGACAAAATTTGTCCATGCGTGATGTCCCAGGACTGAATGACATGTGTTGGTTGATAGTGTTGTTCTGATATTACAGTCTCGGTCGGAAATTCATAGCTTGTGGATTTGAAAGTAAAACTGTTTGAAAAACACAGAGGGCCTGAAAGAGAACATTTTATGAACGCTGCATGTGCTTCATGCTCTTGGCAAAACTATGTTAACTGGTCTGTAAAACAAAATACACTCACTTGCCTATTACTGTGATTGATACAGGCTAACTTCTGTATGGGAAGAATGCTATTTTTGACTTATTCCAGAAACTCGGTTTACCTTTTTTAATCAAGTGGGGAGTTGGAGCTGTGTTTGAACCTTTTCAGCAATGATGTTATTAGCAAGTTCTTTCCTTTCCCCCCATTTCTCAGTCTATCACAGTTCCAAACAGAACTGGTGAGTCATCTAAATCTGACTGAATGTGACTTTATTTATTTACTGTTACATCACTTCCTCACAATCCTCTCCTGTTCCTGACTCTGTTGTTCAAATAGATCATGAAGGGCAAAGAGAGAGAGGAAGTGAACCGTGGCCCATTATGCTACAGGACAAAACCTTTTATTATTTTATTTGTATTTTTTTGCTACAGGACAGTCCTATGTCCTACAGTGAAGACACATTCTAAACTCCTTGAACTCCACAGTGAAAACACATTCATCATACACTCACTGTTAGATACCGTTAGTTAAAAGAGTAACGGGAAGCCTGAGCCAGTCAGGAGGAAGTAGGAGGAAAATGACTATGTTCCACTTTTAAATATTTCCATATCAATATTGAATGATATTTGTGGAGGGTAGTGGGGCAGTGGGGAAGGCTGAGGCTCCCAGAAGGGCCTCTCAAAAAGCTTTAGTGGTAATGAAGACTGCAGACTGCATCTGTCAAGCATAGTTTAAAGGATTGTTCTGGTCAACACACGTTTGTGTTGACAGAGAAAGATTTGAACTGCTTCTTGGATTTAGGAGTTCATGAATCGGGGTATGTACTGTTCAATGCCAAATTAAGTTTTTCAACAAGCAACTACAGCTACAATTCCATCAGAAAGTATTCATACCTCTTAACTTATTTAGAATTTTGTTATGTTACAGACTGAATTCAAAACGGATTAGATAAAACAATCAATTGTCACGACTTCCGCCGAAGTTGGCTCCCCTGCCTGTTCGGGCGGTGCTCGGCGGTCGTCGTCACCGTCCTACTAGCCGCTACCGATCCCTTTTTCGTTTGTCTGTTGGTTTTGTCTTATTAGTTTCACCTGTGTGTATTTTAGTTTAATTAGCGTCCTTATATGTAGTAGGTTGTCCCGCCCTTGTTTTGTGCGGGATTGTTTTTGTTACTCTGTCGTATGGTGTTTTTCATATGAGTATTCTCCGGACTAATCTACTGAACCCTGCTCTCTGCGCCTGATTCCACCCACCACTCCTAGTATCCCGTGACATCAATTTCATTCATCTACACACAATACCCCCATAATGTCAAAGTAAAAACATATTTTTTTACATTTTTGCACATTTATAGAAAATGAAACACATATCTAATTTACATAGAGTTGAAGTCAGAAGTTTACATACACCTATGTTGGAGTCATTAAAACTCGTTTTTCAACCACTCCACAAATTTATTGTTAACAAACTATAGTTTTGGCAAGTCAGTTAGGACATCTAATTTGTGCATGACACAAGTAATTTTTCCAACAATTGTTAACAGACAGATTATTTCACTTATAATTCACTGTATCACAATTCCAGTGGGTCAGAAGTTTACATATACTAAAGTTGACTGTGCCTTTAAACAGCTTGGAAAATTCCAGAAAATGATGTCATGGCTTTAGAAGCTTCTTCATTTGAGTCAATTGGAGGTGTACCTGTGGATGTATTTCAAGGTTTACCTTCAAACTCAGTGCCTCTTTGCTTGACATCATGGAAAAATCCAAAGAAATCAGCCAAGACCTCAGAAAAATAATTGTAGACCACCAAAAGTCTGGTTCATCCGTGGGAGCAATTTCCAAACGCCTGAAGGTACCATGTTCATCTGTACAAACAATAGTACGCAAGTATAAACACCATGGGACCACACAGCTGTCATACTGTTCAGAAAGGAGACACGTTCTGTCTCCTAGAGATTAACGTACTTTGGTGCAAAGAGTGCAAATCAATCGCAGAACAACAGCAAAGGACCTTGTGAAGATGCTGGAGGAAACAGATACAAAAGTATCTATATTCACAGTAAAACAAGTCCTATATTGACATTACCTAAAAGGCCACTCAGCAAGGAAGAAGTCACTGCTCCAAAACCGCCATAAAAAAGCCAGACTACGGTTTGCAACTGTACATGGGGACAAAGACTGTACTTTTTGGAGAAAGGACCATTGTTATGGGAGGATGCTTGCAAGCCGAAGAACCCCATCCCAACCGCGAAGCACGTTGGTGGCAGCATCATGTTGTGGGGATGCTTTGCTGCAGGAGGGACTGGTGCACTTCACAAAATAGATGGCATCATGAGGATGGAAAATTACGTGGATATTTTGAAGCAACATCTCAAGACATCAGTCAGGAAGTTAAAGCTCGGTCGCAAATGTGTCTTCCAAATGGACAATGATCACAAGCATACTTCCAAAGTTGTAGCAAAATGGCTTAAGGACAACAAAGTCAAGGTATTGGAGTGGCCATCACAAAGCCCATGACCTCAATCTTATAGAACATTTGCGGGCAGAAATGAAAAAGTGTGTGTGAGCAAGGAGGCCTAAAAACCTGACTCAGTTACACCAGCTCTGTCAGGAGGAATGGGCCAAAAATCACCCAACTTATTGTGGAAAGCTTGTGGAAGGCTACCAGAAACATTTGACCCAAGTTAAACAATTTAAAGGCAATGCTACCAAATACTAATTCAGTGTATGTAAACTTCTGACCCACTGGGAATGTGATGAAAGAAATAAAAGCTGAAATAAATCGTTGCCTCTACTATTATACTGACATTCCACATTCTTAAAATAAAGTGGTGATCCTAACGGACCTAAGACAGGGAATTTTTACTAGGATTAAATGTCAGGAATTGTGAAAAACTAAGTTTAAATGTATTTGGCTAAGGTGTATGTAAACTTCCGACTTCAACTGTAAGTATTCACACCCCTGAGTCAATACAAAGAAACATCTTTGGCAGTGATTATAGCTGTGAGTCTTTCTGGGTAAGTCTCTAAGAGCTTTCAGCACCTGGATTGTGAAACATTAGCCAATTATTATTTTCAAAATTCTTCAAGCTCTGTCAAATTGTAATGCCCGGGGTGTAGTGGAGGATGGAGTCAGACGCAGGAGACAGAGAGTTCAGAGTAGCGCTACTTCTTTATTCACCAACCAGGTGAAAACAGACGCCACTCAAAACAAATGCCCCAAAACACAGGGGAACCAAACAGTCCCGAAAATAACTCACGTACACGAACAACGTGACTTACAGGCGTGACATGAGTACACATAAAACAATCCCGCACACCCAGCAGGCGGGGCGGCTGGCTAATAAAACCCAACTAATAAACCTAATTAACAACAGGTGTAACTAATAAACAGACAAGGAGGGGGGGGGGGAGATCAGTGGCAGCTAGTAGGCCGGTGACGACGACCGCTGAGCACCACCCGAACGGGAAGGGGAGCCACGTTCGGTAGGAGTCGTGACACAAATTGGTTGTTGATCATTGCTAGACAGCCATTTTCAGATCTTGCCATAGATTTTCAAGAAGATTTAAGTCAAAACTGTAACTCGGACACTCAGGAATATTCACTGTCTTCTTGGCAAGCAACTCCAGTGTAGATTTGGGCTTGTGTTTTAGCTTATTGTCGTGCTGAAAGGAGAATTAATCTCCCAGTGTCTGGTGGAAAGCAGACTGAACCAGGTTTTCCTCTAAGATTTTGCCTTTGCTTATCTCCATTCCATGTATTTTTATCCTGAAAAATACCTCAGTCCTTAATGATTGCAAGCACACACATAACATGATGCAGCCACCACTATGCTTGAAAACATGTAATGTGTTGTATTGGATTTGCCCCAAACATAACACTTTGTAATCAGGACAAAAGGTTAATTGCCTTGTTGCAAACAGGATGCATGTTCTAGAATATTTGTATTTTGTACAGGCTTCCTTCTTTTCACTCTGTCAATTAGGTTAATATTGTGGAGTAACTACAATGTTGTTGATCCATCCTCAGCTTTCTCCTATCACAGCCATTAAACTCAGTAACTGTTTTAAAGTCACTATTGGCCTCATGGTGAAATCCCTGAGCGGTGTCCTTCCTCTCTGGTAACTGAGTTAGGAAGGACGCCTGTATCTTTGTAGTGACTGGGTGTACTGATACACCATCCAAAGTGTAATTAATAACTTCAACATGCTCAAAGGGATATTGAATATCTGCTTCTTTTTTTTACCCATCTACCAATAGGTGCCCTTTTCTGCGAGGCGTTGGAAAACACCCCTGGTCTTTGTGGTTGAATCTGTGTTTGAAATTCACAGCTCGACTGAGGGACCTTGCAGATAATTGTATGTGTGAGGTACAGATATGAGGCAGTCAATCAAAAATCATGTTAAACACTATAATTGCACACAGAGGGAGTCCATGCAACTTATTATGTGACTTGTTAACCACATTCTTACTCCTTAACTTATTTAGGCTTGCCAAAACGAAGGGTTTGAATAAAAGACATTTCAGCTTTTCATTTTTTATTAGTTTATACAAATTTAAGAAAATGTTATTCTACTTTGACATTATGGGGTATTGTGTGTAGATCAGTGACACAAAATCTCAATTTAATATATTTAAAATTCAGGCTGTAACACAACAAAATGTGGAAAAAGTCAAGGGACGTGAATACTTTCTGAAGTCATATTAGTTTTAAATGTGATGGGAGGTCCAGAAAAGCAAATACAGTAGGTTCACTTTCTGAACATTTTTCCTGAGGCTAAAGAGACCATCGAGACTTTTACAGTATATCTAAGGATTTCATATCACTATGTGATACTGCATAGAATCACAGTATAGATCCTATCCACCAAGTGACAAAGCATTGTCCTTGCATGGTCAGGCATATAGTTCTTTGTCGCAATGCATTCCAAAGGACAGCCCTGCTGTCATGCCGCAGCAGCAAGGACTGCTCGTTATCTTGTGTCATGTGGCAGCAGCAGCATCTCTGAATCATTTGACCCTCGGAGCTGAACCAAGAGGAGGGGGAAACACACAGCCAGGCACCACTAAACGCAGGACGACAGGGAGAGGAAGGGAGAGACGAAAATGTCCTTGTCCCTTGTGGATTACGCAAGACATTTCACTGGTGTCAATCAGACACTAATAGCCATTGGGGATGAAACCCTCCCAATATAATAACCTTAGAAATGGATTTGAATGTTCTCTCTCTCTCTTTCTCTCTCTCTGTGTATGTATGTTTATGCATGGGTGCAATTTAGTCAGTCTACATTTGAATTCAACTGCGTTACTAACTCAGTCAGCATCGCAGAAACACTGTCAATGCCTTCTCTGTTTTGGCTGACATCTCTAGTGAAATGTTCTCAAATTGTATGCTTTACAAAAAGTATGACTCAGCCACAAAGTCTTGAGGGAGAAAATCTCAGCATGTACTCTTTGCATGGACTACAGAAGCAAGTACACAGCATGAATACACACACAATTTGGCTACAACTTCTGAAGCTAATGCTGGGTGGTCAAACTAAATGATACAAACCAATGCTAAAAATGGTCATTAAGGCAACATTTTGACAACTTTACATTTTTCCCTCTCCTTAATGTAGTTGTTAGCTTGCGGCAGGGCTGAGGCAGGGCTGTCAGAGTCTGTGGTGTGGCATAATGATCTGAGAGTCTCTGTGTGTCAGACTCAGCAGCCAGAGAAACGGGAGAACATGACAGCAGACTCCAGACAGCTTTGGAACATCAAGGCTCTTCACACATCTAATACAGCATGGACACTAATGTATGGCATGAATTTAAGAGTAAAACAGGTTTGAGCAGACAGCAGAGTTAGGAAACACTGCTGCTAAATGTCTGATATGAATTGTAGAGGGTCTACAGACACTAAATGTAATATACTACACAGTGAATCAGAAAAGACCATTACTACAAAGAATATAAACTAGAGTTACATTACATACATCTGGGGTGTTCAGAGTTTAGAAATACAGCCATTCCTAAAATGACATTTTAATGATGCAGTGCAGGACTATCAAGACAATTCCACACAGGTCTTCAATTCATTTTTATTCTCCATCATTTTGTAACATCCAAACATGGAATAAATTAGATTACAAATGGACACTTTGTTCCAGGCCTAAATTATCCTGCGGGCAAAACTGGTTGAAATGACGTCATCACAACCATCACTTCCTTATAACCAGATTTGCCTGGAGGTATCCTGCCTTTTCGAAGAGCACTATAACGCAGCATTCTGCCCTTATTAAAACCTCCAATCAATCAATAAATTAATCAACAGTATAATTAGAAGAATAAAAGAAGGAACTCATGACCCCTGCAAGCCCTCCAGGCCTTAGGATGCAGAATTGAGTTAGTGGAATTCCTAATGCAGAAACCTTCCTGTGCCGCAGAGAAAACAGAGATAAATCTAGTGAGTTTATTGGTGATTGAACCGAACAGGATCCCAACGCTCCCAAGGAACTGAGCACAATTGATTGCCTCCCATGTTGTCAAGGAAACCAAGCAGCCCACTGAGGTAAGGAGGGTGTTTAAACCTCATACAACCTCAGTCGGCGTGTGTGAGTGCGTGCGTGAGAGAGAATTAAAGAAAGGTTAATAACCACAATAACTACCGTTCTATTTACTATTTTAACTGCATGAAACATTTTTTTTTGTGGATGGGCTCTATAGTGCCACAATACAGCAGGATTTCCAGTGCTGTGGAGTCAATATCATATATCAATAATATGGAGGCAATATCATTGATATAAATCAATTTAACTTAGACAAAAGCTTGTCCAGGACCAAATTCATGTCATGGTTTGAAAGATCAACATTGCTTTGCTTTTACACTAGTTCAGCTGGATACCAATCTCTGTAATGTAAGTATCTGTAATTGTAATGAAGACAGATGCATCACTGAGTCTGAACAAAATGTATCCCACAAGGGTTTCCAGGAAATACCACTCAAGGGAATCGAGATCCAAATCTCTTGGAATTTGATTGGATTCAAGACTTGCATCTGCCCTATTGATTTTAAAGTTAGATCAAGCCCTAAGTAGTCCTAGAGCCCAAGGTGAAACCCCTACATGGTTGGACTTCAGGGCTTGTGTAAGGATAGGATCCCATGTCCTTTACAACTCCAGGCAGTCAACATCATCAGACCAGTAGATAGAGAGTGATAGGGGAGAGTGTAGGGGAGAATGTATCACTTGTATGTGCAATCCTCTTAAACTGCTACATGCTACATAAACTGCTACATGTTTACTATTTCCTTACTTTATTGTATGTAGGATGAAATGTTGATTTTGTGTATAAAGAACAGCATGCCATGGGCTGAATCCTAAATGGCACCCTACTCCCTACATAGTGCACTACTTTTGACCAGGCACCACTATATACATAATAGTGTGCAATTTGGGACACAGGTAAGGAGTATGAACTGCCGCTGTGCTCTCCTCATTACTCTGGTCAGGCTTATGCCTGCCAGGACTCCATCACACACAGCCATCAAACCAATGTCATCTCAACCTGCACCATGACACACATCTCCACAAGGAGACACATCACATCCCATACTTCCTGGCTGGCACAGCTTATCACATGGCATCTCAACCTTAGAGAGAGAGAGCTATAGAGAGCTATATATTTTGCACGCCCAATTTTTCAGTTTTTGAATTGTTAAAAAAGTTTGAAATATCCAATAAATGTCGTTCCACTTCATGATTGTGTCCCACTTGTTGATTCTTCACAAAAAATACAGTTTTATATCTTTATGTTTGAAGCCTGAAATGTGGCAAAAGGTCGCAAAGTTCAAGGGGGCCGAATACTTTCGCAAGGCACTGTATATTTAAATAAAGTTGGCTGGAATAAGTAATGGTTATTTAAGTCAGACCATTGAATGAAATCTGCAGCAAATTCAATAACCAGCACTGGGGGCAAGCTGCTGACATAATCTCCATTGATACATGTCAATGAGAGTGAATAATGCTGAAAATGAAGCGTTTTTTTTATTTATAACTGAAGCGGAGTCATACAATGAACCCAGAGTTTAAGAGCATTACTCCAACATGTGTTGAATAACTAACTCTCATTCTTGCCTGAAGGGCTCATATTTAATTTGACAGCTGTCTCATCAGTAAATGTGTTGGAAGCTATATACGGTCAACTAGATTGAGCAGCGGGAAGCCCAAACAATAGTGTTGAGAGATTAACAAAAATGTATGTATTTTTCATTTTTTAAACAGCTAATTGACCGATGTCATTTCAATTATTTGAATAATAATAATCATTTTTTAGTTTTTTTCCATCTGCAGTTTCTGAAGAGATAAATCAGATCAAGCCTGAACTGTGCGATGTAGTAGGGAGTTGCAGTTTCCAACAGGCCAATATTCTACATAGTTTAGTGCAGAAAATGTGGTAATTAACTACAATGACCATAATCCATTGCGCACCTGCTTAAACTTGTCCGATTGAGAGGGATAGAAAGCACTTAGGGTACAGTAGATGGGGTCAAAATACATAATTTTGATAGTTGGTATTCAGCAGTCATAAAAGTATGCATTACTTACTTCGAATAACTACTAAAAAATGAATTGTGGGGGCAGAAATGCCTTCTGGGACATGTGAAATTTGATGTGACTTAACAACAAACTTGTATGCCATCTGTAAATATTAATAAAATTGTTATATTACGAGCCAAGTAGGTTTATTCACTGAAAAAGTCAGCAACCTTCCTGCTAGTCATGATTGGCTGAGATAATGAGTGGGCTGGACATGCCAAGAGAAGAGTTCAGATTGGTCTGCCATACAGCACACATCTGTCTATTTGAGCTGGTCAGTATGTTTAGGTAAACGTGTCTAACGTGGCTTTAAAAAAATATATATTGATAATAGTAGACCTGCATAAGTGTTGCTCTCCACTTTCTGGAGGACCGAGTTTTGAAATCAGTGGAGTTAGAGTATGATAGCTAAGAAGATGGAGAAAACACCTGTCTCCGGATGACATCTTCAAACTAAGGGCAACCATGGCATCTGTGACAGGGAGAAGCTTCCATCCATGATAGATATGGGTAAGATAGTCTAGCTAGTTACATTTTCAGATATTACACATTTCTAATTTTGACAAAGTCATTTTCATTTCAAGTTGAAGTGTACTGTTAGTTAGCTAGCTAACGTTAGCTGGCTGGCTCTCTAGCTAACGCTATGTATATGATCTTATTATCGTATCTCAGAGCCATTTGCTCTTCTAGTTATAGTCTAATGTTAGCTAGTGAGCTAACATTGAACCTGGTTGGTTAGCAACCTGCAGATTCATGCAGGGTAGTAACATCATGAGATGTGATTATGGCTCATTGTTTAGCTAGCTAGCTACAGTTCCAGTCAAAAGTGTGGACTCACCTACTCATTCAAGGGTTTTTCTTTATTTTTACTACTTTATACATTGTAGAATAATAGTGAAGACATAAATACAAAGAAATAACACATATGGAATCATGTAGTAACCTAAAAAGTTTTAAATACAAATATATATTTTATATTTGAGATTCTTCAAAGTAGCCACCCTTTGCCTTGATAACAGCTTTGCACACTATCGGCATTCACTCAACCAGCTTCACGAGGAATGGTGTTCTTTGTATGCAACTCAGCATTCTTTGTCCTCCAAACACGACGAGTTGAGTTTTTACCAAAAAGTTATATTTTGGTTTCATCTGACCATATGACATTCTCCCAATCTTCTTCTGGATCATCCAAATGCTCTCTAGCTAACTTCAGATGGGCCTGGACATGTACTGGCTTAAGCAGGGGGACACGTCTGGCACTGCAGGATTTGAGTCCCTGGCGGTGTAGTGTGTTACTGATGGTAGGCTTTGTTACTTTGGTCCCACCTCTCTGCAGGTCATTCACTAGGTCCCCCCGTGTGGGTCTGGGATTTTTGCTCACCGTTCTTGTGATCATTTTGACCCCACGGGGTGAGATCTTGCGTGGAGCCCCAGATCGAGGGAGATTATCAGTGGTCTTGTATGTCTTCCATTTCCTAATAATTGCTCCCACAGTTGATTTCTTCAAACCAAGCTGCTTACCTATTGCAGATTCAGTCTTCCCAGCCTGGTGCAGGTCTACAATTTTGTTTCTGGTGTCCTTTGACAGCTCGTTGGTCTTGGCCATAGTGGAGTCTGGAGTGTGACTGTTTGAGGTTGTGGACAGGTGTCTTTTATACTGATAACAAGTTCAAACAGGTGCCATTAATACAGGTAACGAGTGGAGGACAGAGGAGCCTCTTAACAATCATTTTGTGGGGTGGTTAAAAAAGAGTTTTAATGACTCCAACCTAAGTGTATGTAAACTTCCGACTTCAACTGTACTTCTGTGATGTGTGCTGTGCTCTGTGTTGTGGCTCTCACCACTCTAATTCAGCATTTCTCTCAGGTCAGTCATCCAGACTGCCATCATTTACGAAAACAAACATACTGTATGCAAAGTGAAAGCACATCTGAATTATGGATGACAAACTGAGGATGGTTTAGTTTGTCAGACAACAGAAATAGTCCAAAGCATGCTGGGCTGAAATGTCTAAGGAGCAAGGGATTATCACAGCATATTTACTGCAACGTTTTCCCCTCTCCCTCACTGTTGCTGCTCCCTGCTCCCTTGGATCAGATTGAAGCTGTCTGTCTCTCAGCAGTGTTCAGTATGGCCTCTGCCACAGCACACTTGTCATAACAGAGGGATCTGACTGGCACCACCACCCTTGGCCCTATAATTATAACAGGAGCCTAATTGATGAAGCCCAGCTCTGGCTCTGACCTGCCAGACCTGACCCTGTCTAGGGCTGGCACGATTATTGTATAATCATGTAACTGACAATTATGGACAATAACTATGTCTTAATAATCATCATAATGCGTTCATTTTAGAAGAAGGGAGTATTCAACTTTGTTTTCAAGTAGGTATAGTTTACCCAATAGCAGTTTTTAATTTTTGCATGAAGTGGGTAAAGTTGGTATTCATTTTACAAGCAGAACGGCACAGTCGGTAGGAGAATGACAGTTCGAAGTGGTCAAAACCATTCGTTTTTGAGACAGGGGTGTCACCAAAGCTTTGTTGTATTCATTAGGTATGATGTAGCTCATTTCAAAAAATGCATTATCGAGCATTACAAGCTCGAAACATTTTTAAACAAAAATGACAATCATGACAATAACTGTGTCCATTTCATTGACAATGAATCGTTATCCAAATGGCCATAATCGTCACATCTCTAACCCTGTCCACACAGCTCAGCCAACCAGCCACTCAGTGCCCGCCAAACATCAAGGCTGGTGTGTCAGGCCAGATCTCCATTCAAACCCATCTGCTATCTCTCACGAGTAGTCAGCCTGGGCTGTTTGACTGAGTGACCTCTGGCCATGCTACACACAGGGCTGCCACCAGGGTTCTGGCACACTCACTCGAAAGCGGTAGTCATGCTGTATGACGATTACAAAAAATATATGACAGATATGAGTTTTAATAGTATTAACATTAATGCTGTCATAATACTTATTACTGTATCGGCTGTTTCAATGTTGGTAGTACCAGCAGTAGCAGTTGATCAATATCAAGAGGACATATGATGCCATGTACGATGGTTCTGAGCTGATTCTCCTACAGGCAAGAGAGCAGTACATGGTTTCCCAGCTGCCTCTACACTGCTCCTTCCCCAGCCAGCCGTAGTGTCATTCAATTACCCACAATTCCTACCACTACCACTTTCTCTGTCAGTGTGTCACTGACTGGGTGTGGAGGAGGAGGAAGCTAGCATCTCTGGCTCAGCAGCACTCACACCTCTTTAAGATTTGATGTATGCACTATGACACTTCAACACCTGCCATGCTCAAGTTAACATGCCACCCTGGGTTGAAGTGCCAGAACAGCTTCAATGCACCTTGGCATAGATTCTCTGTTGGAGGGATGCAACACCATTCTTCCACGAGAAATTACATAATTTGGTGTTTTGTTGATGGTGGTAGAAAACACTGTCTCGGGCGCCGCTCCAGAATCTCCCATAAGTGTTCAATTGGTTTAAGATCTGCTGACTGAGACGGCCATGGCATATGGTTTACGTTGTTTTCATGCTCATCAAACCATTCTGTGACCGCTCGTGCCTTATGGATGGGGGCATTATCATCCTATGGGGGCATAGCCATTGTAGCCTAAATAATGGCATGCCCAGCATTTTTATACATGGCCCTAAACACGATGGAATGTTAATTGCTTAATTAACTCAGGAACTACACCAGTGTGGAAGCACCTGCTTTCAATATATTTTGTATCCCTCATTTGCCATTTTTTTGGCAGTTACCTGTAGTGTTGAGTGTTGTTAAAATAAATAACAGCCAGTCAGTTCCTATATATTACTATCAGAGTGCTTATATACAATAGGCTACATAAAAATGTCCTGCTTATAGAAGTACCTTATGTATTCTGTAGTTTACAGAAACTATTGTATGATGTGTCATAAATAAAAGGCTACATAAAGTACAGGCTGGATGGAAACAAATGTTTGATATTTGTTTGTGATAAAGCTCCCTATTGTTTATAGATAATTCATTTGGGTTTTGCAGTCTCATGCATAACCAACAGATTGTATCACCCTCCCACTCACGAATCAGTTATAATTCAGTGCAATCACACTTCTTTTGTCTGTTGTTCCTCCTCCCACATCTTTAGTTTCTCTAATTGGGTGCCTTACCTTAGTCTCTATTATCACCCAGAGGCATGATGTTTAAACCCATAGAGCACTACCGCTTCCTTGCAACAATAGCACTTTATGATTAGGCTAACTGCTACAGTTGTTGAACTACTTTTATGCCAGGACCCCACTGACCTGCTGTGTTAGTCACAATCAGTTGTGGAAAAAGTACCCAATTCTCATACTTGAGTAAAAGTATAGATACTGTACCTTAGTAGAAAGTTGCTCAAGTAAAAGTCAACTAGTAAAATACTACTTGAGTCAAAGTATTTGGTTTTAAATATACTTGAGTATCAAAAGTAATTGTAAATGCTCAAATATACTTAAGTATCAAAAGTAAAATTATAAATCATTTAAAATTCCTTATATTAAGCAAAACAGACAGCACCATGTTCTTGTTTTTAAAAGGTATGGATAGCCAGGGGCACACACCGACACTGCCAGGGGCACACACCAACACTCAGACATGATTTACAAAAGATGCATTTGTGTTTAGTGAGTCTGACTGAACATAGACAGTAGGGATAGGCACGTTTTCTTTTGATAAGTGCTTGAATTTGACAATTTTCCTGCCCTGCTAAGCTTTCAAAATGTAACGAGTACTTTTGGTTGTCAGGCGAAAATGTATGGAGTAAAAAGTACATTATTTTTTTAGGAATGTAGTGAAGTAAAAGTCAAAATTGTCAAAAATATAAATAGTAAAGTACAGATACCCCAAAAAACTACTTAAGTATTACTTTAAAGGTATTTTTACTTAAGTAATTTACACCACTGGTCACAATCAGTGTTGTTATTTTTCCAAGTTCTTTCTCAAATCAGTGCAATACAAACCTACCTGGGAAATTGATTATTTCCCTCCACCTGTCTGTGGGATTTATCATTTCACTTTTTCTCTAGAATTGAGTGAAGTAAACTTTTAAATTCCTTAGTGAGTTTCTCTGAGTTGCTATTGCTTAGATCGGTTCTTTAAAACGTGCTCAAATGAGAATGGCCCCCATTTCAGTGAGGCCTTTCAAACTCTCTCACCCAGAGAAAAGCAATAAGCACTACAATGCCGAATAGCTACTTTTAATACACAGTAGTAGGCTATAATCATTGTCCACTAGCATACCCCCTCTCGTCTCCTCCTCCCTCCCTATGGTCTATGTTGAACTATTGCTAGGTTGTGCATAGAGATTTGTGTGCTGCTTCTTTTACATCATTCCTTATCTCAACTGACATGAATAATTCATTCTAGGTTGGTTGGAGATATGAGAAGAGCAACAGAGCTGGAGAGGGCTTGGGGTTGGAGGTGTACGGAGACATTTTGCCTCATGTTTTGTGATGTGTTTGATGTGCAGTAAATATGAATGAGAATACCCAACTGCCAAAAGTATCTTTAAAATGCATCTCTCCTTTTATGAATTATTTGTAGTTATTTGAAGCTTGTATTGGAAACAGATTTGACTATGCCACAACCTCATGTGTCATGTCCCTGCTTTTATATTATATTATACAGGACATGTTTTCATTTTCTATCTTCATTCAATTTCTCTCGCGCACACTCTCTCTTTCTCCTCTCTCTGTAGTTTTGAAGGTAATCGTTCCCCCCTGAGTGAGATTTTTTGGCATTAAAGTCAGGCGGGTCGATGAGGACCTTTGTGGAGCTATTTATGAAGTGTTAATGACAGGAAGTTCATGGAGACAAACAAGCTCTTTTTTTACTCTGTCTGTTGGTTGAAACACCATTCAACTGAACAGGGTCATATGATCAATTTATGATACTGTATATTTTACAAGGTATATCCTGTATACAGTGTATATCCTGTATACAGTGTATATCTTACAGTGAAAACAACAATAGACAGCCATGCCTGTACTGCACTCTCTAACGTATTTCTCTGATCTCTGTCACTCTGTATATAACAGTTATGGAGGTATATAACAGTTATGGAGGTATATAACAGTTATGGAGATATATAACAGTTATGGAGATATATAACAGTTATGGAGGTATATAACAGTTATGGAGGTATATAACAGTTATGGAGATATATAACAGTTATGGAGGTATATAACAGTTATGGAGGTATATAACAGTTATGGAGGTATATAACAGTTATGGAGATATATAACATTTATGGAGGTATATAACAGTTATGTATGTATATAACATTTATGGAGGTATATAACAGTTATGTATGTATATAACAGTTATGTATGTATATAACAGTTATGGAGATATATAACAGTTATGGAGATATATAACAGTTATGGAGATATATAACAGTTATGGAGATATATAACAGTTATGGAGGTATATAACAGTTATGGAGATATATAACAGTTATGGAGGTATATAACAGTTATGGAGATATATAACAGTTATGGAGATTATAACAGGAGATATATAACAGTTATGGAGGTATATAACAGTTATGGAGGTATATAACAGTTATGGAGATATATAACAGTTATGGAGATATATAACAGTTATGGAGGTATATAACAGTTACAGAGGTATATAACAGTTATGGATATATATAACAGTTATGTAGGTACATAACAGTTATGTATGTATATAACAGTTATGGAGGTATATAACAGTTATGGAGGTATATAACAGTTATGGCGGTATATAACAGTTATGGAGATATATAACAGTTATGTATGTATATAACAGTTATGGAGGTATATAACAGTTATGGAGGTATATAACAGTTATGGAGATATATAACAGTTATGGAGATATATAACAGTTATGGAGATATATAACAGTTATGGAGATATATAACAGTTATGGAGATATATAACAGTTATGGAGGTATATAACAGTTATGGAGGTATATAACAGTTATGGAGATATATAACAGTTATGGAGATATATAACAGTTATGGAGATATATAACAGTTATGGAGATATATAACAGTTATGGAGATATATAACAGTTATGGAGGTATATAACAGTTATGGAGATATATAACAGTTATGGAGATATATAACAGTTATGTATGTATATAACAGTTATGGAGATATATAACAGTTATGGAGATATATAACAGTTATGTATGTATATAACAGTTATGGAGGTATATAACAGTTATGGAGGTATATAACAGTTATGTATGTATATAACAGTTATGGAGATATATAACAGTTATGGAGATATATAACAGTTATGTATGTATATAACAGTTATGTAGGTATATAACAGTTATGGAGATATATAACAGTTATGGAGATATATAACAGTTATGTATGTATATAACAGTTATGGAGATATATAACAGTTTTGGAGATATATAACAGTTATGGAGGTATATAACAGTTACGGAGGTATATAACAGTTACAGAGGTATATAACAGTTACAGAGGTATATAACAGTTATGGAGGTATATACCAGTTATGTATGTATATAACAGTTATGGAGATATATAACAGTTATGGAGATATATAACAGTTATGTATGTATATAACAGTTATGGAGGTATATAACAGTTATGGAGGTATATAACAGTTATGGAGGTATATAACAGTTATGTATGTATATAACAGTTATGGAGATATATAACAGTTATGGAGATATATAACAGTTATGTATGTATATAACAGTTATGGAGGTATATAACAGTTATGGAGGTATATAACAGTTATGGAGATATATAACAGTTATGGAGGTATATAACAGTTATGGAGGTATATAACAGTTATGGAGGTATATAACAGTTATGGAGATATATAACATTTATGGAGGTATATAACAGTTATGTATGTATATAACATTTATGGAGGTATATAACAGTTATGTATGTATATAACAGTTATGTATGTATATAACAGTTATGGAGATATATAACAGTT
Source organism: Oncorhynchus gorbuscha (assembly GCF_021184085.1). NCBI lineage: Eukaryota > Metazoa > Chordata > Actinopteri > Salmoniformes > Salmonidae > Oncorhynchus > Oncorhynchus gorbuscha. The sequence goes on along the minus strand of NC_060175.1, from coordinate 83,211,837 downwards.
ATGGAGATATATAACAGTTATGGAGATATATAACAGTTATGGAGATATATAACAGTTATGGAGGTATATAACAGTTATGGAGATATATAACAGTTATGGAGGTATATAACAGTTATGGAGATATATAACAGTTATGGAGATATATAACAGTTATGGAGATATATAACAGTTATGGAGGTATATAACAGTTATGGAGGTATATAACAGTTATGGAGATATATAACAGTTATGGAGATATATAACAGTTATGGAGGTATATAACAGTTACAGAGGTATATAACAGTTATGGATATATATAACAGTTATGTAGGTACATAACAGTTATGTATGTATATAACAGTTATGGAGGTATATAACAGTTATGGAGGTATATAACAGTTATGGCGGTATATAACAGTTATGGAGATATATAACAGTTATGTATGTATATAACAGTTATGGAGGTATATAACAGTTATGGAGGTATATAACAGTTATGGAGATATATAACAGTTATGGAGATATATAACAGTTATGGAGATATATAACAGTTATGGAGATATATAACAGTTATGGAGATATATAACAGTTATGGAGGTATATAACAGTTATGGAGATATATAACAGTTATGGAGATATATAACAGTTATGGAGATATATAACAGTTATGGAGATATATAACAGTTATGGAGATATATAACAGTTATGGAGATATATAACAGTTATGGAGGTATATAACAGTTATGGAGATATATAACAGTTATGGAGATATATAACAGTTATGTATGTATATAACAGTTATGGAGATATATAACAGTTATGGAGATATATAACAGTTATGTATGTATATAACAGTTATGGAGGTATATAACAGTTATGGAGGTATATAACAGTTATGTATGTATATAACATTTATGGAGATATATAACAGTTATGGAGATATATAACAGTTATGTATGTATATAACAGTTATGTAGGTATATAACAGTTATGGAGATATATAACAGTTATGGAGATATATAACAGTTATGTATGTATATAACAGTTATGGAGATATATAACAGTTTTGGAGATATATAACAGTTATGGAGGTATATAACAGTTACGGAGGTATATAACAGTTACAGAGGTATATAACAGTTACAGAGGTATATAACAGTTACAGAGGTATATAACAGTTACAGAGGTATATAACAGTTATGGAGATATATAACAGTTATGGAGATATATAACAGTTATGGAGATATATAACAGTTATGGAGATATATAACAGTTACAGAGGTATATAACAGTTATGGAGATATATAACAGTTAAGGAGGTATATAACAGTTATGGAGGTATATAACAGTTATGGAGGTATATAACAGTTATGGAGATATATAACATTTATGGAGATATATAACAGTTATGGAGATATATAACAGTTATGGAGATATATAACAGTTATGGAGGTATATAACAGTTATGGAGATATATAACAGTTATGGAGGTATATAACAGTTATGGAGATATATAACAGTTGTGGAGATATATAACAGTTATGGAGATATATAACAGTTATGGAGGTATATAACAGTTATGGAGATATATAACAGTTATGGAGGTATATAACAGTTATGGAGATATATAACAGTTATGGAGATATATATATAACAGTTATGGAGATATATAACAGTTATGGAGATATATAACAGTTATGGAGATATATAACAGTTATGGAGGTATATAACAGTTATGGAGATATATAACAGTTATGGAGATATATAACAGTTATGGAGATATATAACAGTTATGGAGATATATAACAGTTATGGAGGTATATAACAGTTATGGAGATATATAACAGTTATGGAGATATATAACAGTTATGGAGATATATAACAGTTATGGAGGTATATAACAGTTATGGAGATATATAACAGTTATGGAGATATATAACAGTTATGGAGGTATATAACAGTTATGTATGTATATAACAGTTATGGAGATATATAACAGTTATGAAGATATATAACAGTTATGTATGTATATAACAGTTATGAAGATATATAACAGTTATGGAGATATATAACAGTTATGGAGATATATAACAGTTATGGAGGTATATAACAGTTATGTATGTATATAACAGTTATGGAGATATATAACAGTTATTAAGATATATAACAGTTATGTATGTATATAACAGTTATGAAGATATATAACAGTTATGGAGGTATATAACAGTTATGGAGGTATATAACAGTTATGGAGGTATATAACAGTTATGGAGGTATATAACAGTTATGGAGATATATAACAGTTATGGAGGTATATAACAGTTATGGAAACATATAACAGTTACAGAGGTATATAACAGTTATGGGGGTATATAAAAACAGCTGCAGAAGTGTCAATACCAGTCCTTATATTTGTTGAACAATCATTTCGAGAGCTGCTTGAGGATTTGTCACAGAGCCCTATCTGTTCTTACAGCAAATATTGCAATTCAGAGCACAAAGCTCATCACAAGGAAAGCTTGTTGTTTATTAGATGGTGTAGTATCATCAGCAGAGAAGACCTCATTATTGAATGACTTTTCTGTGTGGTGTAAGGAGCCCATTAGTTCATTAGCCAAATCAATATACTCATTATTGTTTGTTAGTGAATCTATTTTAAATAGATAATGGACTCTGAGTGGACACAATGTACTTCCCTCGTTGCAACACAGACAAACTTCCCTTGTTACTGCTGATTTTAATCATACTGATTCTATTAGCACTGATTTTGTAATACATGTTGTCATAGAGATTCACATCTGAAGAGCTAAGGGCATAAAAGGTAATGATGTACCATATGTTAGATTAGGTGTTTGGGTGAGCTTTAGCCCAGACAGTTTAAGTACCGTATTTGCTTTTATTTCCATCAGTAAAAAAGGTACTGTGTTTAGTGTGATGAAGTGCTAACAGGGAGATCATGACTTCTGACCCACAGAAACAGATTAAATAGATATTACAGCAAAAGATGAATGGCACATTTATTCCAGGCCATAAGATGAGGGCAGGCCCCATAGAGGTTTGTGGATCTCTGCCCTCTAATGCTAAACCCCAAAAGCCCTTCTGCTATGCTGCCATTTGGATTGCATTGCAAATTCTTCTGGATTTGATCGTCAGTAAGGCAGATAAATATTGATCAGCAGTGTGTTCAGAGCGCTGTCCTAGGTCCTGCCCTCTGGTGCTGCTCAATAGACAGCTGGGATCTCTCTTTGTGCTGCTTAGAGCCTGGTGCTATGGCTCTGGGTCAATGGCTCGACTCTAGCGAATAAAAGTATTTCTGGAAATGTTTAATTAATTTGAGGCAGGGGGTAAAGGAAAGGAAGAGAGAAAGTGATGGAAGAGGGGAGCCGCAGTGCTATAGTACAGATGGAGAGGACAGGACAGGAGAGGAGAGGAGAGGAGAGGAGAGGAGAGGAGAGGAGAGGAGAGGAGAGGAGAGGAGAGAGAGGAGAGAGAGAGGAGAGGAGAGAGGAGAGGAGAGGAGAGGAGAGGAGAGGAGAGGAGGAGAGGAGAGGAGAGGAGAGGAGAGGAGAGGAGAGGAGAGGAGAGGAGAGGAGAGGAGAGGAGAGGAGAGGAGAGGAGAGGAGAGGACCAGCAGCTCAGATTAATCAGAAAGCCATTTGTGATGCTGCATTAAACCCTCCAATGTCTAAAACGTGATAAATGATAATTACCAAAGAGAAATCGATGATGATCGCCTCACTTTTAATGGTCCCACTGCAGAAGGAGCATCCATCGATGTAGAGGTCTGGCAAGACAAGCCTCACTGGCAGGATACTAGGACTAATTTAAGACTAACCTAGTGTCAGATGATTCACATTAATTAATTGAATCACCAGGGAGGGGGAAAAGGGAAGTTAAAGCAGCCTTTTTCTAATTGTTTATTTGTTATGATGGTCCTGCCTCTTCCTGTTTATCTCTACTAGGTGACATTATCAAGCAGAAACTCAAATCATACATCAATTTATCATACAGTGAATATGACTATTAATTTATTTTTAATGTGAGTGGTTGATGAGTCACCCTGCCCTACATACAGTGTACCATAGAGTGACCTACATATTACAGTACATGTAATTATACCATAGAGTGACCTACATATGACAGTACATGTAATTATACCATAGAGTGACCTACATATGACAGTACATGTAATTATACCATAGAGTGAACTACATATTACAGTACATGTAATTATACCATAGAGTGAACTACATATTACAGTACATGTAATTATACCATAGAGAGACCTACATATTGCTGACATTGTATATAGACTTGTTTATACTGTACTATTGACTGTATGTTTGTTTTACTCCATGTGTAACTCTGTGTCGTTGTATGTGTCGAACTGCTTTGCTTTATCTTGGCCAGGTCGCAATTGTAAATGAGAACTTGTTCTCAACTTGCCTACCTGGTTAAATAAAGTTGAAATAAAAATAAATAAATAAATATTACAGTACATGTAATTATACCATTGAGTGACCTACATATTACAGTACATGTAATTGTACCATAGAGAGACCTACATATTACAATACATCACCACCTCAAGCTGAACCTCGGCAAGACGGAGCTGCTCTTCCTCCCGGGGAAGGACTGCCCGTTCCATGATCTCGCCATCACGGTTGACAACTCCATTGTGTCCTCCTCCCAGAGCGCTAAGAACCTTGGCGTGATCCTGGACAACACCCTGTCGTTCTCAACTAACATCAAGGCGGTGGCCCGTTCCTGTAGGTTCATGCTCTACAACATCCGCAGAGTACGACCCTGCCTCACACAGGAAGCGGCGCAGGTCCTAATCCAGGCACTTGTCATCTCCCGTCTGGATTACTGCAACTCGCTGTTGGCTGGGCTCCCTGCCTGTGTCATTAAACCCTACAACTCATCCAGAACGCCGCAGCCCGTCTGGTGTTCAACCTTCCCAAGTTCTCTCACGTCATCCCGCTCCTCCGCTCTCTCCACTGGCTTCCAGTTGAAGCTCGCATCCGCTACAAGACCATGGTGCTTGCCTACGGAGCTGTGAGGGGAACGGCACCTCAGTACCTCCAGGCTCTGATCAGGCCCTACACCCAAACAAGGGCACTGCGTTCATCCACCTCTGGCCTGCTCGCCTCCCTACCACTGAGGAAGTACAGTTCCCGCTCAGCCCAGTCAAAACTGTTCGCTGCTCTGGCCCCCCCAATGGTGGAACAAACTCCCTCACGACGCCAGGACAGCGGAGTCAATCACCACCTTCCGGAGACACCTGAAACCCCACCTCTTTAAGGAATACCTAGGATAGGATAAAGTAATCCTTCTCATCCCCCCCCCCCTTTAAGATTTAGATGCACTATTG